>NW_027248278.1:9835311-10572811 GCF_041260155.1 Ptychodera flava
AATCATCAACTTAGGGGGTGGTTCTCGATTCAACCAATCAGTGGATAGAGTCAGTCATGTCGTCATGGGAACAAAAGATGACAACATCATCAAAACCATTCAAGATTCAGAATCAAGGTGAATTGTTGCTCCATAATTGTTCATCATTTACACAACGTTTTGTGAATCGACAGACCAAATTAATTGGTGTATTATATTCATAGAAATAATTTGTCCTTATCTATCGATAAGGTAAAATTCTCAGCCTCTTTGTCAAAATGCTTGTTTTCTTTGCTGAATTATGGTGTTTATATGAGCCAGATCTTGCGATGAAATATTGACGCAAAGCAGTTTTGATTTTACAATTACTTGAGATCTCTTTTAATCGCCATATCAGTGTTCAAGATATAAAGGACATAACTAAACAGAAATCACAATGGGAAACTATGTCAAATAGTTTTATGCCACTATAAGGTCATAACTTCTTGTGATGAAGTCTATTCAATGATAATCCAGACAGGCGTTTGTTACAAAGATTCAGAGGAATAAATTTTGTGTAATTCTTTTAACAGGCCATATTTCTTGACTGCTCAGTGGCTTAATGACAGTTTTACTTCTGGTGAGAAAATGGATGAACAGATGCATTAATATATGCCACTCACAAGGTGCACCCACTTTGCTCATATTGTTGATGTTTTCAGTATCATAAATGGTTCCTCATAAAGAATATGCTGAAATTCCAGTCTCAAGCATTACACACTTGTATGGAAATAATCCATATTGAGCAGGTCATTAGCATTTTGTAGTTCCAGGGAATAATATGAAGGTAACATGAAATATGTTATCTGAACAAAGCATACATCTACAATGCTTAAAATTTGACATTCATGATGACGAAGCAATTGAACAACTAGTAGGCATACTTCTACACTGTATTACATACCAGAAACAGCCTAAGCATTGTGGGATAATTTCATAAGTTTTCTCACTGCAATACAGAATTGAAGAAGAAGATCACACAGACATTGAGAGTGTACCAAAGGCCAAATCCAAGCAGAAAAATACCAGTGTCAGGGAAAGTTGGAACAGTGTTGCTGTCAGTCACATGGAACATGATGATGGAGATGAAGATATCACTCGTATGGAACAGTATCTACCTCAGAATACCACAGGTACCAGAATTAATTACTAAACCCTCCTCTCCCCTCCTCCACCCCCACTATTACATTTCCTCGGTCATATCTGTATAAAAGTCACTGTACAGTATCTGTGTCAAGTGTGAAGTCTCTGACACCAGCACAATTGCTATCACAGTGTTAGACTTTTGCCTCAAATTGAATCATTGTAATGTCAGTATTATGAATGGAGGGTAATGACAATTTTATTTATATACAGTCACAAACATAGGCTAGTTTGGAAAACCTCAAAACTGATAATATTTATTACAATGGCATTTCCCAAAACTGCACTACAATGGAATGATAAACATTTTTGTGACAGGTCATAATTTGCTACACTGCATAATGCCAGTGTGTTATTTTTAGAAGGTCGCATGCTTAATTTGATGATTTTATGCTGTTATTCACTAACTTGCTGTTTGTATTGAAAGGTTTATTTCACTACTCTGGAATGGATTGCCTTTTTGTTCAGATGTGTTTAACTACTGACCTTTAATGTCTTTGTGACCTCAGTATCACATTTACCTATGTGTAAACAGCATAAGTGTCACTGACCGTGTCTGTGTCAGATGTGAGATCAAGCCAAGCCTTGACACATAAAACAATTATTATCACAGCCTTGAACCCCTTGAAGGTTTTTCCCTTTTATATACCTCAAGTGAAATCATATTTTAGTGTCCATATCATCATAGATGAGCAGTGTGGCCATTTTGTTTACTCCAAGTAAGCCTAGGCTAGTTTGTAACACCCCAAATGAATCCCTGATAGACTGTGACAGCAATGAACTGTTTTTACCAATTGATATCCCAGATGATTGTAAACCATCAACCAGGTAAGGGGGCTATTTATAGAGGATTATGTTACCAAGGAATTTATCAAAAGTTAATAAAAAAGGTTTGTATTTGATTTTTGGTTGTCTTTTCACCTTTTTAATTCTTTTTTCTAGTAAACTTGTCTAAGTGATATCTATAAGTTAAGGCTAGAGGTTAAACTTGCCTAGGTCGCTTCTCATCTGTGAACTACATCGTACTGTTTTGTACACCTGGCAGTATATAGCATCCACTTTTCAGAAATAACATGCCCTCAACAGTATGGTGAAACTAGCTCCAGGCTAACAGTGTAGTGGCCTGTTAGAGTGTCTTTAGGTTAAACCATTTTGACAGATGTGAGGTTACAAGAAATCCAAATTTCTGAATTTGACAAAATAAGTCTGAGAAAAACATTTGGAGCCAAGTGAAGAATAGCCCATTTGTTGATATACAGTAATGACACCTGTAACTGTAGGGTTTTGTAATGATCAATTCCACCCAGTTTTCCTCTTTGTATTGGTACCAACAAAGCACTCTGACGAAAGGGGTGTTATAAACCATATTATAATAGTTCTTCCACTACAGGCTATATAATAAAAAAATGTTTTTATATTTGAAAGTCAATCAAAATTTGTTGACTTTGAATTTTTTTGTGCCTCAGTACCAAATTTAATACAATTTAATACAATTTTGAATATTTTCTAAATGGAAGTGGAATTATATATGTAATACTCTTATAAAAATTTCTATTTGCAATATTAATGTGAGTGGGGCACTTTCTTGCATGTATGTTTTTCATTTTTTTGCTGAAAGTGTGCTTTCCAATATATGTTTGTATGTGTGTGTATATGAGGGAGAGATAGCACCCTCTGTAGGTAATTCATCTCTTCTTCAACATCCTGATCTGAATGGTATGTTTGTCTTAGATGCTGATATAGTCAACAGTTGTTTATATCTATGGTTCTTTTCTCAGTCTTACTCACTTTGCTCTGTCCAATTTTACTGTTTTGTTTACTACTGACAGTGAATCTTGGCCTAATCATGGCTTTATCTATGAATTATAAAAATAGTTAAGGAAGATTGTTTCACAAGAAAAACTCTGTTACCTTCTTAATACTGATGGTCAGGTTACCTCTCTTTGAACAACCAATTGCACAATTATCATTTTTGGGAACAGCATTCACCAAACTTCAAAGTGCTAATGAAAATGAAAATGTTAACCATATGTTTCTCAAACAGTATAAGTACTCAGTAACATTATTATTGAAGAAAATGTTACCGTGGCTGTTTAGGAAATCATAGAATAATGTACAGATTGTTAGGCCATTTTGAATTGCAGTTATTATTTCTCATTTTTGTAGAAAATTTGTTGACTTTGAATTTTTTGTGCCCTGAGTACCACATTTAATACAACTTTGAATATTTTCTAAATGAAAGTGGGATCATATCTTTAATATTCTATAAAAATTTAAACAGTAACATTATTATTGAAGACAATTATAGCATCCATCATTGTAGTAAGGGAGTGCCTGGATTGTCAGGTACATTTGTATTGCTGGGTTTCTTGAACAAACATTGTATGGTATGTCTTAACAAACATGTATGGTATGTTAAACATATGAATTAGAGTGAAGAGCTCAAGAATCCTATCACTTCTTTTGGAAGATTGCAGTGTGTGTGTGCATGTGTGTCTATGTGTCTCTGTCAGAATGAATCAAGGAAAAGTGTCAAGTAGGTATACAGAGTCGGTGTTTCTCTAAAGAAGTGGCTGTTTGAGTTGATGTGTCTTGAATGGTGAGTAAAAGAAAATATTGAAGCTATAGCAAACCTCAGTACTATAATTTTTTAAATTTTTTGAACAACATCAACAAATATCCTGGCATTAATGACAAAAATAAGCCTGTGAAAACTATTTTTACTCCATAAGCTTCATAACACACCCACAAGTGGTAGGTCAATTAATTGTCAGAGTTTGAGAGTCCAAACATCTTTGCCCTATTGCATTCTACCTTATCATTGTTCATTGTAAACCCAGGTGGGTATTGATAATGTCGAAACTTTCATGAATGCTGTTTTTCTAACAATGTGTCGTTTTTGACAAATGATGAGCTGATAGCAGACAGGTTCTCCAAACCAGGAAAACAATCACAGCTGATAAAAATGCATTTATCAACGGATAAAAGTTACAAAAGTATATAGTAACAGTGTACAAAAATACAAAATAACAGTATTAGAATTTGTTTAGTTGATCAACTATTTGTCTGTCCTTTACAGCAAGAAATTCATCATCTAGTGCAATGGATGGGAGGAATCATCTCACGAGATTTCACTGAGAATGTCACACATCTAGTGGCAGGAGAAGTCGGCTCAAAAAAATACCATGTAAGTTCAGTCAATCTTTATTGTTTACAGTACTGCATTTTAATTAAGACAAACATTGTGCTCATTTGCATGACATCTCCATAAGTATGAGATTTTCAAGTTGTGAACATTTAAATTACGTACATCACATAGGAAAACATCGTAGATGCAATTACACCATGAACATTATGCAGTCTTGTCCATGCTATAGACACTGAGACAAACACAAACTTGCTCAATTTTTTTAAATCCTGGTATTTTTGGAATACAATGCATGTGTAATGATCTTATTTTATTTGTTTTTGGGACGAGTTAATTAATTTGGAAGGCCTTGGTCTCGACTGGCCGTTGGTTAGTGGGGAGACAGAACTCTTAATGTGATCAATGTTATCAGCTGTCGTCCATACAACAGTAATCCAGGCACACACAGAAAATATAGTAATTCTCCTATTTATTCTAATTAAATATAAAAGAAGTATGAAGTTACAATAATAAGAAATACTTATCTGACTCCTGTGCGTAAAAAGGGGGGTAGGGGAGTAACGTGTAGTACAGTCTATGAGCTCTACAGTTGCCCGGGTTAAATAAGCGTCCGTCTGCCGTGTTCACTGTCCAGTCGAGCATACAATTCCTGGATCCGGTAACTTCAACACAGATCCCGTTCAAGTCCTTTCCCGTAGCACATGTACACAGTTGTTTGTCCTAGCACCAGAGGTCCCGCAATTCAAGCCTTGTACGGCAGTTCCGTAGGATGTCGAGATTGTCTCTGTTCAGGTACAACTGGCCAAGTTTATAAACACCCAGTGCTTCTCTCGTAGTTCAGTCACTCTGCTCAATGGTGGGACCACAGTCTTGACACCGTAGAGTCCCGGCCTTCAGCACACAGCAGGCTCCGCAGGGAGGAGTGCAGCGCAAGGATGTGAAGCGAGGAGTGAGCTTCCCAAGCTCAATCATACAGTTATATCCACTACGTATTGCATTTGACATTAAAGGTTTGGCCCTTGATAAATTGTCAAGGAGTGGACGCAAAGTCTGGTCTCAGCGTCATGGTCTGGCAAGTTCAGATCATATGTACCTACAGATGGTCTGTAATCCATCATATTTAGACACTAAGTAGGGTTTAATTGTGAGAAGGGGGAAGCTGTTCCCCAAATGTATATTTTGGCAACCTCCACCTAGAATCTGATCCAGGGTGTAGCCATGTCCTTGTCAGGTTAACCCTTTCACCCCCAGTTCCCTGTATACAGGTCCAACTTTACCATAGAAAACAATGGATTTGGGACAAACCATGGTGGTGAAAGGGTTAAAATGTATAAAATGTCTTTGTGGAAATGCGGCCGAGGTGCCGACATTTCAAGTTAATTTTGATAAGTTTCACACATGTATGGATTGTTTGCAGGAATTTTTTATTGTATTTAAAAAATCAACATCCCCTGCCACAGAAAACAATAGGAATTCCACACTATAATGACATTCAGTTGTGGAAAGGTCTACCTATGGCGGTATGTACTGATATTTTAACACAAATTGTTGCTTGTGTTTTCATATGCTATGTACTATGGATGAGTATGTTTACAAATTCTTGTAAAGTGCATGGATTTTCAACTCTGTATTAAAGTTTTGGTGTATCATCTGGAACCGTACATGAATTATTTAATCATTGAGATTGGTAGTGTACAGAGAGAGAGTCAGCTAGACCAGTCAGGTAATGCTGTTGTAACCAGACGAACCAGCCATTTCATTTACAAGACGTACAGTCTGTTCTATGAAAGAGACCTGAAAATATCCAGCAAGTGTGTTAATTAGCGATACACAAGTCACAAGCCATTGTGTGCATCCATGTACATATTGTCTCTTCAGATACGTCCATGCCGCAGATGAGGAGTTTACTGCCTATATAGTGTCCTATATTTAAAAGGCTGTATGTGTGACTGGTTTGGAGAGTGATAAACGACGAGATGTCAGTCTTTGACTCAAGAACACGGTAGGACTCAACTCATACATTTACCTATATCCATGTGTAAATCCCCATCTTGTCTTCCCTTCCTCTCAAGTCTCAGTCAGACTGAATTCAACCAAGCAAAGCTCCCTTCTGCTTTCCTTCCCCCAAGATATAGTGGGACTGAATTCAATCACGGATATCTCTTATTGCTCTCCTCCCCTCCCCTCAAATTCAAAGAGGAGTGAACTCCATAAATAAAGCTAATTTTCCTCCCCTCAAAAGCCAAACTGCTCTGCTCTCATAATATTTCTTATCTGGCTGCTACATGTATCTAACGTACCATCTCATGATATGTCAGCTTTCAGTAAACTTCTTGACTTGCTCCTCCTTCAGAGCAATAAGTATAGGGAGATTATAATTATTACGGTTTTAGCCTCTCCTCTTCCATGTCCGAAGCAGAGAAAATCAAAACAGTGTGGGGTGACTTCACACGTCAATGATTTACTGCTCCCAGTTGGAGTGCACACGAACAGATCTTTTCCCTAAGGGGAGAACCATTTGATTTCTGGGGGGGGGTATGGAGGATTTGAGAAAAAAATATTTGTCACCAGGTGAGAGAGAAGAAAAAAAAAATTGATCCTGTCATGGCCTGAGAAAAAAAAAATTGTCATAACAGACAGAAGAGAAAAAAAAATTGTCACAATGCACCAGAAATAAGCAAATCTGGAAACCTTATTCTCATGTATTCTTTGCCAGCGCGCCGCCATAGGCGGCGCAAATGTTTTACCACAAGCAATTCTTATGTTTCTTTTCCCAGCACTTATGATATAAGCATGCACTACATAGGTCTACTTTACACCTCAGTACACTCAATGTTTTCCTTCCATTTCTGACCCAAGAAATCATATTTCAGGATTTCTGTTGCCATATCTCATGGCATAGGCACTATCTAAAGGGGAATATTTGACTTCTGTAAATTGTGAAAATTTAAAACACAAGACAGGAGTCAATAAACTAGTGTTAAAACCAATATTATTTTCTCAATATGAATTTGTTAGAAAGATGTACCTTGACAATGAAAAATTGAGGAACAACAAATATGATGAAATACAATGTGTGAGCCGTGTTTTTCTGACCACAAACACTGGATCGCAAACATACCATATTCAGGCTTTTCATTAGAAGCTGGCAGCTGGAGAAATGACACAAGAAGGTCACAGATTTTCCGTTCCTGTATATTCATTTGCCTTCAGTCTCTGGCAAACAGAACTGTTTTTCACAAATTGTATTGTCATTGTTTGGTTGTTGAATATTGTGACTCAAAAACTGATCATGCAAAAAATGTAAAAAATATCAGTGTTCAATGTCATTTTCAAACAGTTTTACCGAGTGCAAAATAAACTGAAACTCCTCTCAGATTGCACCATTAAACACATCAATTTCTCAAAATTTCCAATACGAGAGGGGGAACCCCTCTCTCGTGCTCTCCCCCCTTGGGGTATTCTAATAGTTTCACTTAGTAAACAAATTAAAAAAACTCTCAGATTGCACCAGACTGCACCATTGCACACATCAATATCTTAAAAATTCCATGTAAGATAGGGGAAAGCCCTGTGACACTTCCCCCTAAGCCTCTCTCATGTTCTCCCCCTGTACTTTCAAATTCTGCCCCGTCAGATATCCTAGTGAAAACCCTGTCATAATATCCATCCAAATTAAACAATATACTATATGGTTAGATATTGCGTGATCTTTTATATTTTTATTTTATTGTGACTTTGAATTTCATTTTGATGTGTTCACCTTTTTTGAACCATCATGTGATAACTGATGATAGTCTAGCAGGTACATCAAGATTTGAAAGGTCTTTACTGTTGCTGTAATTACATGTATTGGTATTTAACTTTTCTAAGTGGGGAATGGTCAAAATTTCAGAGTTAGAGAGGGAGGTTACTTAAATTCATCATGGTTGGTGAAGGGGGAGAGTCACTCGAAATTTCGGAGTTTCAGGCCGTCAATAATGACGGCTCCCTTATATACAACACATTACAAACTTGATGACCAATAAAAAAAATTTGCACTGCTACTCCATTTGGAAAAAAAAAATTGATGCAGGTCTGACAGTAGAAAAAAAAAATTGCTGTCACTCTGACAGGAAAAAAAAATTTGCTCCCATACCCTCTTCCTCCATACCCCCCCAGAAATCAAATGGTTCTCCCCTAAACAACTTTTCTGTGTTATAAATCTCTCATGATTAGCAATGGTCGACCGATCAGTTTTAAAATGCAGTCAATGTACGAACTTCATACCATTTTTGCTCAGTGTGTTATATACTTGATAATGATGTTGCTTCACGCAACATGAGGATGTATACAGATTTTCTTAATATATGCATAAGTTCATTAGCATGCGTTTGTATTGGCCAGAATAACAAGGGGGAGGGTGTTGTCGATTATTTTGTATTTGCTTTACATCACTGTGTAGATAGACTGTCTTAGCTGCCCATACTGGGATGCCAAGTCTGTGAGTGTGGCAGAAACTTACCACTACTCGGACTCAAAGGTAATGTGTTCAATCACTAGGAAAACCTTGGCTGCAAATTTCAAATAGGTTTGTATGAAATAGGAGAGACACAAGAGAAAGTGTTGTAATGATTTTATTTATAAAAATTCACAGACTTGAACTAAATCTAGAAATCACATCAGGCAGAAACTAACTCAAGTCTGTGCATTCATGCATCCAATCATCCATTTTTTGAGATGGAAATGACTGAGTCTGCTTGGAGTGTGATATTAACTAAACAGTGTGAAAGGCGCCCTCACCGAGAAGCTGCAGTGTTCTTTGAGTTGTTCCCAGGTCATTCAGTTTTGAGATCCTTCTGTATATGTTAACTTTCACCAAATTTACCCCTCTTGAGTTCTTACTGGAAAGTGCAGTTTAAGGTCCTAGTGTACTTATGCAAACAGTGTAGTAGTGGTAATTTTTCACTGCCATTATTGTGAACTTTTCGAAAGATGACAAATATTTCTGTATTGTTTTGTTTGAGATCCTATGGAAGGATGAAAAACAATAATAGAAGATAAATATTGACCAAATGTATGCACAGATGGTACATATACGAATTGTGATGTTCTAATATTTGCAATGAGGTACTCAACATCAACATAAAATAATGATGTAAACATTGAATGTGTTTTGTCTATGATGATAACCTAAGTTATGGTTGTCAATATTATAAACAAAGAGTAGAAAACTCTGCTTGTGTTAAAGCATCATGCCCTGAGCTGATGTTCCACCTAATTATGTTATTATCAACAGTAGTTTTATACTTCTTCATTAGCTGTCTTTCTAGTTCTTGAGACTTTCATAATGTTTTTGAAGAAAATGGTCATTTGAGAAATGGTCATTTGAGAACTCATTGCTGATTTCAGTTATTCCAAGTACAGTAAAACCTGTCTGAACCCCAAACCCTGTCTAAACTTGAAACCTGTCTAAACTGAACCCCTTTCTTAGTCCCATTCCAATAGGAACTCTATATTAAAAGGACCTCTATTAACCAAACACCTCACTAAACCGAATAATTTTCTCAGTCCCTGTAGGGTTTGGTTTAGACAGGTTTTACAGTATTTGAAAAAACAAGTCTACAAATTTGTAGTGAATGAATGGTGTAATAGATAACAACCATGGTCACTGTTATTGTGTGATGCTACCACAGTGAGAAAGGCAGTTACAAATTGTTGTTACTAATCAGTGAGAACTGTGAGGTCTTTTGAAAGAATTCGCAGTCAATATAAACTTGAAATTGCTCACGACAGGCACATGTGAAAATGATTTGAAACATTTTGGGATTTCAACAGTACATCACCCTGAATCCAAAGATCAAATGTGTATTATAATCATTAACAAAGATAAACACAATGCTAGAGGTTGCCTTTGTTTGGCGTATATTTCTGTTTACCATGACAGTGGCTGTGTTGGTCTGCATGCCTTGGTCAAGATGCTTCAGACATTATCTGGAGTGCTCAAGCACTGGTTATATAGTTAGGGAGACTATGCTATGCTGATCTAACCAAGCTGTGCGGACATGACAATGAACTGAAGTATGCTTTTTCAGAACTAAATAGCAACAATTAATTCATTTGACAAATGAAAGCTGCAGTGTGATACATGCACATAATACACATGTACTGGCTGTATGATATTGGTCTTTGATATGTACAAATATTAAGGACCATGGATAATTAAAACTTAAACCTTGCAAAAAAGTCTTTCTGCATGACTTCAAATCTACTCCCATCCTCTCCTGACATAAACACTTAAAAAAGTCTGAATAGTGATTGTGTATTACATATAAATTATGGTGTCCATGCCATAATTCTTGCATCTGTCAATTTGTGAAAAATAAATTGAAATAGATCTGATACCTTATCCAAACTCAGTGAGTTAATATGTTTGTACAGGCTTTAATTATAGATCCACAGATCCCTGGATTAGATCAGTACTATTACGGAATACAATTTTGCTTGGGTAAACAATGCTACTGAAAAATTCCGTAAGTTCTAAATGAGGTGGTACAGACCTTTGTTCAAAGGTAACATACCTGTAGGTCAGCCATTAGTCACAATCAATTATCATTACTGTACGTGTTTCTATAGTTATCTGTATGGTAACTGATAAACAACAAGACATGCAGACATACTTCATTAGGAGATGTATTATTACATTGTTAAAGTTATCAAATGTGCTGTATTCTAAATATTAACACGGACTTTGCTTAGACTTGGCAAACTACAGACACAAGAGACACACAAACATGGGCCAAGCAGATCCAGACACATGTCAGTGCAAACTGGAGAGATGCTAACTGTTAGAGAATTCTGGTGAAACATGGGCTGTTAGCAAGCTACAAATTCTGAAAACAATGTCAGTGATTTTTACAATGTTAATTTGCGTGATGATCAATATTATTTTCAAAAGCCTACTCTTGTACAATACAAAAAAGAAAGATTTGTAACGTTGTCGTTGGTGTTGAAATTATTGAAAAATGACAAAAAGGCAATGGTATTTGTTTAAGCTACCACAAAGGATGATGTCCACTCTTGACTGCTACAGCAGGACATCCAGTATTGACCATATAGTTTCATGGATGATATACATAACAAATTATCTACAGTAGTTCTGTAGTAAAGTATGAGGTAAACTTTACATGCTTTGCATGTTACGTCTACAACACTATGATAATCAATATAATTCATGAAAGCTGATATTTTATACATTTGATTAAAACAGAGGAGAGTGGATCATGCCCCGAGCTGACATGCAACTTAATGAAGAAATATTTTGAGCAAAATTGATTTTGTTCTTCTCTATGAGATGTTTATCCATTTCATAACTACCATGTAGGAAATTATGATTTCAGATGAATTTATTGTAAAAGCTTGTCTTATTTGTGCATCAAATATTAATAAACATGCGACTGTAGTGTCTGAAAGTTAGATGTACTGCCTAAAAGTTGTCTTATGAGACTATATGTTAGACATAATTCAGTCAAATTTGAAAATTTGACAACAAAGTTATGATTTGAACTTCCCCAACTGATGTATGAATGCTAAAATTGATTGTTGATTGTAGATTAACTAAGAGTTCAAAACAGATCTGATTGATGATTTGAGAATAACTCATGTCATGGTTTCTATGAAACGCAATGAATTTTGCATGTCGTGTGTGTTGTAGTTATTGATCTATGTGCATGTAGGATGTTGGTAGGATAAGTACATTGTTGTTCAAGTGAAAAATGACCCAGCTCTATGACAACTGATAAAAAAGCAAGGCATGCCAACTCTTCTATGTATCATTGGGGTCCGTCCCTAAGCATGGAGCGGGATTTGAGGTGTCTCGGTCTCAGCACAGGTTTCTTGTTTCTGTTGACGTCTGTTTTATTATAATACATTTGACAATGATACAATTGCCAATAAATTGCCAAAGATTTATATGCCAACCCTTGGGTGTGGCAATTAAGGTCTTATTTTAGCAATACCAGTATATTAACATACAGGTATGCCAACTTTACTAAATTAAACACATAGACCTCTCAGATTAATCAGCTGTTTATCATAAATGATTTTATCATACAGGAAAACACAAGACTTATTCAAAGACACTGAGAGGGACATTGG
Source organism: Ptychodera flava (assembly GCF_041260155.1). Lineage (NCBI taxonomy): Eukaryota > Metazoa > Hemichordata > Enteropneusta > Ptychoderidae > Ptychodera > Ptychodera flava. Next base: position 9,847,757 of record NW_027248278.1, read on the forward strand.
TATGCACACAAAGAGGCACACACATACACCAACTCTCCTGCTACTGGTGTCCATGGCATACTGCTTTAATTTTTTTATAAATTTCTCTTGATCAACATCTATCTCAATCTCAAGGATGGACCACCATAATTTTTGTGAAGCAGTGAGAATTAGGACAAGCACATTTTCTATCCTTGAAGACTTGTATGTATTTGATACAATAGAGAACCATGACAAAGTGTACCAAAGTATTGGTCCTGTACATAAATAGCTCTTCTTGTGATGAATTCCGGTGAATTTCGACGTTGTGCCAAAAATAGCTGGCAATGAATGTAGAAGCACTCTTCATTATTTTTTTGTGTCTTAATTTATTTGATACATGATGATGTCATTACAGTATAGTTCATCGCTTCATTATAAATCAAAGTGTAGTGATTTTGACAAATCAAGGCCCATATGAAGTCTTATTGTAAGTACTATCTGATGACATACCGGTAGAACTAGTTTAAGTACCACTGTACTAGTCATTTGTAGAGGTATATTATGGTTATATTATGGTGTAAAACTGTTATAATAGTGTTATGAAAACTGCTTGATCAGGGCTTGAAAGATTCTGTAAACGTTTTCTCAAAAAACTCTTGCAGCAAGGCTGTACTTAACTTCCAATCAATTTCAATTTTCAAAAATAGATTTAAGGTAGTATGCACCTCGAAAATGAAAGACTTAAACTTATGCTCAAAATTTCTTAAAGGAATCTTTCAAGCATTCATTTACTAAAATCATGAATAAAAGTCAGGGGTAACTGTACAAATTTTGGTACAAAAGAAACAAATTACCCAAGATTTACCAATATTTGATATTCAAATGGCAGACATCCCTGTGCTAACGCTATGGTGAAAAATACAATTTTCGATTTTCAAAACGTAAGAGGGTGAAAGTTTTTTATTATTCAGAGGGCTTTAAAGTGAACCCCTACAAGTGGTGGATCAGAAAAGAATTGGAAAAGTTTTGAGAGTCCAAATATCTGTTCCGAGATGCGTTCTACCTTAAATACCTTAAATTACAATACAAACTGGCACTGTTTTAATACTGAGGCATCAAGTAGACATCAAATAAAATCTTTCTACAATTATAATGTGCAAACACTTTGCCATTAAGCCGAGATACAGAAGACATTACTTCATTGCCCACTGGAGATTGTGTGTCATCATCGTAATTTGTTTTTGCAAGATAAAGGAGCTATTAATGAAGATTAAATTGTGCTCAAAAGTGTAACATGGATGGTATATAATGTCAGTAAAGAGTAATTCCCACAAAAGAAATATAAACATGACTGTAGTAATTAGTATGAAACAAAGTAAGATACAAAGGCCATATAAATGTCACACTCTATTACCTTGGTATGCAACATACTGTACTGTTAAAACTTCCTCACTGTCAAAGACATCAGTTGAAGTATGAAGTACCATTTTCCCTTGATTATTATTTGATTATTAGACAGTGAAAGGATTGCACAATAAAGGAGCTAATATAAGATACATGTAGACTAGTGTCACTGAATAGATATTATAACAAATATATGCATGTAAAAACTGAATAATATACAATATGATATAAATGTCATGCTCTATTTTACCAAAAGAGCTAGTATAATGTCAAAACTTGTTCAATGTTAAAGAGATATGCTAATGTATGAAATGTCTTTTATCTTCACTGTAGTATCTGTTCATTGCACCAGGCAAATGAAGATTGCATTTTCCCAGAGGGTGGAAAGTCCATAATGTCACTGAATAGCAATTCAAAAAAAATACAAACATGCATACACTGAGTATAATAAAAAGTAAAATATATATTACCATACTTTCTGAAAATAGAAGTGGAAAACAATGCAATCAAAGACTCAAAATTTAACTGATCCACAGAATTTTGACATCTTTCAGATTTCATGACATTCCTAATCCATGCCTTTGATTTCATCTCATATCCTATTTTCAAGTCAAATCTTTTGTAATCTTAATAGATGTTGTACATAGTACAGATGAAGAAGTATTATGAGTGAACATAAACATTAAAAAAAAATTGGTTTTCAAATATTGACAAACTCTTTATATCTGTGACTGAAATTTTCAAAAAGGGACATTGTTGATAGAGCATTACTGGGAATCCTGAGTACTGGTTCATGAATTGCTTGAAAATTTGTTCCTGAGAATTATGTCACATTATGAAATGATAGCATAGCAATTGTTTACAAGATCACAAGTAGGAATGAAGATTGAAATTTATAACTGTGAAAGTAAAATAACCAGTATAGTACCTGTTACAGTGTTGTCTGTTGCTATATCGAAAGTTATTTCAGTTTAGCCCACGTAATATGAGCTGAATAAGTTTTGATTTACAGATTTTGACAATGATGCTATTCACATGTATGTTAATATCAGGACGGAAGACGTACTGCATGCTGTTCATGCTGAGAATGAACTCAAATATTATGTTTGAAAGTGCATCTTCAAACTTATAGGAATGACATTTTAGTTTTTGATAGGGTGTGATAGGAATCTATCAGTGTCAATGCTAGGTAAATGCAGTATTTTTCTTTGAATACCATCACTTCAAGCCAAATCTTACAAAAGTTTGTGCAGTATGCTATCACTCAGATGTTTTTTTTTTTGGACGCTGCCTAAACGCTTCATGAAAACAAGAGACCGGTGTTGATTGTCAAGTCCAATGAGCATCTTAGACAATTTGAAGTACAGTATAGTACAGGATTTGTAAAGTACTATTCAATGTTTTGCTGAAAGTGTTCTGTAAAAAGTGACTGGTGAAAAATATTTTGATTTACAACAAATATAATGGAATCAAAACATGGCAACTTTGGTCTGTGATATGTAAAAAGTACATCTTAAGTAAAATACTGTTACAATAGTTTTGTGATATTTGTGTATGAACAAAAAGAAGTTACACATAGTTTTTGAATTGTATCGCATATTGCACGTTTAACCAATGATAATTCTTGCTCTGTAAGTGTTTAAATATGTACTTTCATAACCTACAACACTGTTACATTATGTACACTAGGGGCTATAATTACTGGTACAGAGGGATATAGACTCTATTACACATTGTTGATGAGATAAATAATTATGACAAGTTGTGCTCTTCTAGCCAGTTGTATTGCTATTTGATCAAAATATTTCAAATGTTAGGAATAAGTTACATTGGAAAGTGCTTTATTGAGCACAGTGATGAAATAAAGTTATCACAGAATAAGCAAACAGAAAAGCCTAAAAGGATTAATTTTGTTAATGTCTCCACAAATCATTTTGTTTTAATAATAACATATCTCTAGTCATATTGTTTTCTCTATGCCATTGCTCAAAGTTGTTATGTTGTCTATAGTAAATCAACATGCTGGTGCATTTACTCATTAAAGAATGAGAAAAATGTTACAAATGATATAAATGTATGAATAGTACTGTTGAATTCTTCATTCTGCAGTATATCTATTCTTAAAGATAACACATAGAGCTTTCCATTGAGCTAGCTATTAAGATAACACATAGCAATAGAACTGTTCACTAGGATTACTGATATTCAAACTTCTAGGAAATATGGGATAATATTATGAGAACATGGAGAAAATATAGCAAAGTTCGCATTAGGACAAGAGGAAATCATATCACTTGGTGCAAAATGAACTGCTTTGTGTTCTGCTTATGACTAAGTGCATACTTTTGGGTATTTTTGTAATAAATCTTGTTACCATACAGTGTACACCAGTGACCGGGACATCAAGATTTCTAAACACATGCAGATCCTGGCAGTAACTGTCCTAATGATTGAAAATTTGGCAATGTACCTAATTATTTACAATCCTGGCAATGGTCCAAATCATGAACTCCGAAAAAGTCAGAAAATTGGGCACTGTGCTGTAACTATGTACAATGTTTTTGCTCAGGCTGTTAGCAGTAATTATCAGGATTACTTTGTCATTTTATCAAGGTTACCATGTTATATCAATGAGGACCTACATATTGGACAACAGAAATAGTATTGTGGGTCCAACACTTTAAGGTTCTTCTTCCCAAACTGCAGCAAAAACACTTTATGTAAATGCAACACAACGAAAGTATGATGATCTTATCTACTTGCCTGGGACAGATAAATTTTTAGCATGGAAGGCAATAGTTTCTGCCCACCTTCCCAATGGACAAGTGGAGATTATTTCCAATGTTTAGCTTGATAAGATCAGAGGGAATGTATTGTATACCTGGTATAATTATCAGGGCATCTAGTACTTTGATCAGGCAGGCATTTGGTCAAAGTTTCCTGCCTAGTTAGATGTCTGGTTGTCATTTTCACAACTTTCCTACACTGGTATTATTTGTAGATGTTTTTTAATCAACATTGCAATCTCCTGTATTATTGAAGCCATGCACCTCCAACTTTTTAGATTTCAAAACTCTTTGAATCCATCTAGGAATTTCCTTAAATTTCGTGGGATATGCCCTACACTGATAACATTTAATGTGTGAAAAATGTCTTTGGTCAAAGAGAACACATAAGTCAGTTGCCTGTCAAATTGGCTTTGAGGGCTAACTGCTGATACAACAGTGTCCCGTGTGAATGATGTGGAGGTTTACACTGCTTGAGTGTCTGCAAGTTTCAACTATTTTCCAAAAAGCTTTCTTAAATTCTTTACAGAGACATTGGACTGTTTATTCTGTTTTCCTATCTCTTCACTGTTCAGATCTTGAGATGAGTGGTCTGAACTGGCCTTTCTGTGACCCTCAGAAGTTGATTGTGAATCTGCATTTTGTGACTGTGGTGATTTCTCTTCACCTTGTGTTTTTGATTCAAGTCCAGCTGGGTTTGATTGTCCTTTACCTTTTGCTGAAAATGTCTTTCTTGATGTTGATGTTTGGCATGGTTCATTCAGTGTCGAGAACCTGTGTTCCTCATCAGATCTACCTCTTCCCATAACTAATCTTTGCTTTGCAAATTCAAAATGCTGCGCTTCTTGTTTAGGCCTATTCATTGATGTTGTTTTACTTACGTTGCTGTTAGTATTGCCAAATGATTTTGTCATTTTTTCACATTTACAGCTCCACCTTGATCTTCATGCTGAATGTCATCATTTATCTTGTCTTGTTGTTGCTGAGGAGTTATGCTCATGGAGTCTGGTCTAGATGCTGTGTTTTGTGTTGCTCTTTCATTCTTTATTCTCAACTCTTGTGACATCGTTTTTTCTGATTGTTTTGAGGCCACTGCTTTTTCAGAAGTGGGCACCGCTTGATTGACTTTTTTATTGCCTTCTTCAACTAATCTTTGCTTAGGTGATTCCAAATGTTGAGGATCTTGTTTAGGCCTATTCATTGATGCTGCTCTATTTAAGTTGCTGAATAATTTTGTCATTCTTTTCACATTAACAGCTCCATCTTGATCTTCATGCTGAATGTCATCATTTTGTGTTACTTGTTGCTGTTGAGGAGTTAAACTCTTAGAGTCTGACCCAGACTTTGTATTTGATGGTGCTTGCTTATCCTTCATTTTTAACTCCTGTGACATGGCTATTTCTGATTGTTTTAGGGCCCGGGGTTTTTCAGAAGTTGGCACTGCTGGAAGGAAATATTTGTTGTTACCATAAAGTGTATGGTGTTGTGAAAAGTCCAACTTGTTACGTGTGCTTATCTCACAACTGTTGAGACCTGATGATTTCGAAGACCTTTGTGATGATTGGTCAGATCTGGCCTTTCCATGAACCTCTGAAGTTGACTGTAAATTTCCTTTTGTAAGTGCACTGGTTTCCCATTGCCTTGTTCTTTGGATTCTGTTCCTGCCATGTTTGTTTCATTACTTTTGCTGAAAATATTTTTCTTGCTGATGCTACTGTTTGGTATTGCCCGTTCACCTTTGACAAGTTCTGTTTAATTGTATCTGCATCATGACATCTGTCTTGTGGCGTATTGCCTGCGTTAACTAATCTTTCCTTTGCTAATTCCAAATGTTGTGCCTGCTCTTTAGGCCTATTTGTTGATGTAGTTTCAGGTAAGCCTGTTTTTGCAATGCCAAAAAATTTCATCATTCTTTTCACATTTCCACCTTCATCTTTTTCTTCATCCAAAGTATTGTACTTGCTTTCTTTGTTGCTGTTGGGGAGTTAAACTAGTGGGGTCTGATCCAGATTCTGTGTTTGGTGGTGCTTCTTTATCCTTCATTCTCAAGCCCTGTAACATGGCTTTTTCTGATTGTTTGGGGGCCACTGCATTTTCAGAAGTGGGCACTGCTTTATGGGTCTGGTTGTTGTTGTAGTCAAAGGCATGGTGTCGTGAAAAGTAAGGCTTGTCAATCTCAGTACAGTACTTATCTCATAACTGTTGAGACCTGTAAATTTTGTCGATCTTTGTGATGATTGGTCAGAACTGACCTTTCCAAGAACCTCTGAAGTTGACTGTGAATCTATCGGTACTCCTTGTGACTGTATTGGTTTCCAATTGCCTTGTTGTCTTGATTCAATTCCTGAAGAGTTTGTTTCTTCTTTGCCTTTTAGTGACAATCTTTTTCTTGATGATGTTGATGTTCTGTATGGCCAATTAGGCTTTGGCAATTTCTGTTTAGTGACATCCTCTTCATGAGAACTGTCTTGTTGCTTATTGCCTTCTTCAACTATTATTTGCTTTGCTGAATTAAAATGTGCTTGTGGTAATTTTTTGTTGCATTGCCAAATAATTCTATCATTCTTTTCACATGTACAGCTTCACCTCTTTCTTCATGCAAAGTGTCATCATTTTGCTTTTCTTGTTGCTGTTCATGGGTTATGCTTAAGGAGTCTGATCTGGGCCCATTGTTTGGTGGTGCTTGTTCATCCTTCATTCTTAACCCCTGTGACATGGTTTCTTCTGATTGTTTTGAGAGCTCAACATTTTCAGAAGTGGTCACTGCTTGATGGATCTGTTTGTTGGGGTGGTCAAATGCATGGCCTCTTGAAAAGTCAGACTTGTCATTGTGTGTACTTATCGCACAACTATTGAAACCTGTAGATTTGAAGACCTTTGTGATGATTGGTCAGATTTAGCCTTTTGAGGAATGTCTGAAGTTGACTCTAACTTACTTCTTGTGACTGCATTGGTTTCCCATTGCCTTTTTGTTTTAATTGAGTTCCTGAAGTGTTTATTTCTTCTTGACTTTTTAATGGCAATATTTTTTCTTGATGATGTTGCTGTTTTGTATGGCCAATTGAGCTTTGATGAATTATATTTAGTTGTGCCCTTCTTGTTAGATCTACCCTTTTGCTTATTTTGTTCTTCTATTCTTTGCCTTGCTAATCCAAAATGTTGTTCATGTTGTAAAGGTCTATCTCTTGATATTGTTGTGTCTCTTTTTCTATCATCCAGTAATGCTATTGTTCTTTTCACAATATCTCCATGTGCATCTTTATCTTCAGACTGAGTGTCCCCAGTTTGAAGTCTGCTGAGTGGCTTAGTCTCTTCAATTGGCTCATGATGACTTACACTTTCACTACCATCTGGTCTATTAACATGATCTTCTATTGGTTCACTACAATCTTCTAACATCTGAATTGGCTGTGCAACCTTGGTGCTGAGTGGCTTAGTCTCTTCAATTGCCTCATGATGACTTACACTTTCACTACCATCTGGTCTATTAACATGATCTTCTATTGGTTCACTACTATCTTCTAACATCTGAATTGGCTGTGCAACCTTGGTGCTGAGTGGCTCAGTCTCTTCAATTGGCTCATGATGACTTACACTTTCACTACCAACTGGTCTATTAACATGATCTTCTGTTGGTTCACTACTATCTTCTAGCGACTGAATTGGCTGTGCAACCTTGGTGCTGAGTGGCTCAGTCTCTTCACTTGGCTCATGATGACTTACACTTCACTACCATCTGGTCTATTAACATGATCTTCTGTTGGTTCACTACTATCTTCTAACGACTGAATTGGCTGTGCAACCTTTGTGCTGAGTGGCTTAGTCTCTTCAATTGGCTCATGATGACTAACACTTTCACTACCATCTGGTCTATTAACATGATCTTCTGTTGGTTCACTACTATCTTCTAACAACTGAATTGGCTGTGCAACCTTGGTGCTGAGTGGCTCAGTCTCTGCAATTGGCTCATGATGACTAACACTTTCACTACCATCTGGTCTATTAACATGATCTTCTATTGGTTCACTACTATCTTCTAACATCTGAATTGGCTGTGCAACCTTGGTGCTGAGGGCTCAGTCTCTTCAATTGGCTCATGATGACTTACACTTTCACTACCATCTGGTCTATTAACATGATCTTCTATTGGTTCACTACTATCTTCTAACATCTGAATTGGCTGTGCAACCTTGGTGCTGAGTGGCTCAGTCTCTTCACTTGGCTCATGATGACTTACACTTTCACTACCATCTGGTCTATTAACATGATCTTCTGTTGGTTCACTACTATCTTCTAACGACTGAATTGGCTGTGCAACCTTGGTGCTGAGTGGCTTAGTCTCTTCACTTGGCTCATGATGACTTACACTTTCACTACCATCTGGTCTATTAACATGATCTTCTGTTGCTTCATTACTATCTTCTAACAACTGAATTGGCTGTGCAACCTTGGTGCTGAGTGGCTTAGTCTCTTCAATTGGCTCATGATGACTTACACTTTCACTACCATCTGGTCTATTAACATGATCTTCTATTGGTTCACTACTATCTTCTAACATCTGAATTGGCCGTGCAACCTTGGTGCTGAGTGGCTTAGTCTCTTCAATTGGCTCATGATGACTTACACTTTCACTACCATCTGGTCTATTAACATGATCTTCTGTTGGTTCACTACTATCTTCTAGCGACTGAATTGGCTGTGCAACCTTGGTGCTGAGTGGCTTAGTCTCTTCAATTGGCTCATGATGACTTACACTTTCACTACCATCTGGTCTATTAACATGATCTTCTATTGGTTCACTACTATCTTCTAACATCTGAATTGGCTGTGCAACCTTGGTGCTGAGTGGCTTAGTCTCTTCAATTGCCTCATGATGACTTACACTTTCACTACCATCTGGTCTATTAACATGATCTTCTGTTGGTTCACTACTATCTTCTAGCGACTGAATTGGCTGTGCAACCTTTGTGCTGAGTGGCTTAGTCTCTTCAATTGGCTCATGATGACTTACACTTTCACTACCATCTGGTCTATTAACATGATCTTCTGTTGGTTCACTACTATCTTCTAACGACTGAATTGGCTGTGCAACCTTGGTGCTGAGTGGCTTAGTCTCTTCAATTGGCTCATGATGACTTACACTTTCACAAACCATCTGGTCTATTAACATGATCTTCTATTGGTTCACTACTATCTTCTAACATCTGAATTGGCTGTGCAACCTTGGTGCTGAGTGGCTTAGTCTCTTCAATTGGCTCATGATGACTTACACTTTCACTACCATCTGGTCTATTAACATGATCTTCTGTTGCTTCATTACTATCTTCTAACAACTGAATTGGCTGTGCAACCTTGGTGCTGAGTGGCTTAGTCTCTTCAATTGGCTCATGATGACTTACACTTTCACTACCATCTGGTCTATTAACATGATCTTCTGTTGCTTCATTACTATCTTCTAACAACAGAATTGGCTGTGCAACCTTGGTGCTGAGTGGCTTAGTCTCTTCAATTGGCTCATGATGACTTACACTTTCACTACCATCTGGTCTATTAACATGATCTTCTGTTGGTTCATTACTATCTTCTAACAACTGAATTGGCTGTGCAACCTTGGTGCTGAGTGGCTTAGTCTCTGCAATTGGTTCATGATGACTTACACTCCTATTACTCTCAGTTATTGTACCATTTGTTCGTTGGGAAGTCTGCAATACTTCATTGCTTTGGTCTATTGTGCTTTCTTTTGCACTAGCCGTTTTCTGTAAGTTAATCTTGTGTATATTTTGTTGAGCTTGAGAAATTTCATATGTTCCTTCAGATAAATTGGTGTCATGAGAATTTCCTTCTTTAAATTCATATTGCTTTATTTCTTCATTTATGATGTTTCCAGCAGTATGATTTTGTATTGACGTAAATATGTTTTGTAGCTCCATCAAAGCATGTCTGTTCTTACATCCATCCACTATTTTCTGTACAAAGTAGAGTGACAGCAAGGATGATGTAGGATTGTTTTGTTCTTTCCAAATGATCAATGCTACGTTGTGTTAAGTGCAATGCAGCTGCAAATGCTTTCCAGTTACCTTTTCCAGGCTGTTCATTATTCAGGATCCTACATAGTTGATGCCAGGAAGTGGAAGTCATATAAGCAGTGTGATGTATGGAATGATAGCTGGAAGTTAGGGAATGCTCATCATTTTCCTCAACCACTGCATAAGGTCCTTGTCCATGATCCTGTGATAATTAGAAGTCAATGAAAGGATTACAATTTCAGAAACACTGATCACACAGTTACTGTTACATTTCTACATGAGTTTTGTGGAAGTAAACCTCTAGTGATAGTAGAGCTTTACAATATTGCATCAAATTACTGTATATATATATATATATATATATATATATATATATATATATATATATATATATATATATGACCATTTCACCAATGAAAACCATTACAGTGTGATAATGTGCAGATTTCAATTTCTATAAGTGACACCACTTGTCTAGGCATTACAGTTTTTCGCTGTGCCATGGTTGGTACTTGAGTTTGGGTATGGATGGAATTCTGTGTTTTCTCCAGGTTTCTCTCTCTACCTGGAAATTGGTGGTTGATTTGGTTCTGATTTGGGGATGGCATATTTGGTTAACGTGTGGATCCAGTATCAAATTAAAAAGAGTTACCTATCTTGTTCTTTAATATCTGTGTCGCAAATTATGTTTGATATGGAGGGAGCTTACTCTCACATTAACACGAGGTTTAATATGAGTTTGAACACAGTTTGTAATCTGATCTAGGTGATAGTTCTTCAGGTCCGCAGATAGGAAAGCTAGCTGGGCAGAAAGTGGGTTTAATCAGCTATTTGATATTAATCATAGACAGTAATCATTGTGTTTAATGCCACTGTTAATATTCTGAATAATTCAATATCTCAAGACTTTGTTTAGGGCAATATATTGTAGATCAGGGATTTAGATTGAATAAGTTGAATAAGCACCCTTGAGAAAACACTACTGACTTCATGCAAAACTCTGCAAGGGCACTAATTTCTTCAAAATTAAGTTGTTATTTAATAAACTTTGGCTGTTTGCTATCATTTTTCACTGAAACATTTTTACTTCAGATATTAATTAATTAACATCAACTCTGAAATTTCAAGAATACTGTGGAAATAGCAGTGAGAAAGAGTTCAGTATCTAGAACTTGTATTTTATTCTTTATTTTTAGTGCACAACAACAGTGAAGAGAATGATTAATTTAGAAAACATAACAAAATATATGTTAGATGAGAACTTACATATTGATTTCCAGTAGGAAAAGTCATACCAAACTGTGATGGTGTGTGAAGTGGCTGTTTTAAATCATGTGGCGACCGGATGGCTTGCTTTTTCCCAACAGCTGATGTCTCTTCAGTTGGCTTTAGCAGAAATTCTGCTCCATGTGGTTGATTACAACTTTCAGTTTCTCCCACTGCAGATTCTTCAGTGTCAGGCCATGGTTGTATTTGATACGATTGGCTTTCATCCTGTAGAGGTAGAAGTTAATTTTTCAAAAAGAAATCATTCAGCTTGCAATGAAGATCTGAATCTGAATAAATACGTTGAAGACACCAATACTGGTATATGATCAACGGGGAAGAGGCAGGTGCTTAATCGCACTGGACAGCTGCCTGAAAGATGTTTACCGATGCTGATGTTACAACCGAGTCACTTAAATTGTTCCAGTCTATGATTGTTCGTATGATGTTCGTGGAAAGAATGAGTTCCTGTAAATGTCTGTGTTTGATCGTGGTATTTGGAATGGTTTTGAATTATTACATGCATATTTAGTTACTGGGTTGCTGTGATGATAATCTGTGAATTTCCGAGGTTTAACTGCGCGTTTTGGTTTTTGTGGAATGAGGTATGTATCCTGATGAATGGCTGGTATGAGATCTTGAGTGATTTTAAACAGAAATGTCAAGCGGAGTTGTTGTCTTCTTTCTTGTAGTGGTTGAAGTTGATTTTCTGCTAACATTTTGCTGATGCTGCCTGGCTGTCTTGATGTGTAATTTCTAGTAATGAATCTGATGGCTTGTCTTTGAATGCGTTCTAGTTTATCTATGTTGGTTTGTGTGAAAGGATCCCATATGATTGCACCGTACTCCATGGTTGATCTGACAAGTGAAATGTATGCTGTTTTCCTACATGATTTGCTACAGTGTTTTAAATTTCTCCTCAGGAAGCCGACAATAGATGCTGCTTTTTTTGACAGATTGTTGATGTGTATATTCCATTTGAGATCTTCAGATAATATGAGTCCGAGGTATGGGTTGTGTGGTACTTGTTTGAGGATATGACTGTTTAAACTGTAGAAATGTGAAAGATAGTGGCGATGTTTCTTAAGGTATTATAATTATCCTTTTACCTGGCCTTGCAGTTTACAAGCACCAAGGTAACATGGCATACTGAATCACAGTGCAAAGTCCCTTGAAGTTTTTCAAGTGTGACTCGGAGTATCAGAGGGGTTCAAATATTCAAAAGATTGCAGAATGAACATGACTGAATGTCGTATTTCTAGTGTTTATAAATTATATTGCTGATGGTTGAGGTAAATTGATGAATAGAACAGTAAAATTTTTAACAATTTGTGAAGTAATCCTACATCTTGCAGCAGTCTTACTGGAAGAGGTGGACTTAATTTTGAAGACGTTACCACTTTTGTATAATCATGCTTTAAAATAATGATAGTGGAATTTTTACTGACAAGTTATAAGAAAAGAAATTTCCTTACTTTTCCATTATTGCCTTTCAAGTTTATGGTACCAGTTACATCATATTTACGTTTGGATACATCCATTGATAGAACTAGTGACAAGCCCACATTTGGCTCAGGCATTTCTCCAGCATATCTTATAATGAATGTACATCCTGCAATAAACGGGTCGTCGTCCTCGCTGATATCACATGTATTGATCACCTGCAACAACACATACAAGAATTTGTTAAATTCATTCACATAAGCAAAGTGTGTTTACAGTACATGACTTTGACACTTTTAATTGTGCCTTAAACGTAACCACTAGAATGTGTATCTAGATCTTTGACAGCTAGAGCACTGCAGGACCATGTATCAGTAGTGACTCCTGTCTAGAAGAATATTATTGAAACTAAAATGTGTCTGAACAATTATACTTATCATACTGTAAGAGCATACCAGTAGAACATACCAGGATGCTTGCATCTAGAATTTATTGATACTTGAGCATACATTGATTTGATCTGCATGAAGTGAATATGCACGTTGTGTATTATTTCATACTTGTGTATGGTTGCTAAAGGTCTATCCTTCAATCAGTTTTTATGATGTTTGTATACAGAAATGTAAAAGTGTTTTGTCAGAGGAGAAAGTAAAGTGGTTATTCTTAAGTACAGAAAAGAGAATAGATATTTTTTATGCAGTCTCCAAAGTAGTAAGTGCCTTTGATAATGGTTGACTTGAAGATTAGTCATAACAATACTAATCTTAACAATCCTTGTATACACTGTGACTGACGATGCCATCTTTGCCATCCTTCTTCTATGTGAGTCAGTTCAACATTCAATACAGTATCATTGATTCCTATTGTAATTCGCTCCAACATTTGCCATGATTCTCTACTTCCAGTCTATTATCAATAAAAATGCAAAAGAATGGATGAAATATATGAAACATGTGGATGTAGAGTATCTGTGTGTTCCTCTTAAAATCATTGTATCATTACACATTTAGTGTTAGTTTACTTTCAGCCATGAATTTTTACCAGAACACCTTAATCCTCTTTCTACCTGGCTCCATTGACAAACCATAGAAATAAATACAACCTGGGAGAAAGAGGATTAGATATTACAGAATTAGTTGATTAGGTGTTTGAAAACTAAGACATTTCTGCTATGGCTTCCATAGTTAATACTGTATATATTAATAATAGACCACTTAAAACTAAATGTCTGCAGAGTAATTAGCAGCTTCTGTATACGCAGGAAATGAAACATGGACTTATCCCATAATTGAAGAATTTGCCTGAGTATTCAGTGATTTTAGTGTGATCAGAATTTTTTCTTCCTATTCCTACTGCTGGCAAGCTTATAGCATGACATTTACTATCATTTTAACTTCTATTATTTGCCTCATCTTTCTGTATGTTAAATAAAAATCCTTAAATAAATTATCCAAAAGTGCAGAAAAATCAGAGGGATATGCTGTACATTGATTTCAGAAAGAGGTAACGGCATATATACAGGTAATTACGCCATCAAATACATTTAAGGTAGAATGAGCCACAGGGACAGACATTTGGACTCTCAAACTTTGACAATTCTATTCTAATCTACCATTATGGGGGCTCTCAAACTAATTTGTTGACCTCAAAATATCTTCCTGGTTTTCTCTGAATTCTACCCTCTGCAGGGATATGGGCTTTGGGGAAACTATTCCTTTGTCAAACATTTGACAAGTAAATTCAAATTTTAACGGTCATTTCGATTTCCACCATTTCAAAAATTGGTAATATTACAAAGGAAACAGAACATACAATGTCACAGTTGAAAACATTTACCCCTATGCATTGCATTGGACTACACTGTGCAGTTTTTGTGAAAATTTCAGTGCAGATCTGCACAGTAACCACGGTTTTTGCTTTTCCGCATGGGACAGTGATTTAATGTTTGGGCAAACATTTAATTGCAGTGTAACTTTTATCTTATTCAAAATTGCATATACAGTCCCTGCTGGTAGTCATTAATAAGTGTACACACACGTAAATTAATACATTCTCACAAACTTATTTTAGTTTGAAAGTAAAATCATAAAAATAATGCTAAAAGATACAGCTAGTAGGGCTTTAATGCTGTTGGAGAAAATTTTCGCTGCCTCAGTTTTTTGAAAATCAAGAATTTTTCTTTTTCTCTATAGAGTTAACACTGAGATGAGGGGGCAATTTTCAGCTGCAGCCAATGACAATGCACTTTTAAAGGGGTCCTTATTATGATGACTAAAGATATATTGTGCATGACAAGTAATGTGAACTGACTAATTTTAAGTCCAGTGGGTAAGTAATTTGCTTTCCAACTGAAAATTTTTTCGACTTATTAGCATAACAAATGCTGTACCAGAGAAGACAAAAATCAACATAAAATGTAGTCCCAAAGTACATTTGTAACATATTATATAACAGAGATTGGTCATTTTACCTTAATGTGTTCAGATGCCTTAGTTTGGTCACTTTTCATGTGAATCCATGCACCTATGCGTATATCACAGGATTTATTCGTAGCATGTTGACACTTAACTCCTACCATGACATTAATTTGAGCATTTTCATCCAATGCTTCACCATTGGCACCGAAGGGACTGAAATGTTTAAGTAAGAGAACTATGGACCTGCTTTTCACTATCATATTTTCATTGGACAGAGTTGCCAAAGAACCATCAATTGTTTCTGTTACACCAGTAAATTTCCATGACTCTGCATGGTGGCACAGTGGGGGATTGTCAATACCACTTCTCTTTGAAAGTTTACTCCATCAGGACCACAGTTGACTATTGGTGTAAGACGAATCATTCCAGCATCAGATGTCACATTCAATTTGTTAAAATCACTTAGATGACAAAACACTGGTTGTCTCTGACCCTTTTCAATGGCATCTGGTGGGATATACAGTGCAACATCCTCATCTTCCATCTTCAGGTAACCTCCTCTGTCATCAAACACACTTCCTAGAACTTTGTATCAGCACCAGTCATGAATACCTCACCAATTCCACAGTTTGCAGCAAATTTTTCAAATTCTTGAATGATCTTAATTACTTGTTTTCGAGATACCTGAAATGTGTCAGCGAGAAGCATTGATGAATCAAATGTCTGCTCAAATGTTTTAGTAAAGAAAATACTTATGTCAACTTTTTCACAACTGTACAGCACCATGACAAATTTTTGAGTGGAGTTGAATATTCTGTAAACTAAATATTCTACGTCACATCACAGTCCCTCTATCCATAGAGGGACTGCGGTCACATTGATAGACAAGGACTTAAATTGAACCTTCATAGAATGCTGGTACCCCAGCTACCAAGTCAAAGAGATTGGACAATGTATATAATTTGCACCCAACTTTGGGATTTGTAAATGATATTAAATGAACTTTTCATCATGTTCTGTATGATATCATCATTTTTACAAAAGTATACAAATACTCACCCAAGTAGCAACACTTTGTACATAATAATTTTGAATAATGTGTGTCAAAGCATTTAAAATCTGTGGTAGTTTTAGAAAAAACATTTTTTCAAAACGGTGTAAAGTTTTGCAAAAGCCTTTGACTTTTAGTGCTGATAATGATCAATTTAATGTAGACTCTTGTTGCATGATATGGCGTAATATAGTGTCCGTCATAGGACACAAGTGGAAACAATGGATGCAAACCCTTGGATATTATAGCTTTATGTGTTGGAGAGCACAGCTGTATGTACTCTGTTCCCAATCTTTATAATGCCAAAGATCAATGCAAAAAGATGTCTGTGTCTATTGATCACTACTCTTGCATGTCTCTGTTATATCATTACGTTTCCAGCATATGCAAAACTCACAGTGTATGAGAACAATAGGACTCTGAGATTGAAATGCAATGAAGGTACACTTACCAGGTTGTCATCTTTTCTAAGCAGACTGCCTGTCTTTTCCGTTTCATCAGTATTAGGGCTGCTTGGATTTGAGAGCTGTCGTTCTGTCTTACAAACTGGATGTCCTTCTTCACCCGATTGTTGCTGTGTTTCATGCTGTAGATGTGTAGGTGACGACTTCTGACTTCTGACATTTTCATGCGTTTGGAGAATGCTGCTGCTACTCCCTTTTCAATAGCCCTAAACTTGGCAAACTCCATTAAAAGGAGAAACATTGTCTCCTCTTTCACCAGGATGACAGCGCTGTCTAGAGTTTTCCACTCACTTCCAGATTGTTTGGTGACTGCTGTAAACTTCCATGAGTTTGCACTGGCTGCATAATGAGGTAATGCAAGTATCACCTCTTTCTTGAACTTTACCCCTGTAGGGCCACAGGTGACCACAGGTGTCATGACAACCATGTCAGAATCACTTTGACTGCACTTGTCGCTATCTACATAGAAGTATACTGGCTGTCTTTGTCCTTCTTCAATAGCATCTGGGGGGATATATAGCACTATATCACCAGGTGGCATCATCAGATACCCTCCTCTATTGCCAAAGACACTACCAATGAAGTCATGTTCCTTGTACACATGACCAAGCTCACAATGCCCGGCAAAGTTGTCGAAGCATTTGATAATCTTATCAATCCCTTGTTTGTCCTGATTGTCACTGGGTATCTGATGTATATTAGATTCTCTTTCCTTCTGCGTTACTTTCTGTTGGATGCAATCCAAAGTTCCTGAAGATCCACTTTCTGGTGACTGTTGTATTGTATTTGTCTCCAGCTTGTGAGTTTCTTCTGTTACAGTCAGATCAAATGTGGGCTCTTGTCGTGTATGATGAACAGGCGCAGATTTTGTGTTGTAACTACACTCTTTAGTGTTGGTAGGATCATCAGTGGGGGCAGGAAATGGGGAGTCCAGGCTATCATTTTCTCCGATACCAGAGTCAGTACTGAGATATCGTTCTTCATCACCTGATCGCCTATTGCGTACTTTGTCCTTCTTTGAAACTTTATTGATACAGTTGTATAGGTACATATTATCAAGTTCACAATCTGCAGGAATTTCGTTGTCAGAGATGAGTATCCTGTTTGTCTCTTGCTTGTTCTGATTCCAGCTATGATGTTCCTTAGATTGTGACACAGAGTCATGGCATTCTTTCCGTACTACTGTGTGATTGTTGCTTTCTGAATTTTCTGAACATGCACTTTCTTTTGAGCAGGGTTTTGTACCAATATTTATTTTATGTCTGTTAATGTCAGTGGCAGCTTCTGTAACAGTGGAATTAGATATTATCTCCCCGCTTCTGTGAGGAACAGGTGCAGATTTTGTGTTGTTGCTACGCTCTGTTGTGTTGGTAGGATCATAGGCAGAAAATTGAGAGTCCAGGTTGCTAGATTCATGTCCAATATGTTCATTTTCCCCAATACCAGAGTCAGTACTGCGATATCGTTCTTCATTAAATGATCGCCTGTTGCGTACTTTTTCCTTCTTTGTAACTGTATCGTTGAGTTTAACAAAATGACTTTTAACACTGGTACCTGCACATGTACGTTTGAGTACATATCTGCTGCAGAAGTAACCCCCTCCCACTCATCATCGTCTTCACAAGTAGAAGCCATATCAGTTGCCCTCCAAAATGATCTTCTAACACTGCTTCTGATAAGAGACAATTTTTCAATCATGAATGCTTACTGATAGAATTATCTCTTTCTTATCACAAAATTCAGAGACATGATAATATGGCAGGAATTCAAGCACAATTTTGAGACATTTATGTACTGTGGATTTTGAGTTCTAGCTTAGCAAAGTAATTATGGAAACATATGGAGGAAAGAAATAGCAGAACTTATTAATCAAATACACTACAAGCTGCTGAAAAAATAGTTTATTTTGAAATGGTTGGCTAGTTAAATACAAAAAAAACAGATTTGTACTTTATACAAAATAGAAAGTAAGCATTTATTTTCATGAGGTCAGATAATGTCCTGTTTTACAAAGAATTCATTAACAGGAAATATGGTTGTGATTATAAAATTGTGCATGGTTTGCTCTCCTTACAAAATAAATTGAATGAAATAGAAATTTCAATAAGCAATAAGTAAATAAATAAATGTAAATAAAGTAATCAATACACATTAAACTATACCCTGATCACTTCTTTTGTTGAAAAGGGTAGTATCTGTTATTATTATGGCTTCCTATGCTACAACACATTGAAATAGGAAACTTCGATTTTTCCTCTGTTTTTATGTTATTGAGCAATACAAAATGAACCAATAATGACTGACAACATAATTACTTTGTTATTTGTTTAAGGTAATACATATAAGGGGAAAGAGTAATGTTTTACACATAATGTGAATTTGTTCAAATGAATGTTTGTATCAAAAATGTGCCAATGAGAAAGAAATGGGCAAAATCCAGCAAATTGCTAAAGTTCTACCGGGTATAAGCACAGGAGAGATTTGGGCAAAACTTGGTATGACAAGTTCCTTCAGGTGACTTTGGTAAGATTTTTTCAAATTGTGGTGACATTATTATATTTGTATTTTGGGGGCAATTTTTCCCAATTTTGGTCAAAAAATTACTGTCTCTGAAATTGCTGATTGAATTGCTTTGAAACTTGGTATAAATTATCTTAGGGTTGACTTCTGTTAGACTGAAAGATTCCGTCGCGTGCGGGCGCTCCGGCGCACTTCTGTCAGATTTGTTCAAATTGTGGTGAAATTTTTATATTTTTGTATTTTTGGGCAAGTTTTTGACATGTTTGTTCAAACAAATTATCTCCTTTGAAACTAACTGCATGTTCATCTGTTTGCTTTGAAACATGTTATGAATGTAAGGGCAACCTCAGCATAGAATGTTCAAATCATGGTAAAATAATCATAGTCATACCCATGGCATCCATAATCCAATAATACAATGTCAAAGCTCTTAATACATAGTCAATTGTTATACCGATAAACATAGATGCAAAACAGCACAGAACAGACGGTAAATTTCCGGTACACACAACAAAGTTAAATTCATGAAAGAAAGATACATGGACTTCTGACCAACAGACCAAGAAGTTATGTCAGATGTTTTGAAAATAGTAAGCACATCCTATTTATATTTGTATTTTTGGAGCAATTTTGCCAATATTTGGTCAAAATATCATCTGCTCTGAAATTCCTGGTCTGATTGCTTTGAAACTTGATGTGCAGGTTTCAATGGGTAAAATTGTTTTGAATTTGCATATTTGTATTTTTAGGTCATATTTTCCTTTTTTCGTCAAAAAAATCTCTGAAACTGCTAGTCTGACTGCTTTGAAATTTGACATGATGCATGTAGCAATGATCTATATCAGTTTTGTTTAAATTTTTACAAATCTTCAACATTGTATTTTGGGGACAATTTTTGTTGTTTTAGGTCCAAAACAAAGGCCAAATATATCATTCTTGAATTCCATGGTCCTATTGCAAAAACTTGAGAACCGCTGCACATTTCACCTTTGCATTTGGTATGTAGATGCATGCTCAACTGTAAATGGGAATTTTTTCTAATGAAGTTCTCATTTACTATAAAAGTATGCTAATGAGCAGCAAAAGTGAAACTCTCAGTAACTGCAAGTCAGAATTTTACATGTTGAAGATGATTTCTAAAGAAAAACCACCAAAGAATTAGTTCAAATCCAATAATATGTTGTTTTTCTTAAATATGACTTCTTGATGAATTACCAAGTTGACATTCAAAACAACTCAGCCATATTCCAAACCCTTAAAAAATGGTCAATCAGAACAATAGTACCAAGCCACAATCTACATCATATTCACAAGTTTCATAGTGACAAACTCGATATGACAAACAGGAAGAGCACAGCTATGATACTAGTAGACAACAAACAAGTACCGGTACACACACAACAAAGTCAAATCTGAAGAAGAAAAATCTATGGACCTCTGGTAAAGACAACTGAGAAGTACAGTCATGTCCGCAGAAGAAAAATATATAACGAAGCAAAGTTGTCAAAATTTTGACTCTGTGATTCATTCAGTTTGTCATTAAGTCCAATGAAGCACTCCAACATACCAGTACAGATACGAGCACATACCTTATCAAAGCACTATATACATTGCTCACCTAGTGTAGACTTCTTCAAGGAGAATTCTGTTCATATGCTGTCCCCAAGGCCAAAAATTTCACTGAACTTCCAATCTGAGTTAAACTTGCAACCAGTAGCTGGTATGGCTGTAAATGGTTATAAAACCAATTAATGGAAACATCTTAAAGTTGTCATGCAGGAAAAGGAAAGAATTGCAGTTGTTTTGCTTCAGACCATTTTTATGTAGTTATCTATAAATTGTGATTACTCACAGTAGAGGTATTGAGTACGGCCCCCCAGTAGCAAAGAATAAAACTCTACAACTTGGCAAAATGTCAAATCTATATCCTTGTCGAGGTAATAAAAATGGACCAACAGAACTTGATAGCATTAATGATTTTGTGAGCCAGTAGAATTAAAATCTCTGTACACTATACCGTAACATAATTGAACAGAAGGAAATCATGAACTTCTCATTGTTAACACAAAAAATTGAGGAATTTTGAATTCTCTCTCTTGGAAATAGAAGTATGTGCACTCTTAATCTTTAATAAGCTAACCTGTTCACCCCTAATTTCTAGTGAACAGGTCCAAACTCACCATTGATAATAATAGGTTTGGGCCAAACTTTGTCACTGAAAGCTAACCTTTGGCCATTTCCTCTGGGAGACTCTAGCTCTTCTGGCATGTTTGTTAACCTAAATTTTGCATATTTTTGAGTAGGAATGAAAATGCTCCTTAAGTATGGGACAACAGCATTAGATTTGGGTTGATCGAAAATTCGATTATTTTATGTGATTCAATATTATTGAGTTATGGAGTTAGGATGTGTTTGTTGTTGAAATACTTGACTTGTTTTGTATACCGGTATTTGTTGGCGTCTATCTGTGCTGTGCTGTTTGTGTTTGTTATTATCGAATTTGTCACTATGGAACTTAATGACAATGGTGTAGATAATTTTACCATTGTACTAAATCTGAAGTCCACAATATGCTTACTTTGGACACACTGAAGTGCAAATGGGTGCATTCTTTCTACACATTTCTTTTTCAAGCTTATAGGACATGCAGATGCTCTTCCTAGGCTCATTATTGGAAGAATAGCTTTTAATCCACACTCACCATGTGGGCAGATCATCAGATGCTCTTAAATAGAAAAGCTGAAACCCTAACATACTTTTCACCACATAAAGTTTGCAGCAACTTTATACTGATAAAAGTTAAAAATGGGAAGTGCTAACAGGTTTGAAATAGTGTTTCAATTAAAGCTTAAGTCTCTGTAGGGGGGTTTACACGTGTGAGTTAAGTCCGGAGCTGACACCGGAATAAATTTAAACCTGTGTCAGTTGAACGTGTGAACAGACAACACCGAACTAACAAAGAACTAAATTAATTCGGTGTCGGAGGGCTGGTCCAGGTTCGGTGCTCCGTACTAAACAATGGCCTATTTACACGTGTGACCAGAACACCGAACTAAACGCCGAACGATATCCTGTCTTCGGGCTTGCGGTCATTACCACAATGGACGGTGTTCAAGTAAGCTCTGACGATCGCGGCAACAATTGGTCACAGGAAGAGATCAGGCTACTAATGTCAATCTGGAGAGACGAAAACGTCATCCTTATGATGGACGGCACGTCGAGGAATCGGCAAGTACAAGTGTATGAAGTCGTCGCTGCCAAGGCCAGGGAGAAAGGACTCGAGAGGACAGCGGGACAATGCCAAAACAAAATCAAACGGTTGCGAGCTCAGTTCAAGTCCGTGTCCGACAACAACCGTCGTAGTGGCAGAGCTAGAAAAACGATGCCATTTTACGATGAGTTGTAGGTAGTAAAGGGAAAGCAACTGGTAGTAAAGGGAAAGCAACTCCACACATCGTTCATATTTGGGTTGTTTGCGTTTTGTGTATGATATGTGTATAATATAAGTGTATATCATGTTTGGCTGTTTTATGTAAAATGTTGCTTGGCCATGGCGAGACGTATACCCGTAATCTACGTGTCTTGTGTTAATCCGCACTGGAGCGGAGAGACTACTGATACTGTGACACTGCGATCCTTTCCATGAAGGCGCGACTTTGCACAATTTTTAACTATCGGATATTTACAATCTAGTATCGAAGTTTGACATATCGACGATTTCGGGACTAGTATCGATACTAGACGATACTAGAAAGACTTGCCTGTGCCTCGGCACGCCGGATCTGTGAAATCTCCGATATTTACCCGATATTTTTCGGCGATTTGGGGACTCTAATATCGATACTAGAGGATACTAGAATGACTTGCTTCGTGCCTCGGCACGCCATATCTGTGAAATCTCCGATATTTACCCGATATTTATCGGCGATTTGGTGACTCTAATATCGATACTAGACGATACTAGATTCAGTCAAATCGCAAATACATGGAATATCCGATATATATCGGAGATTTCACCACCTCACAGTTCTGGCCAAACCCGACTTCCAAGAACTGACTCTACCTTCGATACTATACGATACTAGATTCAGTCAAATCGCGCGTAAATATCCGATATATATCGGAGATTTCACCACCTCACAGTTCTGGCCAAACCCGATTTCCAAGGACTGATTCTAGCTTCGATACTAGACGATACTAGATTCAGTCAAATCGCGCGTAAATATCCGATATATATCGGAGATTTCAGCCCTTTATAGATCGGGCTAAGCCAATCTAACTTCGATATTGTATAGTCTAGTAGCCCTAAATATCGGATATCATATAAAAGTGCAATGTCGGGTGTCCTCCAAGTCGCTTAAAATTCATTTTTGATTGGTGAGACGTGTTGAATGGTTGATTGTTTTTATTTGGTAATATGTTGTTCCACTTACGTTTGGTAGGGAAGCTAGAATGTCTACTGTTTGATCTTGTTGTGTTTGTGTAGGTTCGTGTGAACCTGAGTTTGAGCTATTGTAGTTTTTGTGAAGTCTGGCGCTTATAAGTGTGTCGCCTATATTTCTGTTCCTTCTATATGCGATTATTGGTTGGTTTTGGAACAGTTTTTTTAGTGTTTCGTCTTTTTCAAGTTCACTCCAGTTTTCTGTCAGGGCTTGCTTGATTTTTGTCGTTTCGATGTAAGGGCTATACGTTGTTATGAAGACTACTGTATTGTTGGTGGCGTTATTTCTTTCGCTTAACAACATAATGGCATGGTTGATGATTTTTGTGATTTTTACATGAAACACCTGAAATGTAGGTAAAAAATAGCATTTTCCTAATCATCAACCTCAGAAAATTGAAACTTTCAAGAAAGGTGAGTGTTGTGATGAAATGATTAGATTTTACATAATTATGCAAATTGTTTGTCCGAGAAATATTTTTTTTACAATAAATAATAACACACGCCAGCAAGGGCAAGATCACGATTGTTTCCCGCCCAAGGGTTGGTGCTCATGACGGTAATATTGATGATGCCCGAGCCGAAGGCGAGGGGACGTATCATCAATATTACCGTCATGAGCACCAGCCCGAGGGCAGGCAACAAATCGTGATCTTGCCCGTGCTAGCGTGTGTATTAATTTTATTACACCGAACAAACCTTGTTTTCGAAAATTTGCTCAGAATGCGGTCAAGTGTCGATCGAGACTCGCCACAGTGAAACGTTCTATTTGTTGCTCGATCGCAATGCTACATGAAGTTGACGTCTAAAAACGAACACAGTGTTGTTCAAGCTTTTCTCGTTTAGCCTAATGTACTAAACTTCGTCGTGTACTTCAGGTCGAGCTAATTTCTTGTGCCTTTCCAAAAGTCATTGCTTTACAGAAAATACCAAGCAAATGTATGCGACGATGTGGTGCGCGCAGAAAGGACGCGCGGTATTCCAGAACGTGGTTGCGGGCTATATCAGTGCGCGCGACAGGGCGATATCAGTGCACGCGACAAGGCTATATCACCTGAGCCATGTTCTATCACTTTTGTTCTATATCACGTGAGTGAGGCTCAGCCAATCACAGTACCTGAATAATACGTGAGGTGTAATAAAACATCGTATATTTCAGGTAGACTTGCTCTGGAAAATAAATCACAAAGTTTTGTTCCCTTAAATACATATTTTTGAATTGCATACACAGACAATAAATTGATACATTTTAAAATACGTGAAAGGAAAATGGTGATTTTATTGGGCAAAACAGTAAAAATTCTCCATTTTCTACCCATTACGTCAGATTTAAGTTTAGTTATAGCAGAGATTTGACAACCTACTTTAGAGGGTATTGATATTTACAAGATACATTACAAATTGTTTGTAATGTATGAAATATACAATTTAAGTTTTGAATCATGGGCCAAAAATGACAAAATTGATAATGTACATTTTTGGAAGGAAAAAATGTGTTTTTTAACTTTCTTACCTAACGTTATCTTAAAATATATGTGTAAATTAGGCTGCAATGCCTGATATTGTGTTGTATATGGAGATAAAAAATGGACCAAAAAGTATTTATTACATGCCTCGTATATCGAACGTCACACGCTCCATAGGATTCAATGGTAACTAGTCGATGACGTCACGGGCCACATAGTCATCATTTGACTGAAAGTGAACCGGAACTATTTTCAACTTGACAACTTCGGGATTTAAAAATGATAAAATTACATAGGAAATACTGTTTTCACAAAATTATGTGAAAAAAAATTGACAAATCGCAAACAGTGATTTAAATATATTAATGCGCCATTTGATGATGAAAATCATTCCATTTTTTCAATAGATTTCTCTACAACATGGAAAAAAGCAGATTTATCATTTGTATGTAACCCAAAATTTTGGAGTTAAATTTGTGCAAGAGAGGCATGTAACAAAATATTATATGTTTGGGCTATAATGTATAATATTTGAAGTGAACATGGATAATTGATGTTGGTGAAAAATCCAAACATTGCCATTTTCTGATCAAATGACCTTCAACCTCCTTAGAGTAGAAATGTGGTATTTCTTTCAAATAATGAATTCTGCAGGCCTGTAGCAAGACAAGTTTCTTCAGAATAAAGTATATTCATTTGATTTTGACAGTGTAAATATACCAATCAAATCTGTGTCTATCCTAGGAGTATCTTAAAATTTGGTTAAAAAATGCTAAATGGCATTTCTGCTGAGTATTTTATACATATGATAAATTTTCAATCAGACTGTCTGCTCATGACGGAAAGCTTCCATAACCAAAACTAGGTTGGCAGATTGTATTTGATTATCAGTGAATTATCAGGGTATTAATCTTATATCTTGGTAGTAAACATAAGTTTTATCTGTTGAGCACAGAGTACTCACCAACCTGTACTTTCAAGGTTATACCTCACTCTGGTAGCTTACTCACAAAATGTACTCTAGGATGACAGGATTTCATAATTTTGCTCAACATTTTAATTCTTTGAGATTTAGAATATCTTCCGAAGATTCTTTCCAATAAGAACACAGAACACAACTTCTGTCGAGGGACTTCCTTCAGAGTGATCATGGTCACCAGCAACATACTTGATGCAATAAACAGGACAATACATACCGGGGTATGTCAATGGAAGCCAAGTTTATTTGCATAAATTTTACCAAAAACGCTCAACATTAAACCCACTTTTCAGTATCAACAACTTCAAACTTGGCCTTCTTCAACACCTTCATGTACACTGTGAACTGCTAGAGCCGGTTTAGTGGCATATGGCCTATGAAAATTCATCGGAGGTATGGTCAAAACATCTCTGAAACTAAGCACTGTGTCCTCATTCAACTTGATGTCGGGATGAACCGCCATGTTTCTATTTATCCAGTCAGTTAATGATTAAATATTTCTCATCCTTGTTGTTACAGGGAACATCCTTGTCAGGGGAACATACTCTGGTGAACTCACAGACAAAATCAGTGTACACATCTTGTGGTTGATGAACCAAAGGGTGAGTCATTTAAATACCAAAATGTGGAGTTTAACCCAAGAAAAATGTCAGCCACTTAAGGTAGCGGTAATACCGGACAATGGCTGGCGGTCTGCCAGGAATGTGTGGCATTTCTTTATTAGTGGTCCACTATTTAGGGCCCTTATATAAGTGTCAGTAGGAGCCCACAAAGAAATACCTGGACGGTATCGTGATATTTGAGAAAAGGGTCGAGCATCACCAAGTCATGGACATATTGTTTTTAACTTTAAACTAAATTTATTATCCAATGTGTTGTAAGCTTAATTCCATTTCATAATGGTAAAAGTTTTAGATTGTCAAATTGGAATGTTTTGTTTTGCCAAAGTAAAAATTCTGTGTTTTGTGTCTGTGCACATAGATTTGTTTAGCTTATCAGAAAAAATGTATTAATGTGTAACTTTGCTACCTACAAATCTTTGCTTCAAATCTTGTAAAATGCATTTAAAGCACTTGTATTCTTGCAGAATGTCACTATGTAATGTAAATTATGGAGGTGAAAATGAGTTTATGCTCTGATTCTTGATTAGGAACTTGTGACAAGCAAATACAAAATTGCCATTTGTAAAATTTGCAGTATGTGTTCTGGAACAGCCTACCCTTCAAAATATTGATTGGACAAAAAACAAAGATGTTGTTTACTCACATATGTGTTTATCTGACAAAGAATTTCCATGCCTTGGTAATTCAGCCATGTGCAAACATTTTTCACTGTCATATTTGTAACCCAGTTTGTTGAAATACTTTACATAAGACAGTTATTTGATGCAGTTTTAATATAGCAAGGGAAAAAAAATAATGAAGGTTGAACTTTGAAATGTATCAGTGAGAGTCATATTCACATAGAGGTAGTTGTATGCTCCTTGAAAATGAGAGACCTTAATCTTTTGCTTAAACTTTTGCTCAATGAATAGTAAACCCTTTTCTTAGCAAATCAGATAAAAATCAGGGGTCTAGTCCAAAGTTTTGTACTAGAGAAACAAATTATATATCAATGACCGATATTTGAAATTCAAAATGACTACCATCTCAAAATTCACTACTAGTACTGATATGGGGAAAATTAAATTTTTGCTTATCAAAAAATTAAGACAAAAAACATTTAGAGCTTTAAAATGTGTCCTATAAGTGGTAGACCAGAAAGAATTGCACTAGTTTGTAAGTGCAAATATCTCTTCAAAAGGCACATTCTACCTTTGAAAACATAATAGTATTTTTGGACAATCCATGTTTTATCATAGACAGAAGAGAAACTACTGTCTATTGTTTTATTGAGTAACACACTTTTCTTATTTTTATGACAAAAGTATGACTTTGCGGAAAAATGGAAAATGCATTGTGTCACTTCAAAGAGCAATATACAAGCTTTCATTCTATTGAAAATGCTGTGAAACATCATGTCAATATTATCCCAAGCAGTTTACTGCTGAATCTGTATGTTAGACCAGTGTATTCTACAAATATGGTACAAATACTGGCTATTTTGATGTGTTTGGTTGAAATCTTCCTGTCCGTACAGAAAAACAATTTTGGTGAAAACTTTAAAATGTACTATATTTCCAATTTTTGCGCAATCAACAAATTCAGCACAGAACTGATTCTGCCATTCAAAAAGTAGTCATATTTTAAATTTTGCCAACAGCATTTATATTTTAAATTTTTGTCAACAGTATTTGTCATTCTAAAATTTATTCAAAAAATTAAACTTGAATTATGTACAGATAGTTATGCTATTCTGTATTTTCCTGCTACATTTTTGTAGAAATTTTTTCAAAGTAATGAAGTTTTTGAATTTTTGTAAGTCTTGTACTGCATTTTATACATTTTCTAATATTCTCTAAAATAAAAGTTGAATTTCTATTCAGTAGTGTTCTAATAGAGAAAATTTTTCTGTGTTGTGAATGTTAACTGGAAGTTTCTGCACCAGTATGTGTGGTAGTGCGTCACATATCGACCACTTGAGTTAGGTGCAGCATTGTGTCTTTTCCTCATAGCCATTTCTAAACTAGTGTGTATTTCCTATGGAAGCTAAATTAGCTAAAAACAACAACAAACACGGCAAAAAAACCCCGATAATTATCGCTTTCTAAATAGTGTTCTAAATTAAGAAAATAGCTATAGCTTAGAAAGTCTGGCCTTTGGTGAAATTTTTTTCCAAAGAACAAGATTGGAACTAGTTTTGGATAATTGGGTGGTGAAGTAATGCCGGTTTAATCTGCAAATGTGAGTGCACCTGTCTTTCTTTTCAAGTTATACACTTGTTTTTATGAGTAATTTGTAATATTGCGACAATCAGCTGTAGGTCATTTAACACTTTTGAGAAATTTGAAAAATATGAATATCCAATTATCCCAATCAGTTCCAATCATGTGAAAGACATATTGGATAAAAACTATAATTATCGCTTTCTAAATAGCATTCTAAAATAAGAAAATAGCTGTAGTTTAGAAAGTCGGGCTTGCAGAGGAAAAAGTTTTCCAAGGATATATCGGATAAAAACGACAATTATCGCTTTCTAAATAGCATTCTAAAATAAGAAAATAGCTGTAGTTTAGAAAGTCGGGCTTGCAGAGGAAAAAGTTTTCCAAGGATATATCGGATAAAAACGACAATTATCGCTTTCTAAAAAGCATTCTAAATTTAGTAAATAGCTGCAGTTTAGAAAGTCGGGCCTCGGGGGGAATTTTTTTACAAGGATATATCAGATAAAAATAGGGCCCATGTCCCTGAAGCTACTATAGACATGGATACAAAATTAAATATTTCCTGAATGTATGAAATTATCTCACTTATATATTCCTTAGTCATCCTGGGGACCTGTATACCAAATATTAAAGCTGTCCGACCAGCGGTTTTGAAAAGCCAAGCGACCTAACAGTTGACAGAGCTACACTGTGTTATGTAGAGAATAACTTTTTGTGACACGAGTGTTGATGATGAAGGTGGATATCTTTGATAGCTCATTTCAGGATGGCCTGACCAAAAATGGCAAAATTAGCTGAAAAAATACAAATTGAAGATTTCATCACAATTTTAATATATTGCATTAAAGATAAACTCTTGTAACCTGTATACCAAATATCAAAGCTATCAGATGAGTAACTTTTGAGAAACAAATTTTTGACCGAAATGGCAAAATTGCACCAAAAATGCAAAATTGCAGATTTCATTATAATTTCAATATATCAGTTCATTTGTAAGAACCTGCATACCAAATAACAAAGCTATCAGACAAGTACTGTTTGAGAAATGATTTGTTTGACCATAAATGGCAAAAATTGCCCAAAAAATAAAAATTGTAGATTTCTTCATAATTTGAATATATCATATTTTGATCATTCCCATGAACCTCAGTGTACACCAAATATCAAAGCTGTCAGACAAGCAGTTTTGATGCAATAAATTTTTGACCAAAAATGACAAAAAAATTCCTAAAAAATACAAATTTGCATATTTCATCACAATTTGAACAAATCTAAGTTGGGTCATCCCTAGGGACCTGTATACCAAATATCAAAGCTATCTGACCAGCGATTATGAAGAAGAAGATTTTTTACCAAAAACGCCTTTTCTTGAGCTAATTTGCATATTTTCAACAATATCACAAAACAAAAAAATGTGGGTTTCTCATAATCATATTTTACACCTACACAAGAAATATTAAATCTGTAAGTACTGTGGTTCTCAAGATATTTGAGTGGACGGACATCCTCACAAACGGACATACAGACTGACACCGGATGCCAGACAGATACCCATTCCAATAGCTTCTATAGACCATATTCTACTGGTATAGTAGCTAAAAACGATAATTATCGCTTTCTAATTAGCATTCTAAATTTAGAAACTAGCTGAAGTTTAGGAAGTTGGGCTTTACATTCAGAAACAATTTCCAAGAGCATGTCAGATAAAAATATTGGTACACCATTACTGTTGTCATCCGTATTCTCCACAGGTGTGTTTCAAAGAAAAAGTGTGAGCTTGTACTGGAAGCAGTCTTGTAGAACCCAGAAAATACTATCATTTCCCCCAGAAGTAAGTTTCAAAAGCCAAAGCTGAAATGTGACTTGTCCAGTAGACCGACGAGATAGTATCTTGTATAAGTGATGCAAATTAATGCTAATGGCTTTATCAAAAGTGTTGCGGGCCAGGCCGGCTGTCATCTCCCAGCTGCGTGCTCACAATGAAATATGGAGTCATTGAGACAGTCGGGCCTGAAGTGATAAAAATTTCTTCCACTAAGGTGAAAAAAGTTTTCCAAAGATATATCGGAAAAAGCAATATTACAGTTGCTTTCTCAATAGCGCTCTAAATTTACAAATTAGCTGTAATTTAGAAAGTCTGGCCTGAGGTGAAGTTCCGCAAAAATTCCAAGAGTCTGTCGGAAAGAAAGGTTAATACACTTTTTCTGTTGTCATCTGTATATTCCCAAGTTCAAAGTAAAAAGTGTGAGCTTGTAGGAGCTTTCTTGTATTATCCCGATTTCGGGAAATACAATCAGTTTCCCCCAGAAGTAAGTTTTAAAATCCAAAGCTCAAATGTCAGTTGTCCACTAGACCAAAAAAGTAGCCCATGGTCCCTCCACAAAATGACGGACCGTGAGTAACCATACTGCCACAGTTCTAATGACCAAGGTGTGTTTCTTAATGATCACGTCAATTTGTGCAGATTAAGCATGATGCAAATTAATGCCAATGAGGCTTTGATAAGGCTATTAGCATTAATTTGCACCACAATGGACGCGATCGTGGTGGAACTAAGATAATCTAAACCACTCCTTGTCTGTGTCAGAACAAACCTTGGTTATTTGAATTGTGGCAGTATGGTTATTTACATTCGTCTTCACGTCACACATCTGGTTTATTTGTCATAAACACTAGTGGTGGCTAGTTGACAGTCATTGTTTTTGACGATCAAAGAATAAACATTCACAATTTTTCGTCATCAAAAGATTTTTTAATGCTTACTCACAGCCACATTTCTCTACTTCATGACATTCAATTCTTGCCTGTTGCAATGGTCAATTCAATACAAGGTACTTTCTTGTGGGTCTATGGAAAAAGTCACAATTGAGCTGACATATAGTATTTTCCTGGTTCTATCCGATATATCCTTGGAAAAATGTTTTCACCGAGGCCCGACTTTCTAAACTTCAGCTAATTTCTAAATTTAGAACGCCATTTAGAAAGCGATAATTATCGTTTCTGGCTAAACGTTTTAAGTTTAGAGTTAGATTTAGACGATTCTAATTTAGCTTTCTAAACTTCTAGCTAAACTTTCTATAAACGATAAAAACACGATGCCGCACCTTAATGCCCCAATGTAGGTATGGCATGTGCTCCAAAGTCATTGCATCATTATAAGATGGCCAAATGATCGGTCTTCTCACCTGTCCATGTTTGAGTAATTCACCATTTTCATGGTTTTGTGTTCAAGACCATTAGTATATTGTGATGTTCATCGTCTGTAACAAGAGCTCTGCAAAAATAACCATCCTCAAACTGTGCTACGCATAATCTCGAAGACATTCATATACCAACCCCGTCTATTAATCATTCTACTATATACCGGTACCCACATTGCCTTTAATGAGAACACAAATAACATTTGGCAGGATTATAGTTTTGTCAATACCAGTGAATTTTGTGATGTTGTACCTCTGATTATTACTGATAATGTATTCAATTATCCAGCACTGTGGACCCAGATGTTTTCTACATCTACAAATACACTGGCATTGCCAACATTATAGTAATATAATAGCAATAATGCACCCCTTACTGGCCCATAATGGACTCAAGCAAACTTAGCATTCCATAATGTACCGGTACTTGGCTGTGCCTTTACGTACATTTTTCCATTATCAGCCTGGAGAGGTACATTACTGCTTCAGAATATGTATGAAGTCCAATGCACAGGGCCTTGAATTTAAGAGATGTCTCATTTGTGGGAATTTACCATGAATGCTAGCTCTCACCCCTATAAACCTGCACGCATTTAAGGTGGTATGCACCTCGAAAGTGAAAGACTTAAACTTTTGCTCAAACTTTCCTAAATGAAACTTTCAAATCAAATCAAAAATAAAAGTCACAGGTCACCGTGCAAATTTTGTACTGGAGACACACCAATTACCTAACATTTACCGATATTTGAAATTCAGAATGGCTGACATCCCTGTGACAGGCTGTGTTAACTTTATGGAGAAAAATGAAATTTTTGATTTTTGAAAAACTACCGGTAATACTGTGAAAATATTTCTTTCTTCAAGAGCTTTAAAATGAGCCCTCACAAGTAAAAGTTTGAGAGTCAAAATATCTGTCCCTGAGGCACATTCTACCTTAAAATGTCCAAGGAATGGCATTGTTTTCGAATAAAGCAGACATACCAAATATGGGTCAGTAATTGCTGGGGCAAAATTACAACACTGATCTTGATTGAAATCTTAACAGTCATTGTTCACCTACGGATGAATAGGGGTTTATGATTCAAATCATCAGTTGATTTTCTTAGTCAACCTTGTGTGACAATCAAAACAATATGGCCCCTGTAGAGAAAGGTGTATATAGGAAATAAACCTGTGTAGTAGAATGTCCTGATTAACACCAAATAATAGTTAGGCTGCTTCAGTGATCACCTTCACAGAACAGTAACATCATCCTAGCGATCACATAAACAGTGACATTTCCCATGTTAAAGATCATTAGCTGTAACTTTGGTCATGTTTTTTTTATTTTGTTTGTTCTGTGTATCATCTGCAGTTTCTGGTTTGAATCCCTAAACCATGGAGAAATTCCTAATATTTAGCTAATAAATATACACTATATGAGTATAATCTGCATTGTTATTGTCTACATTTATCAACAATAACAATGGTCATTTCACATACACAGGCTGTGTTGGCAAGAAAGACACCGGGCATTGGTCATGATGATCGGATTATAGTAACATCCTGTAGTTGATACATTGAAACCGAGTAGTAAAAAATTAGTCATAAGTTACAGCTAATATCCTTTAAAGATACTTGATAGAGCAACAATGTCATTGGCTGCCTGAAAATATGCATTCCTGGTAATTAGTACTTGTGTTTGTGGTTAACAATTTTAATTACATAAAAATCTTGATATTGTGAGCTACAGAATATGGTCATTCTATTATAAGTGTTTTTGTTTGTGTTAATATTTATTCAGAGATATAGCTTTTGATACAAGGATCATTGAACAGAGATTTTCCCTTTTAAAATTCAGCACTATCTTCCCAGATAGGAGTGACTGACACTGACACAGACACAGACACACACAGACACGATATCCCATAGATAGAAAGGCAACTTCCACACAGTGGCCACTTTGTTCTAGGTTCCTTGGTTGACAACAATACACAGGTTTGCCTTACACAGTTCAAAGAAAACCATCACAGAGACATAGATCTTCTGTACAGTTTGAACGTTTATTTGGTTTAAAATATTGTTCACTTGTAACTGGCAATGAAAGAATATCAAGAAAAATATCATGCAGCTATGTGTGATCATTTCACATTTGGAAGAAAAATATAGTTACCATGGTTACCAGTATGCCCTCATGTTTATAATACTTCCCAAACCTTAGAGTTCATTTGGGGTAAAAAATTGGAAAATTTGAGTCTGTGCTATGCAAGGTACAAGGTGTCAAATTTTGACAAATTATATGTCAAATTTTCATCGATAGTACAGAACATTCTCAGCACTTGACACACGTTTGACATAGAGGGCGCACTTCTGGTAACGACTTGAAGTTTGCAGCAGGATGGTATACAAAGTCAAATTGGTTGCCAGTTTTTTTTTCAATATTCAAATTATTTTATTGACTCATGAATATGCAAACATGAAATTAGCACACTGTTTTGCTGGACAACTTCCACCCATAACTCCCAGATAGACATTCATTTTATCAATAATTCTAAAATTCAAGTAATAAGTTTGCATTGCTTTCAACTTTTCCAACGAAAGCTAAAATTGTAAACGTTAAGATAATCTACAACGGTAAATCAATGTCAAGCCTTTTAATGTGAACAGAACAATAAAAAAGGTATGATTGAAGCAATTTGATACATATTTACAAACCCCCAGAACATTTCCACTTTCATCAAGTTTCTCAAGCAATAGAGAAGACAAGGGTCAAAGGTGTGAGAAAAAAAAATAGAAATCTAGCATGGTACGGCATTCATACTGATAAAACTATAAAACGTTCTAACTACTAACAGGATGGAAAACCAACTCACACATTGATTACCACCGATAAAACTATAAGACCGAAAGAGTCTAAAATGCTCTGCTATCTCTGGACCCACACTGAAATAGCAGCATAGGTTGTCACGGTATACTCAAATAAATTACAACCAAAAGTGCCCAAAGCAGCCTTCTCAATCTAACTTAACCCCTTCAGTGCCATGGTTTGGCCCAAACCCATTGTTATAAATGGTGAAGGAGGACCTGCTTACCGGGAATTAGGGGTGCACAGATAAAGAAATTTGTAATTCATAACAATCATCATCAAAAACTTTACACACCATGTTGGCAGTCTTATTACCCAAATACATGTCAACACATCAATGGTACAATATAATTGGTTCAAAAAACATCTTTTTGGAGAAAAAATATAATATTCAACACTGCGCCTTCAGTCATTGTTGGGGTCAAAGATGGTAGGTTGCCTGTACATTGAGAGAACCGTTCCATTCATATAAACTACATGCCGGTAATGAGAAATCAACTGCAAAGCATCATGTCAACGACAGGCTCCCACTCAGAATTCCTACGTGCGTTGTAAGACTGGGTCTATGATGCAGTTTCACAAGGGGCGTTTTGATTGGTCAAGTAAGGACACAAACCCTGTTAATCACCGTTTTAAGCAAATCAAATTCACTGACCCTGTTTCCTATGAGCCAATAACCAAAACCTCTCACAGAATGTGTTTATGAGCAAAATGACCACGCCATTATATTGTCTGATCCAAAGATTCCATGTAAAAACGGCTTTAATTTTATACAGGGAAAGGAAGTACTTTGGAGCATGATATACTTGTATACCGGTATATGTTCACATAAAGTATATTTACAGGATTGTTTGAGTATATAAATGTGATGTTTACAGGTTATCCATGAAGAATATGGCAATTATGACTTAAGAAGGTTTTGCCCAAAACTCACGGGTGTTACAAATCAACATAATGCTAGGGGGTCCAGTATTAAAAAGATAAAGGACAGACTCCTTAGGAAACTACTGTTTTCATTATGAAGATGGAGCCCAGTGTTCCGCAGGTACACTGTGAATATCCATCACATTATGCCATAGTAAAATCAAATGAAGTTTGATAGATATTCTCTGTAAATTACCACATAATACTGCTGGTTTGGTTGTGAGCTGAATGACAGCCTCTGATGTTTCAGTTACTGGCCGACCACCCCTGTGTGCTTGTATGTGGTATTAACCATGCTGCTGAAAACTACAGGGAAAGTCCACATTTGAGCAGCAGCAGGGGTACTGCGCTTTTTAAGTTACTGGATGCCAAAAGGGGTTGTGATTAACAATGGTAAGCTCTAGCAGAGAGAAAGCAATGATGCTAAATTGGGATGTAGCCAGAATATTACGACTTGCAAATGTCTCTGCAGTACTCACCGAAAAGAAACAAACTGACACTTTCTTCCCTAATGAGTTATTTTGCTTGATGTGAGAAATCTTTCCCACTGATTTGTAATCACCACACAGTGATTAAACTTTCTTGTAAACTGTCTACCAATTAAAGCAAACTGTCAGTGCAAGATGCCAGGTGGATTAGTATTTTATGCAAATGAATATTGCTTTGATATTAAAATTTTATGCTAATGATATCATATCAATATGAAATATTCATGTACGTAGGTACATGGATTGTATTGCATTGTATATAAGCAGATAGCTTCTTACATATCAATTTGCTGCCCTCTACCCCTAAATAACTACAGGAAGATTACTAGTATCTCTGCAGGCTGCAGTTCTGCACAGGATATCTTCAAATAATTCAACAGACCCCATGTTTCCAATGGTTTGAGCCAACATTTCATGGAAAAAGTGAAGACGATTCCATTATTCATGGTATGCTAGGGGTGTGTTCTATTCACCACATTAGAAAGGTCTGATGCACACAACTACTAAAGCAACACCAATACAACACTGACAAACACATGGGGGGAACCTCCAATCCTTATTAGGACAAAAAAATTCCTTATTAGGGAATGGAGATGACCAATAGAAGGGAAATAATATGCAAACAAGATAGAAGGGATGCTTCCCATATAAGGGAATTCACATGCCATATTTGTTTGACACTGACTTTCAAATTACAGTCAAAATGGACAAGAACACTGAAAGTATGGTAGTGATTTCCATATAAGGTCAAATAGATACCATATTTCAGAAATGTAGAAGCTTTTTTCTGCTTAAATATCATTCGGTAAAAGAAATCCGACTTTTCCGATCTTAACAGATGAAAAAATTAAAATGACCTTGTTTTGTATCGAAATTCTAAGAAACAAAACACTGCTGCCCTTTAGACAACAAAAATGAGACAAGAAAAACATCATTATCTGTAGTGTATTGCTTTTAAACAAGGTGTTCCCTAGCAATCATTTTAAACAACAAGTCGAGAAACATATATCAAAGCAGTTGCTTGTATAATATCCACAATGTTCAAAATAAAAACTCAAAGCAATAATACAGTGTTCCTGTGATGATATTATCACGCAACTCTTTGAAATTCAGTCCAGTATTTGAATGCAAGAACAGCCTTGCACAGTTGCTGTGTGAAATATCCACCTGACAGCAAAATGATGACATCATTATTCCTTATTTGTATTAACAGCATCCTTATAAGGGAAATATGATAATGACTTCCATATATGGTCCCTTGGTGACATAGCAATTCTGTCATTGGTCATGATTTCAATGAGTATTATCATAATGACTTCCATATATGGTCTTGTCTGATAACAGAGAGTTCTCTCTATCCAATCAGATGAGATCTACATTCTCATGGATCTGGGACCGCTGGCCACGGCAATATTGTGAATCGCTGGTGAGCTCCAGTCGGCAGATGAGACTTGCGTCTTGTAATGCTTTGACGTGGCGTAATTGAAGATAGGGAGAAGTTCATTGGCTTCACCAGACAAAACCTGAAAAATTGTAAGACATTCATATGTTGAGTATTTTTTGCAAAAAGTGGAAACATCACTACAAACAGACATAGCCTATCACATTACATTTCACACACTTTGTTGATTGTTTACTAAAGTACAAAAGGTGGTATGTCATTTGCACAATTTGGAACAAGTTTCCATTATTGCCCCTCAATTCTCTATTGACTACTGTAGAACACTGTACAGTGTTGCTTACCTTTAGGTATATGATGGCATCCGTGCCGTAGCCTTCAACGGATGTGACTTGTAAGTCTCCATGGAAATACCTGGCATAGAGACGGGAAATTGGCAATCCATATCCGTAACCAGCCTGTGGATGGAGAACAGACAGTGGAATTAAAAACCTTTGTCAGTGTGTATGTCCATCCTAACTGCGGAGTACAATAGTCCATCCTTACCATTGAAAACAATGTGATTGGGCCAAACCATTAGTGGTTAAAGGGGTAAAGCCTCACATTATACGCATGCTCTGATTAAGCACAAGTTTCAAGATAATGAGAAAAGAATACAGAAGTCAGACTGCAACAACCAGCTAGACTAGACAAAGGCAAACCAACGAGGGCTCCCTTCAAAATATTTTCTAAGAAGAGTATTTGGGTATAACATACTATTAATAATAATACCAGCCCCAAAGTTCAGCATTACCATAATACAAAGATCAGCATATGTGTAAATTAATCAGACAGTCTCGCTTTCGTTTTCTTTGTTGTTCAAGTCAAGTTCACTGAGAACATTGTATTTTTTCATCTACCTTTCTGCTCGGTTCTCAAAAATGGCTTTCTTCTTAACCAAATCACATATATTAGCAGAATAAGATTCACTGAGTGACAACTTACCAGTGGGGCAGTCACTGTGGATCCAGGCTGTGGTGGAGTCGGTGCAGTGGAGTACATATAATGAAACAACAAATCAATCTGATGTCTGGGTATACCTCCTCCTTTATCACTCAGCTGGATAGAGACAGAAATATGTAGAGAAAATGTCTAAGAAAACAATGATACAGTAATTTCACACACTATGCAGTGTTTTGCCACTGTCATGTAACATAGGTACATATTCAGGTAGTTCAGTGAAATTTTTGCCAAGTCCCTTTGCAGTGTATAGGGTCACCCCATGGAGATTTTCAGGTGATTTAGAGAAACTTGACCACTGAAGAGAAGGGTTTTGGGGTTCAGAGAAACTTGACTTTATGTTGTCCCACTCACGTGTTGTTGATCGTTTTTTTGCTAGGAAATATGGTATGGTTTTTCCTCTCTAATAGGTTACTTGGTGAAATTTCTATTGTGTACAGTGACTATGGTCAACTTCTGGTTAAAAGATGGTTGCGTTGATGTAACATTTGAAATACAGTCTTCTACATAACACTCAAACAGATGCAGACTTCAACGACTTACAATTATACTATCAGTATCAAAACTGCATCGTTGTTTAGGATTTTGATCTTTCCATGTGAATAATTCTGTCTCAATTGAGACAGTGGATGGCCAGGATTAAACACAACACTCAGAATTTACATGTGTCGCTATATTGGTTCTCAACAGCACATGGTCAAGGGTCACATACAAGGGTTTACCTAGCTAACACAGTACCGGTACATAACTATTTCGGTTAATACACTACACCAAGCACCTTGCTCATATGAAAATCTCTGCATGGTGTCAAAGGTTACAGGGGTCAAGGTTCAAAGGTTGATAACAAAAGACTTCTCTGGAATCATGACACAGTACAATTAACAAGCTTTTGGGAAATTTACAAATATGTTTCTCTTGAACCAACAGCCAACATTTTCAACAGACTGACGAATTCTGTCTCACACTTCATGCACTATCAACAGAATGACAAAGAATGCTTACCTTTATGGTGACATCATTCTCGCCTTCACAGACCAGTATCTCCAGTGGTGGATAGTCTATGCTGGCAGTACCATGGTGTTCTACCACAGCACGCATTGCATTCTGGGAAAGTAGAAAACACAGCAGATAACATGAATGCATACACAGGATCTAAACAGCTTTGTCTATGAACCATTCTTCTACTCGTCTGTTTTTGAAAGTCTGTCTTTACATTTCATATTTCCATTTCCATATTGAAATGCACTGTGGGTAAAAAAGTCAACTTTTCGCCACAGCAAGTTTGAGACAGTGATCTGATAAATACTTTTCACACAAATGTAATTGATATCATGACTGTAAGTTGTTTGTTCATGAAAATAGCTCAACTAATTCATCTTTTTAGGCATTTCTGGCAATAAATTCCTGTAAAACCTAAAACTTTACTTTGGCTCTGTAATCTTATATGTTTTACCTATAGACATCCGCCATATTGAAAATATTGTTGACCAGCTATGCTTGGGTGGCAAAATTGTAGTTAAGGTACTGAGAATCATACAAAGCGCATATAAGTGAGCAGTTTGAGAATGAAAATTGAACAATAATAACATTACAGAGTAACAATACTCATTAGCCTTAAATCATGCACTATATTTCATAAGAGTGATGGGACGTTTCTTAGCAGAAAAAAACTTTTTTGTATAATAATTTTTTGGGTGGAGGTACTAAGAATCATATAAAGCATTAAACAAACATACCTTGAGGAGTTCAAAGAGCATATGATAGAGATGTGATGGCACATACTGGAGTTGTACATCAGTCTTCTTGTCTTTACAAGTTGCTGTTGATGAAGATCATAAGACTAATGGTTACCATGGCAACATGCATATTTCAATGCTTGGTACATCAACGAGTCCATCATTTGTCTATGTGCTTTGTTCAAAAGACTCTGAAAATATACGCTTCCTATAACATCCACTCCTCTACCACTATTTCCCTCTATTTTGCTTTGCCCCTCATCAGGTTATTCAGCTCTGTCTCTTTTTCTCTCTTTCATTCTCTTCCTCCCAACTTTTTTCCCTCCCTCGAATCCCTCCCCTCTCTCTGTCTCTACGAATCCCTCCCCTCTCTCTGTCTCTACTGTCAGCTGCAAATTGCCTACCTCTCCCTATCCTAAGCTTTTGCCACTTCCTCTCTCTCCCTCTCTCTCTCTCTCTCTCTCTCTCTCTCTCTCTCTCTCTCTCTCTCTCTCTCTCTCTCTCTCTCCCCTTTAACTTACCATTAATAGTTTTAATTTCCATTTCAGGAGAAGCCAGATAGTACTGATCACACAAATACTTTGCACTGTCAAATGCATCTGTAAGGTCAAACAAAAATCATCCTCTTTGTATCGTATTATCCATAAGTAACAGCTCTTGGTCTTGTTTGTACAGATGAATAAATTGCCAAAAATTTTGAGTGTATATGCTAGTTACCAGCTGGATATTATGCTCATCTAACCATGAGACAGTCTTCTGAAGTATATTGTTTCAATTTGAAAGTCACCTCACGATATGCGAGACAGTCTACTGAAATTTATTCTTTCAATTCACACAGTTTTGATGTTCATTTGCTAGCAGACTTGGAGCAAGTCTAAGATGGTATATATTTAAGCAGATACAAGTAATGATGGCAACGTTCTCAACAGAAACATCTTACAGGATTGTTTCTTTGACAGACTTACATTATCACATACATTATAATTTACAAATTTTGTTAATTTATGCGGAAAAGTTCCACAGAACACACTATAACAATCCCTGATGACAGAGTAAATGAATTAAAAAATGA
The DNA here is from genome assembly GCF_041260155.1 of Ptychodera flava. Classification (NCBI taxonomy): domain Eukaryota; kingdom Metazoa; phylum Hemichordata; class Enteropneusta; family Ptychoderidae; genus Ptychodera; species Ptychodera flava. The sequence goes on from NW_027248278.1 coordinate 9,889,468, forward strand.
ACCCATGTTCAACTGAGATTTTCTGACATATTTTTCTAATAAATTTGTTTTTTTAATTACTGTCTATTATTGCTTGGGTAACAAAGAAAGTCTATACAGGAAGAGAGGTCAAAGGTTAATTGCATATCAGCAGAGAGGTCAAAGGGTTAATTTTATTTATTTTTTAAAGATATCAATTATTGACTTGTCTGATGACTCACCATGAATAACAGATTCCACATCACAGTTTGGATCTATACTACCGATATATCTAGGATGGGTCCGAAGATTGTGACCGAATACCAAAGCTTTGGAAAAGAAAAGAAAGAAAAGAAAATGCCAGTTTAATTTACATTACTGCAAATGCTCTTTTGTGTCAGATGTGAATAGTTTGAAACGTTATGGCCTGAAAATAAATCAGCTGACTGCCTCTCGATCAGTAAACGTTCTAGACAAATTTTAGATACCACTGCTCTCTGTATCAAAAACTATTTCTATCACCGAAGGTAGGTTGTGAGACGTGCAATTTGCTTGCTTCAAAATAATATGTTGTACTCTTTACGGCAACAGGTTCTCATGTTGATAAATTCATGTTTAGGTTGTGCAGGATTTACAGAGTCATTTCACACACAGTACTTTCTCAGTTCAGATGCATTATACAAACAATGCCTTATTAAAATGTTAAAATCTTAAAAAAATAATCGCAAATCACAGAAACTGTTTCTTTTTAGTTTGGCTTTCATGAGAAGAAGGGCATATGCCCACAAATGAGAGAATCACATCAAATAATTTGATATTAACTAGGTTTTTGTAACCAACAACCATAACTATCTCTCTGAGATGTACAATAAACATGACTTAGTGTGGTCAGATGTGGTATGACCTGAAACTCTCCATACAAACAAGAGTTTTCTAAGAGAATTTCCTGGAAAATGAGGGAACTTACTGTGTTGATTAATCAGCATACGTATACTGATACGACTCATAAAGAATCTGTCAAGAAAGTACTGTAAATTGGTTTCCTTCTGTGGATCTATACCGTGGGTTTCCTTCATCTCAATGACGCCCTGTGGAAAAAACGAAAGTTTCACATATATTGGTATAGAGGGCGCTGTTCAAGACCAAGCTTATGGCCCATGTAAAGTGTATCACACAATGGCAGGATATTACCCGTATGTAATCGAGGGCCTTGCTTTTCAGCAGGCACAAATCAGTAAGGTCAGATAAAGGCAAGACCATTGAAGGCATGCTTCCACAAGGCAGAAATAAGGAATTGTTTAGCAAATGAGAATTTGTGAAAGTCTAATTTTGATCAGTTGTTACTGCTAGCTGAGTTACTGAAATGGGTATAGATATTTGTATACATGTTACACCTAGAGTGTTTGGCATCTCGATATTTCGCAACATGAGTTGGTTGATAAAAGTTATTGTACATTTGAGTGGAAATTCTCACCTGTGCCATGGTCTCTACGACATTAGCATGCCTGTCTCTGATCTTCTGAAGTCTGTCTGTAAAACTATCAAATCAAAACAATATATCAAATTTTGCATGTCCCTGAAGGATTTTATTTCCGTTGTACAGAAATGATTTTTTAACATAAAGAACATTGAAAAGAGAATGTCTTACTAACTCTCATTGTGCTATGCCATCAAAATCAGCATAGAAATCAGACATTCATTGTAGAGCATGCTATCTTGTCTGGGATAGTGAAAATGACAATCTATACTGGTATGTTTGTCTTTGTGAGGCAAGTACCTGAAATTCTCGCGTTTCTGTGTTTTAATGAGTCATCCATTGTCTAATCTCAGTCATAATATATTCACAGATTAAGTGACATTTTTTGCGTGGTTGTTTTGTTCTAACTTAACCTAATAATGACAAATAAAGCTGAGAGGAAAGGGTTAAAGATCTTGTCCTGCAGAAGGTTGAAATTCCAAGGAAACACTTACTTTTCACAGATATCATTGTTAGGGTCGGCATTTTCGTACTCAAGCAGTTCTTTCAAACTCTGTAAATACCTAAAAGATCAAAAATAATGATTTTGTGAACTCACCAAACAAATACAGGATGAATGAAATACATGTATACAAAACAAACATTATACATTAAAAATAAATAAATAGACAAATAAGTAAATAAATTGGTTTATTAACCCTCTGAGTGCCAAAGTCAATTTTTGTTGCCTTTATAAAATATATATCCCAATTTTTTCAGGTCTGAACATTTTGTTATGATTTTTCCCTAAATTTTGACCAAAAACTGCAGTTTATAATAAGTACTGTCCACCTGGTCCAAAGTTTTTAAAAGAATTGCAGAAAAATTCATAAAAATTGGTAAAATGTGTCACTATAGTTTTGGTGGGGAAAATTACAGCGCTCTAAGGGTTAACTTGGTAGGTAGAGGGGTATACTAAGTAATCAAAGGTGACTCATCCTACAGCTATTCCATGTCTTGTGATATTAGGCTTTCTATTACTATATATTAAACCCTTTGAGTGTTGTGTTTTTTCAGACCAAAATTTTACTACATTTTACCAAGCTTTATGAATTTTTATGTAATTTTTTTGATAATTTTGGAACAAAAGGACATCAAATTTTAAGATCTGTCGCCCAAAGAGGGGCAAAACTCAAATGAAGTGAACCAGCATCACCAGATTCTAAACTATGAGTTCACAAAATGTGTATCACTGACCTATCAGTCATGTCAGTAGAATTAACCCTTTGAGAGCCAAAGTCAATTTCTGTCACCTTTATGAAATATTTCCAAGTCAAATTTTTGCTGATTTTTTGCCAAAATTTTGATAGATAACTGTTGCAAATGAAATGCGATGTCCATGTGATCCTAAGTCATCACATAAATTACAAAAAATTTCATAAAAATAGATAAAATGTTGAACTAAAATTTTGGTGGGGAAAATTACAGCACTCAAAGGGTTAATGAAGTACTGTCTAACTGGATTTAAGTTACAAAGGCATTTCCTATCACATTAGTTAATGATTCTTTGCCTTTATAAATCACATATTCGCTGGTACAGAGACGTATATATGATATAAAACTGAATGGTTGGCAATCTAGGCAACATGAAGTTGGTCATGGACAATGGAAAAGGTGCTGTGTCATCAATATGGAATTATTCTGAAAACACTCAAGTATGTGATTAAGATAGACAGGGTAAATATTGTGGTGAAGAGATAACAACTGCTATCCTCTTAGATAGACATCACCATTGTACAGTGAATTCTCTCTTTAATATCAGATAGATCCACTGTGTTCACTCCACAACATGTGAGGACAACCACACGTGTTCATGTCACACATGACAATGACCCCATTCCCTGAACACCATATTGCCACCATTGCTAACAGTTTTCAACCCAAGCTCCATCACCCCTATTTTGCTTTACCTGAGTCCAACTGACCTATGGCAAAGCATGGGGTTAAATCAATCTGCAACGGTGCAGAGGTTAATCATCTGCCAGATTCTAAAGTCTGGTAGTGAAACTTAAAGTTCTCATTCACGTAACTTCAAACCAATTATCTGATTCCCATCATACTTGTATGTTTATTATTCTTTTTTCAATTTCACTGAATTTAGCAGATTGTCAGTCTTAAGCGTATTGCTCTACATTTTTGACAATATGAGCAATTCATGTTCAAAATAACTGATTATTGTGTGTGTGTACGGTAATTTAGATATTTAAAAAAAATTCTGCATTTAAAACACTGACTGGCAAATGAATCGATGGAACTTTACGAAGACGATGTGAAATGAAATTTCACTGAAAAGTAAGCATACAGATCTTCAAACAAATTCAAAATTGCACAGGGTGAATTTCTACAATCATGCCCAGTCAAAAATATAAGCTCTTTTTGGTATTTATATATAAAACCAAATATGAGCTGAAAAGCAAAAAGCAAACACCTGAATAAGTTATCAGGTTTTTTTTTGCCAATGTTTGTTTTGACAAATAATAGGCTGGTACCAAGGACATTAACTATTATCTGTATGTTATATTTTTACTAAATAATCCTGTACAAGTATGATACACATTAAGATAATATCATTTCAGCTACTGTACCAGTGTTTCACCTAATTTATTCTACACACCCTTATATTGTACATATAAGGAATAAGCCATTTCAGGTAGTATGCGCCTCAAAAATGAAACTTGAAAGACAAACTTTTCCTCAAACTTTTCCCACATGAAACTTTCAAAAATAAGGCATCACTAGGCAAATTTGGTACTACAGAAAGAAATTCCCTGACATTTACCGACAAATGAAATTCAAAATGGCCACCATACCTGTGTTTACTCTATGGGGAAAAATAAAATTTTTGAGTTTTTGAAAAACTAAGACAATGAAAATATTTCTTACTCCAAAAGCTTTAAAAAGAACCCCCACAAGTGGTAGATCAGAAAAGAATTGTAAAAGTTTGGGAGTCTGAATATCTGTCCCTGATGCACATTCTACCTTGATGAAAGGACACTGTTGTTTACAAGTGTATATCATACCAGAAGAGGGTTACATAATTTCACATTACTGAATATACTGACACAACAATGAAAGAGATAATCAGCCATCCCCTCTTAAAGATAGAACAGATAGTGTAAGCAAGAAGTACTTTATCACTTCTACCAAAACATGCAAAAACAGATCAGGTGTTAGACTAGCCCCAAGTCATTTGGCATTTCATAGCACCAGTTACTGGCCAGCCAAGCAACACATTCACCACATGATCTCCACAACAGCCTACCACTAACATGACAGTCTGCTACAGTTTATCCCCACTTTATTCAATTTTGATATTTATCTACCCAAAACTAAGATGTAAGTCTACATAAGAACAGACAATGCTGGGGAACTGTACAGCAGCTAGGATTTACCATTTCACTCACTGACATTACTTTATAGGACACAGTAGTTCTAGCCACTAGCAGTGTATGCTATTCATGGATAGTAACCCAGACTTGTAGTTTTGAAAAGTTGCCAGCTTCAGAAAAATAGTGTCTGCCAGGCCATTTCTGCTCTGATAATAGTGCTGATCACATTTTTACCTCATTAACATACAGAAATAATTGTTTTTCTGCATTTTCTGGAAGAACAATGAAAATAAGTGTTACAATGGATACTAAAAGTCACACTGATTCATATGAATTTATCACTCAGACTACAAGTTGGAACAACTGACGTACATGCATCAACAAAGTTTTTCTGAATTTCAAGAAGCAATGTCTGATGTCGTGTACACATGCAGCTATAATCATAATTAATTAATGGGTTCTTATACAGCGAACATATCAACTTGTGATTAAGGTGCTTTACAATTATTATTACCCCTGGTCACTGGACCTAATTTATACCACTCAACTCCCTGGGGAGCAAACAACAGCTCACATGTGCAGCCAATAAGCACAGCAGAGCTAAACGCATACATTACAACCACTGTCCTACCAGGTACCCATCACTCCTGGGTGGGGAAAAAAAATGAGGAATAAAGTGCCTTGCTTGCTATGGCAAGGACACAACACCATAGCTATGCCGGGGCTCAAACTCACCATCCTGTGATCATGCGTCCCCTGCTCTAGCCACTGGTAACAAACTTGTAACCGCGATCAGCGCTATTGTATTTTTGCATTCTGTGCATACATAGTTTTTGTATACCAATATACATTTACCTAGCCTCTGATCTCTGCAAACTAAAAACTGGAAATTGATTTCGCCTGCCCATCGGGCAGGTAACAATTTTTCACACATCTGGCAAAAAAGTTATACTTGAATGCAAAAGACAGCTACCAGCAGGAAGGTAAAACAGCTACTGGAAGGAAATCACTAAGTAATTCTACCTTCTCCACATACAATGTGTACAAACAGGAGATACACAGGTCGTGTATTGTATTCAAATTATCAAATATACCGCCGTGTTCACTTGGATTTCCTGCTGCATCTTACAAACCTTTTACTGTTTCTGCAACCTGCCGGATGTAACAACGCATGAACTTTTTACTCAAAGGCATAGAAAGACTAAAAAACTCAAAAAAAGAGCACACAGAATCAAAATCCTACCCTAGCCCTAACAGCCATCCATATAACAAGGACTGATGAAGTTTTAACATTGTACGTATGGTGAACATGTTGCATACAATTTGATAATGAATTTGGGTTGTGCTTCACGAAATATGCATTCCTAGTTAAACTTGTCTGTCTGGAACTTTTTTTAATATAGAGATTTGGTTTGCTTCTTTAACCCTTTTCCTGCCAAGTTCATATTTCACCATCAGGTCAAGTTAGTTAAAACTAGTAAAGCAAAACATGTCCCATATGGTGCATTTTAACAAAGACTTGAAGATTTGAAGGTCCCTGAAGACAGAGATACTGTAAACATGATTTTTAGTATTTTACAGACTATAACATACCAAGCCAAGTGCAGTATTTTTGCAAAGGTTGGGGAATATTGGTAAATGATTTGGGAGCTCCTGTAACATTGCTGCTGTTCCCTTATTTGATTCTATTGATATGCTGAGGGGAACCCCGGTAAAGTGACTGGGGAACCCCGGTAACATTTACCTGCTTACCACCACCCTTAGCAAAAACACTGCATGTGGGTGAAAATACATGTGGTTTTGGCTCAATACCACTATTTACTGACTTGACAGATGGGGAAGGGATACTGTCTGGCAGGTAAAGGTTAACTACCTTTCATTTTCCACGCAGTATGGGAGAATTTCCTACTTCAAACTATTTTCTAACAATGTTATCTTTTCCTTCCAGGCTATTGGACTGAAGTGGTGTCATGCGGTGACATAATATTCTATATTTACCAACATCTACCTCCTGGAAATACCCGTCCTTATGTACATAACTTAAGTGCCGCAATCAATCTTTTCAAGCTGTGTTGCTACCTACTAAGTGAAATATTCCTATGGTTTTCATAAGGAAGACTGGACCATTTGGAGTGAAATGGGATAATGCGCGTTTGCTTTGCTTTTAATTTTTATGCATTGTTAGATTGGCGTTGTTTTTTCAACACATTTTTGCTGGGTTTTTTTTAAGTCTGTGTCTTTTTATGCATACACGCCATTATTTCAAGTTTTCATTTTGGAATGGAACATTTACATAAATACATTGCTTTATAACTCTACTCCTGCCAGACAGTATACTTTCCCAATGTGCCTAGTCAGTAAGAGGCTATATCTATATGTGTATTTTCAACTACTTGACATGGTATGTTATAGCAGGTTTTATACTATTATAGTCCGTAACAATCATGTATCTGTGTTACAGTATCTGTGTTACAGTATCTGTGTTTTCAGCGGCCTTCAAATAGTAAAGTTTTTTCAGAATGCAATGTATAGGACATGTTGTGTCTCCCTGCCAGGTTTAACCAACTTGACCTAATAGTGACATATATGTGTTTGACAGAATAAGGGTTACACCTTTCATCTTGATGGTTTGGTCCATTACTACTATTTTCTGTAGCAAAATCAGGCTTGTCCATTGAGAAACGGGGTGGAAAGTGTGAGAGGTATGTACGGTATTCAATAGAATCAAGCATACCAGTATTAGATCACTGAAGGTTTTAATATATGCACACCATCATTCTTTACAAGGATGCGGAATGTTCAAAACCTATAGTTTATACTATCAGTTATGAAGAGGATAAAATGCAGAAATGATGGCACTTTGACTTAGCAAACCAAATAATTTAACTGATAAGAGATCTGCGATTCACATTTTCTGATGCAATTGAATGGCCTATGGCCAACAGATCATCTATGCAAGCCCTGCAATACGGGTATGTACTTGTTTTTTACTACACACAGAGAATTTCATCAGACAGTATAAATACAGGTATGGGAACTCTGACCAACATTTGAGCAATCAAGGGTCAATTCTTGACCAGTACAAGATCAGATAGAAAAGTCTATGGCACAAAAGTCGTGCCTGCATTCCAAAAGTACACCAGCGATGTGTTCTGCAGGTAGCCAACAGCATAGTAGAAATGTCATGTTGCCTTTCGACTTTCCCTTCCAACCTCACCCCCCCACCCCCCGCGTTTCTCTGTAAATAGGTCCACTCACCCTATTGAAGCAATGGGAATGTACCACAATCTGATGGTTGAAGGGAGAATGGTGCAGATTCTGAAGCCAAATTGCATTTTCAAAACAAATTGAGGTTTTATCATGACTGAGTAGGTTTACTGAAGTTGGCAATAAGTTTTATCTGCAAAATAAGCTCAGTTCTCAATCTCCATAACGACAGAACTGAGTGCCAGACACTTCAAAAAACATCAGTATTCTGTATTGGCAGCAGCACCACTAATAGCAGTAAAGTTTACAACTGAAAATTTTACCTTTGGAATGCTTAACCAGTTAATATCAACTATGACCACGGCCACCTTGCTACGATACTGATATGTAGAAAGATTTATTAAACACTTTACTGGACACAATTTATAGAAATATGACACCGCATTATAGTGTGTGAAAACAAAGCTATAGGATAACACGAATGCTTTTCACATGAGTGAAAGTGACGGTCTATGGTAAATAAGTTTTTGTCATTTTTGTATACTATGAAAAGTACAGATATGTTAAACTGTTATGATGTAACACGCTGAAACTGCAATCACCAAAACCATACAATAAATCCTGTTTACAGACAAAGATGTCATGATATAATCTTTGGTAATACCAGAAATATGTATCCAAATGAGCTAAAAGTTGTTTTAGACAACTGTCAACCTCAGCATAAACAGACAACAATCTAAAACTAATTTTCAAAAACATACAGAACTTGGCAAAACCTCTACAACAAACAAACAAACATAGTATGATTTGGTACACCTACAGCACAACTAAGAGTAACTCGGGCACACATTGGGATAGCTATGGCTGTGACAGATGTGTTCCGTGTAGTTTACAGTGTATAATGTGCTGACAGTGCAATACATCCAACGCAATGGACTGGCTACACAGGTTATTTAAAAATCGGAACGGTGAGTTCAAAACGACAGCAGGATCTGATGACATTGGAAAGTAGGGCATTAACCTACAACTCCAGCCCTGGGACTGTAAACCATCAACACTTACTTCATCGATGGAGGCTACTACCTCCATGCTTCATCGATGGATATCAAAGTGTACTATTATCATGGTAATGTGACATTTTGGTTTCAAAGTACCTGTGGTTGCTTTTAGTAGGTCCCTGGAACAATGCAAGGGTTAAAGTTTATAACAATGCAGTGTTTTGTGACTTGGGTCTGAAGTGATTGCAATACCCATTAACGTTCTCTTAGACGTCTGCATTCAGGCCAGTCTAACCATTGCAGCTGGAACATTTTCCAGCATTGTCTGATTAAATGCATTTTGTTGTTGCCGGATGTTTTTACTTAGAGGTAGGCCAAAGAGCCTACACATTAAAAACAAAATTGAAAGTCTTCATGGAAAATGGTAGTAGACACAGGAGACACACGGTCACACATACACACACACACACACCCACACACATATATACTACAAAATTATCTATGTATAACCATCACTATTATCATAGCTGTTAATGACTTTAACAAATCTCTCTCTCTCTCTCTCTCTCTCTCTCCTCTCCATATATGTGCACATATGCACATGTATACCATATATTATATATACACCATATACAAACATAACACACACACACACAAATTAGATCCTAAAATTATGTTGATATTGTCAATCAAACTTATTATCAAATTATTATCATTATTGTCAATGTAACTTTCCAAAAATTTTGATTGTCATTGTACCAGTAATTTTATTCTTAATCATCAGTTTTTCACACCTTTTTACTTTTTTTTTTACAAGTGTCGATAAATTTAGGTTCTTTATGGAGTTGATATGCTGTTTACAATATATATTTGTCAGTTTGAGTGTTTAGCATACCATTAAGAAAGCTGATAACAGGTCATGATCTAAATAACAATTCATAACGTCATAAGCCCAGTGAGTTGTTATTACCACGGGAGGGACTGTGCTATTGGTATGTCCTGTGTAACTGTACACAGGCCTGTATCAACTTAAATATAAGAATCTATAACAGTGGCATGGTATTTCTGCTTGGTCTTTGAACTTGGAATCGCAGTCAGTGTCATTGTGACCCTGACACAAATGGCGTTGTTTTTCCTCTGACCTCAAATGGCATGCAAGTACTTCTTGGCAAGTTTACAAGAAACAGCACCACCATGTCATAGTATTCCTAGGGCATTGATTTTTTTTTCAGTCCAATCCTACGTCACAGTCTGTATTTTGCTCTTTGGAAAGTTGATGACGATGGTTGAAGTTGTAAACACATGCGCAACTGGGTAAAGAGGTTAAACTGGTCAAGGTGTGCTGTGGTACAATCACTGACTGCAATGAATCTGGGACAACACACACGGAGCATCATCAATGAATGCATAATCTATAATCTATGATCAGTATGACTGTGAATCAATTTTGGAATTTCTGGGAACTTCAATGTGCTATTAGCCCTCTACACCAATTATGTACTGTAATATGAGAAATTTTCATGAATAAAAGAGGCTGTTGGGGTCGTTTCAAATAGACTTTCAGTGGACATGCTGTCTATAATAACATTGAACAGCATGAATGAATATGCAACGGTGAAAACAGCATTAAAATGTTCTCTTTACTAGACCCTTTCACACTATCTGCACGTACAGTTTGTATAGAGGTCCAGCTATCTTTGCTCTACAAAACGATACGGTTCTGCTAATTTTGGTCGTTTATAGATTTGGGAATGTGCACTACACGGTACAAATAACCACAGGTATGAATACATGTACTGTACTTGTTTTGGGGCCAAATCCTTACAGGGTTAAAATGTACACAAAATATTGATTTTGCTATTTCATTGAAAACTCAAATATCATTATTGCTGATATACAAAGCACACCAATTTCAAATTCAATCAAAATGAAGAAATCAGCAGAGTTCAGGTATGTTTAGTTTTGCTGTTTTTAAATCCTAAATGTCATTTTTGCTTTCACTGTCTATGATTTAACCAATGTCACCACAAATGTTCATGTTCTTCGTCTAACATACCCTATCACCCTATATGCCTAAATGTACATGTAAGTCCACCCATCCTGTTAAAAACAGCGGGGGATTACCAAAGTCTAGTAGTGGGTGGGTTAACCTGTTCACCCCTAAATGCCCTGTAAACTGGTCTTGATGACGATAGGTTTGGGCCAAACCATGGTGGTGAAAGGGTCAAACCATGGCAGGGTTTTTACCACAATCTTGGCAGCGAGTTGATGAAGGCAAATTTTACCCAAAGAAGGCGATGAATTAGGATGTGCTAAAATATAAAGAAGTACATCTATCTTTATATCTTCTCTGTACTGAGGTGAAAAAATTCACATTTTTTTCCTTTTGTGATAATATCATGAAAACTTTCTTTAAGCTTCTAAACTTCAGGGTACTTGCAGGGACAAAAGCTGTAACTTCAACTTCCAATATTCACAAAAAAAAGGGACGGTGAAAAATTTTATTTTCTCCACAGGTTTCAAAAGGAGTCCACACAAGTTGCAGATCAGCAAATAATTATAAAACCTTTGACAATCTGAATACCCATCTCTGCCCCTAAGGCATTCTTTTGTCTCAATACAAATAACCCTTTTCCTGCCAGACAGTAATAACTGTATCACTTCCCCATCAGCCGAGTCAGTAAAAAGCGGTATTGAGCCAAAACATGATGTATTTTCACCCACTTGGCTTGGTATGTTATAGCATCTTTTGTTCAAAAAAAATCAACTTTACAGTATTATGATTTCAACAGCCTTCAAATGTACAGTATTATGTTAAAGTACATCATATGGAATATGTTGTGTTCATTAATTTTAACCATCTTGACCTGATGGTGAAATATGGACTTGGCAGGAAAAGGGATAATAGAAATTCACTTGATTTGAAACTGTCTGACTATGGGTATTTTCATCTTTTCAATATAATAAAATTACTATAAGTATTTTGGTTTTCTTTTGAAATTTTGGTATGCCATACATGGACAAAGTTTATTCTACCTGTCCTTGAGTCTGCAATCAATGCAATGCATGCTAGACCAATGTTATTGGATCAACAAAAATATTTGACACAAAGTTTTCACACTCCCGGTTAGTATTAGACAAACCACTCTCCAACATTTATTGAGGATCAATATTTTCATACCCTGTGAATGTTATCATTATTAATACATAACCTCTCTTTCCAAAGTATTTTTTCTTATTTTTTTCACACATAATAGCATAATAACTTTCATATTCTTTTCATTACACATTGGGGAGTTAATACCTTTCCACTGGGCACATCAACATTATACAAACACTGTACAACATTTAGAGGTTATAAACGGCAAGCGAGGGTATTTGGTTGCGGATATAAGACCTCTGGGGTGAAAATTAGCATATTTGGCGGGAAATAATCACCGAGCGAAGCGAGGTGATTATTTCACCCAAATATGCTAATTTTCACCCCAGAGGTCTTATATCCGCAACCAAATACCCGAGCGCACCGTTTATAACCTCATTATAATATGCTAAAGTTAAAAACAAGTGGACAATGTCGTTATTTAGGGCCGAAGTTGGAACGAGAGTTCAGGAGCGCCCAGCCTTATACAAACTCTAAAATAGAACATTTCAGAACGCGCGCGCGTGCACAGTTTAATTCATAAATTACGGTTACGCAACGCATCGATATCACGATTAGACATCAAACTTGAATAATTTTACTTCAAAAAAACACTCAAAAAAGTTTTAAAAGTTATATTGTTGTCACATAGCCTCCAGTGCTTACAGAAAGTCTTCATTTGTTGGTTCGTCAAGCTGCACTAGACTAAAATTTAACAACCAAAATCACTCTGAAGCCATAGACTTTTTCGACATTATCATGTTATGGCGCGTTGAGTTCTCAAATTGGCGTTCGAAATTTGCGCGAGCTAAAAAATGTTACGGGGCGCGCAGGTCTTCTTGTTGAGAATATAAACCCCGGCTCCAGCCAATCAGATTGCCGGATTCCAGCTAAGCATATTATAATTGTGAAAACGACTGCCGCTATCCATACACCTTCCATTTATTAATTATAATGCAATTTAGTACGCCTCTGAATGAAAAATATACATAGATTAGTACTTTTGTGTAAATAACTGCACTTTTTATTTCAAACTTCTTTTATTGACATAATGGAATTCAAAGTATCTCAAGTGGGTATATGGGCAGACAGGTATGATCTAAATTTAGACGAGCGACGTGGAAAACGTGTCTCCGCACCTCTGATGGACTGATTAACAGATTATTTATCTATTTTCCAGGGACAAAACAAGGCTACTGCATAAGATTAATTTATTTACACTGTACCTATTTATTCTTTTTCAATCTGCATTTTAGCATTTCTTTCATATCATATCCAGTTTCTAACTCCCGGTAATATATGTGATGAACTTTTTGTCTAAAATTTTCTGCAAGGCCTGTCAAAATCAATGTTGGAATATCTGATGGAACAATTTCTCTGAGACCATCATTGGCCTCTGACAGAAGCAGGGACAATACACGGAGAGGAAAGATAGACTTGTCATATTTCTGACGATTGCAGTAATTCTCAATTGTATGCTAAATCTAGAAACAAATCTGTGATTCTCGTCATTCACGCATTATTCACCTTCTCTACTCCTAACAGACAGATGATCAAATGCCCTGCCCAACTGAGTATGAATATATACTGTTTGTGTATCTACATAGGTGAATGTCTGATGGTCTGTCTCTGCTACTAATTGGCTATGCTCAGGAGAAGAATTCTATCAACAACGCTGATGAAATACAAATAGATTATATCTGAATTAATGACTGTCGACTCCATGCTTTTCGTATCATTACTTTTTATGATCATATTCTGTTTCTGGTCCAATAAAAATGTTGAGAAATTATTTTCTGTGTCATGGCTCGTTTGAATTCAAATAGTGACATTATCCTACAGGACTGATTTCTTTACCTGAGAATTTGGTCAAAAAATTCTCTCTACAATTCTAATAACGAGCAAGATCCAGAATATCCTCTCCCAACAGATATATTTGAAATCAAACTTTCTAAAAATATTAATTATGATTTTATTTTTCAGTTGCACATCCACACATATCTTGTGACACAATGTATTGCATTGTCAGCAAACTACATGCTTTACTTGGGCCTCTGTACTGTTTCCCTTGAAAAAATATGCATGTATTAACATTTTGAGTGCTGTAAATACTAAAACCAAAGTTTCAGTGTAACATTTTGCAAACTTTATGAACTTTTCTGTAATTTCTTTGATAGTTTTGGACCAAACGGCCATAACTTTTCATTGGCTACCGTTTTTGATCAAAATTTTCGGAAAAATTTGAAAAAATTGTCTGGATCTGAAAAAAAAATGTTAGCGCTAAATTCTACAAAGTTGACAAAAACTGACTTTGGCTCTCAAAGGGTTGATTCAAGACTATGAAGTCTGTGTCGCTGAATCACAACCATGATTGCACATCATACACTGATGTACAGCATTTTCAAAAATCTTCTGAAATCAATGGAGGGGCTTATACACGAGCAGGGGCTTATACTCTGACGATTACAGTAATTACGGATTCTGGTACTTACCAACTTTGAACTAATTTCACTGAGGGCATCTTGAGCAGGGAATCTGGCAGCAAGTTAATCTCTTTCATGATATTGGCTATCCTGACGGGTAACTCTTGACGTAAAAACACAAATGATTTCTTCACACTGCCATCTCTCTTACCTGTGAGAAAAAAAAAAACAATATATGAAAAATAACACCATTACTTTTGGGTCAAATATACTACAGGGAATTATTAATAATGTGATTTGACAAATCCACAGCTGATATCTGCTTTAAAAAAAATCTGTAAGGAAAAGTTCTTGCTTGTTCATCTGTTATATAGTACATTTCGAGGTCGCAAAACTATGTGATTACAAATTTGGCTCAATATTGTTGGAAAATGGGTTTAGGTTTTGGCTCAATATTATTTGGAAATGGGTATAGGTTTTGGCTCAATACTGTTGGGAAATGGGTATAGGTTTTGGCTCAATATTATTTGGAAATGGGTATAGGTTTTGGCTCAATACTGTTGGAAAATGGGTAAAGGTTTTGGCTCAATTCTGATGGAAAATGTAAACACAGGGGATT
Organism: Ptychodera flava; assembly: GCF_041260155.1. Lineage (NCBI taxonomy): Eukaryota > Metazoa > Hemichordata > Enteropneusta > Ptychoderidae > Ptychodera > Ptychodera flava. The sequence goes on from NW_027248278.1 coordinate 9,904,657, forward strand.
AATAGATTGAGTCCGCTTGCGTCCACATGCACAAAATTAAGCCATTGTTTTGATGTTTAAGACGTCTTAATGCGCCCTCTTGAGTTCAAAAGGTGTGTATGGCCAAGCATTGTTTGTAACAAGATGGCTGAAATGGACGACGTCGTACTGGCTGTAAAGAATGTGAAAGAGGCTCCCCACCTAACTATCCAAAATGTTTTTGTGTCGAGTTTGTATTTTATTCGTTTCTAAAATGTGTTCCTACATTCTTATCCGATTGTTTGTGTTAATAAAAATGTTTGTTTCGCCTCGCCATAAGCTTTCCCCTACATTCTTATCCGATTGTTTGTGTTAATAAAAATGTTTGTTTCGCCTCGCCATAAGCTTTCCCCACACAAACAAAACATTACCGTACACACTAATCCAAACTTCCCTACAAATATCCGAGGCGAAACAAAAAGTTTTATTAACACAATCGGATAAGAATGTAGGAACACATTTTTGAAACGAATCAAACACAAACCTTATGACTCAATCGAATATTTTTGTTCCCAATGAATAAATAATGGACCATCTCAATTCTCGGTTTATGGCATTTTTTGTCGACCGACAAAAGTCTTTTCATCTTCCATATTCCATTCTAATTTCACCTACGGTATATAATATCCTAACCTCCTGTGACTTTCCTTCTAAACGTTGATTTGCCTTGTGCACAAAAAGAGATGCTTTTTTTATGCCAAACGATGAAAAAATATGTGAAGAAATAACCATGTATCCGTCAGTACGGCATGCGAAACCCGGACGGCCATACCGATTGACGACAGAGCAGAGTAGATCGAAACGCAAAAGGGGTGTTATTATAGGAAAGGCGGTGACTTATTTTAAAGCTGAATAAAATGCTGTCTCTAGTTGTGTAAGTCTGTTGATCGAAATATATATTTTGTTCCCAGTTGATTTATCATGGGGGATGGCAGTCTCGATCTCCCCTTTATGGTTCGATATTTACTCACTCGTTCCCTCTCATTTTCGTCAATCGATGAAAGCATTTTCGTCTTCCATATTCAATATTACTTTGACCGATGTTACATCCTGACCTATACTGTCATTAGTTTTGACCAACGTACAAAGACGTTGCCCATACGTCCGGTTGATGAGATATTTTGCAAAACGGTGAAGAAATTGGGGCCCGGGAGACATCGATGTCAGTCTTTCCGGACTGTTTACATGTAGCTTAGGGGATATCAAAGGAGATGAATCAGTTAGTTGAATAAAACATAACTTTTCGGACTTATTTTATGTCAATTTTGTCAATGTCGGACTTTTGATTCGATTGAGAAACCAGAGTCACCTCCAGGGATGTCTATACTAAACACGGACGCACAATTTGGAATAGTTTGTTGTGCTACTGTCGGTCTCAGTCGTGGTGTCTCTCCCATAAAATTTCGAAGCCATAGGTCTACACTTGTCGTTTCGATTCACAGGTAGCGGTACACCGATGGCCAGATATTGTACCGTTCTTAAAACTAGTCCAAGCAATTTTACGACACTGCACTATTTGCCATCATGTCTCCTCGTGAACGTCCTTGAACCTATGGACGTGACCATTGTTTTACTGCGCCCATTAGAGTGTAAACCCCTGCTCGTTCCCAGCAGAATACTTTTTAAAGTTCTGTACATCAGTGTACACTGTGTGTATAAGCCCTAAACCTAGTTTAATTCAATTATGGAAAGGTATTAAAGAATAAAGGGTCGTTACAGTTGCAAAAATTGCGAGAAAAACGGCACTTTTTACTCAAATACAATAGTCCTATTTACAAGCGCTATTGTTTTAAATCACATCCAGGTTGTGCTGTTGATTTTCATTCTTTCGTGCAATTTCATTCGTTTGGAGCAAATATCCTTTCATTTGACAGCTCTGTGGGACTCTTCTGGATATGTGTTTTGGATGAAAAGAACTCTACAGTGAAAGACATAAACTTCGACGGTCATAGGTATACAACATCGGTTCGATGTGCGAAGATATGCAGATTACAAGTTATTTTAGAAGTTCTCAAAACCTCTCAGTAAAAATAATTCTGCGCGCCACTTATTGATAGTTTCTTCTTGTGAACGTCTTTGAATCCGTGACCGCGACTTTTGTTTTCGAAGTGTTTGACGGTCGATGATCGGTAGATTAATGAAGATATATGTTACTGAACAATTGTGTGATTGTTTAATAGCACGGTTAGGTAATAGACGGTGTAGTCTGTAGAGGCGATACGGCGAAATTCCATGGCCCAAGGGAGCGTACATCGCATGGTTTCTTACAACGAAAGAGCCGTCGGTTTCCATAGCTACTACGTGAAATCCGGCCTCACCGATGTCCCGGGCCAATGTCCCTGTCCTGATTCGGAGAACAACTTTCAAGCTGCGTGTTGAGGTTCAGATGTCCGAATTTTTCATATTTAAAAGGCTTAGGCCCCTATTGATTTACAGAGAACGCCCGTCTTGTTTTTAGCTTTAAATTAGCACATGATGGTAATTGAAAATTCAAAGCCAAATAGCCAGTGGAAAAAAATTAGACGACTCGCTCTCACCAGCGGTCGAGGTCGCAATGAAAAAAAAATCGAAGTCTCTGAAATCGGTATCATTGCTCCACCATGTTTATTGTTGGTTGTACGGCCAGTTTAAAGTCACAGACTTTCTTCAGTGCATTTCAATATGTCTATTTGGAAGCAAAAACGCCACGGACATTCGATCGATGGTGATGAACTTTCTCCAGGCCGTGACATGTCACCAGTTGTACGAACTTTACCGGTTTTCGATACGAAAGATGCAACATACAGCGTTGTTCACGTTGTGTTTTGAAAACACTAACGATTAGAGTGACGATAGAGACCATGCCCGATACGGAAAAATTGACATCAACTACTTGCATTGAGCAGTGACCTGAAACTTCAGACTGATATATAGGCCTAAATGTCAACAATATAAAACATTGAAATGCCGGAGAAGAGAGGGAGAGAGAGAGAGGTTTACGCTGTCGCGAACTGATTATACTCTTTCGGATTTGACTTCGGTTTAGACAATACACAGACATCGAAAATGTACACTTACTTTCCAGAAATTCGACTAATCTTATAATAAAGAGTAGGCCTAGAACAAATCCAAAAGTGTTGGTTGAAGTAAATCTTCAGATGTTGGTTTTCTAAAGTTAGATAATACTTACAGAAATATGGTCGTCATAGTCTTCTCTTAAAAACTATTACCTTCAACACCACGTTTCTTATGATGGTTGATGTCATTTTTTATTATTTTTACAAACTTTCAATGCATCAAACGCCATAAGACTATCTCATCTGCCTGTTAAGGAGTTACAATATATTTCCAAGGGCTGGCACACGATGTCAACTTACGTGTCGTCCGTCGAGCTGCCGGTGGCAGTGTCACAGATTGTTCCGTCTGTAATCGCGGCCACTTTGATTTTGATGTGACACCAACATGCGTTTGAGGTTTTTTGTTACCTAATTTGTCGACCTCACAAAATTTCAGTCCATGCTTTGAAGCAGTCCCAACTTGGCAAACATGTCTCGCTTAAATTTCATCCTCGTCGTTCCAAATTAAATTCGACCACTAAATTATTTCGGCAGTTTTAATTTCCTATTAATTCGACGTTTTTCAAATCGTAATTATTTTTTTCTGGTCGAATTGCTAGGGTTTTTCGTAGCAAGCTTATCTCTTCGTCGGACCAGTATACCGCGAGATGTAGTACTGTGTTCGGCAGCCATGGCGAAAGTGAATATTGTATATTGGTTGTTGTTTGTTTTATGTTACAAATACCTGTCGCGTAAGGGCGTTTGAAACGCTTCTGAAGCGGCTCAGTCTGTCCACACAGCGATTTGCGGATAGAGTTAATCCCTACAACGGCTCTGGTCGGGCCGACTAAACCGTCTCAAATCTGAAACGCTTCAGAACCACTTCGTAGTGTCCACACATAACTTTCTGTGTCAGTATTGGCCCAGAACCGTTTCAGAGGCGTTTCAATGGCCTGTGTATGAACGGCATATTTGCCTTTTGCAGTGTCTACTGATAAACACATTGACCCAGACTTAATCCTATCAATGCATAAACTTTCTGCTTAAGATGTGCAAGTCATTGGCACACATATGGTATGCTATACACTACTTTGCAATGGTTATGGAGACCGTGCTATGCCAACCTAGCCCGCAGACTGGACAATGTCTGTCAACAACAACAATAAACCACGGTCCCTCCACAAACTGTGAATAAACATGACTAATGTCTGTAACAAACATGTTTTGAATCTTCAATAACTTATGGCTGTGTAAGATGCAAAGAATAGCTCTTTTGACAAGCGATCAGTTTTAAAATAATTTTTTCATTTATAATCATGACTAATAGTATACTATTAATAATAAACAACCTTGCACATTTAAAAATAGAGAAATTTGCATATTGCCATAATGGACTTTCTTCTTTTGAATTGACACAATGAAGTGTGACAGCACACATACCAGTCTTATTTGGATAATGCAGTACTTAGTCTACAAAAGTTAACTCTTTGAGTGCAGTGTACTGGTAATATTTCCCACTAAAAGTTTAGCACCACATTTTAGCAATTTTCAAGAATTTTTCTAAGAGTTTTTTGATAATTTTGGACTAAATGGACTGAACATTTTATTGGCTACAGCTTTTTTATCAAGATTTTGTCAAAAATCTGGAAAAAAAAGACTAACGTATGTTTTATGAAAGCGATAAAAATTGTCTTTGGCACTTGAAGGGTTAAAGAACAATATATAAAGGTAGTCTCACTCAGACCACCCTCAGGGATCTGACCTTTGAACTTAAAGTGGGGAAGTAGTAAACTCCATTCATGTACAGTGGTCATGTATTGAGAATGAAATCAAATGATGTTAACTAATATTTAGTGATGAATATACATGACATGAATTATAAATATACATGACATGCACTACATGCAAGTTCTGAATGGTCAGAAAGCAAATAAAGTCTTGAAAAGCTTTGTATAAACCATTTTTCTAATTTCCACTTATGTTTGCATAGGCTGGGCTTATGTTGTACAGCTACACGACCACATTCACTTCACTCAATCTGTATTAACATCAAACAAATTTGGAAGAAATTTATTTATTTTATTGAGACATAATCAAGTCATTATACTTAACAGGGATCTAGAAAATAGCTGGCAGTTGGTGAAAAACCAGGGCTCGAAATTAACTTTTTTCCCTGGTAGTCCCATTGGGCTACCATTTTCTGAAGTTGGTAGCCCAGTGACAAGGTCTGGTAGCCCATGCATGAATGAAGTTTTTTGTAAAGGATATTTTTATTTATAACTAGACAATGAAAGATTTATTTTGCACGATTCTATCCAGGAAGTGAATTTTCTAGTCATTTGACATCAATACCTGCAGATCATAGCCTTAGGAGAACGGTATAGCATGTATAGTGGACACCGATGACACCTCAAAGTTTGACGACCTATTCACACATAATCAGAGCTTATGAGCAAATTTGATGTTCGCCATGACAACGACTTTTTACTCAGCACGTGTAAACATAACATAGCTAAAATACATTGGCTATGAATTTCAGGATGACAACTTGGTACAGTCATGTTCCTAATTCTTTCGTGGCAATTTTGGCTATATTTCTCCACCATAGTACACTATCATGGGATGATCTCGTACACTTCGGAAAGCGTAATTTGTGGATGACCCGATAGCTTTTTCTTTCCAGTTTGAATAATTTAGTGTTTAATTGTGATTGATACATTGTGATTAAATAACTATGAAAATTAATTTTCTTTTGCCATCATTTCCCGAGCCTGTCATCCAAGTACATCAGTTCAGATAATGGTATTTTATTGAAAGATTGTCGCCACAAATTCGACTGCACGGTCCCCTTTTAATTTGCTTAACAACGACGTAGTCTGACCTTTCTGTGTCCTGCTGGGTTGACTGTATGAGCGTCAGTCATCTCATAGCGATCAACATTATGTCGCCCACTAAGTAATTTCATGTCAAAGGCTTTGGTAGTCCGTGTGGGCTACCATGTCATCGGTTTTGGTAGCCCCAGAGAAAAGTTGGTAGTCTGTGGATGCGGGACTACCGCTAATTTCGAGCCCTGAAAACAACTGGCTGCCAGCTAAAATTTGCCAGCTGTGAAAACATCAGTTTAATATGATATTTGGATATTTTGCATAAATTTAATGTGCCCACACACTCCTTGTAACTGCCTATTTACTCTTTTAAGCTAACTGTAACCCAAATTTTCTACATCTCTGCCAAATGAGGGCAAGTCTGCATGTCATGTGTCCTTTAGACCATGTATCACAATACAAAGATCCAATGAGCCACTGTTTATAAATTTTGGGTGTACAAAGATTTCATCATATCAGGAAAAAAGGTTGTGAAGAATGGTGCCGGATCATATATTCCAGCACCGTCCGCATCTTGAAGATGATGGTTACATTTAAATTTTCCATATGAAACAAATTTGATTTTTATTATTATCATCAGGGATGTAGAAAAAGCCAGCAGCCGGACAAAAACAACTGGCTGTCAGATAAATTGCTGGCTGTGAAAATCAGGACATTTTGCACAAACTTTATGTGCACATACAATACTTGTAACTGCCTGTACTTTTATTTTTGCAAACCAAATTTTCTACATTCCTGTTCATAGTCATACAACCACCATGAAAAAACATTGTAAATTTGAAAAACATATGGCAGTCTTGACAACTGTAACTTTCAGGTCAAATGATCAATATACAACCTTTGCTATTCAGTCATGTATACACTTGTTTGTATTATTTTCACAAGGTCAAGTTTCAAAATTAACAGATCACTGCCATTGTCCTAGTTTACATACAATCCTAAAATGCTAAAATCCAGGGTACAATCACAGAGTGTGCATGTAGCCTGCTGATCCGAGGTAATGTAAACCTGCATTGTTTTGCAACGCATGGCGACCAGAGAATGTCTGTCATCGACTACAGACGAGAATTTGCAAGAAGGGTTTTTCACTACAAACTGACGTAAACGTGCCCTCCTATGAGCTTTACACGAGGTTGGGTATTTTTGTGACTTGATGAACAGAACGCATTATGATAACCCTTGATCAATTTTCTGTGAAACAACTAAATTATTCGGATCAGCACATTGAAGCACCTTCTCAGCCAAACAACAAAATATTTACTTTTTTGTTTGGAAATTTCATCAAAGTTCTGACTGGAACAAAAATTGTCGGAAATGTCAAAATATGGAAGTTTTGAATTCCTCATTCAGATTTCTAAGCTTTGTTGTTTGCTTTTGAAAAGAAATTGCATCAAAAACACAAAAACAGAATTACAGATACTGAGATAGAAAGACTTGGCTGCAAACATGAAAACAATATCATCATTTTGTACGCAGTACTAGTATATTATTTTTTTCAATTTTTCAAATTTCTTTTTTATTCTTACTCTTACAGGACTTTTGTAATAGTTGATCAGTGTAACCATGGATGTACCACAAGTCTTGAGGTACGTCCAGTGTGTAACCAAGGTCACAGCACACTCCTATGTCATATTGACAGCGTCTTTTCTGAGAATGGGGATTATTGGTAATAATTGTCTTATTCTATAAAGAATAATGCAATTGCTACATTTGTACAATGTGCTATGGAGTACCCAGGTAAATTTTACCTTCTGACTAATAAAAAGGTTTGATGCTATTTTTGTCACATACAGAACCCTCTGTGAAGCCATCCTCACAAGTCACATGAGGCATTGACAATGAGATATGCAAATGGGGTAGATGTGAAACAATAGCAAAACATCAGCTGTTCTCTCCATTGTCTGAATACAAGGTCTTGGACACACCCACAGTTCCTGTGTTCCCAGCCTTAGAACCATTGTCCTACCTGATATTGATAAGACTGTCAAATCTAGTTCAGATCTTTCATCTACATTGCGAAATATTAAGAATTTACTTAAAGCTTTGCAAGTGCCCTGTGATGTATGTATAAGTTAACAAAGAAGAATAAAGTTCTCTACAGATACATGGAAAAATTCAGAATGCAAATAATTGCCACTACTTCGTGATCATTAGAGATATCTGAAATGCATGTTTATTTTCAAAATCTCAAAATTTACTTTCAATATTCATAGTTAGATGGGACCCAAATCTTTATGTTTTTGGAGAATTAATCAGTAAAACAATGAACATAAACATTTAACAAGTTTCAACTCGGCATTGGTAAGCATAAGGATGTATCTTTTCAACATGTATCCTATACTGTAGTCCAATTTCACTGTTAGAAATACGGTGATAGATTTGTAGCAGAATTTGATGACTGACAGGGTCACACCATGCACCTAGTGAATCATTCACAGGACTTCATTCAGTATGGTCATCGTCTGTGGCACGCTAAATATTAATGAGAATATTGCATCACATTGCTAATGCACTAATGGGATCATAAACGCAGTATAAAGTACACCTATGGACCATTTTGTTTTAAATCTGTTGAAATAAAGTTTGATATTTGATAAGAATTGTGTGGCTTCAAGTCATGCTTCTTCAATACTTTGATGGATCACACCTTGAACTTGAATGGACCATTGTGCAAACAAAGTCACATGTATTAAACATACATGTGTGTGTGTGTATGTGTGTGTATGTGTGTGCACGTGGTGTTATCTTCTATGGCATCCATTTTAAGGAGAGCAATTGCACTCCTTTAGTCAGATTTTCTTCATTTTTATCCAGAGCAGGCCACCATTTAACGGCATAAACATACAAGGTAGTGAATTGAATATTGATCTTCTATAATTAATCTATTCACAACCAAACTTAAGTATTATCCTATTGTGTGGCAAAATTGGACCTTTCCATAAACTGAATACACAGGAAATAGGGGTGAACAGGTTGAAATTCTTTAATATAACAATTAGTTTCAACCTAACTTATTTTTCATATCAGATGTTTGTTACTTGAGATGGCAAGTTGGTAAAACATCAATATTGCCCAAGTCGTTGCATTCAGGTCCATTGACCTGTTCTTCCCATTTCCAAATAAACAGGTCCAAACTGACCATTCAAAACAATAGCTTTGGGCCAAACCATTTCGGTGAAAGGGTTACCGGATGATGGAAACATTAGCTGGAGTTTGTGTTTCCTTCATCTAATTTGTTCAATACAGCATTCCTAGCAATTGTGCACGTAGTCTGGTGTCAATCAAACTCTATTTGGTTTCTCATTTTACAGGACATTCTTGAGGCCAAGGTGAAGGTTACCGAGGTCATTTCAATATGACCTCATAGCTTTTTATAGATTGCCCCTCACTGAGACCAGCCAACAGTCGATGTGACCTATTTGAAAAGGAGACGGCCCGCATGCCCCTCACTGACAGCAGAAAATCAATATGACCTATTTGAAAAAGAGGTTGCCCCTCACTTAGATCTGCCAAGAGTCGATGTGACCTTTTTGAAAAGGCATTTGTCAAATCAGCAATAATTATTCCATTGTACACAATGCCCCTACACAAACAAACACACTTTGTTCAGTATGGTTTCAGCAATAACAATAGACTCAGTACATTTATTATTTTCATTTTGGTGCCACAGATGTTATCCGGCTTACCACAGCAAATATTTTGGTCTATTTTTACTCTACTTATCTTGGCAACTGATTGGTAAATCTCCGCAAAGGTGCTGCATCTGTTGACAGTTCAGTTCACATCATGTGATGAAATGCAGTACACAAACAAAATTTTCAAAATAGCATACAGGACCTCACAAGACATCTAAAAATAACTAAAGATCTGTCACACGTTGTCTTTAGATACATGTATGGTATCTGGCAGAGGTTTACAGAGTCAAGCCATAAATTATCCTGATAAAAATGAGGATAGAACAAGATATTGAAAAATACTAGTTGAAAACAAATGATGTCAGTATTTCTAACTGGATGATTAATGTTCATTTTTTTTCTGAAGGGAAAAAGTTTCAAGCCTTTTTGATTGAATTTACTTGAAAGTAATGTTCAATAAATCTGACACTCAAATTATCTCCAACAAGTTTCATTTGAGTTGATGTGTAAGTCAACATTACAATGGCCACCCACGGGCACTCTGTTGTTCTGAATTGATAGTCTGAATAAACTAAGCTGCTTATATGTAAATACGAACTTTGATGATAACTTTGTAAGAAATTTATAACAGAATGCCGTTCAGATTGAAATGCCGACTTAGCTACAAAACCAGATCAAGGTCGGACGTGTCTACGGGAACGTTACAAGCGACCACATCGACCGTAATCTTTCGATGCTAAACGTCGCGGCGGAACGACGCACGCATATATATACGCGTACTACAGGTTCCATGTTCATAAGAGCATACCCTTGTATATATACATCTCTGAGGCCGGGACAGCAGACGACAGTTCAGAGGCGCTCGCGTGCATAGCTGTCGTCGCGTGCACGTTCCATTCCAGCCACCACGCTCATGTACACGGCAGTCATAGCAACGTACCGTCGTCATTCTACGCGCTTCATGATCGCGGTAAATACGCGCTGGTAAGAACTCTGCCGTGCATGCCGCGGTGCAGAGAGACCGGGCGTGAGAAAGAATAATCAGTTAGGTGAACAAGCAGAATGCAACTGTTTCTTTTGTATTAATAATACCTCACTTTTTTTAGGTTTTTTTTTTTTAAATCACGATGTAAGTTCTCCAGCGGCAAACGGAAACTAAAATACGAAATCATGTTTACACGCTTATACACCATCATTTAAGAACAACAGAATGCCCGTGGGCCACCAAATGTCTGAGTAATGAGCAGTGTTCTCCATAGCTTGCAAAGACAGAGATGTGACGATTTACATAAAGATGGTAATTTGCATATTCTTTGTTGTGAAAGTGTATTCTTTTGTTTGGTTATTTACATATGAAGAGATTGCTGGAAAAACAGAGATGGGCTAACAGTCAAAATCCCCTAGTGGAGAAACCTGATTGGTCAGAGGTGTTTTGAAATTGTAATCAAAACAACACTTAATATTTGTAATATCTGTTGTGCTATAGCACGGGAACATATTTCCCTCCATGAAAATATATCAGGTATATGCAACCACTGATACAAGAAATAATTTTTCCTTTTTACGTTCTTCTAATCATCCAGTACATTTCATCTGCAAACAAAGGCACACCATTTACAATAGAGCTGATAGCAAATGACATCATTTTCTCGCTCATTAATATGCATAAATAAACATTTGTCCGCATTTTCCGCATAAACAACGAAAAAAATATCTGCTCTTGTTCAATGGCTACTAGAAGTCATACTAATTCGTATTAATTTATGGCTCAGACTACAAGCTGCAACAACAGCCGCACATACAACAACAAAATTTGTCCGAATTTTAGGCAGCATTGTCCAATGTCGCATGGGTGCAGCTGTATTTAGTAACAAACCTGAAATCACAATCAACATTATTTTTCTCCATCACGTTTATTCCTGAGGGTAAGTAATATTGGTCACCAGAAATCATAAATCTGACAGGTACTGGAACAACAACTGATGTCACTAAGGAAATCTGAAAGCTCACAATAAAACCTGTCAAAGAAGCCATATGATGCATTACTTCTTAGACTGTAAACAGACCCTTATACCTACTGGGATTTAGCTTGTATCACAACAAAGCGTCATATAGTATTTATTGCATGTATGCAGGTGCTGAAGATTATGGATTCTGTGTTGTTTGTTACTCACATGAAATGAAATTTCAAAAACAGTACAAGGGACTGTTGACTCCTTTTTCTTCTCCTCAACAAAATTTAGGAACTTCTAATTAGGATAGTCAGGATTTACATAATGTGTTGTTTTACTTTACCCTTTGAGTGCTGTAATTACTCCCACCAAAATTTTTGTGCAACTTTTTAACCAATTTTATGAATTTTTATGTAATTTTTTTGATAATTTTGGATCAAATGGACATAACTTGATATTAACTACAATTTGCAATAAAAAATTTAAGGAAAATCTGAAAAAAAAATTGTCTTGATCTGAAAAATAAATTGTCTGCATTATATTTTAGCATGGAAAGGCAACACAAATTGACTTCAATTGGACACACTTAACTCTGTTATTTTTATACAAATGGCTAGTACTGAAAGGATGGTGGCTTCTACTTCTTAAGATACTCATTTATGAGAATTACTTTACCTGAGTGTAAATTTACTTTATCGAAAGAATCTGAATTACTATAGTATTTACTCAGTCCATTCTAATTACCATCGTAAAACCTAGTTCCAGAGCAAAGGTCCGACTGACGTATGTTGCACATTACAAAGTTGCGGTGCAACACAGTTATGCTTTGTTATATATTGGGGTTCCCCTTAACTGACTCTTGTTTATTAAAAAGCCCTTTTCCTGCCAGATAGTATTAAGACTATTACTTCCCCATCAGCCAAGTCAGTAAAAAGCGGTATTGAGCTCAAACATGACGTATTTTCACACGCTTGGCTTGGTATGTTATAGCATCTTTTGTCCAAAAAAATCAAGTTTACAATATTTATGTTTTCAACAGCCTTCAAATGTACAGTATTATGTTAAAATACACCATATGGAATGTGTTGTGTTTCATTAATTTTAACCATCTTGACCTGATGGTGAAATATGGACTTGGCAGGAAAAGGGTTAAAAAGGCTTGTTTCTGATGCAATGAAAAAAGATTGCAAACTGTTTCAACCGACTTCAAACTGAACAGAGGAACACAATCAATCCACTGCAATATCTACGGATGGAAAGTGGTTTGTAAGTTCACAGTCCCTCTAGAGAAGCTGTGGTGAAATACACAAAGACCAACAGTCAAGAAATATGCCCCCTTTATAATGTATTGCCTGTGCATTAGAAATATGTTTGCAATAATCCTGCCATGTGATTTACTAAATTGCAAATTTGCAAACTTACTGAATAGAATTCATCATCTTTCCATGATACAGCCTTAGACTTGAAGGGTACACATTGTCAATGGCAGAATAGTAGCCTTGCCCTTGACATCATTTTCCGACAGGAATTTCCCGTATTAATTTCTACTTAACCCTTTGAGTGCTGTGATATTTCCCACCAAAAGTTTAGTGCAACGATTTACCAATTTTTATGAATTTTCTGTAATTTTTTGGTAATTTTGGACCAAATGGATATAACATTTCATGGACTACACTGTTTTACTAAAATTTGGCAAAGATCTGAAAAAAACTGACTGGGGTATACTTCATAAATTGACGTTGGCACTTTAAGGATTAATCACGGCTACTCCTGGGGTTGAGTAACTTGATCATTTCAAAACTGCAAAGTTCCAACTTCATGCATCAACTAATCTCAAATCATAAGTCATACAGACGAAAATTCTGGATAGAGAGTAGTTGTGAATATAGTTTCAAAATTGTTCATTTTTTTAATATTTGAAAATGTAGTTACTTGATTTACTTTCCCTGGTTCTTTTGGTTAGTAGATTTTTCTGTCTAGATTGTTGATCAAAACATTTCTGTCATGCAAGCCCCTGTGCAAAACTCATGAATGAAATTGAAGAAACCTTACGACTTTAAGTGGATTTACATACTGGAATATGGAGCATTGTATGCAAATTCACTTTCCTGATTGTCAAACCAGAGACTTATTAAAATACAATAACTGATGCAATTGTTGGCTACACTATTGTAACCAATTCGAATATTTTTTCCAGAAAAAATATTTGATCATTGATATTTATATATGAATGGGTGAACAGGGCAAATGTGAGATAGCATATGCAATTCTAAAATGAAAGTACATATAAGTATTTAACAATATGAATTAACTCTAGATACATTCACAAATCACAATAATTTCATTTCAGTTCACACCACTAGAGAGTCACGCTACTGGTTTATCATACTAATACAGTGTCTTTTCTCGGTGGTATCTTGTTTATTGACCGATCATGCATTATCAAAACATACAGTCGTCGCTGTATTTATATCATATCGACCTCTGACATTTATTAGAATTCAAATCACAAATGCTTCGCGCATCAGGCAAAGCGTAAAAATGTAAACAGCGGTATTATAAATGTGGTTTCCTGGGATAGAAATGGTTTCCGACCACATCAAAATAGGTCAGAAGCAAATTCAAGTTTTTTGTTGCCTGTGAGAGGGAAAATTACGAGAATAGGTGAAAATATTTAAAAATTGTCTTTAAAATTAATCAAAACTCACCGAAGTCGAGGAACTGCTGTATTGACAGTGGCGATGGCGAAAATCTCGAATAGTGGTCCATTCGAGCCGGGAACGATTTCAGAGCTCTGGAGAGACATCTCGTTAAATGCACCATTTTGATTGTTGTTGAAAGTTTAGCTTACGGAAATTCAGTACAGTCGGCAGGAGAAATCTATTTCATCAGTTGGCTTACACCTCCATGCAAGAACACAGAACCACGTCAAACTGGATTGGCCCAAATTCAAATATGGATTACAGACTGTCGTCATTCGGCGTTTAACGACGCCGTGTCGTATTTATGACGGGAACTGTCTGCTAAAAATAGAAAATAAACTAGTCTTCGGATGCACCTTTCCTTGATGCGACCTTCTGGAAAACAGCATGTGAGAATTATAGCGTCTTATCTTCAGAGCCCTTCGGATCGAAATGTTGTTATTGACGTGGCCTTCACAAGGTCAAAAGTGTATCTGCTGCAACGACCGCCGTCGAGCTCCACACACAGAGACTGGGCACCATTCGCGCGACAATCCGCTGCTCTGGGTTTTCCGGTGATTACTGGAAAAACTAACTGCCGTTGCCCCTGTTAGCATCAAATCGAGAATTCTTCTGCCGGGTGAACGTATGAGACCGTTGAAGAGTGGCGTCTGGCCAACCTCTGGAGCGGATTGCGGTCGCCGCAGACTGCAGTGTGCATACACACCGTTGCATTCAGATTGTGGAACACAACACATAGTGCATAGTAGTTTTCCGTGACGTCATGGAATATTTAATTCGCCTCCTAGCGGTGACCTTAACAGATGCCTTTGACACTCCTCCTCTTAAAACGCAAATGTATAAGTGGTGTTTCAATCGAAGGTAGCTTGATATAACTTGCAATACTGTGTAACGTATGCCTTAGTGCCTGTACTTGATCAGATGGAACAAATTAGAGGCGGTAGCAGCATGTCAGCTATCTATGTCATGCTCCCTCAACGGTAAACTCCTTAAGTACTTTCGACACACCCACATACTAGTATGCTGTTATCCAATCAGCAGACGCGACTTACTTTGCTGATCCAGGCATGTATCCGGCATGTAATAAAACATCGGGGTATAAAAACTGAAATATTTCTGAATTCGATCTTGAAATGTAAAACGAACGCCTCATATCCTAAAAAGTTGTAATTTCTGTCTTTTATTGTCTGTATATTCAAATCCAGACGATGTCAATTACGTCATCGCAAACGATCCCCACAGTGTCCAGTGTCGCCGTGTCGCATATCACGTGTGGAGTAAATCAGACATCCGGACACGAACAAATGTACCGATGAAAATGGCGACCGCCACAAAGTAAGTAATCCTTTGAATTTTCATAAATTCACGCCTTACAAATGTATATTGACATCTGTTTGACCGTATTGGCTGTGAAAGGGAAGGACAGAAATAAATGTAGTTACTCTTTTGATAATCTCTTCTGTTCTTTACCGAATGTACCCGATATTTGCGTATTTATATTCGCCACGCGGTGAATGATCATGATGCATAGAACGGGTATCAAAGATTAACTTCATGCTGGGGATTGTGAAGTTTGATTGACGGTGGATCATGGACAAACTACCTTCATATTCATATATAGTCTAAGGAACTATAGTTCGTCCCATTGCTTTTGCTTCGGGAGTGGGTACTCCCTTGTCAAAATGGGAAGTCCCTCAAGAAGCCTGAGTGACCCTGTAAATAACCATGGAATCACTGAATCACACCTCATCTTTTGTCTCTAAGAGTGACATAAATAAAGAGATCAGCAAAGTCTAATATTAAAACGTTCATTATGTTTCATTGTAGTTGTTGCGTTCAAAAGCACAAAATAAAAAACACAACAAATTTGACTAAGGGGGTTATTTCCTGTTGAGGCCGCAGATATGTACATGAATGGAATTTTGTAAATGTAACCCACCCTTGGCACTTGTCCATCAGAATCACCAAGTTGATGATCGGTAATTTTCCATGGTGAGTCAAGCCTAGAACACATTATACACCTGATACATTACAATGATATAAAGCACCATATCTTGTGAGAAAGAATAACAAGTGCTAGGTTGGGTACTTTCCTCATTAAAAGGACATATTTTTATCAGTTTTATTTCTGAACAAATTGTCTATCAAATGAGAACCTTTAGGATAAAAATCACATAAACAGTCCATGTAAACTTGCCCCCCCCCCCCCCCCCTCCCCCCGAAAAACACAAAAACATGTCTAAAGGCTGATCGCTTGTAGTTTTCTGTGCAATGTTTTTGGTAAGTTGCCTGAAATCACCGGGAAAGTTATGGCCACATATGGTTCTGCATTTATCGTTTATTTGTGTTTCATTGGCTGACAGTGATCATGGTGATGTTGATGAGCTGCAGTCCAACCAGCCAAGCAGCAGCAGCAAAGCCAAGAAACATGACAGCGGTGCAGCTGACTTGGAGAAAGTCACAGACTACCATGAAGAAACTGAAATTGCCACACAGGATATGGTTGATGTAAGATAATATGTATTCATTCCCTGGGCTGGGCTGCTTCAAGTACAGTCAAACTAAGTGACCAAGAAAAAGTAACCACTATATGGAGGTCCTGGTAGCCTTACTGTGGAGGGTTGGGTGTGGCATTACTTCCAGTATGGGTGGCGTACTGAGTGGTGAATTTACGAAAATGTAACAGCAATAATAGAATTCAATATCATCAGTCTCTCAAAAAACCATTATGTACATACATTTACTCTCTGAAAGAATCACTTTGCAGCTATAAAATCAGTTTAAATCGACTCATTTCGTGCTTTCTATTCCAAGCATTTTTAGGCAGAGGTCATTCAAAGTCTGATATGCTGACCATTTTACACAGGTTTTGTTCCAAAGCGGAGCAATGCCATTTCTCGTTAACATCATTGTAATCATTAACACACAGGTTATGAACAAGTTTGGTGAGAGGATACGACAGGAAAAAGCAGCAAAGGCCCAGAGGTACGTAATTTATCACAGTCTTACGACATTGCACTTTACAAATAGCATGTATATAGCATCAACAAAGTCATTCATGTGATTCTTGAAACGGTTTTAAAAATGTGCTTTCAGAACATGGTTACATTATTTCATAATTCTTTTTGTGAAAATAGTCTGAAGGTGTTCACCTAAGGCTTTTGATCACCCTACAATTTTTGGTCACATGTTTTTGTGGTTGTCATGAGAAACAGCTTTACATTAGTCACCAATAACCTAAGGAGTCATAGTGGTTCAGTTAGAGAGAGAGTACATGGCCAGACCCCCTAGGGAAACTCTTGATGAGTATCCAAAGGCTTTTGTCCACCAATCATCAGTCATGTTCTCTTTACTTTTACAGAGAACAAGATCTTTCAAAAGTCAAAGTCAAAAAAGAAGATGTAGACCTCATAGTAAGTATTTGGAATGTTTTTGGATGATTACACTGTATTTCCACACCACACACTCACCCTAACCCTTGTCGGACCACACGGGTGAAATGCTCTTTTGAGGTCATGTTTGCTTTCAATGGAAGTTTACTTTTCTCAAGCAAATTTTAAAATGTTCTTTTCAATGATTAAGAATAAAAAGAACAAGTAACTGTGCAGAATTTATATCACAGAACCGAACAGTGTAAAATTTACGATATTTTGAATTCAAAATCTTACAAAAAATCATTTCTGTGCACAGCTTTTGAGAAATTGATTTGAAAATTGTAGGAAAGAACACTGCAATTCCATACAAAATTGTTTTCATGAAACTGGGATTAGTAGGTTACTAGTACCTAAGAGAATGGCACCCATTTTGAATTCACTCTGTCTGCACATCTTACATTGTAAGCCCTGTGCAGTGGTTCTCTCATACAATATTTGTATCGTGACATCTGATTTTTATCTGTGAGTTCTAAAGATGAACTGTTTCTGAAGAACATTCTTGAAATTCCTGTTAAAATACTATGCAGTACTAGATCATATTTACATTGGTATATTGTTAACTGTGTATGGTAAGTGTTCTCCACAGCTCACAAAAAACTTGGAGTGATTAATTTACATAACAATATGTAATTTGTATATTTGTGTATTGCAAATAAATTCTTGTGTGAAGTTGTTATGTGTGAATATATTTTTTTCAAAAAATCACAGGGCTGGCCAAACCTGCATAATCAATAACACCATGCTGGAGAAGTTCCATCAATCTGGTTTTGGGTTCCTGTGAAAACATTCCAAAATATTACAGCCAAAGTACCCACTGTGCATGCATCACATGTTAAAACAGTGATGTATTATAACTCAGAAATGATATGGTATGTGGTTTTCTCTTCCAGGTCAATGAGATGGAAATATCCAAGTCAAAAGCTGAGAGAGTGCTCAGAGAACACAATGGAGATATTGTAGCCACACTCACGTCACTTACAAATTAAAGAAAATCTTTCATCCCTTCAACTACCCTCAATCCTGCTGAGAATATTTTGTTTCAAAGATATTCATTTCTATGATTTAGATTACCATTTATTGCAAGCCTGGGTGGTCTGTTCAGCAGTTGGTCAGCTGTTGAAGAATGGCACACCACCAGTAAAACTACAGGAAATGATTTAATAAGCCTGAAGTCTCACCAAGTGGACCTATGTGATTAAGCTCAAGCAAATACTATTCAAGGGTGTTGCTAGACCCATTTACTTTTATAAACAGGGAAAAAGGGCCAATTATGTGGCCTATTTTGGTCAAACAATGAATCTAGCCTTCTGACAAATTCTGCGATACAATAGCAAGGTGGCAAAAAAAAGTATTGTGCTCATATAGGATAGCTAAAAAAAAACAAGAAAAGACTTGCTTTTAAAGAAGATTATTTCTCCGTGAAGCACACTTGGTAAACAAGACCCTGATAACACCAGTTTCTCATTGTCAGAGTTGTTCTGAAATAGCTATGCAGATAGCCGCATCTAAACCCACAGTAATCACTTGAGGGCGCTCTTCATGAAGCTTGGAATTCTGTAGAGCACCTGGCAACAGTGTATCAAGTTCACAATAAATTCCCTGCCCTGATAGATTCACAGCAAACTGAAGGAACACTACTCTTAACTTTATTCAAAGGCTATTAACAAGAAACTTCTCATTTTATATTTTTTAAAGTTATTTTGACAATAAACATTGAAACCTTTGTGAATCTATGACTCAGAACGAGTTAAACTTGTACATGTGTGTGTGTTTACATGTCAGCTGTAATAAACAATCAATTGAGACTAGGTTCAAGTCTTGTGTTTTAGTATTTTTTGTGCTTGTGGTCATTCTCACGCAAAATAACTAGTATGGTACCCATGACATCTGAGGGTCCACACATTCAGCCATACTGCAACTTGACCTTTACTCTGTACCAATGGACATATCAACAATGATATACAATCACTCTAGTTTTGGTTCAAGTCTTTGATTTTTAGTACATTGTGGCCACTTTCATGTAAGCTATCAGGACTTTGGTGAATGCTGTGCAGCAGAAATATGCATGATGTCTGGGAGTCATATTCAGCCCATACTGCAACATAGCCGTTCCAATCCATTGTGTTTGCCGTAATTTTATGATTTACTATCATAAACTCACACATCAAAGTTAGACAGCTGTGGATGATAATAACAATACCTAGCAGAGTGTCTCCAGCAATGCGGCAATGTGCATTTTATTGGCTGACGAACAAAGTCTACAGTCACTCTTACCTCTAGGTACATACCACTATAAGGTAGGGGTGGCTGCATCATTATCATTTCATATGATGAACCTGTTGATATTGGTCTATGATGAGAAATACTATGTCATCTAACTTATTTGTGATATTGCGCTAGTTAGGTAGGCCAGTATCAGTCAGATTAATATTTCCGGGGAAGGGATATTTCTACCCTTTCACCACCATGGTTTGGCCCAATACTGATATTATCAATAGTGATTGAGTGGACCTGTTCACAGGGAACTGAGGATGAACCAGCCACCAATACCATATATGCATTTACCATTTGTGGCGTCAGCATCTCCAACAATGCAAGCATGGGAATTAGCTTGATGAATCTGTGGCACATTTCTGCCAACCAATAAACCAGTTTGCACTTCCAAAAAGTATTTCTTCTAAAAGTGCGGAGCTAATATTTAATTTCAAAATGATTTCAGCACAAGGACAGTTTACTTTCTAGTAGTAAATTGATGATCTTTTATCACAAAGGGAAAACAGAAGGCATTTATTATGTTGTAAGAATGGCAGCATTATTTCAATTATTTTCCAATTTCAAATGCACTAAATATTCAATTTAGATGTTTGAATATGCATAGTATCTTTTGTTTTCAGTAGAATTTGGACAGACAGCAACAGTGTTTCTGCATGGTCCCTCCACACCTTCGTATAACATATATTTGAAGTTTGCTAGAAGGCTCTCTAGCTCCTGACCCATACATAATATTTTACTAGAGTAGACATGAGTCTTAGTTGGCAGAACTACTCTTTCTTGCAATGAATTTGATATTGGGCCTGGAGACTGGACTTGCCAAATTAAAACTGTCCTGCCCTATACGTAGAGCATGTCTGTGCTCATCCATCTTGAGCTACCATCTCAAGACCTTTGCAGCGGATCTTTTACATCTACTGAAAAATTCTCTCCAGAAATGAAAGGAAGTGGACGCATGATTGACAGCCAAATAAATTCATTAGATTGGATAACACTGAAAGCTGCATTATGATTGGCCAACACAAGAGTGCACGGTATTAAAGCTTACAATCAAAAGAGAGTTTGCAAAAACTTTGCCTGTTGTAACTTTGTAGGTGCTGCTGTTGTTTGTTTAAGCTGTTGAATGAAGTTACCATCTCATGCATAAAACTGTCACAAAATGCAGTGTTTATCTAGAGAGGGGGATGGGGGATTCCCCCTCTGTTGACATGTTGGCACCCCTAGTGATTTGTCAAGGGGGACCAGGTGCCAGCCACACCTTAGAGATATAAGAAGAGCACATGAACTGGTGAAATCCCCCTTAATTTTCTGGTGAAGGGGTAAAACCCCCTGTTGATTCCATCCTGGATGAAACACTGAGAATGGACCTTTAATTTTTATCCTACCAGGCCTATTACTTCTTCATCTGCCAAGTCACTAAAAAGCGATATTGAGCCAAAATATACCATATGATTGTCACACACTTTTGCATGGTATATTAAAGCATGGCATGTCAGTAAAAAGCATACAATCTCCATTTTAACAGGCCTTCAAATATTCAAGTCTTTGTTATGGGACATGTTATGCCTCGTTGGTTTACCTTATGTGACAGGCACTTGGCAAGATAAATATTAACTTTCTGTACATACATTTGATACATTCTTTAAACCATGGGGGTTGACAGAAATGCTTAGCATCCCTAAATAGATTGGGGAAATTTGATTTTAAGTAAGTTGAAAATTGGCAAAAACAGAAATAAGAGAATGCTTGGAATAGGGCCTCAAGTATTTTTGAAAATAAATGACCCGAAAACTCAATTAAGAGACACATAAATGCCATTCATTTTATTTATTATCAAGATCCACAGGCCAGTACAGATCATCCATGAAACACTGTAAATGTGAATTACAGTCGCCGCCCTCCCATTCGTTTTCAACAAGTTTAAATAAATCCATGGCGGCTCTAGCGTCTTCCAGCGAGCAGTGTTCACCATTCTGTATGTCCCTGTGCAGTAGCTGCTTGCTTAATCTCTTCAAGCTCAAACCCTGATTGGAATCCATTCCCATGAGTTCACGAATACCTGAACACTTGGAAGTGTCTCGGATTCTTTCAGATGGATGCGACAACTGTAACGCTTTCAGATCGTTTGCGACAGCATGGCCGATAAGAATCTTTCCCATCAGAAGCTTCTGCACGTAATTTTGGACAGTCCGCAAGGGGATGCCTTTTTCAATGTCTGCCTTCCGAATGCCACTCCATGGTGTTCTGTAATCAGTAACTGGTTCATCCGGGGTCACAAAAGAGTCATACAAACAGTTGCCATGGTAATCAACGATTGTGCACCTTGCGAGGGCAGTACGCTTGGTAGGGCCCACTCCGACCATCTCGCAGTCCACTGCTACATACTGACTGCATGTTGAGTGTGAACACAATTTTGATGAACTCTGTGAAACAAAACCGTTCTTCTGCACCGTCTCTCTGTGTTTCTCCTTGTTGCTAGCTGAAAGAAGTCTTTTTATACGTCCTGACAGTGACTTCTTCTTTTTAATTTTGGCTGACTTTGATTTCCCTTTCATCATTGAGGTCACTCCTGCCACGCAAGACAGCCCTGCATCTGCGTTCCTACTGCTGGCAGTAGCTGTGGACGGCATTTTCTGCAACAAAGAAAGGAGAAACATAGGGTCAAAGTCCCTGAAGCTACTATAGACATGGATACAAAATTAAGTATTTCCTGACTGAATGAAATTATCTCACTAAGGTCATCCTAGGGACATGTAAACCAAATATTAAAGCTGTCTGACCAGCGGTTTTGAAAAAAAACATAGGGCCAAAGTCCCTGAAGCTACTATAGACATGGATACAAAATTAAGTATTTCCTGACTCTATGAAATTATCTCACTAAGGTCATCCTAGGGACATGTAAACCAAATATTAAAGCTGTCTGACCAGCGGTTTTGAAAAAAAAGCGACTCAACAGTTGACAGAGCTCTGCTGTGTTATGTAGAGAATAACCTTTTGTGACACATGTATTGATGAAGAAGGTGGATATCTTTGATAGCTCATTTCAGGATGACCTGACCAAAAATGGAAAAAAAATTCCGTAAAAATACAGATTTGCATATTTCAACAGACTACCGGTATATTAGTCTATAATAGCAAATAAACGAGAGTTAATTACATTCTAATTAAAGTAAACAAGACTTGCTTAAATCAAGATTTACGTCATAAAAATACAGCATATCTGTCAGGTTATAAAGAATCTTGAGCTGGTTATCTTTTAATATCAGTATTTTCATTCTATTAACCAAGCACATTTTAACTTTCAAATTAACATTGTAAGTAAGTTCTGTTGAATAAGTTGAGACTGTACGTACACTTAAGAAGTTCAAGGTCATCAAAAGCATCATAAGGAATCATGTTACACTTTCATTGCACTGTTTACACAGATTGCATGATTGCTATAAATAGCACGAGGAAACTTACAGCCCAGCTTTACCATAAAAACCCTATCACTTTGACCACTCTTTTAATTGACCACTCTATTTTTTTCCTCAAAAAGTAATCTTATTTTATCCTTACCAAGTCAACCATAAATGGAAATTAGAACTTTCTCTATCTCTATTTATTTGACCACCCTATCATGACAAACTATTATGAACAATTTCTTTTAGATAACATAAATGGTGGTTCAGAATATATCAAAGTTGGGATTCAGGAAAGTTGCCTTTACATGTTTTAATCCTCAATTCACTATGAACTGTCGAAAAAAGTTGAACTTTCTGATAATTCCACACTAAAATTATTTTGGCTTTGATGATTTCCTAATTAATTCAATTATTTAAAAACATATTATTTTTTGTGGTGAATTGATAGGGTTTATACAGTAAAAGAATTACATACAATGTAAGTCAAACTTTAACCAAAAATGACAAAAAAATTCCTAAAAATACACATTTGCATATTTCATCACAATTTGAACAAATCTAAGTTGGGTTATCCTTAGGGACCTGTATACCAAATAACAAAGCTGTCTGACCAGCGGTTATGAAGAAGAAGATTTTTTACCAAAAACACCTTTTTTGGCATTAATTTGCCTATTTTCAACAATATCAAAAAATAAAAAAAAATAGTTTCTCAAAATCATATTTTTCATCTACACAACAAATATCAAATCAGTAAGTACTGCGGTTCTCAAGATATTTGAGTGGACGGACGCCTCACAAACGGACATACATACATACATACATACATACATACATACATACAGACGGACGCCGGACGGATACCCATCCCAATAGCTTCTATAGACTATAGTCTATAGTAGCTAACAAGCGACTCAACAGTTGACAGAGCTCTGCTGTGTTATGTAGAGAATAACCTTTTGTGACACATGTATTGATGAAGAAGGTGGATATCTTTGATAGCTCATTTCAGGATGGCCTGACCAAAAATGGAAAAAAATTCCGTAAAAATACAGATTTGCATATTTCATCAGACTATATTAGTCTATAATAGCAAATAAACGAGAGTTAATTACATTCTAATTAAAGTAAACAAGACTTGCTTAAATCAAGATTTACGTCATAAAAAAACAGCATATCTGTCAGGTTATAAAGAATCTTGAGCTGGTTATCTTTCATATCAGTATTTTCATCCTATTAATCAAGCTTATTTTAACTTTCAAATTAACATTGTAAGTAAGTTCTGTTGAATAAGTTTAGACTGTACGTACTCAGAGAAAGCACACTGAAGAGACAAATGTTTGAAACTTAAGAAGTTCAAGGTCATCAAAAGCATTATAAGGAATCATGTTACACTTTCATTGCACTGTTTACACAGATTGCATAATTGCTATAAATAGCACATGAGGAATCTTACAGCCCAGCTTTACCATAAAAACCATATCACTTTGACCACTCTTTTAATTGACCACTCTATTTTTTTCCTCAAAAAGTAATCTTATTTTATCCTTACCAGTCAACCATAAATGGAAATTAGAACTTTCTCTATCTCTATTTATTTGACCACCCTATCATGACAAACCATTATGAGCAATTTCTTTTAGATAACATAAATGGTGGTTCAGAAATATATCACAGTTGGGATTCAGGAAAGTTGCCTTTACATGTTTAATCCTCCAAGATGGTAAGCATTTCACTATGAACTGTCAAAAAGAGTTGAACTTTCTGATAATTTCACACTAAAATTATTTTGGCTTCGATGATTTCCTAATTAATTCAATTATTTAAAATCATATTAATTATTTTTTTCTGGGTGAATTGATAGGGTTTATACAGTACAAGAATTACATACAATGTAAGTTAAATTTTTTTGACCAAAAAGGACAAAAACATTCCTTAAAAATACACATCTGCATATTTCATCACAATTTGAACAAATCCAAGTTGGGTTATCCCTAGGGACCTGTATACCAAATAACAAAGCTGTCTGACCAGCGGTTATGAAGAAGAAGATTTTTTACCAAAAACGCCTTTTTTGGCATTAATTTGCCTATTTTCAACAATATCAAAAAAAAAAAAAAATAGTTTCTCAAAATCATATTTTTCATCTACACAACAAATATCAAATCAGTAAGTACTGCGGTTCTCAAGATATTTGAGTGGACGGACGCCTCACAAACGGACATACATACATACATACATACATACATACATACATACATACATACATACATACAGACTGACGACGGACGCCGGACGGATACCCATCCCAATAGCTTCTATAGACCATAGTCTATAGTAGCTAAAAATTGCTGAAAACATAGTGGATGCTGAAAATAATCTTTCTTTGGACATTTCTTAAGGCCTATCTAATCAGGACAATCTATCAAGTATTTTAAGTCACTAATGGCAAACTGGTCTGGAACGCATCCCTCATCAAAAGTGGACAGTGGATACATGAAGTGCCTAGCTCTGCATAGCAGGGCTGTATGATACCAGAAATGCCGCCTCAGTGGGCGGCGTAGCCAATAACAGACAGCCCTACTATGTACAGCTAACTGTGTGCCTAATCCATCCCTACAACAGGAGCTCTGAGGGCAAACGACTAGTCTAAGAACGGAAACTGTGTAAGACCAGCATGCACAGGGAACTTGGGTATACTTCATCCCTGTTGAAATAGCACTATATGGTTAGTACTGAACGTAAAACGATTTAAAAATGGCCGAGGCTATTGCCACGCGCGTGTCAATAGCCAAGTTGTCTATTGCCACGCGCGTGGCAATAGCCAGGTTGTCTATTGCCACGCGCGTGGCAATAGACAACCTGGCTATTGCCACGCCATGGTTTTGAACGATAATTCTGAGATGTTTTTTGACCTATAATTGACTCTCTCAATGGTTCACGTCCTGAATCCATATTTTTTTGCGGATAATTCGGTAAATCAAACGTAATCTGTTGCTCGGCGTCAGAAGTAAAACATGACCGACCGTCACGTCTAATGAAAACGCGCAACTGACTACATCCATTGATCTCTGAGTATTCATATGATAATGATAATGACTTTATTTCACCTGTAAAAAATGTGTCAACATTACTGGTGTTGACCAGGGAAGTAGTTCTAGTGGAACTTATCAAGTCCCTGGCCCAGAATTCATACAAATCATGATATCATAGTAATATAGTTGCCATCCTTTTCAAGAAGTACATATTACATTTCAACAGCGAGGTGAAAACAAATAAAAAACCAAAAAATACAGAGATTCACTGTTCTGAGTTCAAAACAAAATTTTAAGTGAGGTTTTAAATAAATTTCTTGATTGTACAGATTTCATCGTCCTTGCAATTTCGTTCCAATGCTTAGCAATAGAATAATATATATTATTTGAGTTAATTTTACATTTACCTTTGGAATAACAAAATTGTCGCCAGTAGATAAACGTGTTTCATATGTATGTGAAATTGATGAAGCATAACGATCTAATGAATGCCCATAATGACCAGTTTTAAGTCAAAAGCAAATATACAGGTCTGAAACTTACAAAGTTTATAAACATTGAGAATTCCAAGTTGCTGAAACAATGGAGCACTGTGTGTAATTTTACTAGAAAAAGTTATCAGTCTGACCACTCTCTTTTGTAATCTAAAAATCCTGTCTAGATAGGTTTTATACGCATTTCCCCATATTTCAATACAGTACATTATATGAGGGAGGATAAAACAATTGTACAATAACAATAAAATTGATTTTGGAAGATAATGACGTAAATATGATATAAGACCTACTTTTTGACTAACCTTCTTGATAATTGTTTCAATGTGATATTTCCATGTTAAGAAGAATCCAGGGTAACCCCAAGATAGATAGCAGAAAAAACATTTTGAATTGCCAGATCACCAACAAATAAAGCACCCTGAGGGTCAAAATTTCTGCGAGCAGTTTTAAAGATAATGTAGTTTGTTTTGTCAACATTAACAGTAAGCTTGTTGGACTTGCACCAGGTATGTACTTTTGTTAACTCTGTATTTAAATATCCAGATCAATTCTATGTATGTTATCTGAATAAAATAAATTGGTGTCGTCAGCAAATAACCTGAATTGAAATATCTGAGATGATTTGCTGATATCGTTGATATATATTAAAAAGAGAAGAGGGCCTAGGATAGATCCCTGTGGAACTCCGCAAGGGATTATTTGAGTTTTTGAAGTACAGTTGTTTATATTAACATACTGTTGTCGGCCTTCAATGTAAGTCTTAACCAGTTCAGAGTCGACCCTCTAATCCCATAATGACTTAGCTTTGATAATAAAATTGTGTGATTTATCGTGTCAAAAGCCTTTTTAAAATCAATAAAAATACCAAAGTAACATAACCATCGTCAATTTGCTTAGATATTTCAGCTATAAGGTCTGCTAATGCTAATTTTGTGCTATGCTTCTTGCGAAAGCCTACTGATTGTCGATTAGAACGTCAAACTTTTCCAAAAATACACGAGTTGTGTATTTACAACAGATTCTATGATTTACTAAAAACTGGCAATACAGAAATAGGCCTATAATTGCCAATTTCATATGCACAGCCCTTTTTAAAAATAGGGGTTACTCTTGCCATTTTTAACTTTTCCGGGAATATACCCTGGGATAATGACGTATTAATAATATGAGCAAGTGGTTCTACTATATAATCAGCTGCTTCTTTTACAAGCTTGGGGTGTATTTCGTCAAAACCTATAGCTTTACAAGGATCTAGTGAATTAATTTCTTTGTCATCGTTTGTCATCAGCGATCTTTGCCTCGCACATGTTTTCAGGGAAAAAGAACGATTCGCAAAGTTTTTGGGACTAGTCTTTACTGTCGTTACCAACCTGGAGCTCGACCATTCACTTCACGTAGCTCACTGATTCTCAGTTAACAGGGACAAATTGGTTTGAGCGGTGTCGTATGGCTATAAAAATTAACAGTGCGTAGGAAAGTCTTATCGGATGTTAAAACTTTAAACAAAATAGCTATTGTACACTAGAAACATCTACATGTACCATTTAAATGCATTATTTAAATAATTTTACCCTTTTTTAATTTGTTTTTCTCATCAAATCCACAGTAAAAAATATGTCGCATTCAGTAAACTCTTACGTTCACTCTTTTCTCCGAAAATTTGCAGGGGTATCAAAATATTCGTTCCTTTTTAGCTACTATAGACTATAGTCTATAGAAGCTATTGGGATGGGTATCCGTCCGGCGTCCGTCGTCAGTCTGTATGTATGTATGTATGTATGTATGTATGTATGTATGTATGTATGTCCGTTTGTGAGGCGTCCGTCCACTCAAATATCTGAGAACCACAATACTTACTGATTTGATATTTGTTGTGTAGATGAAAAATATGATTTTGAGAAACTATTTTTTTTAATTTTTTGATATTGTTGAAAATAGGCAAATTAATGCCAAAAAAGGTGTTTTTGGTAAAAAATCTTCTTCTTCATAACCGCTGGTCAGACAGCTTTGTTATTTGGTATACAGGTCCCTAGGGATAACCCAACTTAGATTTGTTCAAATTGTAATGAAATATGCAAATGTGTATTTTTAAGGAATTTTTTGTCCATTTTTTATCAAAAAATTAGACTTACATTGTATGTAATTCTTGTACTGTATAAACCCTATCAATTCACCCAGAAAAAAATAATTTATATGATTTTAAATAATTGAATTAATTACGAAATCTTCAAAGCCAAAATAATTTTAGTGTGGAATTATCAGAACGTTCAACTTTTTTTGACAGTTCATAGTGAAATGCTTAGCATCTTGGAGGATTAAAACATGTAAAGGCAACTCTCCTGAATCCCAACTTTGATATATTCTGAACCACCATTTATGTTATCTTAAAGAAATTGCTCATAATAGTTTGTCATGATAGGGTGGTCAAATAAATAGAGATAGAGAAAGTTCTAATTTCCATTTATGGTTGACTTGGTAAGGATATAATAAGATTACTTTTGAGGAAAAAAATAGAGTGGTCAATTAAAAGAGCGGTCAAAGTGATAGGGTTTTTATGGTAAAGCTGGGCTGTAAGATTCCTTGTGCTACTTATAGCAATTACGCAATCTGTGTAAACAGTGCAATGAAAGTGTAACATGATTCCTTATAATGCTTTTGATAACCTTGAACTTCTTAAGTTACAAACATTTGTCTCTTCAGTGTGCTTTCTCTGAGTATGTACAGTCTCAACTTATTCAACAGAACTTACTTACAATGTTAATTTGAAAGTTAAAATGTGCTTGGTTAATAGGATGAAAATAAAAGATAACCAGCTCAAGATTCTTTATAACCTGACAGATATGCTGTTTTATTATGACGTAAATCTTGATTTAAGCAAGTCTTGTTTACTTTAATTAGAATGTAATTAACTCTCGTTTATTTGCTATTATAGACTAATATAGTCTGATGAAATATGCAAATCTGTATTTTTACGGAATTTTTTCCATTTTTGGTCAGGCCATCCTGAATGAGCTATCAAAGATATCCACCTTCTTCATCAATACATGTGTCACAAAAGGTTATTCTCTACATAACACAGCAGAGCTCTGTCAACTGTTGAGTCGCTTGTTTTTTCAAAACCGCTGGTCAGACAGCTTTAATATTTGGTTTACATGTCCCTAGGATGACCTTAGTGAGATAATTTCATACAGTCAGGAAATACTTAATTTTGTATCCATGTCTATAGTAGCTTCAGGGACTTTGGCCCTATGTTTTCTTTGTAGTAATATGTCACGCATTTAGTAAAGCAAATTTTATGCTGAAGAATTACTGCCTTCACCGTTTCCTTCATGAACTTTCGTTGTCGTATAATCTAGGTAATTTACGTGATCATTCATTAAGCAATTTTTGTCCATAGTTGATGTACGCAATTAATTCGGATATATTTCCTTATTCTGTTATAAAAAGAAATGGTACATGGACATGATTTGTTCTAGTTCTGTTTCAGTAGTAAGTAAACAATGTTTTCCTTACAACATGAAGTTGCTCATTTGCCATATTCGCCCATTCTACCCGTATAGATAATCATGTAATAAACGTTACCGTAAATTTTCTGATTGCTCAAGTAGATAAGTTTTAGCAATTCACATAATTTATTTTTGAACAAGGTCATCTTTCATGTGAAACAGATATTTGTTTTCAATAGGCTGAATTTATGCAGAAATTGTGTGAAAAGGTTTTAAAATGTAATGAACGTTACGTAAACTACGTTACTAGTAAAAAACGTTACCAGCGTATTACCCTAAAGGAGGCCACCGCACACTGACTTGGTGTTTACGCCAATACTATTCACAACGAGGCCGACACGCTGTCCGGTAGCTGACAACAGCAGACTACTCAAATCGCCATTCAGACAGACCGAAATGTGAGGAAATGATTCTAAAAGACAGACCCTGTGAATATTTTGCTCATGTACGGTGTAGCCTCATCTTGACGCGTCCAGGATACAGTAACAATACGTGTCATGATATGATTTGTTATCTTTCTGTCTTGCTGTTCGGGTACGTTACAACTTGAGAATCAACTTCATTTGGCAACACTGTAAATAAATCTGGATCATATGACTGACCATGTTTGCAGGTTGGCATTGTAACGTAAATTACTTAAATTTTAAAAAGCAAACTGAATAGGGCTAAATCTGATTTTCAGTAAAACGTTTGGTATTTTGACATAATATACAATTAACGAAGCAAACTAATAATCAGCAAAGGCAGAGAAATATATATAATCATATAACTATTGAAAACATCAACAAATTTCAAAGTAGCGGTAACGTAAGTTACATTTGCGAAGAAGCACTCGTTATAAAATCACATTTGATATTTTAAAGCTTGTAAAAGTACTAAATAGTAAACAACAAGTTGTGACTTCCTCAAAATGCCATATTCAAACATACTGTAATTTTCTAATAGATAATATTTAGTTGCAATAACCGTAACGTAGATTACAATTAATGTGACAACAATGTGTTCTTGTTTTTTTTTCAACATCGTCATGGGCAATATGTCTACTATTTGCAGAATGGGGAAAGCTAGAGTAGAAATTCATAGAGCTTAAAGCGGATGAAAAGTGACTTAAACTGGGAAGAGTTTTTAAGAGGAAGGATAGGGAGCGTGTCAAGAAGTACGTATACTACAACCCAGTAAAATAGTTAAAGTAAGAGGGCAGCACAGCAAAGACAAAAGAAAATTCCAAAGTCAATGCAGTTGTTGTCGGAGAAGACAAAAAGTCAAAAAGGCACTCAGTAATTTGTCAGTCACAGAATACGACACGGGAAAAATGCCCAGGTCAAGGCTCTCGTTGAAAGATGTATTGTGCTGTATTGAGCAAAAGTAAAAATATAAATGTGGCAGAATTCTGCATGTAAGCTCATTAACTGATGATATAGCACAAGAAGAAGTTTTGGAAAAGGATAAGACAGTTCGCTAAAATACCATATACCCTTATGAAAATGAAACTGTGCGGCAGCTCTGCTGTAGACTTGCGGCAGCTCTGCCGTAGAGTTGCTGCACTAGTGCTGCACAGGAAAGCTGTGCAAGAGAGGCTGTGCAGGAAAATGCAGCTAGCTGCACAGTTTCTGCACAGTGTTAATCTGAGCAGAAACTGTGCAGCAGGAGACAAAACTGTGCAGCTTCTGTGCAATAATCTCCATACTGTACACCTTGTGTGCGGCAAATGTAAAATGTGTACAGCTTGTGTACAACAGACCTTGAAGTGTGCAGCTTGTGTGCAGCAGGCCATCAAAGTGTGCAGCTTGTGTGCCAGAAATGACATTACATGTACAGATTGTTATTGGTTATTGCTGCAAATATGAAGCAACACATGATGGGCACATTGCCGACTATTTCATTACCGGGAGTACAGTGTACCATTGCACTTCGTGACCAGTCATATTCAAGAAAACAAAACTGAACTTTCATTTACATTTTACATTCATTTATTTTTATAACAGACAATCCAATTTTTAAATTGTAAAAATTGTTAGATAATGGACAGCTTTCAAAGCACAGTTCAGCTGGTGAAAGCGACACAGGCCTAAACTCAACAACATTGCATGGATGATGGATAGAAAGAGTACATCTGTATTATACAGTAGTGACATGTAACATGAGTACCCCTTCGACGATCTGGTTTGGTAAATCACGGTTCAGTC
The DNA here is from genome assembly GCF_041260155.1 of Ptychodera flava. Classification (NCBI taxonomy): domain Eukaryota; kingdom Metazoa; phylum Hemichordata; class Enteropneusta; family Ptychoderidae; genus Ptychodera; species Ptychodera flava. Next base: position 9,937,214 of record NW_027248278.1, read on the forward strand.
GACAACTGAATTTTTAGGAAAACAAATTTTTAAAACAGGGACTTGTGTGTCTTGCAAGTTAAACTCTGTATTTTCTGCGAGTTATACCAAAATGCACTGAAGCAGTTTCGAACGAAATCTAAGTCTGATGGTCTGTATTAAACTTGTGTAAGGACGCGTCGTAGACTTTTGTTACTGCAAATCTGTACCTTAAAAATATCGACAGATGAGAACTTTTCATTGTAGAAACAAACAAGTAAACTTCAATGTCGCAGGACCCGCTACTCGTACCTTGGCTCCAGCAGGGTGTATACTGTATACCGTATACGGTACGTACAGTGCGCAGCACTGGAAGCTAAGTCTGTGTCCTGTCATCGCTAACAAAATCTCGCCTTCTGTCATGACTGGATTGATATTCAATGCTTTTGTCCATGTTTTCAGCGTTAGAGTTATATTGCCGAGCACAATTTTGGGGTTTTTCAAACTCCATCCCGACCGCTGTACGAAAATCCAATACGCTACTTCGCCAACGTCCAGCGCTGAGAGCAGCCGACATGTTTACACTCTGAGGTCACGGTTCATCAAGTTCAGTTCGCGCATCGATATTGAATCTTCGTGTTGAAAGAAATTTTACTCTATTTTGAGTCTTTCTATGATGAAAATAACCATTTTCATTATACTTATAAATTGGGTGCTCTATCAAGTATGAAACATAACGGATTGGTGCATAATGTAGAGTCAATTCCAGCGTTTAAAAACGGGACTACATTATCAATCGCGTAATGATTTATAGATCGCACTTCCGTTAACGTCATGAGGCTTGATCGGCGCGAAGTTAGATTTTGGTACCATCGGCTGTGTACTTGTTGTTAGGGAGTTACTGTCTAGTGGACAATTTCGTGATCTTTCTATGGAATCGCCAGCCAAATGATATCACAGTGTTGGACAAACGTGTATACAGCACCAGAGATAGACGGATTTCAAAATTTGTGAACGCGAACAGCAGTAAAAATGCTGACTATGTTTTCTAAGTATGTACACACGGTTCGGAGAGACCTGCAACCGGAACCGGGATCGAATCATCCACCTCTGCGAGCCATTCTCAAATGTAAGTCAATTTACCGTCCGTCTGTTCATCGCTATAATGTTCTGTAATCGTTGTATTGCTATGTTTAGCTACAGATAAATTTTCGTTAAGTCCTGATTCATACTGAATTCACTTTCGTTTCACAACAGTTACAGTAAGTGCTGAGATTTTTGCAGATTGTCGCCCGTCGCCGCCGTCGTGTATGTAAACAACATACGGCGAGCTGTCCGCTGTTGGACATTTGATCATTATTAATTTAATAATCATAAATATATATGCATTTTTCTGCTTCAAGTTTTCAACATTTTTGTCTCTTTTCAAATAATTATTGATGTCTTTCATCAAATTGCGTTGTTTAAAATGTTTGGTCAAACGGTAAAGACTTATACTCTTCCCTGAACGATTTGTATTTTTCAGAATGCATAGTGAGGAAGGGACAAGAAATTCAGAGAACAGAAAGCCAAATCGCAGCCTATGACAGTAATGTAAATGTTACATGGAACTTCTCGAGTCAAAAGAAAATCTCTTGAAGATACTTGTGGCATGAAATGAACATGGCATATAAAATAAATCGTACCACGATTTGAATTTAATCTTTTTTCTCTGTCTTTTATTAAAAATAACTTAATTTGCGCTGACCATTTTTTCTTGTTAAACTGGTATTTCAGAGCTTATGGATAAAACATTATAACATATCTTGTGCTTTCCACAGTCTGTCAGGTTTTCAACCGTGTCACTAACATTGGCCATGTTTACACAAGCGATTTTACAACTTCTGTGTACATATCTGAGCTGAACGTTTTATATCATTGGAAAAGATAAAAACGTTGAAACTTATGGTACAATTTCACTCAAGAAATTTGCTGTCACTTAATTGTGTTGCTTCTTTGGTTTTCAGTATCTCTCGTCTACTTAATAATGTATTTTGTTTTCTTACTGTTGCTGAAATTGGTAAAAAATTATTCCAGAGCTGACTGCTGTGGAATTATGCCAACTTATGAAGGGAATTTTGCATTTTGTAGTTTGCTGCAAATGTGCAGTAACATGCAAAATAATTTGCTGCATGGAGTTTGCGGCAAATTTGCAGTAACATTCAAATTAATTTGCCGCAAAGTTTACCTACTCCTGGTAGCTGTCCTGCAAGATGCCACAATTTTCTGTGAAGTTCCTGCACAGTCTTTCAGGTACTCTGTAGTTCAAAGGGCTATTGTGCAAAGACAGGCTTCCACATTTCTAACACAAAGTTACTGTTTTCAGCATTTCTTGCACTATATATGTGCTCAGTGCAGCTAATGTGTATAATGCGAAAGAATCATCTTACAGCAAAGCTGCTGCAACTTGTTGTATTGTTGCACAGTTCCTGCACAAAGCTACCGCACAGTTACTGTTTTCATTGCTTCTTGCACCTGTGCGGCAGCAACTAATTTGCGTGCGAAAAAATCGCCTTACAGCAGAGCTGCCGCAACCTGCTGTATATTGCTGCACAGTTCCTGCACAAAGCTGCCGCACAGTTACTGTTTCCATCATTTCTTGCGCCTGTGCGGCAGCAGCTAATTTGCATGCGAAAAAGTCGCCTTACAGTTGAGTTACAGTAATTGTCTGTTGCACTAGTGCCGCACCTGTGCAGGAACACTGTGCAGCAGGCTAAAAATTTTCATAAGGGTCATGTGTCAAGTTTCCTTAACCCTTTTCCTGCCAGACAGTAATAACTGTATCACTTCCCCATCAGCCAAGTCAGTAAAAAGCGGTATTGAGCCAAAACATGACGTATTTTCACCCACTTGGCTTGGTATGTTTATAGCATCTTTTGTCCAAAAAAAATCAACTTTACTGTATTATGTTTTCAACAGCCTTCAAATGTACAGTATTATGTTAAAATACATCATACAGAATACGTTGTGTTTCATTAATTTTAACCATCTTGACCTGGTGGTGAAATATGGACTTGGCAGGAAAAGGGGTAAGTCTGATTGATCAATATGTTAAACAAGGATGACTTCTTAATGTAATGAAGCTGCTACAATACTGAAATTGTTAAGAGAATGATATTTCTGAATTCTCAGACAATTTACCGCATGTTGCGTTTCGAAATGTGTTCGGTAGCATTTGTCTTTCTTGTAAGTATGATGGATTATAGTCCTTTACTCTATATCTATATAAAAATGACGATTAAAATTTGCATTTCTACATTTATTTCCCCAAGCGAAGTCGGTGACTTTTCAACTTTACATTTCTATGAGGTAATTGGAAGTAATATGTAATTTACGTTATTATCATTCAAGATCGACTTTATCGTAAATATCAGTGTGGTAGATAGCTGAAAACTACTGCAGAGGACTACAAAGATGTTAGTTCATCCAATATTTATGATTTTTTGATGTCATTTGAAACGCCAAGTGTTTTACAGAAATGTTGGAATTTCGATGGATGAAACGTTCCATTTGATTGATAAGACATTCCATAATCCCTCCTAAGAGAGATTAGATAACATACAATTTTGAATCAAAGTGACTTAGTTGTTAACAGAAAGATTGTTATTGATAAAGTCAATTTGTTCCTTTGATATTAATTATGACAAAACAAAATGTTTAAAAGATGACCAGAGCCATGTAACTTGTAATAGTTTCTTAAATTTACGTTACCACCGACAATATTGACGTAATCTACGTTACAACTTTCAGGACCATATAATGTTTTTATTGACAACGTAGCGCAGTTGTTAATCTCAGTGTTCCTATTTCGCACTCAACACAAGTAAACAAACAAACAATTTAAAGCGAAACTATAGTCACTTTTATATATCATAAAAGATAATATCAGAGTTCATGAAAATTTTGTTAAGATTGATAGTATCACGAACTTGGCAGTATTTTTTGTCTATCAACATTGTGTTGTAAGCGTTAATTACCTATTTCATGAAGGCTATGGGTAACTTGCTCTTAAATGAAAACATTACGTTCCGAAATATCTGTGGCTACTTTAATGGGTATAACTATTTCAAAAACATTCCTTGGTAACGTAAATTACTCGGTTAATTGGCATACTTATAATTAAATAGCACGAAAAATAGAAACTTAGTTGATTTATGTGTTGAAAATTTGCACATTAGCGCAAAGTCATGTCCCTAATACTCGAGATATAAAACTATACTGATTAGCCGACATCAAATACAAAACCATTTTAGCCTCCACTTTGTCCACTTTAACTGAGAATCAGTGAGCTACGCGTAGTATGGCTTCAATCGGCTTCAATCATGCTTGGCATAACTCGTGTTACATGGAAAATGAGACTAAACTTTTTCTCTAACAAATGTCAACCAGTTGTCCACCCCGTTTCTTACCAAATCAAAAAATTAAAACCAGGAGTCACTATACAAACTTTCGTGCCACAGAAAAAATTCGAAATTAACATTCACTGGGGCCTCCATTCGAAAGTTCTGACGTCGCGTATACAGCATGCACTTAGTTCGTTGACGTGATGACGTCGCTGACAGATAGGTCACGTGGTCAAAGGTCATAGACAGACGTTTGCGGCAGGTCAGGTTGGTTTTCTCGCCCCCGAAACAATTTCTCTTGGGTTAAAATGAGTAAATTTTGAGTTGCTTTCCAGACAAGTTCTTTTTAAATGGTATCTTTTGTCATGATGCATGAATGAGCATGCAGTATACTGTCAATCGCAGAGACTGCACACCGACCGGTCGTCCCCAAGCTTCGTCGACCATCAGACTAGCCCTGCGTACGATGCTGTGTGTTCCGCTACAGCTAATAGCCTAGTGAGCGGGGCTATTAGCTGTAGCGGAACACACAGCATCGTACGCAGGGCTACCATCAGACCAACTTCCTGAGCGAGCGCAAGGTGAATCGTGGCAGAAATATACAATTACACTTACTTGAGCTAATTTCTACACAAACTGGGAAAAGTTAACTTCAACAGTTGACAAAATCTGTCTCCGAAAAAATCTTAGCGTGTCAATAGCTATTGCCACGCGCGTGGCAATAGCCAACTTGGCTATTGCCACGCGCGTGGTAATAGACACTCCGTTAAAAATTGGCAAAAATCCGAACGATCGCGGCAGATCTGTGTGCAAGCTAGCCCTACGAGTATGGCGAGAGTGTCCGGCTTTGGCTACGCCACCTTTTTTCTCCCGGCGTAGCCAAAGCCGGACACTCTCGCCATACTCGTAGGGCTATGTGCAACCTTTTCTCCCTGTTTTACAGCACGGCTTCCGGCCTTCGGTGGTTCGAATTAGCATTCAGTAATTGCATGGCTTCATCTCGCCAGTTCGTTGCTAGACTGTGATGATCAGACAGATTTCAAAGCAAAGAGATGATTTGCTGATCTGTTTTTAACTTAACACGGAAAACAGACCGTCATTGACGAGTTTAAACCCTGTTGACTGTGTGACAACCATGGGTGGTAACCGTATTGATTGCAGCTCCATACTGAGTCGTCGAGAATGACTACGAAAAACCATATTTTCTGCATAAATTTTCGATAATAAAGACTTTTCAAAATCTGAATACAACTAACCTGGATTATAGGCCGATATCCCGACAGTGTGAGACGGCTAGTGGCAGGGCTAATGATCACAGAAGTTGATGAATGTCACCATAACTTTGTCTTCACCTCGCCGATCTTGCCGGTGCTTGTGCAACAACGAACCACGTGGTGATTATGACCATTTAAGTTTGCGGAAAATCATGTCCACCTGCCTGGATGATTTATAGGAAAAATACTACATTTTCAGCCTATAGAGACAATACATTCTTTCCATCGTGAAATATTCATAGTACAGCATTAACAGCACGTAGTGACCCGTCTAATTTCTTTCGAATATAAGATTTCTGTTTGGTGGTGAACTTGGAGTGGTGTATTTTTATAGTAAGTTAAAGGGTAGTGGAGGTCAAGTCAGATCAGAGTGTCAGAGTTCAGTGGGCGCACCGAAGTTGTGCAGTTAACACAACATTTTCACATAGAAACAGCTACAGTGGAGTTTTCGCCCGGAATGTGACTGTAAGTGGGTGTATACAGATCATTTTGTAATTGTCTTTGATGAGCAACTTTCGAAGCAGAAGCTGGCTTCTTTAAGAAGAGATGTCCGTCGCTAGTGGGCGCTCTCTTCAATAACTTATTACAACTTCATTGCATTCTGCATCAATACCGCTGCCGGGTGTATGAAACTGGCAGTTTCTGTTCTTTCGTTTCAAAAATTTTAATAATTTATCGTTCGATTATAAGATAACCACCCAAAACTACCGTCGGTATTATTGTTCAACTTGTAACCTAGGTAACTCGATATTTGCATCAGCGCTTTGCGGCAGTCAGTGTCAACCTCCTCCCCACTTCGGGGCATAGTGGGGGATTTGGAAATTAGTCATGAAATTTATCAAATGCCTCACCACCTGGGGCAAGACAATCTGGAAAATCCCCACCTACAAACAATTAACCCTTTGAGCGCCAAAGTCAATTTTTGTCGCCTTTATAAAATATACCCCAGTCAATTTTTTCAGTTTTTTTGCCGAAATTTTTGGCTAAAAAATTGTAGCCTATGAAATGTGATGCTCATTTGGTAAACTCAAATGTGATGCTCATTTGGTCCAAAATTATCCAAAAAATACTAAATGATTCTTAAAATTTTGGTAAAATGTTGCACTAAATTTTTGGTGGGAAAAATTACAGCACTCAAAGGGTTAAATCACCCATCCCCCAAAGGGTGGGACATTCATAAATTCTGCGCTTGTCTGTGAAAGTGACAAGGGGGATCAATATGCGGCAATTGCGGAACCCCCTCGGCATAGTTTGATGGCAAACACGGTTTAATCCCCCACATTTGTCCTGTATCGCCCGAGCTGGTGTCCCTCGGGGATTACACTGACTGCTGCATTGCCCAATCCACATTATTGCACTCTAGGACCTCTGCTCAACAAGGAGAGGTCCTAGACTAATTTTTATGAAATAAGCTACAACATTCACAGTGTTTTTGTTAGGGCCGGTACCGGTAAATGTTACCGGGGTTCCCCTGGTATACAATGCAATCAGATTAGGGGACAGCAGCAATGTTACCAGGGTTCCCAAAACATATACCGATATTCCCACACCTTAGCAAAAACAATGTTCAACAAGTTCTTTCAGATGTAAGTTGCTTGTCAACGTATGTGTACTGAAAAGGACAATGAATGCAATGTCAATATTATTCATGGGTCTCCCTAATCTGAATTTAGACAGGCCTTCAAATGTACATGTGGTTCAATCACAGTCCCTCCATCACCGTGATGATGGGAATAGCTTTGGGCCTAAGCTGTGGTGGTGTCTTCTGACGGGTTTTGATCTTTTACTTCTCATGACCTAGCTTATCAGTAGTCAAAGTCCAAATCAGCACATAAAAGACAACAACCTGTGGGAAAACCATGCACCACTACAGCTAAAACCAGTGTTAGTTTGAAGTCATTTAAAGGGACAACTACTGTAACTTTTGTCAATATTTTTATTGTTTTCATACCAAAGACATTTTAATGTATAATTTTTTTTTTCTTTTACACTCTAAAGTACATGTATGTTCAAATGCACAGTTTTAGCCTTGCAAGCACCAGAATTTTGTGGAGTTTGTAATATTTATTGACAAATGAATTCTAGTCTGGACTTAGATTCATTTGTCAACAAGGGCATCAGATATTGACTTACAGGGTTTGTTCAATTGGAACATTCAACCTTTTTCATAAAACACCAAGTTTTTATTTTGGAAATGAAATAGAAATACTAAAAAAAAATGCACCAAGTCAAAACTACCAAGAATGGAACGTCAGTGACTTATTTTTTTTACTTTATCATTTATTGTACCAGGAGTGTAGACTGCCCCTAGATGTTGAGAGCCATGAGTTTATCAGCGTCACGCATCGGTGCTGTGTTAGTGGATCTGAGTGGAACTCTCCATATTGATAATACTGCAATACCAGGAGCTGTAGAAGCAGTTCAAAGGTCAGTCGACAAACTCAAAGGTTTAACTGCGAAGAAAAACAAGACCTGTGAAAAAAGTGAGCCAAAATACTGTATACCTATGTAGTAAAACAAATTTCCCATTGCTAATAATTCTATAGTTGTATCCAGATACGTATTCTGAAACACTCATAAACAAACCCATGCACACATAAATATTTATCTATGGCACTTCAAGTATTTGAAGAAAATTTCAGAAAAACATGTCATCTAGACACAGTACACTCACTTTCTTTGGTTTATTATGTGTAGAAAGTGAAAATACTGTACGCGGCCATGCTTGGGAGGTGCCCACCCCCAACTTTCACTGAAAGTTTCAATCCGAGGCAAAAATGTAATAAAATATTCAAAATCATTGTGAGACAACTAAGTCATTAGTACATTTTTCTATTATTTGGTGGCTGTTTGTTATGTGTTTGACAATCTGACAAATGTGATGAGAACTTTTGTCACATTCTTACTGCCTTCTTTGGTATATAACAGTGAAACCAATCACATTCGACTACGGTATGCCAAGGACATTAGGCACTTATGCAGATAAACATAGTACATTTAAAACAAATTAGTATCTGTTTCAGATAATTTAGGGAATGTTGGAATTACACAGTGAATACTCACTTAGGCCATTTTGTTCTGTTCAATAAACCAGTCTTCTCAGAAAAGTAATTCCCAACCTTGTAGGGCAGTTTGAACGTTTCTATGATAACATTTCTATGATTCCCTGCATTAAAAAAATATGCATGACAAACAACAAACTGTATATTGTTTTGTTGAATTTGTTTTGTTTGTTTGTCGTTTTAGGGTTAGCTCTATTTTGATTATCGTATGCAAATTCTCACTAACTACTGTTACATTTACTCTTTCCAGGCTCAGAAAAACAAATCTTTCTCTGAGATTTGTGACCAACACGACCAAAGAATGCAAGGCAATGCTGCATGGAAGATTGGAAAGTCTTGGCTTTGACATCAAAGAGGATGAGATTTTCACATCACTGACTGCTGCAAAGACATTGGTTGAAAAACAGAATCTGAGGCCACTGCTGTTGCTGCAGGATACTGCAATGAAAGATTTTGAAGGTCGGTGAGATATGTGAAGTAAATAAACAGATAAATAATAGATAGATAGATAGATAGATAGATAGATAGATAGATAGATAGATACATTATACATAGATATCAAAGATGACAGATTGATCAATTTAATTGATAGATCAACAGACAAATAAATATTTAAGAGTGACTAGAAAGCTAATAATGAAGGGATAAATAATAAATAAACAGATAGATAAAATGGAAATTATAAAACAGATGAATACAGGTCATAAAATCGATCAAGAAATAATTGTGCTTGATGTAAGATTGGTTATTCATAAATTGAGCTGAGATTACGTTGTGTTCACTGAAAAATTATTTCAGGCACAAGGCGTGTCACTGGTTTTTACAAAATTTGTGACTGATTCCAGAGGCTCTACTTGTTTGCCTGAAGAGATAGATCTGTTTCAAGCTGGTACTTTTCTAACTGCTGGTTTTCAGTAAGACAGAGTTATGATAACATTGGCACTACCTTCTAATTACTAGTTCTTCAGTGCAAGATCCTGGCTGACTTTGTTGTAAAATTTCTAAGTCTGTTTCCACTCATGTTAAAGGGAGTGTTATGCTAACTTTCAATGATTTTCTTACTTCTTTTTCGTTTAATATCAACCGTAATTTCTTGTTCTACTGCCAGAAGCATGTTGAGATAAACAGTATTCAGTATTCAGTACATGTGTAAATTGCATTGTTATTATGAATTCTGGTCCAGATTAGAATTCAAATGTCAACAATAACAGTGCATTTTACACATACAGACGCTGTGTCGACAAGCTAAATAATGGATGTATCAACATGCTTTGGGGAACAGGAACAAGACATTATAGTTGACATTAAAAACAAAACAAAATCATGAAAAAATCATCAAAAATTTGAGTAACTGGCCCTTCAAACAAGCCAAAGATACAATCGTGGCACAGGAATAGACTATGCCCTGAAAGCAATGTCAGTGAGATTTCATAGCCAGATTAAAGAACATTGTCCCAAACTAAAAACGACTGGCCCAAATCTTCTGTATGAAAACTATTGAGTTCTACGTTTTCATATCCAGGTATTCCTACCATGATGCTAATGCTGTGGTTGTTGGTCTTGCACCAGATTGCTTTAATTATGAAATGATGAACAAGGCTTTCAGGTAAGTAACTACAATTTAAGAAAGGGCAATAGGTTAAACCTGGAATTTGAATTGACCACGGTACGAACAAATCCACATGCACAAATGCACACAGAAGTATGTGTATTTCCATACTCGTTTGTACACATGGGTTTGTTTGTACCACCATCACATGATCTCTTGGGTGTACTGAGTCTGTAAAACACATTGCGTCTTTTTTTGCTGGAGGAGAACCATTTCTGATGATGTCATTCTCTGTTCTATCATTAATTTGCATAGAAAATATTCATCTGAAATTTTTTCGGAGGCTTTTTGAAATTTAAAAGGTTCTTTTTTACCAACAATGTTATGATTGAAAATAAAAAACCACATGTCAATGGATTTCAGCGCAAGTTGCAGTAATAAAAAAAAGTCATGAAAGATAACATTTTTTCTGAATCTCTATCAGCAGCAGTCAATAGCATACATCATAGTCTCTAAAAACATTTTGAGTGTCTGTGCTTATGTGTACAGGCATGTAAAAATGAATGACTCTTGCATTTTCAGACTGGTTTTAGAAGGCCATCCATTGATAGCAATTCACAAAGCTAGGTACTACAAGAGAAGTGATGGCTTGGCTCTCGGACCCGGTCCATTTGTAGAGGCACTGGAGTATGCAGCTGATACCACGGCAACCGTTGTCGGGAAACCACAACAAAGATTCTTCCTGTCTGCATTGAATGGATTGGGATGCAGTGCGGAAAATACCGTCATGATAGGGGATGTAAGTACAGTGGATGTGCAAAACTGGAGAAGACTTGGCCCGTAGAGAACAATTTATTGATTAAAATAAAGCTAAAAGGGCCACCTAAGAAACCCTGTTGTCTTCATAATGGAGATAGGCCCAGTGATGTTCAAATGTGCCAATAGCTTTTCTTTCTGTCTTTGTTTATATTGTCCATGTCATCCAGCAATTGACTTATGCATTTGCCAGCATCTATTTATACTGGTATATGCATATGTTCATCTTTACACACACATACTAATTTTCATTCATGACAGAAAGGACAATTCTCGATTACATCTCCTATATATTTACTGTTTATAATGTGAAATGGATTTGTGTTTCAATTCTACAGGATGTACGTGATGATGTTGGAGGTGCACAAAAGGCTGGTATGCAGGGAATCCTTGTACAGACAGGTTGGATATTTTTCAAAAATCAAATAACTCTTACTCTCTTCATCATAAACCAGTAACATTGTCACAATGTGATAGCAAAGCTTCCACTGGTCATCTACCAGGATACCTAGGTTGAAAAAAATGTTATTTCAATAAGTACTGAACAACTGATTAAAATCATTTTTTATTTGCAAAGCAATTTACCATTCAATGTTCAGTAGTCCTTGGACAAGTATCAATATATGTTCAGTGTTCTTCCTGTCTGGTGAGCTAGTTCTGTCGAATAGTTTGCTAGTCTAGCAGTCCAGTTTGCTAGTCTAGCAGTCTACTTTGCTAGTATTGCAGGCCAGTCCTGCAGTCTAGCAGTCTAGTTAGCTAGTCCTGCAGTCTAGTAAGTCCGGCATACAGTCTTTACCGTACAAATTCATGAATATTCCTTGTTCTATCTGACCATTGCAATGGCAAATTTATTCTAGTCTTCGCAAAATGTTTTGTGGTCCCAGACTTCAGGTTATTTGAATTGCTTACCCGTGTGGCAGAAATTTACTACTTACGTGAATCATCAAAGGTCAAATATTATAAGACATTGTGCACGCAAATAGTGCACATCAATTGATTGGTCTATAAAGCTATGTAGTTGACCAATCAAAACTACCTGGTTAGCCTTACCTGCCATCCATATAGTCATTAACCCTCTCACCAACATGATTTTGTCCAATCTGATTTTTCATGATGGAAATTCGACCAGGTATTATACACAGTGAAAAGGGGTGAAAGTTTTGCAGAACAGGAAATGGCATTTTGAACTGTGAGTTTTACATATCGTGTGACATTTTCAAAAACCAAGGAGCTTATCAGTGACATCTCATTCTTCTTTTTCCAGGAAAGTACAGAGATCTTGACGAGACAAAGATAGCGCCCTCGCCTGCTGCTGTGTGCAAGGATTTCCCCGCTGCAGTGGATGTTATCATTGAACATTTGAATCAACCAAATAGTTGACCACTGGAGGTCACACATCCGTAGTCTTTCTCCTATATCATGTCACATACATGTAACTGACCAATATCTATCATATTCATTCTGTCACAAAAAATTTCAGCCTGGTTTCATGAGTTTTCACTGCCATGCTGTAATGTCTGTTGTTCAAGGTAGCATGCGCCTCAAAAATGAAAGACTTAAAACTTTTCCTCAGACTTTCCTCAAGGAATATTTAAACCATTCTCCTTCAATATTGAGAATAAAAGTCTGGGGATACCACGCAAATTGTGGACCAGAGAAACAAATTGCCTGAAATTAAATTTACCAATACTTGAAAGACAAAATGGCCATGCCACCAACCCTGTGTTAACTCTAAGGGGAAAATATAAAGTTTTTGATTTCAAAAAAAATAAGTTGATGAAAACATTATTTACACCATAAGCTTCAAAATGAGCCCCTATAAGTGGTAGACCAAAAGAATATTACAAAAGTTTTGTTTTATAAACTTTATGTATCTTCAATTCAACGTAGCAGACTTTGCATATAGCTGAACCCTTAGAGATATTGCTGTGTATTTGTCAACTTTGGTGTATGGGTTACAGATTAAAATCTCTTATTTCTAATCAATTAGCTGTTATGGTATTTAAGAAGATCAGACCATTTTGTATGGTGTTTGTGTGTGAGATGAGGCGCAAATGTCTGTGATACATTTGCCCTGTAATTTTACAATGTGACGACATAAAAACTTGTCCTCTGTCTCTTTATAGGGGTTACTGTTTTGGGGTATTTCCTACCTCAACTCACTTGATTTCAGATGGACTTTTGTAAAATACTTTAAGTTTATTCTATCAATGAGTGGCAATAAAATTTGCAAAGCTTACATGATTTTTTTCCGTCATTGTGCTATTAGTTAATTAAAAATAACCATGTTTGTGTAATAACAACCACAAAAAATTTATGTTTCATGGAATGATGATTCAAATAAGATTCTAAATGGTCAAATACTGATGTAAGAAATTGATGACAATTATTTTTGAAAAAATAATATAAATGAAATAGTGCTACAAGGACTTCTGCTAATGTAAGAGATCTACAACATCATTTTATTAAAATACAAAAGTTCATAAACATAGCATTGAGTGAAAAAGCTTTTGATAGCAGGGAACTGTTATTTGTGAATAAAATTGAAGAACACCAATGTGTTGTTCTTTTTTTAATCATACTGTTATCATAACAAATACATCTATTAAAGGGAAGCGGTCGTTGGAATTGCACGTGTACAACTTTCTTGTTCACAAACAATGTATTTCATGTGCTGTACATAGATAGCTGCAATATTTAAATTTTACGATGTACATTATGACAAACACGTTTTAAGTTTCATCAATTGCCAATGTACCTTTGATACAGTGTTTACATTGGTTGTAGGGGTCCCAAGCAACCTTTTAGCGCAATTACGACAACCGTCTCCCTTTAAAAGAAATATTTTTTGTCTGTTATTGGTTACTACTGAGTACAGGCTCAATCAGCTCTTGGCATGATTGAAGGTTGAAATTTGTCATAAAGCAATGTAAACTCCTTAAAAACCAAAGGAAAATATGGTGTATTTCTAGACAATTTATCTCAAAGATTAAGATGGGGAAAATTAAAACTTTCCCCATTTCCCCCCCCCCCCCCCCCCCCCCCCACCCCCAATCTATCTTCTGGCCGAAGATCACAGCGCCCTCACACCAATTGGCTTACCCACAATGCTCGGTTATTAAACCTCAGGAAGTGATCCCTTGGCCTGGCTGGCTTATGTACACAATCGCCGAAGTCGATCCCGGCCGGATGAAGTGCCGAGCTGGCGACACGACTCAGAAACTAAACCACAACATTGGTCAGCATGGATGCATCAGACCTGAGTCTACCCTTGGGCGAACATATGAATTTGATCGTCGTCCGCAAAATTCCTGAAGTCCTGTCGTCGTCTACGCCTGGGCGTTTTGAATGGCATAGAGAATCGTGGTTGCAATCCATCACTCGTTTCATAGATCCCCAAGGTAGGCATAGCCACGGACGTGCCAGAGTCTTTCTCCTACGTCCATAATAACCACCTGTATATCGTTAGCTGGTGTCATTCTCAGAAACGTGCCGTCATCAGATGTTTATTTTTGTACAGCTCCATGCTCTGCATACCGCAAATTGAACGTGAATAACATTCCAATGTTTACATAATACGGACTGACATTTTTTTTACGCTCAGTGACAGACGTTGAAACTCTTACAGCTAGCCGGTGTTCGCTGTGCCGTTTCTAAGGAAGGTGCCATTATTATTGGCGGGAGGAGGGGTCCAAAAGAATTAGTCCCAAAGTCCAGAAAATTTAAGCACACCTCACCCCCGGGAGGTTGGCGCTATGGGCTACCCATGTTAATAAATCTGATGACACCCTCCCATACAACAATGTCATTTACCCCTCCCACTATAATATTCCTGTATATAATAATAATAATAATAATGGGTTCTTATATAGCGCACATATCCACAAGTACATGTGCTCAAGGCGCTTTACAATTATTATTACCCCTGGTCACTGGACCTAATATGATACCACTCAACTCCCTGGGGAGCAAACTACAGCTCACATGTGCAGCCAATAAGCGCAGCAGAGCTAAACACACACATTGCAACCACTGTCCTACCAGGTACCCATCACTCCTGGGTGGGGAGAAGCAATGAGGAATAAAGTGCCTTGCTCAAGGACACAACACCATGGCCATGCCGGGGCTCGAACTCACCATCCTGTGATCGTGAGTCCACTGCTCTAGCCACTGGCCCATGATGCCTCCCTATATGTATGTAATTATGCATGTATACGTGTGTATGTGTGAATTATATACATATCCAGCAGACAGTATTTATTGTCTTAATATGTTTGATAAATTGTCCAAATGTTAAAGTATAATTGTATATTTAGATTATTGATACAGAGATTATGTCATTGATACTAAACTACAACTTCTGAAACCCAGTTCAAAGCGATGAGGGGCTATATACTCACTGTACATGTGCTACTGATCTTGTAATTACCATGGGCTTCTAATCATCTCAACCACTGACCCTTTCGACCCAATCAACCTTGGTCACCTTGACCCCCTTAAACTTTTCCTTCAGTGTTAAGGAGGTACGCTACTATTCCAAAAAATGTTGGGACATTCTTGAAGTTGACTTTTCTGAAATAATCTTTATGTGTACATTGCAAAGATATGAAAAAAATATGGGGTACCCATGCAAAATTTTTGAAAAAAACACATACCAAAATCGACAGAAAACCACTAAATCTCCCATTTTGCGAAATTTGCACTTACCAGCAGAATTTTTATTTTATCGCAAACGATTAACAGATCCTAGTGTGCATACCACATTTTTGCATCGCCAGGACAGCTGAATTAGGACAATCAATTAAAATTTGTGATGTCTTGTCTTAAAAATTAAATATTTGACCCTAAATTTATCATTTAACTGTAAAATTAGTCTTTTTTAAAAATATAAACTTCATATAAACGCACAAAATAATTTTCAAAATGTTAAAAAGTACAGCAATATCTATCAAACAGGCAGTGTTCTTTGATTTAGAAGCAAAAAAGTTGGGGTCATCACGCAAATTTTCTTACTGAACAGCAAAAAGTGACGAAAAAAGGTGAATTTTGTTAGACCTGAGATTTGACCCTCTAGCTTACTGATATCATGTCAGAGGTACAATTGTTAATTATTCTCTACTGATCTTTCAAAATAAAAATAACTGTCGATTTTTTAGTGCAAAAACATAATTTCGGTTCTTTTCATTCATAAAAACTTCTGAAAGAAATATTACAAGGTCACTAGCATGATTTTTTGCCATTTTGTCCTGTTATTCACGCACACCAGGTTAGGTAGTCTAAAAGGAACATGTATATCTTCTGGACAAAAGAGGGCGCTCTCCTATATAGAATGGTAGCTACTACCTTAAGGAGAAAACTTTGTATCATAATCTCAAAAGTACGTTGTCAGTTTTTTCGATACTCATAGCACCTTGAAGGTCTTTGATTTAATGAAAGTTAGTAATGCTGGGAAGGCACCATGTGCCAAAAAACTCCATGCATGGCCAAGTGTAGGCTAGGCAGATGCATTGTACATAGGTACACGACCAATCGTTTCCACTCACTATGTACAGGCGCTGGGCCATGGTGCCTGCATTTTGCGCATCAAAACAGCTAAATTATTCTTTTGAAGCCAACAGATTTTCTCACAGAAACACCATAAATTCTCTCAGCCAAGTTGCATGATATGTTCAAGTAAAATGTTGTCATGAAACAAGAAAAGATGTGACAAGGCCAATGTGAATAGGGTACCGGGATTGAGGTGACCACAATAGCAACAAGAAATACTGGGCTTGTAATGGACAGGGGTCAAGGTGACCTGCTCCCATTACCATGAACACTGTCCCTGTGACAATAATGATTATTGGACCAATTTTGATGTCACAATAACATGTTAGCCACATCATTTGACCCTGAAGACAGTAGCAGCATTAAAATATATGTATTTGTATCTATTTACTTAATTGATATGTGCAACTTCAAGACAATTTGGTTTTTTACCCCATAAAATATAATAAGAAAAAATTGCAATTTAGGCCACAAATATCCTTCTCTTCAACATCTGGACTTACTATTATTGGAAGCATCTATGGTACAATTATAGTGAATGCTGATTAGAATCTGACTGGGAAGTAGACGCGCACATGATTTGTGAATTTTTTTTTAAATATTTAAATATAGGCTTATACTTTATTCAACATTGACTGGATGAAAAAAAGTGAAGAAACAGCAGTGTCTTTTATGTGTCAGCCAGATGTCTGAAATATCGTTCTTATGTCATCATGCTTACATCAGTCACTGTTCTTTTTTTCTCTCAGATTGTGTCACTGCCTGGGATGAAGCCTGTAAAAGTAACATTTCAGAGAAACTTGAACAGTGCTTTGTTAAATGCATGACAACGTTGCTCCACAATGTCCAACAAAACATCATGACTAGAGAAGGTAAGGTAACCTTACAAAGATGACAAACTATTCAGGGATGAAACGGTGAAATTGAGCGGTGCACCATCAACTGATAATAGATAGGGTTACACTTTAACAATAAGTAACATGTGATTGTACACACATATTGACTGGCCATGAGGGTAACAGCATATGTCTGTACCCTGAGGGACTGGGAGTCACCCCCAAAAACAGACTGAGGCCGAAGGAAACAGTCTGTTTTTAGGGGTTACTCACAGGCCCATGGGTTAAAGACGTATGCTGTTACCCTAATGGTCAGTCAATTTATGTTTTATAACATGCCTCATTCACAGTCATGCATAAGAACATACCATTCACAAAACTTGTAGCATATGATATGTAACAAATGCATTTAATTATTAATACAAACTTCAAACCATGTTACATGATATTCAAACACTACAATAAATTGATGATTGAAACTTGGAAATTTAAATTTCACAGCAAAGAGAAGGATAAACCGAGAAATTTCTCACTATCGTTATGCTCAGCCGCAGACGACATCTTTGTTTACATTCCAGTTCGTGCTTGTGCAAATGTTGTATTTGAAGCCAGCAGACATCAGTTGTCAGAACTGATGCCTGGTAAGCAACAGTTGCGACAAATGATGCCTGATGATGTCGTTTACGTGAATTGGCACAAAAAGAACGCATCCCACATGACTATCATTTTACGAATGAGAACACAGAGTACGGATGAGGTGTGTAACAACAGGTATTGTCTCGTACGTCAGACTAGCCTATCAGCTGGAATTTCCATATCAGGACGAAAAAAGATTTTTTACGAACATTTGACCTGTAAAAGTATTACATCTTTCCCTTTTTGGCTTTGCTCAAACCTCCTAATCTATTGTATTCAGGACTTCAGAAAGATCCATTCACAGGGGATGAGAGCGATATTGGAGTGATAAAATAATTTGCAGTAGCATTATAAGAGAAGATGACTCATGAAAAGTTCTTAAACCGTCATGTATTTTCCTCAACAGATAAAACAGTTCTCATCAACACCCTATGTTTGTGCGGTATTATTAGAGTGCAAATGAAAACAACTTCCAAATTGGTAGAGGAGAACAGACGAGATGGAGGCGGATGTGGAATTGCCATGGCAACAGATGAGAATGATGAACGATCTGCTCATTTGCGTGAGAAATCCTCAACTCTGTTGAATGCTGGGAATTATGCAAATGAAAATGTACAAGTAGCTGATGAATGTAGAAATGAGGATGAAGCAAGCTTGCTGGCAGCCGTCAGGAAAGAAAATACAAAAAGTTGCACTGACAATGACAAGCAGGTATTGAACTCTTGCAGTAGTAGTGACAATAGGAACCTAGCAACCGTCACTATCAAAACAGAACCGCTAGATGACTCTGAATCAAATCCACCAACTCTCTCTGTGCGGCCAAATGGTGGCAGGCATTTCAAGACATCTCTCAGCAGCCAAGATGTTGAAACACGTCTGACACATCACCATGGGGACAGTCACCAAGACGGCAGTCAGACCCAACATGGCAGAGTTAAAGAGGAAAGTGCTGTCAAGTTTGTAGAGAGTTTACACTATCCACAGCAGTTGCCGGGTGAATGTACGGAGAGTTCTTGGCAAACTGTGAGAGTTAAGCAGGAAATAGACAGTGACAGTAATGATGATAGTTCTTTGACACTTTGTGATGCTGATAAGGTGAAATCAGGTCATCAAGGTCATGTAGACCTTTCTCCACAAGGTCAAACAAGACTTGGGATACCGAGTCAGAATGCCCTTGCTGCAGATCACACTAACTGTGTTATGTCAGGTCAGAGTGACCTTGCCACTCAGGATCAAGTTGACATTGAACAACAACACAAAGAAGATATCTCCTCAGATCCAACGCAATCAGGAATGAGAAATTTTGATGACGTGGTGGCTGGGCAACAGCTTCAGAATATGTGTGAAGGTAACAGTGTATTTACAACTCAAGACAGCTCTGTGCAATCAGATCAAACCAATGGATCCCTTGAAGGAAGAGTTGGTACCACTGAAAGTGTTGCCACAACAGGTTACCAGGGACACAAGCTTTTCATCTGCAACATCTGCGGCAGGAAGTGCAACACCAAGGACGTGCTCAAAGTTCACATGCGCATTCACTCCGGTGAGAAACCGTTCAAGTGCGAGTACTGCGGCAGGTGTTTCTCCAAACAGTGCAATCTGGTGACCCATGTCAGAGTCCACACAGGGGAGAAGCCATTCAAATGTGTTATCTGTGGGAGGGCCACCGCCTCGAAGTCTAACCTAAACGCTCACATGAGAACACATTCCAAAATGTCTCCCTTAAGAAGAGACATGACATGGCTCAATGAGGCGCAATATCTTCATATGCCAGGTGTTGGAATCCATTCACAGACAGGTGAAGCAGGCACAAGAATTACCGGCACATTTCAAAGACATGACACAGAGGGAGATAAAAACGATGATCCTCTTGCCATGAGCTGTAGAAGCGAAAACGTTGACATGGTGGTTACAGAGAATGTAGGTGCCACAAAGGTGGATCAACTGCAAGGGCAGAAACTTCGAATCACGCAGAACACAAGTGGTGGATTTCTTGCAAATCCCGGGACAATAGACTTTTACGGATGTAGTTATTCTCCAGAAGAGGATCTAGAGGAGAGGAATTCACAAGAAAATCCTGAAACAGAAGATGTTGAATACACCATGGTGTATACCAAATCTGAAGACTCAGATGACTGTGTCAAAGGTCAAGGGTCAGATGATAATCAGCAAACTGATCAATCCGTCAAAGATTCAGACACTGCTACAAATTCAGTGTTTAAACTGAAAGTACACCGATGTGATTATTGCTCCAAGATTTGCACTTCGCGAGGCAACTTGGTACAGCATAGACGAATCCACACGGGAGAGAGACCCTTCAAGTGTGAGGTGTGTCACAGAAATTTCAAGACTGGGTCAAATCTGAAAGCGCACAAAAGGGTTCACAGACACGCGTACGGAAATGACACTGAACAGCTA
Organism: Ptychodera flava; assembly: GCF_041260155.1. Taxonomy (NCBI): domain Eukaryota; kingdom Metazoa; phylum Hemichordata; class Enteropneusta; family Ptychoderidae; genus Ptychodera; species Ptychodera flava. The sequence goes on from NW_027248278.1 coordinate 9,957,692, forward strand.
GTGGGTGACGAAGGAAACGGTGAAAGTCACAAACCTACAAGCCCTAAGAGACTGTACAAGTGCGACTTTTGCCCCAAAGTTTGGAAAGACAGTGGTAATATGGCGAAACACAGACGTATTCACACCGGGGAGAAACCATACCGATGCAGTACTTGTGGGAAAGACTTCAGATCAAAGTCAAACTTGAACACTCATATGAAGTCACACAGACTTAAAAACCATGGCATTGATGATCAACCTGACAGTCCTGTATGTGTGAAACAATTCAGATCATTGGAAAAGACAAGTGATAGTTCTAAAAGTGACCCAAGCGACACAGACAACGTTTGCACCGATGATTCAAACAACAGTGTTGAAAGCAAAGTTCAATATTCACAGAGACCTGAATCTGATAAACTTACTACAGCAGCTGCAGCCATTTGCGTGGATTCTAAAATTTCATCTGGTACAGTTAGTAAATCCAGACGCCGAACGTTGGCGCCCAAACTGTACAAGTGCGACTACTGTCCTAAAGTTTGGACGGATGGAAGCAACCTAGCCAAGCACAGAAGAATCCACACTGGAGAGAAGCCGTATAAATGTAGCACCTGTGGCAAGGATTTTGTCAGTAAATCCAATCTGAATACTCATATGAAATCACACAGATTCGTAGATGGCCGGTTTGGAAATATTTCATTGCAACAGCGTGAATCTGCTACCAGAGGGGAAGATGGAGGGTTTGTAGAGTGTGATGACAAGGAAATAACAGGCGACATATTGCCAAAAAATGCTGGGTTATTCAGTGGAGTTCCACAAATGAATTCATTTAATAAAGAGACGTTACTGTCCAACCAAACCACAGCATCAATAGTTTTGGATGAAAATGCTGATGCTTCCGTGAATGGGCATATCCCGTTGGAAGGCAGAATAAATATGAAAATGTTTAGATGTGGATATTGCCCGAAAGTTTGTTTGAATAGAAATAGCTTGATCAAACATATGCAGATTCACGCAGGTGTGAAACCATATCGCTGTGACCAGTGTTCAAAAACTTTCCACAGCAAGTTGATTCTTATCGCCCACATGAAATCTCATGAAGGCATCTCGGGGCTTGATGAAGACAGGGAGTCTACAGGTGCAGTGAAAACTGTACAATCAGAATCTATCTGTATGTATAAGGAAGATAACAGTCAGTGGAGAAATACATTTCGTGATAATGATCAAGGCAACTGTATAGGTGGAAATCGTTATGAAACGGCCAACAACTTGGCAGCCAGCCAACCACCTGTTCAGTATCATAAACAAGCCAGTAAATCCTACTCTGTGGATTCGCCAAGTACAGAGGAAGTATCCGACAAACGCATCCAGTCAAGTGAAATATACAAAAATCAAGACATTCAACCTGCAGTGAATCAGATATTTCAACCGAATGTCAAAACTTCTGTAGAGAAATTTAATATCAGTTCAGACTTTGTAAACCGCATGTCTACATTGGAAAGCGACATTCACGTCAATGCACCACGTGATAAAAGATACAGTGACCAAGACATTGGAATACAAAGGACCAATCATACCGAAAGAGAACTTGTTCCTTCTGCCGACCTTGGAAGAAAAAGGAGTATTGACCTTGACAGAGATAGCGGTACAAAAGGAGGAAGTCGTGCTGAAGAGATAATTGAAAATCAAGAATCATCCATGAGCGTCAATTCAGGGCAAGACGTTCAAATAATAGAGGAGCCATATACAAGAACACAGGCGGGAGAAAAAATGTACACTTGCGGATTTTGTGGACGTACGTGCAATAGAAGAGACAACATGGTAAAGCATATACGTGTCCACACCGGGGAGAAGCCATTCCACTGCCAGTATTGTGGGCGGTCGTTCAGTTCAAAGTCAAATCTCAACTCTCATGAGACTAGGATGCACGTCAGGAAAAATAAATGCAACGCCGTGAGTCGCTATCAGGAAGACGTGGTAATTTACAGTGATGATGGTGATCCGTCTAGACGTGACAACTTGTCCAGAACTGAAGTTCCGTCTACCTCAAGCCTTAGTCTCAATGCTGAAGGTGTTTGTCAAATAAGCAAACGACCGGATCTTTCATCTCAGCGACATAGTACAGCAAACTTGTACGACAACGGTGTGATGGAAGATGTAGAATTCATGCAAAGAGACAATGACATAGAAAGTGGAAGTCTCAGTTCTCTGAGACGCCAAAATTTCAAAATTGTCAACCAATTAGCAAGCAGCAGCCATACCGATAGAAATGCCAGATATCTACTGAAGGGGAGCGAAACGCTACTTTGCAGTGAACAACTTGAAGGATCAGATGCTGCTATTGATAAGCGGGATAGGAGCAAGCTTGTAGCTGTTGGGACTTTTGAAGATGGTAGGGATTTCAACCGTGGCAACAGTGGTTCACATACAAGTGTGCTAGCAAAGTTCTATGGCAATGCCGATTTTCACCATAACGTGGCATCATACAATGCGAACTGTGGGCAGGAGAGTGAGCCACTGGCTGACAACGACAAATTGAACCAATCTGCATTACAGCTTTACAATAAAGGCACCAGTGTGCTCCAGTCAAATCTCGCGGAAGAGCTCTTCCTGTGTGGACGTTGTGGAAAAAGTTTCAGAGCAAAGGCTACGTTAACAGTCCACATGCGAATACACACGGGTGAAAAGCCATACAGATGTGATTACTGCTGCAAGTGCTTCTCTCAACAGTGTAATCTTACAACCCATGTTAGGGTTCATACCGGCGAGAGACCGTACGCTTGTGAAATCTGTGGAAAGACAACTGCGTCAAAATCAAATCTTACAGCTCACAAGAGAAAACACAAGAAGTTTACATAATAGCAGCATACCACTGTTTTATCATTTGAAATTGATGTCAAACTGTGTCAAAGTGCAGGTTTAAATGTTTCTAGAAAGACGTGGAATTTAAATCACACATTTAAATTCCAAGAATAATCAAACTGACTCCCAAAACTTTTCAAATTTCCTGGCCAGCAGCAATTACCAGAAATCGGTCAATAGGATTGTATGCTGTCAACTGCTGCAAAAAATCTTTTTACTTTTCATGTTGCCCGTCCAATTATTATTATTACACTCTGGAAAATTTGAGATCAATGAGACATCAAATTCTCTTGGTTTGTTTCTGAAAATCTACTTGGAAATTATGTTGAACATACCAACACTGGCATTGTTAATAACAATATTTAAGATGAAAAGTGGTGAGTGCAACAATGCTTTTAAGGTAGTATGCGCCTCAAAAGTGAACGTCTTAAACTTTTGCTCAAACTTTCCTGAATGAAACTTTCAACCATTCTCTTACCAAATCAACAATAAAAGATCAGGGGTCACTGTGCAAAGTTTGGAACCAGTGAAACAAATAACCCAACATTTTGCGATATTTGAAATTCAAAATGGCCGCCATTCCTGTGTTAACTCTATCTATGGTGGGAAAACAAATATTTTGGACTTTTGAAAAACTAAAGCAGTGAAAGTGTTTCTTTCCCAAGAACTTTAAAATGAGCCCTCACAAGTGGTAGATCAGAAAAGAATTGTAGAAATTTGAGAGTCTGACTGTCTGTCCTCGAGGCATATTAAATCTTAAGGTGGAACCTTGGGACAGTCTCTCAGACCCGCTAACTTGTGCAATATTCACTTTGCCTAGCACTTGTTGGGACTCATTTTAAAGTTCTTGGAGTAAAAACCATGTTTACCTTCTCAGTTTTATGAAAATCAGGAATATTATTCTCCTCCCCCCCCCTCCCCCCACAAAAAAAATAAAGAGATCATAACACAGGGATGGCTAGCATATGTAATCTGAGGGAAATTGATTTTATTCAATCACAAGTCCATTGTATGGTACATTCTAAAAGACCATTCATCAACATTTTAATTTTGTTGTTCTGTGTCAATAGACTCATAAAGCTAATTTATCAGTAAGTGCTTTGTTTGTGTGATAGGTGTGAGTGTCATTCGACCCATGTTTGTGGATAAATTATTAGGATGAGAACAAGTTCACTGCGTGCAACACAGTACTGTAGATTTCCCATAATTCATTATGATTTGTGTCCTCAGAGATTCCTCAGTGAAGTCTACCATGTCTCCCATGTGTAGACGAATTCACATTCACAGACTAGCTGTAAAACTTCTGAAAACTTACTTTGAAGCACACCATGCTTCTCAATTCTCATTTTAAATGATTTCGAAAACTATGCATGATTGAGAGAGGAGAAAGCATTTTTGTAAAATTTTTCTGTGATTGTGTCTTCAGCCGTGCAGAATAATGTAACAGAAAATAGGGAGACTGGTTGCACCTGTTTTATGAAATATAAGGATACTGATTTTTTCCAATGGAAATGACAAAAGAAATTTGCACATTTTCGGAGAATGACCCCTTCAATTTGTCACAACTTGCAAGAACATTTGTAGTACCTACATGTACAGAATGTGAATTTTAAGGTTGTTTAATGGTTATTTATAAACATTAACTGAAATATCTAAACGTAATTTAATTATTTAACAACTATTCTGATGCTGCACATTATTTGCAGAACTGAAAGGGTGTTAGAAAAGTAACCTTCCAAGATACAAATCAAAGAGAATTGTGGGTAATTTATTGTAATGTGTACAAGTGATGGCCATTTTTGATGTCTTAAAAGCTTACTATGGTACAGTCACATGGAATTTTGCCAATAAAGAATGTAACTAGTAAAACAAATTTACTGTAGCAAAGTATTTTTTTAACCTGTTACCTGAGTTTGAATCCCATCAAAAATCTACTGCATTGGCATCATTTTAGAAGTGGTATAGCCACAAACTGATGATGTCAAATTGCCGCACACAAAACACAGACCCCTTGTAATTATGGCACTGTGTATTGTGTATGACGATTTGACGTCATCAGTTTGTGGCTGTACCACTTGTAAAATGGTGCCACTGCATTTTCTACCCTGTGTTTATAGCTCTGCTGGTGGACAGAATTGTCCCCGAGGCTGTCTTTAACCCGGTAAAGTGATGCATTCTTGCTCTGATAAAGTTTGTGTGCAATGTGTGATAGCGAGTATGTGAGTGTAAGTGCTTCATGAACTCTACACTGCTGATGTGCAGCATTGAATAAGCTCTTTCTCTGATTGGTCCATTGTCACTATTCACAGCGAATTAGGGAGTCTATTTGTATTGTTTTAACTATATTGGTGAGATTCAGCTACCCAATTGGATAACAGCTTATTCAATGCTGCACATTAGCCCACTCTACAGCTTGTGGAGGGGTTGCAGTCAGATTTGGCTGAGCTGTTATGACTGTGATGATGTACATTGTGAGTTCGAATCAAATACTAAATTCACATTCACTCTTCTTCCCCCCCCCCCCCCCCCCCCCCCCCCATTTCTTGACTTTGGCATACTGATTGAAAAGTGTATCATGTTTATGCTTGCACATCTAATATCATAATTAAGAGGAAGAAGGCCTCTGGTAGACTAACAGCTGATGCAATTCTTATGGTCACTCTTGACATGAATCTAAAAATAAAATTCCAAAGCAATGGGATATCTACAGACGTGCAATTCTGAATGAGGTTATGCTGACAAGAATCGGACCCACATGCTGAGATTGAGGGCTATCAGGCAAACTGAGACTTTTGAATAAACATGACATTTTAGTCTTTGGAATAGTATTAAACACAGACAAGTACCCGTATATAATGTCCTGGTGCTGGATGGCTGACTGTCAGTGGACACCATTACTCATGAACTGCTGATCAGTTTCAACTGAATTGTGGTGCTACAGATGCGGGTGTCAAGAATGAAGATTAACCCTTTGAGCGCAAAATCAGTAAATCAGATTCTTGCCGAAATTTTGATAAAAAATTATAGTCAATGAAATTTTATGTCTGTTTGGCCCAAAATTATCAAAAAAATTACTGAAAACTTCATAAAAATTGTAAAATGTTGCACTAAAATTTTAGTGGGCAAAAATTAGAGCACTAAAAGGGTTAACATATACATCAAGGCATATACTTCTTTTCTAGATATGGTGAACAGTGGTCTTTTAGTTGGATGTTGGGAGTTTAAGAAATTTTGACGTAAGATATCACATTTTTGGTGTTGTCTTCTTACAATGATTGGGGGGGGGGGGCCTTCTTCCCAGGACTAAGCAGAAAGCGCATCGCTTCGATGACGTAAAATTCTACAGTTAACAGAACTGTTCAAAGTGCAGATTAGTCAAGTACTCGCACAGAACGAGAGTTATGAATGTACCATGTAAACAATTTACTTACAGAAAATAGATTTTATGAAATCAGATATACCAGTAGATATATCATATGCCTGTGTGGTACTATATTTCTGATAAATCAAGAAAAAGGAAACAAGTAACTTGCACTTGTTGAGACAACTTTTATTTGAATAAACTGCTGAAAGAGGTAGAATAAAAGTTAAAAAGCTGAAGAGATAAATATTCATAAACAGAAAGGAGGAGTGTAATGGAAGTTCAGAGATGTGATATTTTTTCTGTAACTGTCACTGTGTACATTTCATATTTTGATTTGCCAAGTCTGCATCCTGCTGTCTGATTGGCTAAACACTAGGTTCATACTCTGGACTAAAAGACCGGTCTTTAAAACTTTCACCACCATGGTTTGTCCCAAATCCATTGTTTTCTATGGTAAAGTTGGACCTGTATACAGGGAACTGGGCGTGAAAGGGTTAAACCTGGAATCTCTCATGAGCATTTGATTTGCTGCAGCAATTTCTGCACTGCACCTGTAAACTCTGCGCTCATTTTGAAATTCCAAAAGTTCAACAAATCACAGCCCCAAGTCAATAATGATCTATTTGGACTAGGAAATATTGATGAAGCTAGAAAAAAAAAGGCTTGTACAAGCATTGATAAAGTGACAGTACAACAGTTTGCTTGGCTGTCCGCAATGAGTGCAAACGACTGTAACTGACATGTTCTACAACATGATGCCCTTTAACCCTTTCACCAGTTTTCCTCTCTAGAGGTCCAACTTTACCATAGAAAACCATGGAGTTGGTTCAAACCACAGTGGTGAAAGGGTTGATTCAAGCATGAGATAATGTTTCAAGTCACACCTTCATTCAACTGTTATCATATGTTGTCAAATTACTGCGGATCTCAATGGTGTGGCCAGGTGTTTTGCCCTGGATGTAAGACCTGTACACGGAAAACTGTCTTTTCCTCCACAGAGCATTTAGTTGTCTTCACTCTATCTCTTTGGTAAGACTTAGAAATTGTATCGGTAAGTACGAGCTGTATTCGGTACGGTTCTATCTACTTATCAAGAGAGGCCTTATAGATGAACAGATAAATGTCAAAACATCAAAAGAAGGAATTCCTGTAATTTTCATCTGTATTCAAAGTTGTATGGGTTATATTCATTTACAAAAAGTGTGTCAGTGAGTCTTGTTTCGATATTCATATACATATCTGGAGAGAATTTATCTCAAGATATCTTTGATGTGCATGATATCAATCTTCCATTCCATGTTCATGTTCGTCTACTGTATGAAGCGGTCCACCAGCACACCTTACGTTAGATTCTGAACTTACACTTCAGAGAATCATGTTCAACAAACTGCTATGTTAACATGTTCTCCCCATTCCCTGTCAATGCCACCATCAGTTCACCCACCTCACAAGAATGAACCAGAGACGCACCTATCACATTGTACCGTATTTATCCTGACGGTAGTGTGCGCCTTGGGGACAGATATTCAAACTCTCAAAATTTCACAATTCTTTTCTGGACTACCACTTGTAAAGGTTCATTTCAAAACTCCAGTACAGGTGTATCCCACCCTGTTACAACCATTCCAGATGTACCCATTCCAGGTGTACCGTACCTCTTCCTGTTCTACCCATTCAAGGTGTATCTATCCCTTTTTCATCCATTCCAGGTGTACCTCTCCCTGTTTCACCCATTTCAAGTGTATCTTTTCCTTTTGCACCAATTCTGGGTGTTTCTATTCCTGGATTACCCATCTTCGGTACATCCTTCCCTGATGTATCCTTTCCAGATGTTTCTAACCCTGTTCCATCATTCCCCGGTGTATCCATCTCTACAGCAGATCTGGAAGTTGATGGCTGAACAGTATCCGGCACCCCCTGTTCACAATCACCAGTTCCGTTATTTTGTTTGTTCCCATCTCTACTTTCTTCACAGCAAAATCTCTTCTCATCTGTCTGGTCCTCGTGATCCTGTTGACATGACGCATCAGGTCCAACAACCTGTACAAAGAAAAATATTCACTGTATTAAATGGTAGTTTGTACCTTAAAATTCAAGGATTTGAACTTTTGCTCAAAGTTTGCTAAACTTTAAACCATTTTCTGTTACACCAGAAACAAATTGCCCAATATTTAATGACATTTGAAATTCAATATGGCCACCATCCCTGAGGGGGGAGGTACCTGATTTTCACAAGACTAAACCAGTGAAAATATTGTTTTACCTCTTAAGCTTCAAATTACGCTCCAACAAGCGGTAGATCAGAAAAGAATTGTAAAAGTTTGAGAGTCTGAGTATCTGTCTAAGCACATTCTAATTAAACCCTTTGAACCCTGCTCGGAAAAAAAATCAGTATGATGTCATAGGTCATCACGGGGTCATGGTGCAAAGGGTTAATTACCAGGTCAGGGGAATTATTAAAGATTTTGTTAAATTAAATGGGTAATATTCGCACAATTGGACACTAAAGAAAACACTTAGGTAAATGAAATAGACAAACCCTGTAAACACGTCCTTCCTGCCAGCCCGGTAGTTCAGCCAATTCACACATTTTTCGCATGTACAGTCTGAGATGGTTGATTCCAACTTTGTGTGTTGTGAACCTGATCCTGCCATCCGGTGCATTGGACAAGGGACGTCTGTAGAATGGTCCGTCGCTCGGCACGTATTTCAGATAGGAAATGAGACATTTAATTCCACAGCGTTCATTCGTTTGGTCAGTGTATCGGCGTAGCGTCTTCAGCGGTCTCTTCCTTGAAAGATTTGATGCATTTTCACGATTATGAAAAGCCGAAGGCTGGAACTGCAGGTACTCCCCGTGTTCATCTCTGCCGTGTTCAAATTGTTCGGCTTGCAAATGAGAATGGTCTTCAGTGGATTGAATTTCAAATGATTTTGAAATGTAGAAATACGCTGCAAAACTCAATCCTTTGGCAGTCTCGTTGAAAAAAACTTTGTCTTGTAGTTTTCTCTCATCGTGTACGCAGCAAGTTTTAATATTTTGATCTTGTCTACCCACTGCCCTGTCTTCTACATCATTTATCACCCGTTTATATGTACGGTGGAATTCTTTAAATGACTTGTACACAGAATCCATAAAGCACAGGTCCGGTCGCCCGCACACATCGCGCAAGTATCGTTGCACGCAACAGCACAGGACGCGCAGAGTCTTGGCGGGATATTCTGACCCATCTTGTCGGCGTACTTCGGAGACAAAGCGACACAACCAAAACTGGAGTTCACTCGCTGTCAACTCAGAACTTAATGCTGGCACAGGGCCGCGAGTTTCATCACTTGACTGTGATTCACGACAGCGATCATTTCGGGAGTTACGCCAATTTTCCCAGGATGCTACAGCCCACTTTATCGGTCGATAAAGCTTCTGTGACATTGGGTCTACTTCTGGAAATCCAGGAATTCCAACCGGAATATAACTTAGCTGTGAACTGTTGCTATTTGGTGCAGACACCTGGGAAAGATTAGCTGTTGGTAGCATCTTCAGAAGTTCGCGATGACTGGATGTCTGAGGATGCTGCAATTCCAGGGAATGGAGATTTCTTCCTATGATACCTTCAGGTAAACTTTGTAAGTTGCCAGCATCCAATTGTTGTATAGCACACGATTCATTGTGTGTTTGCCTTTGATAGGTATTCATTTCTACTGGGCTTTTCACTGCGCCCTGAGTGAATGCACTGATATTGTCTGAGGTTTGATGGCTTGCAGTCGGTTCGTTTGTTTGAAGATCTTGGCATGTTGGGTAACGTTCTCTGTCAGCAACACAGATATTATCCTCAACAATCCATTTTTGTTTTTCAGTTTTTACTGCAATTTTAGTTGCATCATCAGCTGTCATGATCATTCCTTGTCCTGTTGATTTATCAATACGTCTTCTCTTTGCAGACATCGCTGTTTTATCAGATGTGTTAGCGGTACTTTGTGAGGTTACAGTTGTACTAGCATTAGACTCCGCATTACAATTCTCTCTCTTCACTGTCTTAGACACACTGTCTCTCCCTGTTCCAGCCCAATCTTCACCGGTACTTTGTGAGGTTACGGCTGAACAAGCACCAGACTCCGCATTACAATTCTCTCTCGTCACTGTCTTAGACACTCTGTCTCTCCCTGTTCCGGCCCCATCTTCACCAGTACTTTGTGAGGTTACAGTTGTACAAGCACCAGACTCCGCATTATGGTTCTTTCTCCTTGCATTCTTATGCACACACTCCCTCCCCATTCCAGTACCATTTTCTGCAAATACTGCTGTTGATATGTGCATCTTTAGGACGCCACAGCCACAGAGAAACTGAACAATTGTGGATTTTTCTTGTTTGACAGGAAGTAAAAACAAATAAAAAGAAACATTTTTGGGTTTAAAACAGCAACCAGTTTAGTCATCGTTGGAAAGCTATTGAAGGTTTGCAAACACTATCATGCATTTAACGTTTCATTTACATTTTCAACATTTCATTGCAATACAACAACTGTGTTTTAGTGTTTCTTTTCACTTTTTTCAGTCTGCATGTCAGCAAACCAATATACCGGTATATATATATATATATATATATATATATATATATATATATATATATATATATATATATATATATATATGTGTGTGTGTGTGTGTGTGTGTGTGTGTGTGCGTCTGTGTCTGTGTCTGTCTTTTCCTATCATTTCAAACAAGATAAACTTTGGAATTACGGTACTATGCCATTAGAGTATTCCAAGGATTTCAACGTTGTCATCATTATTGCGAGAGACCAGGTCAAGTGGCAATGAAGCTGGATTGTCTGGGTTTTTTACCAGCATGGTCACCATAAGACAGAAAAAAGTAAGTATGTAAATTACACCCTAGGACTGAGAAATGTGCGTTTATTACAGTAAAGAGAACCCTGTCATTTACCTTTGTGGGTAAGTCTGTTTTCTCTCAGACGCTTCAGTAGTTCTATGGTTGCTTTCTCCAAAGAATCGCCAAGAGATGACAGTCTGTCTGTCCGGGCAGCCTCTTCCCAGACATAGTAACAATCTACATTGAAACAGAACAACAGAGACTGGTGTTCACTATGGAACTCATACCACTGGGTATCACACTCACAGAATACTTGTTTGTTCAACTGAGCAAACTGGGTGGGCCATATCCTACCAAGTTCATATTTCTACCCCAGGTCAAGTTGGTTAAAACTAATGAAGCACAATGAAGCCCCCCTAATAATATAGATACTGTAAACATGATTTTTACTGACTAAAGCTGCTATAACAGACCAAGCAAAGTGGGTGAAAATACTTATTGGTTTGGCTCAGGACCACTTTTCACAGACTTTGGCTGACTGGGAAGTGATACTGTCTGGCAGGAAAGGGGTTAAGCATTGTGCAACAAAACCTGGCCTTGTATTTTGTATAATGCAAAACCTGGCCTGGTTGCTTGATTTATGTAGAACCCAGAGCTTGTGAAACACTTGGTACATATTTCATTGCAATTTTCCTGTTCACAAAATGGTGGCACTGTTTGTACACCACAGATAGTACCGGTACACAGGGCTTCTCATTTTCTGCAGCCACAACAAAAATTTGCTGAGGTATTATCCCTGAAAGGCCAAGTATTTTGATTTACATGTGAACTGTAATTTCTTGTTCTCTTTCTCATACCATGTTGAAACACCAACTATATAGCTTGTCGACACAGCATTTAAACATGTAAAATGCACTGTTATTGTTAACATTGGAATTTTATTCATGCCCAGAATTCCCTTGTCACAATACACTTAGTTACACATAGTTTACACATGATATGCCGAGTTGACAAGCTGAATACTCTGTATTCACTTCACCAAGGATGATTTTTACATATCTAGCTTTGGGGTCGCTTATTCCGGAAAAGACATATTTGCCATTTATGGCTCTCAAGATTTTTTACAAAAAACAAAAAACGGATAAAGATAGTGGCGGAAGTTGCATAACTATTTATGTTATGCAAACACACAGCCTGGCGTGAACCTGAGTGATTCGACAATTGCTATACCCACCAGAAGACAGTCCTTGCTATATCACGTGATGAATGCGCCCAGCTTGGCACTTAATCCCCATGATTCAAAATATATTCAGTTGGTTGATGAAGCCCTAAACTGCAACTTCCGCCACAATTTTTATCTGTTTTAGTTACAAATGGCGAAAATGGCTTTTCCAGAATAAGCAACCCCCAAAAGCTAGCACATATGTAGAAATAGCCTAGGTGAACTTCCCCTTCAACATGCTCTGGGGAGTAGAACAGAAAAACTGTGGTTGACGTTCAACACAATTGACATACCAAGAGTGAAACAAAATCATAAACTGTTGCAGTTACTGGCCCTTTATGCTAGCACAAGAGTTCAACTTGTGGATAATTTGACTAATTTTACCTATTGGATGTGCTCCCCGGGATGAATATATTCTGCTGAAAGAAATCTTTCAGAATTATGCAAATTTTGAAGTACATTTCAAAGTACATGCTCTCCTGCTGCAATTTCAATCACACATCAAAGAGCTTCAATTTTACTCCCTTACATTGTTCATCCTTGTTCTATAAGGGGAGAACCATTTGATTTCTGAGGAGGGGAAAACTTTTCTGCAGGTGAAGGAAAGGAAAACAAATTGACCCAGTGATGCCTGAATGTCAAGTAATGACAGAAAACAGAAAAAAAAATGCTGCCACATGGTCGGGGAAAATAACTTGCCGCCATACCCATTTTATCCAGCCCCCTCCCTCCACCTCCCGAAATCAAATGGTTCTCCCCTAATATACCTGACTACCATATTGGATCCAAAAGAACCTTTCCAACTCATGGTTATATTGATGACACTTTAATATTTCAGTATTTATGTATCTCGTCATCACATGGTGAATGCTTGCTGCGGATCCGTAGCCCTACCACTCCCTTTGCTGGTTGTGTTGGGCCCCACTCCCCCAACACAACCAGCAGAGGGAGTGGTAGGGCTACGGTTCATCCGCAGCAAGGTGAATGCCAGCTTTGACGCTAGCAAAACAATAGATTGCCAGACCTTGAGAAGACAGTTGCCCATCGTCTTCGCCTGCAGTTCCGGTTTGACGGTGAGTATTCACATTTTCTCCTGAAAAATCAACTTTGACGGTTTTTAAAAGTGAGACGTTGAAGTCTGTAGATAAATCCATGTTCAGTTGAGGGTGGAAAATCCGCAGAAGACCAACAAATGTTTGCTCTCCCGCGTTCTTCTGTACTATGCAGCTGACCTGACAAAATCATTTAGGTACAGGTCAACGGCAGAGGGCGCAATTTCGGTAGATGACCCGAAGTACACTATACATGCACACACATTTTTACAGTCAGCGAACGGGTATTATCGAATTGAACATCAGATGGACACGCAAGTTGGTGTAAGTGTCTCTCTCCTGAAAACCATCAAGGTTGATATTGCGGGAAATGCTCATGGGGTAAGCTCGCAAGTGTACAACTCAACGTCGGCCTCCAGTCCACAGGGAATGCACAACGGCCTGAACGGGGCATCTTCAGAAGGTAAACATCACTTGGCCTCGACTCAATGCAAGCATTGCACTGTTACTGATGCAACCATTCATCAGTGGCGGTTTACTTGCATTGAGTTGAATGCCTGTGGTTCCATCGTCTTTGAAAACAGCACTCTACCCAAGTTGAAATCACAGCGAGCCATATTTTATGGCGAATTGTGCCCAATTATTTGGTATTTAGACAAACTACACGAACCTTGGGCCCAGTACCTGTAATCCTTTGAAATTGAAGCCTGAACGTTTTATGCCATGTTGATCGTTTATCTTTGGGATAAACATGGAGGTAGCACACAATGCGCTACCTACATGATAAATAGAAATACTTTTTTGTTCTTCTTCCCAAGTGTTAGATTGCGTGGATGAGTGTTTATTGGCATGATAAATACAGTTACCAAAAACGTTCACAACAGCAGCAATGTTCACGAGTTATGCATTTAATTCATGGATATTTTGGCTGTTGAGCAAGATTCTGCATTTAAAACCAGATATGAACTGTAAATGCTCACGTGTTTCATTATATATTGCAGTTATGTGTAAATTTGAACCTTTGCCACATGTTTGCAACTTCATTGAAAGTATTATGATCAACATAATGAACAATATTCACCACAGATTAACTCTATCGGTCATTAAGTATTCAAATATGTAATTAGCTGAAATAAAAATAATTAATTTCTTTGACTGCTGTCATTGTATTGCCACTTTATATATATTCCAAACTTTGAAAGCTCATTATATATGCAAACTATAAATTAGCTGACATGAAAACTTAAGTGCGAAATGACTTCCAATATTGGTATAACCTGGTATAATCATCAATGTACATAGCATGTTATGCCAACTTTGATCAAATAAATCCAAGTTCATTAAATACACAAATTAGGAATTGGCTGAAGCAAAAATGCTTAATGCCTTTCAATGTTAGCCTACATAATACCCTAGTATCTTTAATGTACATAGTAAGTTTCATCAATTTTGGTCATGTAAATTCAAATATATATCCCTAATTTCAAAAATTCATTAAATATGCAAATTAGGAGCTTGATGAAGTAAAATGCTTTATGACTTTCAATAATGTTCTATCATAGTATCTTTAATGTACATAGCAAGTTTCGTCAACTTTAGTCAAGTCAATACAGATAAATATCCCTGATTATGAAAGCTCATTAAATATGCAAATAAGGAATTGGCTAAAGTTCAAATGCTTAATGACTCTCAATAATGTTCTATCATAGTATCTTTAATGTACATAGCCAGTTTCATCAACTTTGGTCTAGTCAATACAGATAAATATCCCTGATTATGAAAGTTCATTAAATATGCAAATAAGGAATTGGCTAAAGTTCAAATGCTAAATGACTCTCAATAATGTTCTATCATAGTATCTTTAATGTACATAGCCAGTTTCATCAACTTTGGTCTCGTCAATTCAGATAAATACCCCTAATTAGGAAAGTTCACAAAATATGCAAATTAGTAATTTGCTGATGTAAAAATGCTTAGTGACATTTAATAATGTTCTATCATAGTATCTTTAATGAACACAGCAAGTTTCATCAATTTTGGTCATGTAACTTCAAATATATATCCTTAATTTCCTATTATCCTTAATTTCAAAAGGTCATTAAATATGCAAATTAGGATTTGGATGAAGTAAAAATGCTTAATGACTTTCAACAAGGTTAAATCATAGTATCTTCAATATGCGTACCAAGTTTCGTCAATTTTGATCGAGTGAATTCAGATATATACTCCTAATTACGAAATTTCATTAAACATGCAAATTAGTAATTATCTTTCACGTCACCCCTTAATATCTTTCAAAGCTGATATATCTTGATGTGATCAACATTTGTAGCGAATTTCATCAAATTGTGTGCAGTCGTTGTCAATATATATCAGTTTTTTCTAAAATCATTAATTATGCAAATGAGCTAAAAGTAAGCAAGCAACACCCACCAAAAACTAATCAGTTCTTGCCATTTGCAAACTGAATCTATGTACCAGGTTTGATTCTGATCTGATGAGCCGTTTTTGAGATATCGAGTACACAGACAGACAGACAGACAGACAGACACACAGACAGACAGACATCGCTGCGACATATGCTCACGTGTGTCAACACGTGAGCAAAAACAACAAACGCTTGAGAAAGAACACCTTGAAGAGTATTTGTAGGTTTGAAATGGGTGTGACCATCTGCTTACAAGTGCAAGTCTCATTTGTACATCTATGGTGTGACTATAGGATGATCCAACTTCAAGAATCATCCTACATGTGTGATAGGCATGAAACAATGGTTATTTTCAAACTACAGCTTTCCACTGCAGTCTCAATATGGAGGCACATGTGTATGACCAATATACTCGCATAGGTCATGTGTAACATACAGCGCTGCCATGCAGAGCATTTATGGATGTACGAAGTGAACCTTGCTTGCACCTTCATGGTGTGACTCAGGGATGATCCAGTTTCAGGTGTATGATTCTACAAGTGTTATTAGCATAGAGCAATGAGGGACCATACACTCACAAGTTACTACAGCTTTCCACAGTCCCACTGCAGTCTCAATATGGAGGAATATGATGAGTATGGCCAATAGACTCACATGGATCAAACATCACAGTGTATCATTTGTATCATGGCCATTTCATGTATACTGCATACTTTAATTTGTCTGCAAGCACCAAACACACTCAGCCGGGACCTGGTCAAAATGGGTCTTTTTGATTTCTTTTGTAGATTGTTGTTGTATTTGGGATGAAGTTGTCAGAATGAACAAAGAAATGCATCTTGGGAACTGTCTGGAGAGTGTGACCACAGGATTGTTACACCGTTTAAAAAACAACAGTCTGACAAACCAAGGTAATAATCTTGTTATAATCTTGTCAGTGATGATGTAACACTTTAACCGATATATTCTGGTTCTTTCATATCATTTTCATACAACAGGTAGATACGGGAAATAGGTATATGAAATTGAAAGGCGAGTGCATGAACCTGTTCATCCTCAATTACCAGTGAACAGGTCCACCATCACCTTCAACAAAATGGCTTTGGGCCAAACCACATGTATGGTCCAGGTAGGGAAGGGTTAATTGATTCCTGATTCCCTGCAGACAAGTCAATACTCACCATAGTTTGGCCATGAAAGTGAAAGAGTAGGTAATATGTGCCTCAACTGAACATTATACAAATCTCTTGTATGAGAATAATAGGTGATACTTGACATTTTACAATGAATAGCGCTGATCACAAATGACATCATCATTTCTCTCATTAATATGCATTACCGGTAATAAATATTTGTCTGCACTTTCCGCCTAAACAGCAAAATACAACCTGCTAGTGTTACAATGCAATGGCTACTAAAAGTCACACTAATTCATATGCATTAATAGCTCAGACTACAAACTGCAACAACAGCCACGCATGCAACAAAATTTATCAAAAATACAGGCAACGTTGTCTGATGTCGCATGTGCTATATTTAGTAACATACCTGAAATTACAATCAACACTATTAGGGTTAAAGACAGTCATAGAAATAGGAATTTGTCCACATCCAAGTTCTTGAAATTTATACATTTATTTTGGCAACAGATTAACGCATTTTTACGCTCCCATATATGCATATGTATATATGCAAATGGGAGGTATTCGTATAAGGTGGCAAAATGGCGTCTGTGTGTATGTATGTAAGTATGTATGTATGTCTGTTAGTCCGTCCGGATCAAAAACTCCTAAACCGTAGCACCTACTGTCTTAGTATTTGGTGTACAGGTGCACCTAGGGGTGGAGATGTGAATTTGTTCAAATGAACATGTCAGTGCCAAAAATATGCTAATGAGGGGGAAAAAGGAAAAATCCTGCAAATGGCTAAAACTCAGTAAGCATTGGTCAGATTTGGTTGAAACTTGGTATGAAGATCTCTTTAGGTATTCTAAATTATGTGTGCAAAAATTTGGATGAAATTTGCATGTTTGTATTTTTAGGGTATTTTTTCCGTTTTTAGTCAAAAAATCTTGTTCTCTGAAATCGCTCGTCTGATTGCTATGAAACTTGATATTCATGTTCCTCAGAATGACCTCAGTCATGCTTGTACAAATTGTATTGATGTTGTCATATTTGTTATTTTGGGGCAATTTTCCAAATTTTTGATAAAAAATTTTTTAATCCAAAAACTGCTGATTTGATAGCTTTGATATTTGGTATACAGGTATCTAAGATTAATCTCAATATAATGTATTGAAGGTATGTTGAAACTGGCAATTTTTTTTATTTTTGGGGCAATTTTTGCCTTTTTTGGTCAAAAAATTTTTCTCCTAAAACTACTGATCTGGTAGCTTTGATATCTAGTGTACAGGTTCCTAGGGTTTATGTTAATTAGATATATTTAAAATTCGGATGAAATCTGCAATTTTGTATTTTTGGTGGCAATTTTTCTCATTTTTGGTCAAAAAATTTGTTTCTCAAAATTTACCAGTCTGATTGCTTTGATATTTAGTAAACCGGTTCTTAGGTTTTTGTTAATAAGATATATTGAAATTAAGTTGAAATCCGGAATTTTGAATTTTTGGGGCAACTTTGCGAAACTTTCAGTTTTAGTGGGATATCTTTCATTTTGTATTTTTAAGATTTTTTTTTGTAATTTTATACCTACTGGAAGTAAGTAAGAGTATATAATGTTGTGATTTAGTAAGCATTTGATATGGTAAACTGTATTTGGTGTTGAAATGCGGTAAAAAAATCCTGGCAGATTTTGAAAAAATTCCAAACAAATGCCAATAAAAAATTCAGCCAGTGAAGGTTTGACAAAAAGAAAAGGTGGGAGAGTGGGGAAAAAAGAATGTACAATGGATCGGATAAAAAAGATAATGTACCTCATCGATCTTCCAGACACCATCCCTTATCAAATGGTCCACCCCAATGTATTTTTGTGCACAATTAACCATGCAGTGTATTTAGTTTAAGATGTCAAGTTAGGTAAGGATTTGAAAGGAATAGTCAAGTTCACCACAGTTTAACTTTATCTCTTGTGTCATCATCCATGTGTAATTGGTTAAGTTTGTAAGTTGTTCCAGATGTGGATGCACCAGCTGTTCTGGAAGAAAACAATGTTTACTTTTCCCTGTAGGGTTTCTGAGTTGATGATTGTATGTTGAAATTTCTCCATGTATCTGGTGTATGGGCAAAGTGTAAACATTGGTTGCATGTTATGTATTTCAGTCTATGTCAAATTTTGTAAATGAAAAATCACGAACAGTTTACTGTGTGCTTGTAAAAGATAATATATTTGTCAATACATAAACTGCCTTGCAGATTGGTTGTCTTAAAGATTATCACAGAAGTAGAAAAGGAAAAGAAACTAATCAAATTGCTGTAACATATTCACTCTCAGTGCCTGTATAGGCCTATACTTAATTATTTTATCATTACATTCAGCTGTTTGTTATATCTTATATCACTCTCCATGGGCCAAGGCACACTTGGGGTCAATGTCATCACTCTGTGCCAGTCTGTGTATGTCAGTCTGTCTGTACCGGTATATGTATGTCCATGTTTCATACAATTGTTGACTTGTTTTGATAACTATATGGGAGCGAACAGTGATGTTGTCACTATTTTTGTTTTGTTTCTCAGAAAATCTTCATCATTAACTTCCTGTGTGATAGTGGAGCCCTGCAGATGCACATAACAACATCAGTGTTCACAGAAAATGACAGTGGAAGAAAAAGAGAGCGAGAAAACAGAACTGTTGGAAGAGTTGAAAAGCAGTCTGGTGTTGGTGTGGCTGTAAGCTCACAAAGTTCCAGTGAAATGTCCAGAGAAAGGGAGATGTCTCCAAGGAGAAATGACGAAGAATTTCCAGAAGAAGAAATGAGCACAACAACTGATAATGAACCAGATATCAGGGTGAAGCTGGAAAAACATGAATGGATTGTTGAAGATGGCAACTACGTCGTTCAAAAAGAAGTGTGTGACTCTGAGCATTTTCAAAGCATTGCAGAAAGTACTTCAAGACAGCATCTCTCTCTCCAAGCAACAGATTATAACCCTGGATATGCAAATAGGAAACCTATCATGCAAACAGAATCAAGATTGCAGCCACACAGACAAACTTCAAAATCCCACAGAGTTCAAGGTCTAGTGAACTCCAGAAATGCCCATCAAATGGCTTTTTCTGATCAACCCTCACAAGGACAAGTAATTGATGACGGTGTGCCAGTAATATTCACTGATGAAATTAAGTGTAGTGATGCTGATGAAACAAGAGACTTGTTTCAACCACAGCAGCCACAGGTGTGCCGTGATGGTGAAAACAGTACCTTTTATGAGGCAGAAGAGACTAATGCCTTCTCGTTGCCTGACAAAAGGCAGGATTACATCGCTTCGGTAAGGACTGATACAGCGCCCTCTATCCAAACAGATGCAATTTCTTCGCCTGTCAGCTCAGAGTACGATGGAATTGACATGAATAGTGGAATAACTGCCATTTCATCGCCCGTCAGCGTAGACTGTATGGCAGGTAACTCCTTTGCAGCGTCTACTGCAATTATAAACCTATCGTCACCGTCTTTCCTGAGTGGTCAGAATCAGGACTGCAGATTTTGTGGGAGTCAATCACGCTGTATCACAGAACTGAGAAACCGTCTTTCAGGACACTTTCAAAGTCACTACAGCACCTCTGGTGGTCAAGACAAGGCTCATGTTCTACCAGAGGGTGGCAAAGATGATAACTGTAGACCATACGAGTGCAAGTACTGCCGACAAAGATTTAAACACTCTTGGGATTTCAAGAAGCACATCACAACTCACGCTGGGAAAAAACCGTATAAGTGTGGACTTTGCAGTAAGAGGTTCAGTCGCAGGGATGCGTGCAAAAATCACATGAGAATCCACACCAGTGAAATGTCATAATCATGTGGTTTGTAAATTCTGCCAAGCCAGAACTAGAAACTAGAACAGTATCTATTTATCAGCTACTTCCCTTTTTAATCTCATTCAGAGACTGTTTAATAGATTTTATCGAATTCTGCCAAATTTTAATGTTTCTACGTTGAGTTTTAAAATAAATGCAAAAAGTATTTGTTTGTGATTTTTGTCTTGGTTGTTTGTCACTTGCTTTAACTGGCTTTCTTGACCATCTTGTGATGGGTATGGCATTGTCATTCATGTCCATGCCAGGTTATGCATATTTGCTAACTATTGTTTATGTTATAAAGATACGCACAGCCTGGCGTGGACATGAGTGATGAAAGCGCCACGCTTGGTGGTTTTTTCCCATGATTCAAAATACATTTAGTTGATGTAGGCCTAAACTGCAACTTCCGTCACTATTTTTGTCTCACTCTGTTTTTGTGAAAAACAAACGAGTGATGAACGGCGAAAATGGCTTTTCAGGAAAAGGCAACCCAACTGCTAGCACATATAAAAAAATTAGCCTCAGTGAACATCCCCTTTAAATGAGCAAAATCAACCACAAAATCATTGGTATTCACTGTCCAAGACTTAAAGCCTCATTAGTATCATCTTTTTTCATGTTTTCAATAAGATTGTTTGAAATCAAATGCATCTTTTGTAAAAATTCTAAACAAAGTGCAACCACAAAATGTTGTTAAAACATTGGTGATGAAGGCACAACTTAGATTTTAACCGCTAAATAATTTCGAGTTGCAACTGAATTATGGCTGCGGCAAGTATGTGCATAAACACCATAAAGGTATACAGTCACCTGTTCCAATTTTGCCACAGTTACCATGGAAAGAGAAAATCAAACCAATCACAGATTATAAGCGGGTGGCCGCTTTTTAAAAACAGCGCCCTCACATGGGCATTTTGAATACCAAAGAACGCCCCTTTGACCATATATGGGCATATTTAGAGTACAGGTGACTGTATTCCTTTAAATCGACTGAATCCAAATCCTCACCAAGAATTGAAACAGTGACATTTTCAAAGATGAGATGGCTAAATAGTAGAATCCAAAACATCTCTCTGAAGCTTTTATGGTCTTTTGTTGGTAACCAATCAAAGTGCAGTACACCTTTAATGAGAGCTATACTGACATTAAGTCTATGGTGTCCCATCCATGCCAATATTGCTACTTTTATTTTACTTTCAATTTTACAACTCAACATTCTGTCTCTTTCTACATTCTATTTTACATTTTATTACTTTACCTGCTACTTCATAATTTCACAGTTTCACAATGCAACATTATATTTTATAGTTCAACATTATTGCTCTCCATTTTATTCTCCTAAATTTCATTCTACAGTTTAATGTAACAAATTCCCATTTTGTTTATCGAAATGCCATCTTACAAAGAATCTACTTACCTTGGCCTTAGCAAACAGAAAAAACTCACCAGGTTAACCTGTTCACCCCCAATTCCCTGTAAACAGGTCCACACTCACCATTGATAACAATGGGTTTGGGCCAAACCATAGTGGTGATAGGGCAAATGGAAATAAGTACATACAAAAAATACCGCAATGATACAGTGTCGCTCACATTTGATCAGAATTGGTATATACCAGTATGGGTACCAAAGTTCAACAATAAATGTTGTTTCTATCTGTTCAGTGCAGGAAAATTCTACGTTGATGTTATGACAATGATTTCTGCACAGTACAACCAGAAAAACAACAAGAAATATTTAAACCAGAAAAACAAGAATGAAAAAAGTACATAAGGTCTGAAACTTTAGGTACTGGAGGTCAACTTTAGCAACATGCATAGCAGAAACAGGTAGTCCCTCTTAGTTTGAGCAAGTCTGTTAATATGTAACAGTTCATAAACAATGACAGGAAATGACTCAAGGTCAGTGGAGTAGCCTGTTTCAGTCACTGGCATGCCACCACTCCTGCACATTTGCAGGATTTCTCTTTTTCTTACCTCATTTGCACATTTTTGACACTGACATGTTCATTTGAACAAAGTCACATCTCAACCCCTGCATCTACCTGTACACCAAATACTGAGATGGTAGCTTTGGCGGTATGGGAGCTTTTGCGTGTGACAGACATAAATCCGCACATACATACCCACATACATATATACAGACATACAGACGCCACCGACTCACCATATAAGCTCTTTTTGGTATTTATATACATACCAAATATGAGCTAGAAAATACAAGATGCCATTGCATTATACTGCAGCCTGGTATTGTTGTTTTAATGGTTCAAATGGATACAGAAAGCTCCAGAGGATAACATAAAATAGCACTAAAAATAGTTTGGGTCCACCATACTTCAGTCTTGCTGATGAGGCTGAAAATAGCATCGTCCGCTGATATATACTGACTTCTGCAACAAAGATTTCTGCTGTGTTCATAAGAAATGTTATTCCCCGTTTCTAAACATTGGCATATAATATGATGGGAACAACAAAGATAGAATTGTGGGGTAGAGCAACCATGATAAATTGTATACATGTAAGTGCAGTTAATAAATATAAACAGCGATGGCTCAACTTACCCCATGTTACTAAAGGAAATTTTAAAACCATGCATAGAACAGAATCCAAGTATCTAACACAAAACACTGTAAGGCAGCATGTGCCTCGATAGTCAAGGTATTAAAGTATTGCTCAGACTCTCCTCAAGAAATATTTCAACCATTTTTGAACCAATTCTAGAATAAAAATCCGGAGTCACCATGCAAAGTTTGGTACCAGAGAAAGATTTTACAAAATGTTTACCAATCTTAGAATTTCAAAATGGCTGCCATGCCTTTGTTAACTCTAGGAGAGAAATGAAAATTTTTCGAAAAATTAAGATGGTGCAAAATATTTCTTACTCCAGGAGCTTTAAAATGCCACTGCCCTGACAAGTACAAGTGGTAGATCCAGAAAGATTTGTAAAAGTTTGAGACTTAATATCTGTCCCGGTGGCACATTCTACCTACAGGCGCTTGGCTCATCACTTTGCAAATCTATAGTATCTTTTCTTCTTGTACCATATACTATAGAGGATTCGCAAAGCAACAAGCCAAGCACCTGTGATTCTATCTTAGATAGCAAGAAACACCACAATTGATGAAATGTCAAAACAGATTGTATGATAATATCCAATCTTATTATTGACAACAGAATATTAGGCTGGACTGAGATCAGACGTTGTCCTGGTATGCATATCCAAATTTCAAAATGGCAGCTTTAACAAAACTACTGACAACAGCTGAAGCAGCTTCATATCTATGAAAGGACACAATCATTGTTTGTTTTTTTTGCAAAGTCTTGCACTGATTGGAAAGCTATCTACAAATAGGGTGAACTATAAACATGCATCAAATATTAATGTGCTTCAGATTTGCACAACATTACTTGCCAATTCTGGAAGATGCAATGTTCATCAACAATAAAGTCGTGCAGACGGAAAAAACCCAATCCCACAAACATATAAAGAAATGCATGCTTTTCCTGTATAGTTTTCAACAAATGCCAAAATTTTCACGGAATTTAAGGGATTCCCCTAAATTATCATAAAAATACCATCAAGGACAGTGTGCTCATATTTGGTTTGAATTGGTCCATTCAAGAAATATTTAAACCAGAAAAACAAGAATGACAAAAGTAAATAAGGTCTGAAACTTTAGGTACTGGAGGTCAACTTTAACAACATGATCAGCAGATGAATGTTTCAACACAGTCCCTTTTAATTTGCGCAGGTCTGCTAATATGTAACAGTTCATGAACAATGACCGGAAATGACTCATAAGCCTGTTTCAGTCATTGCCACCATTCCTACACATAATAGGTACACTGCATACAAATAGGTTCGAGATTACAGAATCTCAAACTCAGATGTGTGGGCTGTTTTCAGTTAATGCCACCACTCCCCACACATTTGCAGGATTTCCCCTTTTCCTTACCTCATTTGTATATTTTTGACACTGACATGTTCATTTGAACAACATCACATCTCAACCCCTGGGTCTACCTGTACACCAATACTAAGATGGTAAGAGCAGTGGTTCAGGAGCTTTGCATGTGATGGACATACATCCACACATACATACAGACGCCACCGACTCGCTATATAAGCTCTTTTTGGTATTTATATACATATCAAATATGAACTAAAAATCAGAATTCGTCATGCACAATTTTGGCTCAGAGAGACAAATTAGTGCCATTCTGTTGTGAAAATTTTATAATTTTCAAAACAGCAGAAAATGAAAACACAATGTACTCAAAAAGGCATCAGAATGAATCCACACAAGCTATGAACCAGGAAAGTGTTGTAAAATTTGAAAACTGGCACACGCTACATTATCCTGTTCACCCCCAATTGTCAGTAAGCAGGTCTACACTAACAATTGGTTAAGGCCAAACCATTGTGGTAAAAGGGTTACAATACATGCACAGTCCCTCTATCACATGTAACTCCTATGTAAGCATTACTGGAAATCATGAGATCTGAGAAACTGCATCTGTTGTGGCATTGTCATGTGTTCCAATGTCATTTGATTGTGTCATTGGATTTGGATGTATTTTCTCCATATGTTTTGCAAGACCTCTTTGGCGGTGAAAACCTTGTCCACATATCTTACACACCACAGGACGTACTCCAGTGTGCTGCCTTCTGTGTACGTAAAGATTTGCCTTATTACTGAAACTTTTACCACAGTAATCGCATAAAAAGTTTTTCTCTTTTGTGTGAACCACTGAATGTTGCATGAGGTGTTCCTTGCGACCAAAGTTCTTTCCACAATGCTCACACATGTATGGTTTCTCGCCTTCATGGTTCTTCACATGTCTAACATAATGATCTTTCTTTTTAAAGTCCTTCCCACAAACCTGGCAGTAAAAGTTCCTCTCATCCGAGTGTGATTTCATATGTGTCTGTAACACAGATTTATAAGGAAATCTACTGCACACGTCACAATGGTGGTTCCACAATTCCAGTGGTATGTGTTTGGTCATTTTGTGTTGTCCCAAGGCACCAGAAGACCGGAAGGCCATGTCGCATTGGTCACACTGCAACATACTGTCACCATGAATTTCCGTTATGTGTTTATACTTGCTTTCGTCTGTGACAAAACTGGCTCCGCATATTTCACAGGTATATGATTTCTCCCCAGGGTGTTTAGATCTCAAATGAGCTTTCAATGTTGTCATGGTTGTATACTGTGTTCCACAAATGCAACACTGGTTGTCTCTGACGTTTGGCTTCTGCCTTCTCTTTTTGTGGCCTTTGTTTTTATGCCATTCCATGTGCAGACTGTATCTCTTTTCCATTCTCAAACTCTTCCCACAATCCTCACATTGGAACTTCTCTTTTCGTTTCTTCCTTGTTTTCAGTGCCTTACCAGACGTGGCTCTTTGCCAGTTGGATTTCCGTGTTTGCGGAGTGTATTCATCATAACTATCATTCTCTGTCTCTGGATAATACGATGTGTCACCCAGTGCCTTATCTGATGAAGCTCTCCTTCTGTTGGATTTCCGTGTTTGCCGAGTGTATTCCTCATCGCTATCATTCTCCATTTCTCGATAATAAGATGCAACACCCAGCGCCTTATCGGATGCAGCTCTCGGCCTGTTGGATTTTCGTGTGCGCGGAGTGTAGTGTTTATTGCAATCACTCTCTGTCTTTGGATGATAAGATGAATCAGCATCACTGCTACTATTGCCCTCAGTGTCACTGTGTAGAACTTCTTTTGTTTCTGTCGGTTGTGAGGTCACAGCCAATGCTTTGGTGGCAGCAGTGTTGGAGTCACTCACATCTCCTTGAAGTTCTTCCATGAAATGTTCTGCATTAGTTTTTAGTACGGCAAAATCTGAGTCAGGCATGTTGTCTGTTTCTTCAGAACTCTTATTATCCTTCATATTATTGTTCATTTGTTCCATATTATCATCTTCACAACAACCATGGCTGTCATTGTGTGCTTCTTGCAACACTTTATTCAAATCTGCCTCTTCCTGAACTAACTGGCCAGCAATACTTGAGATCTGTCCTGCAATTGGTTGATTGGCATCGTGTGATTTCTCTCTCACAGGTGATTGGTTAACTGTATCAGTACTTTCTATCTCTTCTCTTTCCTTTATTTGTCCTTCAATATATTCTGGCACAACTTTTTCATATGTCTGACCTGTTTCAATTCTTGATT
The DNA here is from genome assembly GCF_041260155.1 of Ptychodera flava. NCBI lineage: Eukaryota > Metazoa > Hemichordata > Enteropneusta > Ptychoderidae > Ptychodera > Ptychodera flava. The sequence continues at coordinate 9,984,591 of NW_027248278.1, forward strand.
TCTCACTATGTATTTTGTCTCAACATCTGTGTTAGGAATGTTTTCTAAATCTGCTGAAATGTAACAATCTTGTGATGTCTTGATTATTCCTTCCGAAACATCCTTGGCATCTAAATTTTGTCCATCAATTCTCCTCTTTTGGTTATCATCTCTCAAATCACTTGGAGATGGTTCAACATCTGAATGATTATTCATATCAACTGTGTTTATTGGCACAACCTGACATACTTGGCCATCACCTGAAGGTGAAAGGTCATATGACTCTCCTCTCAAAGCTGATTTGTTCACAGTGCTGGTAGTTTCCATTTTTTCTAACATTCTGTCCTGTTCTCTAGAAATTACTGGCATGATACTTTTTTGAACCAAATTCATTTCTTTCCATGATCTGATATCTTTTGCTATTCTTTCTGTCTCCGACAATTCAACTGCATCATACATAGCAATGAATGGAATTTCCTTGGAATCTCCGACAGGCATACCATCCAGGTCTTCATCTAAAACATCCTGTGTGGATATAGGTGACAAAGGACAAGAGTTACTGCTGCACTGCCTGACACATTCTAAATCACTATGTGCTTTCATAAATATCAACAGTAAAAACCTGATTGGTTCAATCATCTACTGCATACTATATGGATGCTATTTGTATGACTCAACTCAAAACAACAGTACCACAAATAAACTGACATGGTCAATGAATGGGTCTACCATTTTTTGTCACAAATTTTTTATGTATATCATGGTCAACCTGTCAACCATACAATTCTTGGCAAGCTTCAGCTGAACTCAGTGCGGCAATTGGAACTTATTCCTTGGGTCCAACTTTGTTCAGTTTGTTAAGGAAACATTTACTTGAAAACGAACCTGAATCCACTGCAGATGATAGGCTTGAAGTTTAAATGGTGCTCCCAGTCTTTTCACATCAGGAGTGTACTTATTTTTCAACAGGATGGCTAAACACATCTCAGGTTGGCCTGGAGTCTTTTGAAAGTCAAGTTTGACAATGTATGCATGGACACAAAATCCTCCCCAGATTTCTACGTCTGATTCTCTCAGAACAGATTGGACCAGGATGGGATATGTGTCTGTATTCTCCTCATGGATGTTGTTTGCAAGTACTTGAAAACCAAATTGTTGAAATAACAGATCATTCATAGTGGCATATTGATTTGATCGAATCAATCCTTGAATTGACTGTAAGTCCATTTTCTTTTGTCACATCAAGCTCTGTAAAATGTGAAATATAAAGTGATAAGATTATAATCAAATAATATAACTTTAAAATTTCATAAAACTTGTAATCGACTGGACACGCAATTATATATACCACCTTTTTATATATGCAAGACAATCATAGCAGTTTTGTGGGTCATCTTTTTATCAATAGCCATATACATATACTGTGATATCAACGATTCATCCCCATTCCTTATAAAGAGGTCTAAAATCACCATTGATAATAATGGATTTGGGCTAAACCATTTGGATTAAAGGGATAGGCAGACATCAAGCCAAACAGAATCACTCAATCTACACACAACCCGGCATTTCAACTGGCCGTGCGCTCACACAAAACATTCAGAACTACACTCCCATGTGCCTTGTTGGATCACAAATTTAATCATCTTGTCGAAATCGCGCCGATGAACATGTTATTGTTACTCGCATCATCTTGAAGCCGTGTTTTGCATCCAAACGTAGTGACGGCCTGCAGAACGATTTACCTACTACTGCTTACTGCAAATGAAGCGAGGCAGAGACATTGAAATACCCGCCATGTAACTAACCTTACTACAGTGTATAAAACAACGCTTTGTCACACAATATACCGGTATTATTAGAGAGGCCAGGAGAAGCAGGTGCAACGGGGGACGATGCCTGACAGCTCAGCAAAAGAAGTAAGTTTTGTAGAAGCGCGCCACCACAGGTCGTTTGTTGTGACCTCTGACCCTATAAAACAACTCAGGGGGGTCGAATAGGAATGCACCATTTAATATATGGGGGGGGTCTGGAGGATTTTAAAAAAAAAATATTCCCAGCGAATGTCAGTGACACATAAATTCAGCCAGGGGGGGGGCTTAGAAAAAAAAAGATGGCTCACTAGGGTGAAAGAAAAAAAAAATCCATCAAAATTACTTTCTGGAACACATTTTTTTATTTTCAGAGCGCCCCTTTTGGCGCAAATTGAAGACTGTGTCAGATACAGAATGGTTCTTGGCCAAATACATCACTGCTCTATATAGATATTTTAGATTTTAATGTCTTCCTAATATAGCTCGATCCCAAGGGTATAATTGTGGTCAGTACATGTAGCAACTTTTGGCTTTTTGAACTTCTTGTTCTGTTTGTTAGCTTATTTCTTTCCACTAGATTTTGATATCACAATGTAATTTTGGATGTAAGCATAAGATAATAAAAGCATATAACATCACGACGGAACTGGAGTCCTTTTTTTATGAATTATAAATGAGAATTCCATAATTTAGACAGCTTGCATGGAAATACTGAGCATGCATGTGACAAAGAAACCGTTATTGTCATGTTGTCATAAAAGTAAAACAATGAAAAACTTCAGATGTATGGTTTAAAGCAACAAACAATGACAAACATTTAATTTGAACTGAATGAACTTTAATAACTTGACAGTAAATAAACTTTAAAAAATGTAAATAACTTTTAACAGGTAGAAATTCACTATTTACAGTATGTAAACATTTTTTTATCTTTTTCTCAAATACAGTCCTGATTATCTAATGTGCAACATTTACTCCGCACACAGTAGAGGACTGTACATTTGTTGTTGGAAAAAGTATCCAAATGAGGAGTGCGAGAAAAAAGTTACCAGTAATCAGGATGGCTTTTATTTTCAGTAATTTTGTTCTGTACAGCTAGAGTTTCTTATTCAACCCCCTACATCATGTTAAAGGTATACTGCCACCTGTTCAAATTTTGCCACAGTTACCATGGAAAGAGAAAATCGAACCAATCACAGATTTTAAGCGGGTGGCCGCTTTTTAAAAACAGCGTCCTCACATGGGCATTTTGAATACTAAGGAACGCCCCTTTGACCATATAGGGGCATATTTAGATTACAGGTGACTGTATACCTTTGAACCAGTATTCAGCTTCTCCACACAGCGTGCAGTCTATAGGATGCATGTACGCAGGTATGTTTACAAATTGAATACTGATATTTTCAGAAGAACGTAAGTCAAACTGCACTTGATGTACAGAACAAAAATACTGAAAACTCACCAAAAGTGAATTCCTTGTTTTGCACACATGGAGTTTTAGAGGTTTTCATGAAAAATACACAGTGTATTTGAATAAGAGTCTTTGCCACTTAGCTTTTCTGCACTTTGTTAACAAATTTTTGAAAGTCTTGTCTTTTATTATAAAACAGGTAATTCAGATACGAATCAATCATTTGTAATTTTTTTTAGAATTTGTTCTCACTTTCAATCAAAACTTCTCAGAAAATGACCATTCAATAGTTTTTTTTTGAAATTTGCTTTATAGATCAGGTTCCGACCTGAAACCAAAAAGCCTACATGCATGGTAATGATAAATAAGGAATCTACTTACCTTGGCCTTAGCAAACAGCAACCACTCAGTAGATTAACCTGTTCATTCCCCCCCCCCACCCTTCTCTGTACACAGCTCCACTTGTCTTTTACCACTGATAACAATGGTTTTGGGCTAAACCATATTGGTGATAGGGTAAATGGGAATAAGTAAAAAAATAGATGGTCTTGCATTGTATTTCAGCCTGGTATTGGTGCTTTAATGATTTATATAAATACAAAAAGCCCAGTAGAATACCATTAAATGGTACTACAATAAGCATCAGTCCACAATACTTCAGTCTTGTTGATGAGGCTGAAAATAGCATTGTCCACTGCTATATCCTGAATCCTACAATAAGCATCAGTCCACTATACTTCAGTCTTGTTGATGAGGCTGAAAATAGCATTGTCCACTGCTATATCCTGAATCCTACAGCAAGGAATTCTGCTGTGTTCCTAATTAAATGTTATCAAATTATTCCATGCTGCTCTGACGAATGTAAAATTCAAATTTTTTGAAAGAGTAACATCAAAGACTTTAAAGTTCTGTAGAGAATTGATATCAATGTGGCATTGTATATTGTAAGGCACGGTATCTTTTCATACAAAAGATAGGACTGTTTCAGTGGATTTGGAATTGGGCAGTGTGACATGGACTCCAGTGTGTTACGAGAGATGTGACACCGAACCAGGAATACGTGGATATGATTCACGGAATCGTCCGGGGAGTCACAGACTTGGATAGAGAGTTGGTACACAGTACAATACTTCTGACTGGCAAATGCGCTCTTGTCTGCGACGGTCAGTGCCTTGCTTACCAAATATGGCAGGACATCTTCAGGAGTTGCTGGTTCTCGTCTTACATTGCTCTGTAACAGAATATCAGAGACCGTTGTATGGTCATTTACATTTTAAACTTGGTCAGGATTTAACCCTTTCACCCCCAGTTCCCTGTATACAGGTCCAACTTTACCATAGAAAACAATGGATTTGGGACAAACCATGGTGGTGAAAGGGTCAAGGTACCTATGTAACTCAAAAGTGAAAGAATTAAACCTTTGCTCAAACTTTCCTCAATGAAACTTTTGACCATTCTCTTTCCGAATCAAGAATAAAAATCATTGATCAGTTTGCAAAATTTGGTACAAGAGAGACAAATAACCCATTATTTAACAATAATTGCCATTCAAAATGGCTGCCATCCCCCTGTTAACTCTTTGGGGAAAAATAAAATTTTTGATTTTCGAGATGCAAGAGATGGTGCTTTTCTTACAAAAGTGGTAGATCAGAATCGAATTGATAAAATTTTAAATGAAAAGCCTGGAATGACATTGCTGCAGCATTCACGTCGGGCTATGTGCAACACCAATGTCCAAATCCTGTGTGGTATTTTCATGATAACCTTATTATTGTCATACCGTACATTCGTGACTAGGGCGAGTGTTGACTCTTTTTGTGCAATGTCAAAATTATTTCTTTTGATATGTAGCATATACCTATGGAACGCTATCTTGTATGTGCTTCTGGATAGCCTGTTCACTACACGTAAATTTTACGGAACTGGCTTTCTGTGCAGCTTTTTAGCGCATGCAAAAATCTATTGCTCTCGATGGTTGATGTATACCGGTAATAACAGTGATATCCTAGAAAAGAAAACTGCTCACAAAACATACCGAATCAATCATAAATACAGTGGTTTGTGTTGACCAGTTGGCTTTAGATGAACTGGACATATTATCTGAATCAGGCGTAACTATCAGCTGGGCAGTTTTACAAAGAAATCAACTCTGCAAAAGTTGAAACACTGTCAGGAGGTCAGACATAGTCAAAACAAGAGCACCACCCATATCCATGCACAGCCTGCCAACTGTCTAGGACGTATCACTTGCTGTTGAATACAAGGCTTTTTGCCTGAGTGGTGTGTGTGGATCAGGTGGTGTTGTTTTGACTACATCTGACCTCCCGCTGGACAATGTTTCAACTTTTGAAGAGTTGATTCCTTTATGATAGATTCACATTACCGCTCAGCTGATAATAGCACCTGACAGTGTTGGCAACACCTCGATTTAATCCTTTGAGCGCCACAAGTCAATTTTTGCTGCCCGCATAAAATATACCCTCGTCAATTTTTCAGATTTTTGCCAAAGTTTTGATAAAAAAGAAAGATACATGACATTGCAAAGCTTGGTGATTTGTTTATGTTTCTCTGTCTGGCGTACAGTGGAGTGGCCCTGGTGTGATGTGTAACTGAGAGGTGTAGCTGATTAAAGATGTAAACAAGACCACATCAAGCCAGTGTGTTAATGTCCTAAAAATCGCTAATACACATCGATTAAAACAACACCTTGGCTAATGAAGTTTTGCAGCTTGATGGAATTTCACTGTAATTGGCCCCAACATGCACCAGTTTATCACATGACACATGGACACACAGATGGAAGTTAATTGGCCGAATCTTGACAGAAGGAAGTAAAAGTTGACGCCGCCATACTGGTTTGACAGAAGGAAGTAAAAGTTGACGCCGCCATACTGGTTTTCAATTCTAATAGCTCCTCAGTATATAAAATTGAGGAGCTAAAAACTGTAGCTGATGAAATGCGGAGTCCATTTGGTCAAAATCTACGAAAACAATTGCTGAAAAATTCACAAAAATAGGTAAAATGTTGCACTAAAAGCTTGGTAGGAAACATTATAGCACTCAAGGATTAAACAATATGTCAAGTTTGTCTAATGCCAACCGGTCAACGCAGACATTGTAAACATACTTCAGCAGAGGTTATGACATGTAGTACACCTCCATTGGCTCCGGACACTTCAATGTCATTGCCAACCGAGACATTCTGTCCACATACTGTGATAGAGCTTGCCGCCTTGTGTTGTCTGAAATAGCAAGGCAAGAAAAAATCTGTAAATAAATATTGTTCCTCAGATTTTTGGGCAAAGCTACAGATGCAGTGGGTGAATTTTTTCTAGTTTTTGTACGAACCAACAAAATCTTCCATGAGTTACATTGTTACTGATACGGCAATCTGATTAAATCAGAAGTAGAGTACGGCGACGTCTTCTTATGCATACGCGATATTCTCTCGCTGTCGCCGTAGTGAGAGGTGACAGCGAGAGCCGCGTACGCATAAGAAGACGTCGTCATACTCTACATCTGATTTTAATCAGATTGGTGATACGGTTGATTTAAAAGCCATCCATTACAATAGAGGCATTACAGATACAGGCAGTGTTCATAGAACAAATTCTGAGCATTTTCACATGCCCCCCCAAAAAAAAATACAAAAATATGCTAAACAAGTCATCGTTGATGACACAGTCCCACTTGTTAATATGGGTACTTTGATTACATGTCCTCAGAGAGGATAGAGTCCTCTTCATTAATTAGGTCTGTGATAAAAATACTTTGATACAGATGGCGCTCAATGGCCAAGAATGAGTTCCATGGTGATGAAAACATAAAACCAATGTAGGCCACCATCCTAAAGTTCATAAAATGAGTCAACTAGGAATTAATCAACAGGATGTTGCAAAACATTTTTGCATACAATTCTATCACTTGACAGATTATCACTGGTACCATATTTCATAAAGTTTGATGCAGTATTTACAACACTATGAGATCAACATCTGTATCAAGTTTCATCACATTTGACGCTGTATTAATTTGTGGCTATATCATCCTAATTAGGAAAGTTCATTACTTATGCAATTACAAATTAATTAAAATGACACTGATGTTCAATGTTCAATGTTAAAGCAATGTGACCTTAACATCAGTATAAAGTTTCATGAATTTGATGCAGTACGTATTTCTTGACATATAAGCCTACTTACGAAAATTCAATAATTGACATGTTGCTGCTACATGACGTGAAACAAATTGACGAGCATATGTATGAAATAGGTCAATGTCCTTGTACCAACTTTGAATGATACTGGTGGAAATATGTCTGAATTATAGCTCCGTACATCTGAAAATTGTAACAAAATCACCGCTATGCAGCGATATTTGATTTTACTGTTTAAAAATCAACATGTATATGTATGACGTAAGTCAATGTACATGTACCAACTTTGAATAAGATCAGTTGAGACTTAATTGCCAGAGTTATGGCTCTCGACATGAAACAACCATAACAAAATTGCTACCATGTGGCCACATAGGACCATCTCGTGAAACCAATCGACATACATATGTATAAATAAGTCAATGTCCTTGTACCAACTTTGAATAAATTTGCTTGATACATGTCTGAGTTATGGTTCCGGACATGAAAAAATCGGAAAAAATGGCCACACGGCGGCCATATTGGATTGTATCATAAAACAAATCAATGTGCATATGTATGACATAGGTCAATGTCCTTGTACTAAGTTTGAATAAAATCTGTGAATAAAATTAGTTGAGACATGCCCAAGTTTTGGCTAAGGACACGAAAAAATTGTAACAAAATGGCTGCCATGCAGCCATATTGGATCATATCAAGAAACAAATTGACATACATATGTATGACATAGGTTAATGTCCTTGTACCAACTTTGAATAAAATCGGTTAAGATATGCCTTAGAGTATTATGGCCCTTGACATGAAAAAATCGTAACAAAATGGCTGCAAGGCAGCCATATTGGATCGTATCACATAACACATTGACATGCATATGTATGACATTAGTTAATCTCCTTGTACCACTTTGAATAAAATCCGTTGAAACATGTCTGAGTTATTGCTCTGTACATGAAAACATCGTAATACAATGGCTGCCTATCTAGCGGCCATATTGGATCGTATCACATAACAAATCGACGTACATATGTAAGACATAGGTCAATGTCCTTGTACCAACTTTGAATAAAATCGGTTAAGATATGCCTGAGTTATGCCTCTGCATATGAAAAAATCGTAACAAAATGGCCACTAAGCAGCCATATTGGATCGTATCACAAAACAAATTGACATGCATATCTATGACATTGGTCAATGTCCTTGTACCAACTTTGAATAAAATCGGTTAAAACATGTCTGAGTTATGGCACTGTATATGAAAATATTGTAACAAAATGGCCGCCTGGCGACCATATTGGATCGTATCACAAAACAAATCAACATGCATATCTATGACATTGGTCAATGTCCTTGTACCAATGCTTGATAAAATCGGTTGCAACATGTCTGAGTTATGGCTCTGTACATGAAAAAATCGTAATAAAATGGCCGCCTGGCGGCCATATTGGATCGTATCGCAAAACAAATTGATGTGCATATCTATGACATTGGTCAATGTCCTTGTACCAACTTTGAATAAAATCGGTTGAAACATGTCTGAGTTATAGGTTTGTACATGAAAAATCGTAATAAAATGGCCGCCTGGCGGCCATATTGGATCGTATCACAAAACAAAATGACATGCATATCTATGACATTGGTCAATGTCCTTGTACCAACTTTGAATAAAATCGGTTGATACATGTCTGAGTTATGGCTCTCTACATAAAAAAATCATAATAAAATGGCCGCCTGGCGGCCATATTGGATCGTTCACAAAACAAATTGACGTGCATCTGTATGCCATATGAAGTTATCCTTGTACCAAGTTTGAATGAAATCTCTCCCTGCATCTCTGAGATATCTGCGTGAACGGACGGACGCACACACACGCACGCACGCACGCACGGACGCACACACGCACGGACATGACCAAACCTATAAGTCCCCCCGGACGGTGTCCGTGGGGACTAACAAAATGCCCTAAAAGTTGAAATACGAAGAACCATTTTGCTGCAATTTCAGAAAATACTTTCCAAATCGGCTTAACCCCTTGACTACCAAGGCCAATGTATTCCTATATACCAGGCCCCTTACGTAAATATTGATAAAATCTGGGGTATGGTCATTGCATCAACACTGCTTAGAGTAAAACTTAAGTAAGCACCAAAAAAACATATATTTTCTGAATCAGCATGAAATTTCCCACTTTCTTATACATAGGTTTTGTATTTCCAGTCACGTGACTGGTTACATGATTCATCATGTGACCAGAGTTGGCAAAGAATGTGCTGGGGAAGAATATTTGAAGCATCAGGACGTGTTTTGATTCCATAAAATGATGCAAATTTGAATACAGTTGCAATTTTCATGGCATTGTCTTTACATATATGTAATAATACTACTTTATTTATAGATGTACCTGTTTAAGATTTTTCTCACTAAAAGCAGAGTAAATGAACCACAAACTTCAGCATCTGACATAATTCTGTATTTGAAAATCAACACATTTTATTTGTAAATACCTGCTTTCTGTCTTCCTTGCAGAAACATACATCTAAAATGGTTATGATTTATCAAAAAATAATTCACAATATTTAAAACACATTTTAGGGAACAACATATCACATGACCAGTCATGTGACCAGTCATCTTGACAATATGGCTGCTATGAAATTTCACTGGGTTATAGTAAAAAATTATATTTCATCGTAATCACTGACTTCATCATCTTCCAACAAGCTAAGCAGTAAACTTGCTGTTACTTTATGTGGCTTAAACATGGCAGGTTTTTGAAATTGAACTAAATTTTGCGCGATCGTCAGTACTTCTGAAAACTATAAACAATCAGCGCGACGCTTCTGTGATCAGCCTGACCTTTCAGGGTCGAGGTCATGGGTCACGACATTTGCTTCCAGATTTTGGCCGTATTCCGACGTACGGGGGCCCAATCACATTGAGGGCAAGGTTGGAATAGATCTATCTTAGTCGCGCTGCGTGCCGATGCCAAAATTACGGGATTTTTAGGGACAAAAACGAAGCAAATTCGCCTATGTGCCGGATATTTCCGGCACTAAAGGTATATGGTAATTAAATATGGCGCCGGATATATCCGGCGTTCAAGGTAGCCAAGGGGTTAAGTAGAAGCAGCCTTTCTGAGGACAATCCACTAATCCTTTCGTGTATAAGAAATAATTATAAGAACTTGTTTCACTCCCAACTGTCCCACCTAGTCCCTAATAATATGCAACTGCCCCGGCAAGTCCCTGAAAATATGTATTTTGAAGTCAAATGTACTAGTCAGTCCCTGAAAATACAGACTTTTAAGTCAACTGTCCCAGCGAATCCCTAAAAATATGAAATTTGAAAGACCAAAGAATGTCAAATAATAAAACGTTTGGTAACCCATGACTTCATTCTTGTTATACTAAAGAATACACTTTGGAGTTTCCCCGAGTATTGGTAAAATTTAAACTTTCTGTTTTCAAACATTACTTTTTGCCGGGACTTTAATCTTCATCCTGCCCCTGAAAACATAATTACTGCAAACATGATTTTTATGGACTAAGGCCACTATATAGACCAACCTAAGTGAGTGAAAATACGTATGGTTTTGGTTTCATCCACCTTTTACCGACTTGGGAGATGGGAAAGTTATACTAAAAGATCTCGGTGCAAAAGACAAACCATTTTTAGAGAGTGGGGATTTGGCCGAGCGATTCTGTCTGTTACCTCTTCTCTGGGTTACTGGATGCTGTATGTTGTGAGTTCAAACCCGATTGAAAACTACCCATATTACTTACTTCACCTTCACTGGACAACCAGTTTGATATGATACAGAGTTGATGATTGTAATCAGTAACTCATCCAGTAAACCCTGACTGTATCCATTCAGTCTGTAGTCTTTGCAGATTTCTATCCATGTCAGCAAAGTAGAAATGTGGAAAGGCGGTAAATTGGATGTGTTCCGATAGTTCTGAAGGAGATGTGAAATCAAAGATGTGTGCATTGGTCAAGATTTGATTTGTCAGATATTCTCCAAAATGGCTGATATGTCTACCTTCAAGTCGATATGTCAATCTTCAGTTCAATCAGTTATTCAATGCACTTATCAAGCTACCATCCAACTTATAATATGAAATGTATGCATGTATATACTGAGTGATATGTATGTACACATGTATGTACATGTAGGTGTGTGTGCATGCATGCATGTATACGTACCAGTTTTTTATGTGTGTATATATATATAATATATATATATATATATATATATATATATATATTATATATTAATAAAAATTCGTTTGTAGGATATTACAAACGAATTTATCATAACCACCGCCACCGACAACACTGGGGACAACCTGAAAAACCACAGTCGAACATATATATATATATATATATATATTATATATATGTATGTACACATACACTGGTATACACACAATACCATTCCTATGCTATGAATACTGGTAAGATAAGCTAGACGGATTCAAGCGCTGTGAGGCTCTCTCTTGAAATAAAGTGTCACTCCCACTTCTACTTACTGTAACAGCTGTTATCAGAGTTTTTTCATCTTCACTTTCCATGTCATGATTGCTACTGAACTTTCTCAGAGTTTGAAGAAAGCAATCCTGATCTTCTTGAAGTTCATCTGTAGCAAAAAAAGAATGAAGAACATGGCATCAGTAAGGGGTCGTGGATAATTAAAACATGCACACAGTAAACGTAAAAAAATCATGAAGAACACAGGCATTAGTAAGCAATTAATAATTAGTTGATTGTCAGAGATAACCACTGCTTTACTTAGCCAAATTTAGTCATTATGTCTGCAAATGTATGAAAATAAATTATTGCCCAATCTACAGAGTGGCTACATGTATTTCTGATCAATGACCTTGCCTGAAAATGGTACTTGGTACTTATGACCAGCAACAACCATGACTCAAAAGTATTGCCATACATTTAAAACTATTCCTACTATCCACAGAGAATGCTGGAATTCTGGACAAGTTCACCAGTAGCTTAATGTTAGTTTGTAAATATTCCGGACATAGGGGTTGAACCACTTGGGTTTTTTGTGTATTTTTCTAGGAGGAGGGGGTGTTGGAAGAAATAGCTATTTTCTGCAATTTGTTCCATTACTGTGACAGCAATTATTTCCTATTGTCAATCAATTTTTTCTGAAGCCGAAAGCTCATTTTTTTCCTGCCAAAAGCCGACAATGTGTTTTAACAAAAATCCTCCAACCGTACAATCCCATAAATCAAACCAAATGGTTCTCCCATGTCATCAATTTGCATTTGTTTATACCAGACGGTACTATATTTATTGAGACCAGATTTTCCACAAGCACTACACTACCAGCACAGTGTCTGATCATGAAACTCTACAACAGTAACACAACAGAGATTGTTAACATTTTATTCCTTCAAGGGTTTGGGTCATTAGAACTGCACTCAAAGCTCATATTGGACCCACACAACCAGTGTAAACACTGTATCCTATTCTTAGGTACGTTGATGATTGATGAAAGTCAAAACATGTTTATCATAATGTAGATTGTAAAACGTTAATATTGTAGCTACATTGATGCGAATCATCTAGATATAGTATATTGTTTGTAAACAAGAAAGTCGCACAGGCGCAGTTCCGACAACCCCTCCCTTTAAATTTACTCAGTTAAGATATTAATAAAACACCAAACTACAGGTAAGTGTACTGTGATCTATTGCCCTTGCACTTCCTATGTTGCATTTTGTTCGGCCCGTCCTGTATGGAATACATTATACAAATAAGAAATGGCAGAGCAATTAACAAAGCAATCCAAAGACAAGCTTCATTCATCCTAAAGCATATGGTGATGTGCATCAATGGAACCTCAACTTAAAAATAAATTCCTGGGATAAAACTTACTTGCAATATCTGACAAAATGACAGGTATCTCTTCGTGTCCAAGTACTACCTCCAATGACGTGGCTTTTAACAATTTTCTTAATTTCTCGGCAACAGCGGAATCGTTACTGCCTCCAAGAATTCGCCTCAGATCACTTTCGCTCGACAATAGCCATTTGCATATTACATGATGAACCACCTGGTAGTCAGAGTTCGCGATTGGCTGATAGCCAATTTTAAACTGGTAAGTCACAAAACGAAGCCTATCAACGTGATGCATATTCCATGCGGACCCAGATGGGTACGTTATCCGAGGGTGCTCCTCTTGGCCACATGTGTCTGGGTGTCTGCACTCACCGAATCGATAACTCCGACATTCTGACATGTGATCGTGATCGGTTTCGACATCTCCGCCGCACGCTCCCCGGGCACTGCCACTATCCTCGTCACAACCTATGTCTGACATCTGGCGATTCGGTTAAAATTTTAAAGTCAGCATTCGATAAAACAGACACAAGTTGCCTCCACTGATATATGAAATGCCAATGAGCAGATCAACATCAACATAATACAATGATAAACTTCAGAATTCCCGCGTTTTCACCTGTTGTCGGATCCGCACTGCAACTTGCAACTGCAAGACGAAGTTTTTGTTTTACTAGGGTCAAAGGTCACAACTAACATGACCTGTGGTGGCGCACTTTTAGAATTTGCTTCTATGGTTGTGCCCTTGCATATGATATGTTCTTCTCCTGGCCTCTCCTGGTCTCTCTGATAATACCGGTATATTGATTGACAACGTGTTGTTTTATACAGTGTAGTGAGGTAGGTTACATGGCGGATATTTCAATGCCCCTGCCTCGCTACATTTGCAGTACTCCAAGGATCACTGCGGACGGGCAGATCACAGGTGCCTGGAGTTGCCAGAGGCCCCGACTGAGTGCAGTAGACAATAATAGAGAGAAGAGCCTATTCTCTCTATGTTCATACCGGTACACTGGCAACTCCAGGCACCTGTGGTTGTAATCAACATTTTTTTTATCAAGACCCCATCCGATCATCAGAGTTCATAGCCTACACCATTTCTTCGCTCCGACCACAGGAGTCCAAAAGCGGAGACTGGGGTCCAGGCTACAGAATACAGCACCGAATGCTTGGTACATCGTCCCAATTAAGCTGATTTCCAGATTTCTTCTTCAATTTGTCTGTTGTGGTGTGAGTTATAAACTAAATGTTCATCATATGTTACGACTTGATATCTGCCTAGCCTAACCCTTTCACCCTCATGGTTCAGTCCAAGTCCATTATCAGTGTCACCATGTTTTTTTTTGTTTTGTTTTGTTTTTGTTTTGTTTGTTTGTTTGGATTGTTTTGTTTTGTTTTTTTTTGTTTTGTTTTTTTTTGTTTGTTTTTTTTTTGGGGGGGGGGGGGTTCAGTGTGTTTTTGAATTACAACACAGGCTCATACTTGTCCAACATACCAGCCATGAATTGCATCCTTCGGTTGCATTTTTCGGCATGCCCTTTTTGTGCACATAACTTTTATATATCAAACATATTTATCAGAGGTACCTGGATGTTTGCAAATTGAAAGTTTGTTTGGCAAACCATTATACCAGCCACAAATTGCATCATACAATTTCAATTTTCAGCACTCTTCAGGTGCATAACTTTAATGTATTGGAGATATATATCAAAGATATCTGGATGTTTGCATATTAAAAGTTAATTTGTTTTGCAAAGTGTACTACTCATTATGAAATCTGCAGTTCATATGAAAAGCATGACAAATTAAAACAATAGACAAAAATCTTTATGCAATTTTGACGCTAACAAAACGAAATGAGCTTTTACCCCTCCCCCTAAACGAAAGAATTACGTTTGTTGTGCGTCAGCTTTTATTATTGACGGCTCCTTATTTGATCATAATCTAAATAGTTTATATTCATATTTTACAGAGCTTGATGCAGTTACAGTAAAGTCAAGAACAGCAAAAAATCAACACGTTTCCTATTTTAACTTTTGTATCTAATATATTTTTTGCCCAGATCTTATTTACAGGATTTCATTTGAAGAAAGAACATGGAGCTATTATCAAGTCGAGGATTTATTCAATCAAGCCGCTATGCAACTATGAATGATCTATTATTCAAACAATTTGGTTTTCAAGTACTTGCAAACAACATCCATGAGGAGAATACAGACACATATCCCATCCTGGTCCAATCTGTTCTGAGAGAATCAGATGTAGAAATCTGGGGAGGATTTTGTGTCCATGCATACATTGTCAAACTTGACTTTCAAAAGACTCCAGGCCAACCTGAGATGTGTTTAGCCATCCTGTTGAAAAATAAGTACACTCCTGATGTGAAAAGACTGGAAGCACCATTTAAACTTCAAGCCTATCATCTGCAGTGGATTCAGGTTGGTTTTCAAATGAATGCTTTCTTTAAAAAGTTTCACAAAAGGACCTACAGTTTACAATTGTCAAATTGAATTCAGTGGAAAGTTTTCCAGAAATTGTGGGATGAACAGATTGAGCATGATATACATAATGAATTTGTGACAAATAATGGCAGACCCACTCATAGACTATGTCAGTTTATCTGTGGTACTATTGTTTTGACTTAAGTCATGCAAATAACATGGACAGTATACAGTAGGAGAATGGACCCAATGTATTTACTGTTGATATTTATGAAAACACCCAGTGATTTTTAATGTGAGATTCAGAAAATTCCATACAACGCAGCAGTAACTCTTGTCCTTTTTCACCTATATCCACACAGAATGTTTTAGATGGAGACATGGATGGAATGCCTGTCGGAGATTCCAAGGAAATTCCATTCATTGCTATGTATGATGCAGTTGAATTGTCCGATACAGAAAGAATGACAAAAGATCAAATATCATGGAAAGAAATGAATTTGGTTCAAAAAAGTACCATGCCAGTAATTTCTGGAGAACAGGACACTACGGTAGAAGAAATGGAAACTACCAGTACTGTGAACCAATCAGCTTTGAGAGTGGAATCACATGACCTTTCACCTGCAGGTGATGCCCAAATATGTCAGGAAGTGCCAGTAAACACAGTTCATATGAATAATCATTCAGAAGTTGAACCATTTCTAAGTGATTTGAGAGATGATAGTCAAAAGATGAGAATTGATGGACAAAATCAAGATGTCAAGGATGTTTTGGAAGGAATAATCAAGAAATCAGAAGATTCTTACATTCCCGCAGATGTAGAGAACATTCCACACACAGATGTTGAGACAAAAATACAAAGTGAAAAATCAAGAAATGACACTGATCTGACAAATGAAAATTTTGTGCCTGGAAATACTGAAGAACAAATAAAGATAAGAGAAGAGATTGAAAGTGCTGATTCGTATAACCAATCACCTATGAGAGAGAAATCACATGATGCCAGTCAACCAATCATGAGAGAGATCTCAAGTAGCGATGGCCAGTTAGTTCAGGAAGAAGCAGATTTGAATAAATTGTTGCAAAAAGCACACAGTGACAGCTATGGTTCTTGTGAAGATGATAATATGGAACAAATGAACAATAATATGGGGGATAGTACGAGATCTGAAGGAACAGACAATTTTCCTGACTCAGATTTTTGCCTACAAAAAGGTGATGTAGAACATTGCAGGGAAGAAGGTGTGAGTGACTCCAACACTGCTGCCACCAAAGCATTGGATGTCACTTCAGAACTGACAGAAACAAAAGAATTTTTACACAGTGACGCTGAGGGCGATAGCAGCAATGATGATGATGCATCTTATCATCCAGAGGCAGACAGCGACAGTGATGAAGAATACACTCCGCAAACACGGAAATCCAACAGGCGGAAAGCAGGGTCAGGTAAGGCACTGAAAACACGGAAGAAACGAAAAGAGAAGTTCCAATGTGCGGATTGTGGGAAGATGTTCAGAATGGAAAAAAGATACAATCTGCACATGGAATTGCACAAAACTGAAGGCCCCAAAAAGAGAAGGCGGAAGGCAAAGTGCGATGATTGTGGCAGAGTTTTCAGACGTCGGGGAGAATACTCTGAGCATATGCGAAAACACAGACGGGATGCCAAGCTTCAACGCAACCAGTGTCGCATTTGTGGAACACAGCACAAAACCTTGAAAATATTGGAAGCTCATGTGAGCTCTGAACACCCCGGGGAGAAGCCATATGCCTGTGAAATATGCAGAAAAACTTTTGTCAAAATCGAAAGCAAGTATAAACACACAAGGGAAATTCATGGTGACAGTATGTTGCAGTGTGACCAATGCGACATGGCCTTCAGGTCATCTGGTTCTTTGACACTACACAAAAAGACCAAACACCTACCCCTGGAATTGTGGAACCATGCATGTGACGTGTGCAGTAAGAGATTTCCCTATAAATCTATGTTACAGGAGCATATGAAATCACACTCGGATGAGAGGAACTTTCACTGCCAGGTTTGTGGGAAGGACTTTAAATATAAAGGCGGATATTGTATACACGTTGATAACCATGAAAGAGAGAAGCCATACATGTGTGAGCATTGCGGAAAGAGTTTTCGTCGCAGGGCACATCTGGAAGATCATGCTGCCGTCCACACAAAAGAGAAAAACTTTTTATGCGATTACTGTGGTAAAAGTTTTAGTAATAAGTCAAATCTTTACGTACACAGAAGGCAGCACACTGGAGTACGTCCTGTGGTGTGTAAGATATGTGGACAAGGTTTTCACCGCCAAAGATATCTTGCAAAACATATGGAGAAAATACATCCAAATTCAATGACACAATCGAATGACATTGGAACACATGACAACGCCACAACAGATGCAGTTTCTCAGATCTTATGATTTCCAGTAATGCTTACGTAGGAGTTACATGTGATAGAGGGACTGTGCGTGTAACCCTTTCACAACAATGGTTTGGCCTGAACCAATTGTTAGTATAGACCTGCTCACTGACAATGGGGGTGAACAGGATAAGATAGAGTGTGCCAGTTTTCAACATTTTACAACTTTCCTGGTTCACAGTTTGTGTGGATTTATTCTGATGCCTCTTTAAGTAAATGGTGTTTTCATTGTCCTCTGTTTTGAAAATTGTAAAAGAATTCACAACAGAATGGCAGTAATTTGTCTCTCTGAGGGAAATCCATTTGTACACGATGGTAACTCTTTTAAGGGATGGGGTTTTTCCATCTGCATGACTTTATTGTTGAAGATCATTACATTTTCCCAGAAATTGGCAATGAATGTCGCGCACATCAATATTTAATGCATGTTTGTAGTTCACCGTATTTGTAGATAGCTTTCCAATCAATGCAAGACGTTGTGCAAGACTTTGCCAAATAAACTTTGGTTGCGTCCCTTCATTAATATGAAGCTGCTTTGGCCGCAGTCACCAGTTTTGCTACAAGTGCCGTGTTCAAATTTGGATATGCACAAGGGATGTTGGGAGTATGTGCACAGCAACAGAGCTATCGTAGGGGTCCCATATGAACAGCTGCAGACAGCACAAACCCAGATCTGTGAAAAAGTTTTGACAGAAATTCATCCTTAAATTATCCAAAAGTTACATATTTGATTCTTATGCTCCGGTATCCAAGTAATACATCAACCAGATATTAGAGCAATCAGATCAGGTGTTTGAAAAGCTGATATAAACGGACAGTCACGTATTTGTTAACGTAAGAGCTAGAAAACTGAAATAGCCCAAATGTTCCGCTGTTAAGTTGGTTCTGTGGTTTTACTGTGTATTGTGTATCAACTGTAACCAAGTGCATTGTGGGAGTGCTGATCTGGAAAGGAGGCAAAGGCGTGGGAAATGATAATGTAAGCATTATTTTGAAATAAAACCATGATTTGTTCATTGCATTTTGATACCTTACATAGCCACTATACTCTGATGTCATAAAGTGTTTATGAAATGAGTGAGCAGAACTACACTTGCATTTGCAGAGTTCTAAACGACTAAGCAAAACAGAGGATGTGTCGAAGAAGGAAAACAACTTTTACAAAAAACATTTATACTTCAATTTGTTTAAATGTCAGTGTTTTCAATGGCTAAGAAAAACAGAGGGTGGCCAATTTAAATCACAGCATGCATATATTTTTTGTTGTGGAAATGTATTCTTTAGTACAGTTATTAGCATATGAATAGATTGTTCCAAAAACAGACGGGTTGCCCGCTCCTGAAATTGCCCTTGTGGAGAACCCTGAAATGTACAAAATAAATAAACATTGCACAAATTTCATTGTTATAATAAATGTTTTATTATGAAAGGTAAATAGGATTGTCGTATTTCACTGTTTACTGTAAAATCTTGTGGACTCTCATCACTAAATTTATTGACTGGTGAAATTAATTAGGATGAATTTATGGGTATCTTTATAAGGAACTCAACCCATTTTTAACCAGGGGTACGGTATATTAGTTGTATTATAAAGCTAACCTATTTTCTAGAGGTATAATCGCAATCTCCGTACAGACTCTGAGATTGTGCACGGCATGGATAATTATGATTTACCTAGGGAGTCTCAGCTGTAGCCACACTAATCACTCCCACAGACGACAGATTTCACCCACTTTTTGGGTATTGCATGTTTTCCATGATATACATTTTCTGTCTTTTTTATATAAAATACTTCGAACCAGAAAAATTTAGACAAATGAAAAATACAGTTTCAATATCGATCCTCGATTCCGTGAACACTTGCAAAACATCGACCTTACTGCCTTTTACAGTTTAACTTCCTCAGGTCATCAGTCAGATGTTGCTTAGTTTTAGCATAAATCGTATAGGCTGACATCACAGAATGTTCAACCAATGAGCGCTCAGCAACCTCTGCCTGATGACACTACCAGTGATTTTTTGGTAACATTGAACATCTATTAGTACTCAACATACACTATCAGAGAGTGTTGTAAGGTACAGTACTCTTAGTACAAAGTGGGAAAATTACATAATTACATAACTGAATTGCATCAGTAAATGCAATAAATGCAACAATGAACATACATGAGTAAACAACTTTGCAAAATATCTAATTACCAACTTGGGCAGAGTCACTGGAGGAAGCAATTGTATTTTTCAGGAAAACTGCTAATGGTAATGCATTGTAACTCATGATGTTGATGATAACAGCTTTTCTCTTGTAAACATCAGTGAGTCTGTCATCTGTAATTTCACAACTATTGTATAAATGTTTTCTTTCCTTGGTAAAATTAGTACAAGAAAAAATTAGATGTCATTTATCATCTACTTCATTCATATTACATCTACGACAAATTCTCTCATGTAAGGGAATTTTAGTTTTTTCCTACCTGGCTCAATTTCTAAATTGTGGTCACTAACATGAAACTTTGTAAGACAACACCTCGGGCCAAAGTCAGAAATATTATGCAAATAATGTTCGATGGTAAAGTTTGATTTAAACACTCTGTAAGTACATAATTTATTACCATTACTAGTCTTTTTTCTTTCATCATTATAAAGTTGACTCATCCAGGAGTCAATGTAATCTTTCTCCAATTTCTTTCGTACACACTTGAAAAGCTGAAACTTTGATTTTACAGAAAAAGATTTGAAGACCTTTCTCTGATAACAACTTCATGTAATTCTAGTACTGAAATTAATCCAACTTGAATCACATTTGATATTTTCATTAAAAGCTTTCTTAAGAATAATCATGAAAAAAAATACATTTTAGACTATTCATTTCTTGTTGGCCTGTGTATCATTATAGCTTAGTTTTCGCAGTATGACCAGGACTTCTATAGAACGGATGCGCAGGCAACAAATAATATATGCAGATTATGTAAATTTATGTAAATTACCCAAATCCTAGCTAAGCTAGGTTCTGCCCCCTTGGCCTTGGTAAGGCTACGGCCATGCATTATACAACATTGCTGTGGAGATATGCTGCACGCTGCACTGTGCACTCAGTGATGGGCAATAAAGGTGCGCCCTCTTGCGGAAAGAGGCAAATTGTCTGGATCACGGTTACCTCCGCTATGTATTCATGTTTGTCAACTGAACAGGGTTTTCACGACGTCGATTTCAGTCGAAAACGTGACGAATTTGATACTGTATTTTCTTGGCACTACCGTCTCAGAGAAGCACAATGGCTGCAACGCTGAAACGCACGCTATGACGTCATAGGCTTCGGGTGCGCATCCCTGGGGATTCACACCTACACAAGTTTCCTATTCGGTTTATGCATTTATTAACTATGTCTTTCTATATACTCACAATTCTCAGTAATAAACTCATCAAATATCCTGCAAATATTATGGATTTTTTAACTGACAGTTTAACAAATTCAGCACCTTATACGGTCGTTTATTCGAACTCGAATCCGAAAACGAAATGAAATCGCAACCTTGTCTAACTTCAGCAACGTGGCTTTTGACCTCAACCGCATCGACGACCTTTCGCCAGTGTGAGAACAAACAACGACGCATTGGGTCGAGTTATCGAAGACGCAGTGTTGGGTTTCTTCCTCTAGTGCATTGTGGCTTCACCATATGTTTGGTCTATGGTAGGTAATACAGTTTCATAGGCGCCGGGGCCCGTTGATCTTGCTTCTCCGGATCTTGTACTGTACTCAAATTGAATACGGTAACGATCGATTGAAATGAGTAAACTCAATGGCAAGCGAAATTTTCTCGCCCCGAGTGGCTGTGGTAGTTTTAATCCTTAATCCGTAAATTATATAATGGACAAAGACAAGTGCACAGTGGAAAATTTGCTATTTTACAGTTGAGTTTTCACGAGGAAATCCCTCAGTTTCCCACGAATTTACTGCGGGAACGTCCAGTTCACGTTTGATCTGGATTCAAATCTGTTTGCACAACGTGTGCTGGTATACCAAATTATTATCAGCACCACAGTCGCTTGTGAACCGATGCGTGACGGCCGCTGTGTCTTCTAATGCATACAACACAGCAGCCGTCGTAACACAAGCGACTGTGATCGGTACTCACCAGTTCAAACCCAAAGCATACAAAGGGGCACGGGAAGTCTAGCGCCCACAGTAATTATTTTTAAGCAATAGTGTACCCCCCTTCCCGGCGGTTCCCAGACACTTCGCACCATACCATCTCGTCCCATACCACTTCGCACCAAAACCACTTCGCACCAAAACAACCTCGTACCAAAACCACTTCGCCCCATAAGTCACGTCGCCCCAAACCATTTTGCCCCCAAAACAATGCCACTGTGCCCCAAACATATCGCCAACCGGTAAAGCTGAAAATAACCAACAACTGCTATCGAAGTTTCCATCACCTTTCTATCATCCCAGGACACAGTGAAATCTTGAAATTGTACACATTTCGAGGAAATGACATCTCGCGATTCCGTGCACGGCAGCCGAGTTGTAGCATTGAGTAGTTTGCGTGTTTCTTCTTTCTTAGTTTACTGTTTATGGTTTCATGCATCAATAAATGTTTCCGTGGTAGCCAAAATAAGTTGCATGTAAAATAAACGTTATGATACATCGTGGCATCGTTGTTTTAGGACGAGTTGATGGTATAATACTTTGGGCAAAGTGGTTTTAGTACGAGGTGGTACTTGGGGCGAAGGGGCTTTGGACGAGGTAGTACTTTGGACGAGGTGGTTTTGGTGCGAAATGGTTTTGGGGCGAAGTTGTGTGGGGCGAACTGGTTTTGGTGCGAAGTGTCTGGACCCCTTCCCGGCCCTTAAATGGACGAAAGCAAACTTTACACAGCATAATAAACGAGGCAAAGTTGAGTGCATTGTGTAGTGCAAAGTTTGCTTGAGTCTGTTATTGGCCAGGAGGGGGTACATCATTGCTAGCAACTTATTATTTTATAGTTTTGGCGATACCAGTAAATTTGCAGATGAAGAAAACATTTGGGGCAAAAATGCAAGATAATCAGAAACTTTATCAGTAATAATCTGACAGTGTTCGCGGTCGAAATTCTGGCAATGCGTTTCACGTACGCGAAGGTTTAGCAAAAATGCGTATCGTCGTCATCTGAATGCGTATCGGCCACTTCCGCATTCAACCGTGAGCAAAACTGTTGTAATTAATTTTTTTGACACTTGTCTGTGCTCTCCCTGGCTTTTCAAAACTGTTAGTAAATTTACGAATTTAGGTTGAAAAAAATTAGTAAGTAAAATTACAGGCCCCCCCCCCCCCCCCCCGATTTTTACAAACCAATACTGTCACTCCATATTTCATCATTTGGAAATTACATAGAAGTTATAAACTAACAATTTCACACTTTCCCTTTCAAGGTGTGCTTCCTGTGGCTTGAGTATGATCAAGACACAAATACTAAAATATTTGTACAAGCATGCTGCTGGTGCCCAAGTATTACTCCTGCATCTCAAGATGCTTACTGCAAGGAAGAAGCCACTGTGAAGGCTGCCATGACCAATATTTACTACATAGCAAAGAAGAACTGCCCAAATGATCATTTCAGTTACCTAATCAGACAGACATACAAAAATTGACAAACACTTCATGCTTTTTCACACATTTATTCTGTTATTAATGCTGAACACATTTGCAAAACTCAATAAAACTTCAGAATACATTAGTCATGATACAATTCAACTGTTCTAAGTTTCATCCTCAGGGATATCCTCACCCAAACAGTGTGCCATTTTGGCCAACCTTTGAATATTATTGAGTAATCTACACATCAGGTCATGATCACCAACATCATCAGCAGTTGTACCTCTAGACTGAACATTGTACATCAGTCTCCTGTTTTTCATACCCCATATTTGGAAAGCCCTGTGAAAGTTGAAAGTATTCATGTCTCTCAAAGGGGGAGCCTCTATCGCCAGAGTCATCAGGCAACTGACAGATGATACTTTTAGGGATGCCCTGAGTTTTGTTTTGATCAAATTATAACGGGAAAACCCCCTCTCACAGTCTGCTGTACTGACTGGTATGATAAGACTAATTTTTGCTAGTATGGACACATTGGGATAAGAGCTCAAAACATTCATGTTCAGTATCTGCTGCCAAGTTGCCTGATAGGGCATGCCTCTGTAGTTGCAAGACAATATACCTTTAACATCAGGCCATTCATCTTTCAAGGCAGAAGAATCAATGACTGGTTTACAAATTCTACCATCTTTGCCATTTCTTTCACAACCATAGTGCTCACACAATGCATCTATCTCCTGTTCACCATATGTTTTGTACTCCTCACTAGAAGTTGGTGGATAATTACTTGGTACAAAAATTTTGAATGCACCAAGCAGACCAAGATCATCAAATCTGTCACTGAGGTTTGATACTAATTTATCTATGTACTTTTCCCTGCTACTCTGAAACCACTTCCTGTAGTTTTGATTGTCACTGATAGCAATACCCTCTGCCCCTTCTGGGAGAGTGAGAACAAATGATGGCTGAACAGGTTTGCCTACCTCAAACATCTTCAGGTAAAATTTACCAGTTTCATCTGGTTCATTGGGTACCATATTCAGAAACTCAAGTAATCTCTGACCAGCATTTACTTTCATATTTTTGAAAGTGTCACTTTTAGCTGTAACATGTGAGTACACAATTGAACAATCACTGTCAGACTTTTGGAATGTCTTACTCAGGAAATTCAGTTGTTTTAAAACATCTGACATGAAATGTAAAGTTGCAAGAAACTGGTATGTTGTCACATATTTAAACAATCCAACAGCAGTGGCATCACCAGTCCCAGTGTTAGGGTAGGCATCATCTGATAGACACATGATGAGGGGATTGAGATTAGCTAAAACAGCATCAACTGCTCCACCAACAGATAACCACCCTGGTATCACAGGGCGCACAAATTGTCTCCTTAATTCCATATTCAACACAGAGAAGATCTTGGTCAGTTTTGATTTGTGTTTGGTTGAGTAGTGAAAGTAATTGTAAATTTGGTTGAGTTTCTCTCCAAATTTGTCAAGGTATGGTATAGCATGTGAAGCTTGAGCAGCTGCAAGGGCAAGCCTATGAGCAATGCAGTGTGTTCTGATAATAAATGGGTTGTCCTGTTTCAGTAAAGTTGTGACACCTTTGTGCTTCCCTGTCATAACACTGGCACCATCTGTGGCAACAGCACACATTTTATTCAGTTTCAAACCCTTGCCCTCCAAAACACTGACAATTGTGTTATAAATGTCATCAGCTGAAGTTCCATCTAAACCTACAACCTCAAAAAATCTAACTTTGATTGTGCCTTGTACAAGGTATCTTAAATAATGATAACAGTTTTATCCATGGCTATATCTGCCATCTCATCAGTCAGTACAGCAAAGAACTCAGACTGCTGAAGCTCCAATACCATCTTCTCATCTATGACCAGTTTCATGGCTTCTTGGAAGCTGTGGATGGAATTAGGGTGCTCATAATTAGTATGTGCATCAACCTTTAGTCCCTTCAGCTCATCACAACCCTATGAATAAGAAAATGAAAACATGAAATTGTATCATGTTTCTGACTGATTTTTTTATATGTTTAAAGACATGTTATACAAAGACAGGTTAACCATTTGAATGCTGTGATTTTTCAAAATTTAGTATTTATTTTACTAATTTTATGATATTTCTGTAATTTTATTGATAATTTTTGATCAAATGGAAATCACATTTCATTGGCTACACTTTTTTATCAAAATTTTGGCAAAAATCTGAAAAAAAATGACTGGGGTATACTTTATAAAGGCGAGAAAAATTGACTTTATTTACATCAGCAGTGTTTTCATAAACACAAATTTTAAGAGAAATCTTTATTTTAATTTTGAATCTATGCATAAAATCCGAAAAATTTCAGCAGAAACCCTACCTGCATTATGGTCAGCCAGTTCAGGTCACTGAAATGATCATTTGGACAGTTCTTCTTTGCCATGTAGTAAATATTGGTCATGGCAGCCTTCACAGTGGCTTCTTCCTTGCAGTAAGCATTTGACACCACATCTTGAAAGGCAGGCGCGTATACTCGGGCAGCAGCAGCAGCTTTATGGTCACTAATCCTGGCATGCTTCGTGCAGTAATCTTTCAGGAGATATGGGCACCCAGGACTAGTAAATGAATTTCTATTCCCAGCCTTTTTGCACCATTTACAGCTCATAAGTTTTGAGTCTTGGTCATACTCTAGCCACGGAAAACATGCCTTGAGAGGGAAAGTGAAATTGTTCATCATCTAGTGTATAGTCCAGGGGATGAGTGTTATCACATTGACATGTGAATAAATGGCCGTGTCGGACTCCCGACTAGACTGATGCTCATCAAAGCATTTGAAATACTTTTGACTCACCCATGACTGAATCTTGGGTCCTCGTTAGTTTTCTTTTGAGAAACCAATTTCCCCCACAAAGAGCTGCCGATAGTGATTTTTTTACAGTAGTACTTTCCATAACTGTACTCTCGCTGTCGCTCACAAATTACGAACAAAAATGAACATTTTAAACAGTATAATCATCAATGGAAAACTAAACTAGGTAATTAAATTTGCCGTGAGTTTCGATAGAAATAGTTTTTAAAAATGTAACCAATTTGATAAATGCGTTCAAATTTTGCAAACTCGATCACCAAGCGAGGAAAAAACATGTGACCCAGCTCAAATAACATGCCAAATGACCGACCGACTCACCTTCCACTCAGGCAAGAACTTCGCGCTACTTCGATCCACCTTCCTTCTTTTCTCTGTAGTTTCCTGATTTGCTTGTTTTTCCTTATCATTGTTGTTTAGCTCAGGGAAGTATGTATCTAGCGTGTTTACGGCTGTCGATGTCCGCTTCGATCCCCGAGACCCGCTGACCCTGCCTGCCATTTTCAATTTTGATGCTAATGAAAAAGTTTACAGCACGTGACAATGTAGGGTATCTCGAAACTGCCTTGATACACGTGATCTATGAAAGCATACTACTATCGCGCGTACAGAACGGGGATCTTGAAACGTTTAGCGCAATGCATGCTCATGTAGCCGGAGGCCGGTCAAAGGGTAATAACCATGTGACTTGTGTACATGTACATGCGCGATGCAGGATAACCAGATAACTTTTGCGTTCGATTATCGGCCGGCAATCGCGACTCGATTTTTATTTTGAACTGAAAATCCGGCTTCAAAAAGACAGGATAAATTTGCATTCGACCATCGGCCTAGAATCAAGATGTGATTGATATTTTCAAACGAAAATCATGCTTCAAAAACAACAAAATTGTTCGTAAATGGCCGATCACACATTCATTTTTTTTCGTAAATTTTCATTTTTGTTCGTAATTTACGAGCGTTACGAGCGACAGCGAGAGCACAGCTTGTAATAAATGTTTACGATAACGACGATATTTTTAATAGTAACATGATATTTTGATGTACCGTTATTCATACTGATACAGAGAAACATATTTGAATTGAATGAAAAATAAAAATACGAAACTGATCAAAATCACACATCACTGACAGTGTGCAACGTGGTATTCTGAGTCACTGCAACCATAGAGGTAACATCTCTCGCTCTTTGCTGTAGCTAACACTGTAACAGTGGTAAACATTCATACCGGTAATCATAAAAAATGTGCCTCTAGAATTTAATGGGATTTCTGTTAGCACGTGAAGCAAAAATTTCCCGTGCTCGGTCAAAACGAAAGTCTGCAACCGATGGTCCTTCCATTGTAAGGAGCATCAGGTCATCGGCATGATCGTCGCCTAGTCGATTACGTCTTGCTGTGAGTACGCGGTTTTGGCAACTGAATCCCCGTTCACAGGGCACGGACGAAACCGGAATCACCAGAGCTATGCAGGCTAACAATCGGAACATTGGAAACAGCTCTCCATATTCGTTTATCAGAATACGACAAGATTCACAGAAATTGGGTCGTCCGTGGGCACGCAAAGTCAGTTTCATTTGAGTAAACTCGGCTCGCAAATCGGGCCCATGAACTGGGGCTACCATCGGCACGCCATCTTCAACGCGATTTGTAGCACCAAAATGGGCAATCAGTGTCGCCAGAGACTCTGTGCCATAATCACGGATCTCAACATCACGATCTGGATATTTGCTGGCATTTAGAACTTTATCGAGGCACGTTAGAAAATCAATACATTCACTGGGAAATCGTGCTCGCAGTCGTTCGATGAGATACGTTATGAAGTCACGCCTAACATTTGCATAACCTTCGATGTGATTGGCAGCTACGTAAGTTAGAGAATGACCACGATATACATTGTTTTCAATTTCCCTCGTCAGCTTGCTCTCATGTTCGCCTAGACTGTCTGGTTCTAATAATAGCTGTAGAGACGCGATTGTTGATTGGACCATCGGTTCGATAGTAGCCAAGTTGACATCTTCTCGTTGGAATACAAGATTGCAACGGTCCATGATTGGCAGTACGTCCATCAGCAAATGCGTGATGGCGAGGAACGAGTATTGTTTGATCTGCTTTAAGAGACCGCCAGCAATTGCGTTGTCACGTTGTGCTGCTTCTTCGTCGAATTCCATGACAAGCGCTGGCCAGTTGTCGTAAATTCCTTTGACGGCTCGGCCGAAAGACAGCCATCGCACTGAGCAAGGCTCTTTTAAACTTAGGACATCTTCGCTTTCGAGAATTTTATTTAGTTCTCGTAATCTCTGGTATCTTGTGGCAGAATACTTGAAAAAGTTGAAAATGTTATTCACGGTCTTTTTATACTCCGTAACTTTCTTGACACCGCGACTAGCATCGGCTGCTGCAAGTGCCAACCGGTGTGCGGCACAATGGACATGGATAAGATATACATTCTGATGTTTCAATCGTACGCCGACACCGTTATGTCTACCCGTCATGACGGAAGCCCCGTCAGAGCCGAGACCCATGACTTTCGATATTTCAATTCCATGATCACCGATTACTGATAAAATTTTGTCAGCTACTGTTTGGGCTGTACCGTTTAAAACAGTGTAGTTCCCAATAAATATTGTACGGGTTTTCCATCATCAACAATTTTCAGAAACATGATCAGCTTCTTATGAACCGTGACATTGACTGTTTCGTCAACGAGTATGCCAACAAACGGCGAATCGGATATTTTCTGAGAAATTTCTTCACGTACTGTGTCAGCTAATGCTCCCTGCATGGCTTTAACACTGTCGTGGTGCGTGTAAGTCTCCGTTTTCAAGTATTCGCATCCGTTTTCCACGTTGCAGTTAAATCAACGACACGAATTTTCGGTCTGGTATCTCCTCCTTAGCCATGTAATAGACCGTACGAAGGACTGCTCGCTGTTTTCCCTTAGTTTCGGAAAGTCCTTTACTAGAAAAATCACGCATTAAATCCTGCGATGATCGTACCACAGCAGCCTCACGATGATCATCGGTCTTCATATGACGCTTTATCGCAGATTTTTGTGAATCTGGAGACCCACGAGTAAACGCGTTCCTCTTATTTGCTTTCTCACACAGCATACAGAACAGCAAAATTCTTTGTTTGTCATTATCTATGGCCTGAACTTGTGAGCGAAGCCACGGATACTCGATGCTCCAACAGCTTTGAAACTCAGTGTGACTTTCTCCCGTGCCGGGTTGCTTGCGCTTCCGTTTCACTGCTGTCAACGTTGAACTTGATGTCACTGAGGACACGGTAGCGGTGCACGTGGTAGACTCTGAAGTAGTCGTGGCTGGCATGTCAGCCCTTTTAGTGCTTGAACTTGTACAAGATTCATCTTGCGATGCTTCCGATAGTTTTTTACTCGAAGCACTAAAGTTGAAAGATAGCAACGAGGATTGCTTTGACATGATATATGAGCTATGGTGGCAACAGTTACAGGTAGCTACGCTGCCTCTCAGCACGCACGCTGTCGTGTCGGTGATATGATAAGTGTGGTTGTTTGCCCGGAGGAAAATGTAAAAATCGCTCGAAATGATTTGCTCAAATTGTTACAATTTCAGGCAACACCCATGTGAGTAGTCAGTTGTTGACGGGTCGCAACCTCACAAAGCAAAAAATCGCTCAGCATGTTGCAATTTCACAGTTCTCTGCATATTATAGCTCTGATGCAATCTTGGTTGGAGGGACCGTGGACAAAATGCCGTTTTGTCATCAAAATAGCGCCCAAAATGGGCGTCAGTATTTTGCGTACAGTCAAACGCATTGCCATCAGAAAAATGCGTGCGTAAAATTTCTTCTGCGATAATACGCACTTTTTTGCGTAACCGCGAACTCTGATCTGATGGTCTAACGTCAAAAAATTCACTGATATTGACCAAGGTATAATATAAATTATATCATACCAGTATATCGATGGCGCAAATACAGCGATCTGATTGGTCGAGACGCAAAAAGAACCGTGGTATATTGGCGATATACCACAGCTGGCATATGCGCGAGCTCTCAGCTTGAGCAAAAATCAGTTTTTTGTGTTCAGCGCCACAATTTCAATACACAGTTATCACACCCAGAGATGGTATACCACTCAATTTTGACCAGTTCACTTCATATATGCACTCGCTATCGCTCGTGCATATATGTTGTGTATTGTAGTGTGCATGTGCATATCAATTAATGGTGTGATGCAAGCCAATATGGCTGCCACAGTTTATGGCGTGAACCCCCACAGACCACTGTCATGTGATTTCCCAACATTTAACAGCTTTGCCCCTCTTCCCTGTAATGAAGCTACCAAGCATGTAATTCAAACACCATAATCAAACGGGGACTGTGTCATCAGTGATGACTTGTTTTGAAAATCGCTTTCTTTTCTCTGACCTTACAGGTATATTTTCTCTGTATGAGTAATACAAGAAAATGGAGTTACAGTCAAGACTAGGCTTGCATCAATTAAGCCGCTATGCTACTATGAATGATCTGTTATTCAAACAATTTGGTTTTCAAGTACTTGGAAACAACATCCAAGAGGAGAATACAGACACATATCCCATCCTGGTCCAATGTGTCCTGAGAGAATCAGATGTAGAAATCTGGGGAGGATTTTGTGTCCGTGCATACATTGTCAAACTTGACTTTCAAAAGACTCCAGGCCAACCTGAGATGTGTTTAGCCATCCTGTTGAAAAATAAGTACACTCCTGATGTGAAAAGACTGCGAGCACCATTTAAACTTCAAGCCTATCATCTGCAGTGGATTCAGGTTTGTTTTCAAATAAATGCTTTCTTGACAAAGTTTGACCCGAGGATCTATAGTTTACAATTACCAAATTGAGTTCAGTGGAAAGTTTTCCGGGAATGGTGGGATGGACAGGTTGAGCATGGTATACATAACGAATTTGTGACAAAAAACGGTAGACCCACTCATAAGGCTATGTAAGTTTATTTGTGGTATTAACGTTTTGAGTTGAGTCATACAAACAGCATCCATATACCGATATACCATATACTCATGCATGAGCCCCAGGTTCGGCAACACAAAACGGCGGTAAAACGAGGGGAGGGGCTTGTATTCAAGCAACCCCATGTTATCTGCCATTGATGCTTAATTTATGCTAATTTTATGGATGATTTTTTCAACACCATTCGATCTTTCTATCGCTTTCAAAATTGACTTACACATCCAAAGAAATTGATTACACAATCTGTAGATACAATAGTTTTGGTGAAATTTCAGAATCAAAAAACCCCAAACTTAAACAAAGACGTCATGTATGCTGCTGATCAACAGTAATGTGAACTGGCATGCATTGCCTACACGGAAAGGCAACTCAACATTCCTTTATCAAACTGTCTACATCTTGTGAAAACAACAACACAGCAGTGAAAATTGTAATAGTGACCAGCAAAATGTCTTCACAAATGAAAGGATAATTGTTCAAACAAAAGAAACTGCATGGTAAGAGGATGAAAACAGTGGTCGTGAATAAAAATAAACAACGGCGGAACGGGGGCGAGCAGGGTCAAAGAATCAACCAACTACTGGAAAAATGTGTCATTATGATGCTGTCAAGGGAACTCCAGTTTCCCATTGTTTTAACATCTTTTTATAGTTTCTTTATCATCTACAAGTAATTTTACCAAGTTTAATGACCAAATATAGTCTCCTAACTTTTCTGTGTTTGAGTTAATACACCAGTGTTCTCCCCAGAGGGTTTTAGCGTATCGGGGCTGATATCCTTTGATTTTTGCCGATACGCTATCACTAAGGCCGATACGCTACCCGATATCCTATCGTAAATGGAACTGTCCCTAATCAAGCTTTTCATGCCTGTGTTGCTCGTTTGACAAACCATGTCTTTTGTTGTAAAATAAAACAATGTAACAAGCATACCAACCGTTTTGAGTGGTTTCAGGTCGTCATCCACACGTTCATAGCTTACTCTCTCTAGTGACTACACCGATAACACGTACCGAGGTGTGAAACGATCTCACCTCGACGCTAACGTTACCGGCGACGCTATGAGGTTCAGCGGCAAAATGTTCACAATGGCAAAAGACAGCAAAAGTCAGCGACGATTTCCGACGAAATAGTTTATATCACTGTTTCAAATCATACTGATTACACAATCCCTAGATACAGAAGTTACAATTTGGTGAAATTTCAGCTCGACTTACATCTTGAAATCAAAACTTTAAACAAAGACGTCATCAGTGTTTCCTTTAAGGTTTCGAGAGGGTGCGCAACTTGAGATCCGCCTGATTGCCTCACAGTTGGGTCCGTTCATGTATATGCTAATTTATTGAGGTACGTCACAGCGTACAATGAACGTTGGTGGCAACTGCGCCGCCAACGGGCGCTAGACTCGAAACGCGGAAGTAAAATCTACGCTGAGATCGCACATTTCGCCCTGAGTTATTGTTTCCAAAACTAATACCGATTGAAATGACAGAGACTAAAGTTGCGCAAAACATGAAATTTCACTGCGAGAGCGTTCGTCGACACTGCGCAATTAGCGCGCAAATAAGCCTTAGCTGGAACACTGGACGTCATGTATGCTGCCGATCAACAGCATGCAGCAGCATAGCATAGCATAGTGTGAACTGCCTTTCAAAGCACAGGCATGCGTTGGCTGCACGTAAAAGCAACCCAATTTTCAAAGATCAAACTGTCAGTACTTTGTGAAAACAGCAACGTAGCAATGAAAAATTGTTATAGTCACTGGTAAAAGCTCTTCACAGATGGAGGGTTAATGAAAATGAAAATTGAAATTGCATGTGAAGAGAATGAAAACCGACATCGCATGCGTGAATGAAAGTAAACAATAGCGGATGTGACATCATGGGACTGTTCTATTTTGGTACCGGGGGTGCGCAGAGGTAGAGAACCCTGATAAATGTACTAAAAAAACGTGGCACACTAGCGATGTTGTAACAGGAACTTAAATGTCTCATTGTTTTACATCTTTTAATAGCGTCTTTGATCTGAGAAGCAGTTTTACCAACTGTAGCGGTATATTATACTCTCCTAACTTTTCTTTATTTGAGATAAACAAGGGTAGAAGCTTATGCAACTCAGTTAGGATGTACTACATTTTGAAAAAAAATCAGTGGAGGGGCTCCACTCCAGAAGTACCCTGTTTTGTCAATTTTTGGTGAATACAAACTATATGCAAATTTTATGAAACACCAATTATGCAACTGTTATGCAAATTAGCCGCTACTCTATCAAAAAATCCTAGGGAGAACCCTGTACACAGATGTAATGCATATGCAAAAATCCTCTGAAAAAATTGGGGGGTTTATACACAAGCAGGGGCTTATACTCTGATGAGTACGGTAGTATACAGTAGATGATTTGACAAACCATGTATTTACTGTTGATATTTATGAAAGCACATAGTGATTTAGAATGTGTCAGGCAGTGCAGCAGTAACTCTTGTCCTTTTTCACCTATATCCACACAGGATGTTTTAGATGAAGACCTGGACGGTATGCCTGGCGGAAGTACCAAGGAAATTCCATTCATTGCTATGTATGATGCAGTTGAATTGTCGGAGACAGAAAGAATGACAAAAGATCTAATATCATGGAAAGAAATGAATTTGGTTCAAAAAAGTATCATGCTGGTAAATTCTGGAGAACAGGACAGTATGACAGAAGAAATGGCTACTACTGTGAACCAATCAGCTTTGAGAGAGGAATCACATGACCTTTCACCTTCAGGTGATGCCCAAATATGTCAGGAAGTGCCAATAAACACAGTTCATATGAATAATCATTCAGAAGTTGAACCATTTCTAAGTGATTTGAGAGATGATAGCCAAAAGAGGAGAATTGATGGACAAAATCAAGATGCTAAGGATGTTTTGGAAGGAATAATCAAGACATCAGGAGATTCTAACGTTTCGGCAAATTTAGAAAATATTCCAAATGCAGGTGTTGAGACAAAAATGCAAAGTGAGAAATCAAGAAATGACACTGATCTGACACATGAAAATATTGTGACAGGAAATACTGGAGGACAAATACTGGAAAATATAAGAGAAGAGATAGAAAGTACCGATTGCGATAACCAATCACCTATGAGACAGAAATCACATGATGCCTGTCAACCAATCACAAGAGAAATCTCAAGTATTGATGGCCAGTTAGTTCAGGAAGAGGCAGATTTGAATAAAGTGTTGCAAGAGGCACACAATGAGAGCCATGGTTGTTGTGAGGATGATAATATGAAACAAATGAACAAAAATTGTAGGAATAATAAGAGATCTGAAGAAACAGACAACATTGCAAACTCAGATTTTGGCCTACTTAAAGCTGATGCAGAACATAGCATGGAAGGCGTGAGTGACTCCAACACTGCTGCCACCAAAGCATTGGATGTCACTTCAGAACTGACAGAAACAAAAGAATTTTTACACAGTGACGCTGAGGGCGATAGCAGCAATGATGATGATGCATCTTATCATCCAGAGGCAGACAGCGACAGTGATGAAGAATACACTCCGCAAACACGGAAATCCAACAGGCGGAAAGCAGGGTCAGGTAAGGCACTGAAAACACGGAAGAAGCGAAAAGAGAAGTTCCAATGTGCGGATTGTGGGAAGAGTTTCAGAATGGAAAAAAGATACAGTCTGCACATGGAATTGCACAAAACTGAAGGCCCCCAAAAGAGAAGGCGGAAGGCAAATGTCAGAAACAAGTGCAATGATTGTGGCAGAGTTTTCAGACGTCTGAAAGAATACTCTGAGCATATGCAAAAACACAGACGGGATGCCAAGCTTCAACGCAACCAGTGTCGCATTTGCGGAACACATCACAAAACCTTGAAAATATTGGAAGCTCATGTGAGCTCTGAACACCCCGGGGAGAAGCCATTTGCCTGTGAAATATGCAGAAATACTTTTCTCACAAAGGTAGGCAAGTATAAACACATTAAGGAAATTCATGGTGACAGTATGTTGCAGTGTGACCAATGCGACATGGCCTTCAGGTCAACTGGTGCCTTGGTACAACACAAAAAAACCAAACACACACCGCTGGAATTGTGGAACCATGTATGTGACGTGTGCAGTAAGAGATTTCCTTATAAATCTGTGTTACAGACACATATCATGACATCACACTCGGATAAGAGGAACTTTCACTGCCAGGTGTGTGGGAAGGGCTTTAAAGGCAGACGCACATATCGTGAACACATGCATACCCATGATAGAGAGAAGCCATACATGTGTGAGCAATGTGGAAAGAGTTTTCGTCGTAGGGCACATCTGACAGATCATGCTGCCGTCCACACAAAAGAAAAAAATTTCTTATGTGATTATTGTGGTAAAAGTTTCAGTAACAAGGCAAATCTTTACGTACACAGAAGGCAGCACACTGGAGTACGTCCTGTGGTGTGTAAGATATGTGGACAAGGTTTTCACCGCCAAAGATATCTTGCAAAACATATGGAGAAAATACATCCAAATCCAATGACACAATCGAATGATATTGGAACACATGACAATGCCACAACAGATGCAGTTTCTCAGATCTTATGATTTCCAGTGATGCTTACATAGGAGTTACATGTGATAGAGGGACTATGCATGTATTGTAACCTTTTTACCACAATGGTTTGGCCTTAGCCAATTGTTAGTTTGGACCTGCTCACTGACAATGGGGGTGAACAGGATAAGATAGAGTGTGCCAGTTTTCAAAATTTTACAACACTTTCCTGGTTCACAGCTTGTGTGGATTTATTCTGATGCCTTTTTGAGTAAATGGTGTTTTTTGATTCTCCTCTGTTTTTAAAATTGTTAAATTTTCTCAACAGAATGGCAGTAAGTTGTCTTTCTGAGTCAAAACTGTGTATGGTGAATTTTGATTGTTATGATAATTGGGGGGAATCCCTGAAATTTCTTTGAAAATTTTGGCATTTGTTCAAATCTTATGTTTCAAAGTATGGAGTACCTGTATTCATTTCATTTTTGATGTTCTTATTGATGTTATTTTCTTTTTTTTTCCGGGGGGGGGGGGGGGGGGGGGGGGCCAAGGAAATGTTATTATTTTCCTTCAAGTACATTTAGATAAAAAGCCTTGCAAACACATCTTATTGTGTACAATACAAAATGATGACTTTGAGTGCCAAAGTCAATTTTTGTCACCCTTAAAAAATATACCTAAGTCAATTTTTGTTACATTTTTGCTAAAATTTTGCTAAAAAACTGTGGCCAATGAAATGTTGAGTTCATTTGGTCCACAATTATCACAAAAATTACAGAAAAGTTTGGTAAAATGTTGCACTAAAATTTTGGTGGGAAAAAATACAGCATTCGAAGGGTTAAGGGGATGGGGTTTTTCCGTCTGCACAACGTTCTTGTTGATAAACATTGCATCTTCCCAAGAAATTGGCAATGAATGTCGTGCAAAGCTGAAGCATATCAATGTTTGATGCATGTTTGTAGTTCACCGTATTTGTAGATAGCTTTCCAATCAGTGCAAGACTTTGCCAAATAAACTTTGGTTGCGTCCCTTCATTAATATGAAGCTGCTTTGGCCAAAGTCACCAGTTTTGCTACAAGTGCCGTGTTCAAATTTGGATATGCACAAGGGATGTTGGAGTATGTTGTGCACAGCAACAGACCTTATGTATGACAGGACAACCCCTTATCACACAGTCCAGCATGAAATTCAGTTGTCAATAATATTACACATACAACCTATGTTGACATTTCATTAAACTGTGGTGTTTCTGGCTGTTTAAGATAGAATCACAGGCGCTTGGCTTGTTGCTTCGCGAATTTTCTCTACTGTAATACATGATACAACAAGAAAAGATACTAAAGATTCTCCATATGACAAGCCAAGCACCTGTGGGTAGAATGCACCACAGGGACAGATATTCAGACTCTCAAACTTTTTCAAATGAGCCAATGAGCTGTAATAAAATAAATGTTTTGTGGTGAACAAAATAAAATATTGAGGTTTCTGGCTTCCTGACTACAGCGATTTAGTCTAATTTACATCAGACACCCATACTGTACTGAAAATAACTGCAAATGGAATGATTCTGAGACAGACATTGTAGCAGTTTATGTCTAGACGTCTTTTTGTATGGTATCATGTGTATGTAAGAGATGTATAAAAATGTTATCATGAAAATACCACTCAGCATGCCCTCAGACATTGGTGTCTTGCATAGCCCTCCGCTTAGCATCACGTGATCTTCTGCACCAACATCCTCTTACATCCTTTGCAGAATTTTCAGTCCCCACAGATGCAGTCCGGCTGGGACTTATAGATTTGGGTCCGTCTGTCTGTCCATCCGTCTGTCAGCAGTCATTTCTCTCTCACCCGTGAGCCAATTTTTTCAAACTGTGTGCAAGGATAAAGTACTGTGGCGTACATATGCATGTCAATTTATTTTGCAATACGATCCAATATGGCCACCGGCGGCCATTTTGTTACGATTTTTTATGTTTTCAACCATAACTCAACTATCCCTGAATTTATTTCAATCAAACTTGTCACACAGGCGTTGTATTGTAATGTGCATGTGCATCACAATTAATGGTGCGAGTGGGGACTGTGTCATCAGTTTTGAATTCTTGAAATAGTGTTCCAAATCTCTGTCTAAGTCTGTGACTCCCTGAATAATTCCATAAATCGTATGCCCCTTCCTGGTTTCGGTGTCAGATACCTTGTCTCACACTGCCCAATTCCAAATCCACCGAAACAGTCGTATCTTTTGTCTGAAAATATACCGTGCCTTACAATATACAATGCCACATTGATATCAATTCTCTACAGAGCATTTAAGTCTTTGATGTCACTCTTTCAAAACATTTGAATTTTATACTCCCCAGAACGACATTGAATAATTTTATAATTTCATTAGGAACATAGCAGAAGTCCTTGTTCCAGGATTCAGTAAATATCAGTGGACAATGCTATTTTTTCAGCCTCATCAGCAAGACCAAAGTATAGTGGCCCCATATTAACTGTAGTACAATTCCATGTTGTCATCTGGGGCATTTTTAACGTAATGACTGAAGGTCACCATGTTATTGTGATGGGCTTTGGTTGACGTCGTCCATTGAAAATTTTCCATAAACAACAAAAAGTCAAAAACCACTGAATAGACTGTGTTGATATTTGGTTCAGATGTTCAGATTGTGTTCAAGGTTCCGATTCCTAAAAATGGAGTTAAACGGTGTAGCAGTTTGGAAGGTACACTAATCCTGCATTTTGGACTTCTATGAGTTGTGGAACAGAAATGTGGTTTTGATAAATGTTAAAAATATGCAGGACTGGTGATTCGAAGTATCAGAGATTTCTAAGCTCTTTTGGGCAACAAAAGTGATAAAAAAAACATTTCATATTTTAGATTCTAATTTGAGATGACCCTTGGCATTTGACCTATGACCTATATACTTGACCTATTTATACGCACATGTACATGATATAGTGGGAGAGATTTGTAGTGTCGTTCAAACATGGTCTGTTTGCATGGAAATAAGATTTGTTTGTGACTTCAGTTCATTTGTCATTGATAATGGTGATGCTTTGAAAGTGGACTGACCCATGCTACACCGGAACATTTTTTGTGTTCCATGACAACAGCCTGAGACGACAAAAGCCCTGAAGATTTCTATTGTTGTGTCCCAACATTATCTCACATCTGATCACTTCAATCAAGTAAACATCCTTGAGTCAATATACAGACTTTGACATTCACATTGAAGTTACAAGTTTTAGGTTAGTTATCAAGCTTGCACCAGCATCTGTCCTGAGCATCTGTCTGTGTGTTCTCACAGGAAATTACAGGGAACAAAATTATTTGAGAAGTTTCTCTCCTTTAAATAGAAGCTATATTACAATTTAAACCTGTCATGGATGGATTGCTCTCAAATGATCTGAAACACAGTTATTGCCCATTAGCAACAAATCTATAGCAAGATTTATGTAAAGTTCATGAACTTACACAAGGTATTAGACAAAAAGATGACCATGACTTTGCTGCCCTACTTGATCATCTTGCCCCCTTAAATTGACTAATATTTATAGACCTTTTTGTAATAAGGGTGGCAGGCAAGATTGGCTTTACGTTTCCAACACCATGGTATGGACCAATTCCTGTGGTGGCTTTCTACCAACCTTTTAGCAGTAATTCAGTTTATTCCTATTTATTTCATTCTGGTTTCCTTAGCTTAGTGTATAATTTTGTAATCTTAATTACTGTCAACTTAGCTTTACTACACTTATTCAAACCTCATTATTCTTACACTACTGTTATACCTTATAACCCAAAAATTTTTCAAGAGATGCATACATGATTGTCACTCAACAAACCATTTACAAATATGTCTTCTGCTTGTTTCTCCATATACATATACATGTCCCCTTTCTCACAAAAATGGTCTTAAAATCGCAATGTGAAAAATAGTCTTTCAGCTATATGTTGCACATTGACTTCATGGTCTATCTAATTCACAGTGAGGGGTTGTTGATAAATGCTGACAATACTAGGGCCTAGGTGGTCATTATGTCCCAGTGCCATTGGCGGTATTTTTTTTATCTGTTCACAATACTCAAAATTCATAGACAAGCCCGTAAGGTGAATGTAATGTTCTTGAGGTATATACCACATCATCTTTTGAGATGTCATCATTTGTCAGTTAAACCTCTGCTGCCTCTCTCAGCAAATCATTGATTTTTTTTCAACATCTTTCAAGATAAGCAAGTGTGAAGGAGAATACCATCTCGCTGATGACTGACAACTGCCCATTGCAACAATGGGAATCAAAGTCCCTGAATTGAACTCTTTCACCACCATGGTTTGGTGCAAACCCATTGTATCACTGATCGTCATGGACTGTGTGAGATGCAGGGTAGAGTTTCTTCAAGTCAGTGAATTTAGAAAATCATTTGCAACAGTTTCTCTTGTGTCTCTTCTATTTCAAACAAGCCTATTTGAAATTTGGCAGACCAGGTCCAGTTTTTCTGGTGATCAAACATGTTGCCTTCACAATAGATCTGGAGATACAAGTGAAGGCTTGGGAAACAATGGTCCATGCATTGCATTTTGCTTCCTTATGTACCCACCACAATCTGATTTCATCAAGAGTCCAGAACTACATTCAGATTATGTACAAAACATCAAACATTGCACAAATTTAATTATTATAATAAATGTTTTATTATGAAAGGTTAATAGGATTGTCATATTTCACTGTGTTCTGTAAAATCTCACTGACTTTCATCTCAAAGTAACATTTAGAGACCAGCTGAAATAGGATGTGATAACGGGAAACTCAATCCAGTTTTATCCTTGTTACATAACAGTAGTATTGTTCCATTAAACTGACAATAAAGTTTATGGATTAGGAAAATAATGTAGTGACACTGTGCTCCCATTTTATGGAAATACTTAGTACTAGCACACACATAACATTGCATTTCTTATATCCCAGCAGATATGCAATGCTTCACCTCATAATTACATTCACACAAAAATTGCCACAAATACACAAATTTCACCATTTCAATGAATCCTATTTTGGTAATCCTATTTTGGTCATTCCTAGGAACTTGTAAACCAAATTTTAAAGCAATTGGACCATTGGTTTCACAAAAGATTTTTTGACAAAAATGGTAAAAATAAAGAA
Source organism: Ptychodera flava (assembly GCF_041260155.1). Taxonomy (NCBI): domain Eukaryota; kingdom Metazoa; phylum Hemichordata; class Enteropneusta; family Ptychoderidae; genus Ptychodera; species Ptychodera flava. The sequence goes on from NW_027248278.1 coordinate 10,025,801, forward strand.
AAAATTCATTAGAAATAGGAGATAACCAATATTGGCACCAAATCAATACAAGTCAAAGTGCATGGCCTAAAGTATGACATTTACCAGATAAGTAGTTCCCGAGTTCTTGATTTTCAACTTTTTTGTACCTCATTTGAATTTTTATGATGCTGACATGTTCTTTTGAAGAACACCACACCTACATCATGTGCAACATCACTTTACCAAAATTCGGCTTGACCCTTGCAGCTGTTCTCAAGTTCTTGCTGTGGATATACTTAAATACATTTATACATACACACAAACAGACTGACTGACTGCTGTGGACATACATTCATATATACATATATACACTGGTTTCAGAGAATAATTTTTTGACAAAAATGACAAAAATAGTGAAAAAATTCATTAACAATAGAAAAAGCCAATATTGGTATCAAAACAATACATATAAGCATGCATGGCCTAAGGTACCTAAAGTTCTTGATTTTTGACCATTTTCACCTTTTTTTTACTACCTCTTTGCATATTTATGACACTGACAGCCTGACAGGTTCTGCTGATATGCATCTGGCACGGATGATTAAATCTAATTGGCCGATTGTCACTATTCACTGCAACTTAGGGAGTCTATTGAGTATAATTCAATGATAATGGTAAGATTCACCAAACCAATTGGATAACAGCTTCTGAGCTACTGCACATTAGCCCAACAGGTTCATTTGAACAACAGCACATCTACATACATAGAGCATCACTGCGCCAAAAATCAGCTTGACATGCGCAGTGGTTCACAAGTTTTTGATCTGGATGGACTGACAGACAGACATGTTTCCACCATATAACTTGGCTTCTGGTAGCCATATATGTATGGCAAATGGGAGCTAAACATTGAATTAATAGAGTTAACCATCTACATACATACAGACTAACAGACAGACATATTACATACAGACATTTTTCCACCATATAATCTCCCAGTTGCCATATATGTATGGCAAATTGGAGCTAAAAATTGAATTGAAGTAATACAAAATTAACCATCTTTCAAGAAGTACAGTTGGTGCTGAGGGTACCCATGTCACACAAGACAGTACATTATTCAGGATTTCATATCCTAAATTTCAATCTACCACTACTCAATATCATTTCATCTGGTTCATAGCCTACTGATGGTCGAGTTACAAAAGTTGTATGATTGATCATGGCTGTCAGTTCTCTCTACCCTATGTAGCTTTAGACAGCCTACATACGTAGGGAGAAATGAGCTACAGGGCAAACAGTGTCGGCGCAATAGACTTGGCTTGGAAAGTGCAACATCTAATGCTGCCTAACAAAGATGCCATATTTTTCGCCCTTACTTGCTTAAATCAAATGCTAGCATTATGTCCAGATTTTTTTTCAAATCTTGATAGGAATTGCACTAATATATATTCTGTAGCTTTTTAAATCAAATCTTGATATATATTGCACTAGTATATATTCTTAAGCTTGCAATGCTCTTCTGATTTTACCTATGAGTAAAAGTATCCTTCTATGCACTAAATTATCGCTCAGCATCATTTGTTATCACCTTCCATCTTGGCAAGTGGTGGCATAATAAATATATTGTCTAGAATCAGGGGTACCTTAAGAATTGTAGATTAGATATAAGAAATTAATGCCCTGATGCCCTATGTTCAGGGTGATTTTCTGAGTCTTGACAGGAAAACCTTACTCAATGTCTGAAAGTCTGGCGTTTCAGACATCAGCCTTCTCATTAAGATGACATTATCAACGTTGGTGGCACTAAACAGATGGAGGACAGAGCTGAAAATATGGACTTCGGAACTGAATGGAGAATGGAATGTGAAATGTGATGGATACCCTTTTGCAGGAAATAGTATAGTTTTGAGGATGGCCATATCTGAATAAAAGATAACGGTCAGAGTTTATCATTGTGAGAAGTATTGTTGTACACTTTGAAATAGCTGCCTGTTGATTTTAGCATTTTCAGATTTTCATTGCCACCAGTAGGTTTTTAATTTAGCTAACGAGACACCCTAACTAAAGTAAATATAGCAAAAGTTTAATTGGCGGCAAAATGACAGACTGAGCAGAATTCTCTAAAAAAAGATGCTAGCTAGAATGTGTTTTATAGTGTATACTTGGATCAGCAGTTAGTCTGTACTCAGTTGGTCATGAAGTATCAAATGACGCTGTTTTGAACATCTACTGCAGGGGAAGCTTTTCTGACAAAAGTGACAACCATGTGGTTTTTCTCCATGGGTTCTCATATGGGTTCTGCATACATCCCGGCGACTAAACCGCTTGCCGCATAGTCCACACTTGTAGGGCCTTTCTCCTGTGTGAGTCGTGATGTGGTTCTTGAGATGCATGGAGCGTTTAAATCTCTTGCCGCAGTACTTGCACGGGTATGGTCGAATACTTTTGTCTTTGCCAAGAATACGAGGTCTAACAGGAGCCCTCTGTACATCTGCGGCATTCCGCTGCATACCAGAGGTGCCACGGAGAGTTTGAAAGTGAGATGAAAGGTGGTTTCTCAGTTCTGTGACACTCTTTGTTTGCTTCCCACAAAATCTGCATATAAGATTCTGACTAGTACCCGGTGGAGATGCTGACGATGGCGCTATAATTGAAGTAGATGCCAAATAGGCGTTACCAGACGCACACTCTAAACCAACAGGCAGAGAAAAAGCACCTGTTTTGACAGCTGGTGGAGTGGTCATCTTTACGGAAGTGATGTAATCCTGCATTTTGTTAGGTATTGATAAGGCATTTGTCTCTTGTATCTCGTAAAAGGCACTGTTTTCACCGTTATGGCTCATCTGTTGTGGTTGAAACAAGTCTCTTGTGTCATCAGCAGTATCACTCTCAATTTCATCGATGAGAATAACATCACCTAATTTGTTTTGTTGTACCGGTTGATCAGATAGAGACGACACTTGGTGATGTGTATTTCCAGAATTCACTAGACCTTGTACCCTATGAGATTTCGGAGTTTGTCTGTGTGGATGCAATCTTGATTCTGTTTGCGAGATAGGTTTCCTATTTGCATATCCAGGGTTATAATCTGTTGCTTGGAGAGAGAGATGCTGTCTTGAAGTACTTTCTGCAATGCTTTGAAAATGCTCAGAGTCACACACTTCTTTTTGAACGACGTAGTTGCCATCTTCAACAATCCATTCATGTTTTTCTAGCTTCACCCTGACATCTGGTTCATTGTCAGCTGTTGTACTCATTTCTTCTTCTGGAAAATCTTCATCAGTTCTCCTTGTAGACATCTCCCTTTCTCCGGACATTTCATCAGAACTTTGTGAACTTAGAGCCATACCAACACCAGACTGCTTTTCAACTCTTCCAACAGTTCTGTTTTCACGCTCTCTTTTTCTTCCACTGTCATTTTCTGTGAACACTGATGTTGTTATGTGCATCTGCAGGGCTCCACTGTCACACAGGAAGTTAATGATTGATGATTTTTCTGAGAAATAAAAAAATTCTGTTAATCTGTTGCCAAAATGAATGTACAAATTTCAAGAACTTGGATGTGGACAAAGCCCTATTTAAAATCCCGCCAAAGTCATATTTCACCATCAGATCATATTGGTTAATACCAATGTCACAAATTTGTATTTTAGTAAAGACTTGAACATTTGAAGGCACCTGAAAACATGGATGATGTAATTATGATTTTACAGACTATCAAACCTGCTATCACATACCAAGTCAGTGAAAAAATGTACCGTTTTAGCTCATTACTGCTTTTTACTGATTGGACTACATTTCATCAATCTACCTGTTGTATGAATATGATATGAAAGAACCAGAATATATTGGTGAAAGTCAGTGTTACATCATCATTGACAAGATTATAACAAGATTATTACCTTGGTTTGTCAAACTGTTGTTTTTTAAACGGTGTAACAATCCTGTGGTCACACTCTCCAGACAGTTCCCAAGATGCACTTCTTTGTTCATTCTGACAACTTCATCCCAAATACAACAACAATCTGCAAACGAAATCAAAAAGACCCAATTTGATCAGCTGTCAGTTGTGTGTGTTTGGTGCTTGCAAACAAATACAAAGTATGCAGTATGAATGAAATGGCCGTGATACTCTGTGATGTTTGATCCCTGTGAGTGTATTTGCCATACTGTGATACTCTGTGATGTTTGATCCCTGAGTGTATTTGCCATACATCATCATGTGCCTCCATATTGAGACTGCACATAGACTCTCGAGTTTTTCTCGAGAGTCTATGGACTGCAGTAGAAAGGTGTAGTTTGTGCACATGCAGTCCTTCATTGGGCTACGCAAATCACACATGTAGAATACACCTGAAAATAGATCATATCCTTGAGTCACACCATGGAGATGCAAGCAAGATTCATTTGTATATACCCATAAACGCTCTGCATAGCAGGGCTGTGTGTACCGGCTATAGGCCTCCCACCTATAGCCTATAGCCAGTAACACGGCCCTGCTACACAGAGCTATTCCATGGCCACGCCCACTCCCTTTCATCAATCTCCTGGGCTGCAGGACTCCATGGCTTATCAGACCATGGACTGTCAAAAAGAAAGACTATGAGATTACAGTGGAGTCCTGACGATTCACATCTGCTGATACTGGTAGTTTGAGGCTGACACTTTTGACCTCAGTGACCCGGGATCATATCTGATCTTATACTAATATCTGTTATCCACTGTCCATTGTTTTGGTTATTTTTGAAAAAAGTGTCTTGTAATTCACTACCATGATCATGGCTGAATACTTGGTATTCATCCTGTTACAAGCAAATCCTGTATCAGTGCTGAGAGCTGGATGTCCTGATGTAACACTTCAAATGTGCGTGTGTTTGCAGCCACGGCTAAATTTACAGGGTCCCTCCACGCTGCATATTTCATCATCATTGCGTAGAAGTGAGAAAAGGCATTTTTCATAGAGAAAATGTAGAAAATAAAACAAAACATGCAAAGCGGAAAGCCACTCGCCCTTTCAATAATATCATATAGAATGTCACGATTTAGGAAGCATTGCCTTTGACTGTAAAATGACTCGTTGTCATTTCAACTTGTAGACAAAGTTGTTTACATAAAGACGACCATGGAGGTCAAGCGTCTGCTTCCATGATTATAAGGGAGAACTGTATGATTTCTGAGGGGTGGATAAGAAATATTTTGGCACCATTTTTTTCCCTCACTGTTGCAGCATATTTTCTTTTGACAGTCTATATTTTTTAATTCGGGCCATTATAGGTTCACATTTTCTTCTCCTTCACTTGCCGACATCCCCGATCCTCACAGAAATGAAATGGTTCTCCCTTACCTTGTGGAGACGCGGACGCTGTTGTTGACTGCGCCCTGGTATGCGTTTCCTGATGATGTTCAACTGGGGTCGACGTTGAGTTATACGCTTGCGACCTCACACGGTCACCATTTTCTGCAAATTCAACCTTGATGGTCTTCAAGAGAGGGACATTCAAACCAATTTGCATATCCATCGGATGTCACGTTTGGTTCAACTGTTCGTTGGCAGTAAAATTGATGGATATTTTAGCACACAGAGGACTGCACAGCACTGCAGTATCGCTCAAATATTGTTTACGTTGTTAACCTCAGACTTAGTTTTAGATTCATTTTCGGTTTCGACAAAAATGAAATCTAGACGAATTTTCGCAATTTCTAAAGGGATTCAAACCGGTCAGTTACACATTTGCTAGCTACATTTATCGTTTATTGCATAGCAATTGAGTATGTCTTATTATGTAAATCAAGCATTTCCACAGGAAATTATAGCAGTTTGTCAGAAAAAAAGGCGCACATTTATCTAGTGGTATTTGAAATGGAATATGATTGCTAAATATATTATATATATATATATATATATATATATATATATATTATATATATATATATATATATATATATATATATATATATATATATATATATATATATATATATTATTGTTATTATTATTTATATCATTACCACAAATAAAAGCTTACAGAGAAGTTAATTATGTGAGTAAATAATGGTTGAAATTAATACATTTGTCATAATTAAACAAAAAGATATATATATATATATATATATATATATATATATATATATATATATATATATATATATACACACACACACATATGTGTATGTGTGTGTTTGCTAACAATCACATCACATCTGCTAACATCAATTTACAAATGTTTACACAATATTCTTGTTGTAGTCTTAGGTTTTTGATATGTAATTAGATGTTAATGTCATAATTGTCCCATTTATGTATAATTATGCTAAGTTTTCAAGCTTTCCAAGTTCTCATCATGTATATAGCAATAATTTTGATATCGTTTTCAATAAATAGTTTGTTATTGCAGCCTGTTTTGTTTATCTGAATTGTTTAGTATTAAAATACCAGGTATGGTATTAAAATCATTGATGAGTTAACAGAAAAAAACAAGCCACAAATGTTTGACGTGGGCAAAATTTATATTAATTGATGATAATTTCGTGGGCGATCCATTTTTGTATAAATTTGATGACACTGAATATCTTGTCGCTGTCTTCGATAGAAAAATGCTAACAAATTTTAAAGGAAAGTAAAATTTATTCACGAGTAGTAAGTTGATTGTAGATATGACTACCAACAACATGAAATGCCATGTGTACATAACCATTTGATTTCTGGGGTGGGGGATGGATGATTTTTGGAAAAAAAAAACATCGTCAGCAGGTGAAGAAAAAGAAAAGAAGATGATCCAGTGATAGCTGGGTCCCAGACACTTCGTAACAAAACCACTTCGTACTATACTATCTCGTCTCATACCATTTCGCACCAAAATCACTTCGTACCAAAACAACCTCGTACCAAAACCTCTTCGCGCGTCTCAAAAGCATCGTCGTACACCACGCCCTCTTCGGCGAGTCTTATCACCCAACGCCGAAAATGATTGATTTTGCGTAGGTCAGCGGAGCGGAAATTATTGCTCTGGCCAAAGGGTCCTCAGGCTCCGATGATGATGATGTTGTTGTTTTTATTATTGTTGTTGTTGTTGTTGATAGTATTTGCAGAAAAGAACAAAGTATGCGCTGCGAAATTCAATACAGCCTAACTATACATGTGCGTTGCAGCCTAACTATACTATGCGTTGCAAATTCAATACAGCCTAACTATACATGTGCGTTGTTGCCTAACTATACATGTGCGTTGCAAATTCAATACAGCCTAACATTACCCAAGGGTTGTCACTTCATTGCCACACACTTTTTTTCAATCGCCAAAAATGCACCTAGCAAGCATCGAAATCGGTAAAATTCGACGTAGGGTCAAAGCACATTAGTCCTTCTCAATCATACTCAGACATTTTTACTTCTTGCCGATGAAAAGTCGACAAATCGGCAGGTTTTTCAATGCATCTAGTCGTCTCTTGATTCCAGATTTAGTCACGTGGGTGCATTTCAATTGAACCAATAGCAGAGCACGTACTGAACGAATGGGCCCGACGTGAAAACCCGGCAGTAACGTAAGTTTCTCACGTCTTTGGAAAGAACGTTCTCTTGCTATGGGTGAACTGGAACTGTTAAAGTTACCAGAATTTCATAAGCAGACGAACGCAGACAGTGTCACCCATAGTCTTCAAAAGACATAAGAAACTTACGTTACTGCCGGGTTTTCACGCTGGGCCCATCCAGCTCTGCTATATCATAGTTCACGTACTGAACGAATGGGCCCGACGTGAAAACCCGGCAGTAACGTAAGTTTCTCACGTCTTTGGAAAGAACGTTCTCTTGCTATGGTGAACTGGAACTGTTAAAGTTACCAGAATTTCATAAGCAGACGAACGCAGACAGTGTCACCCATAGTCTTCAAAAGACATAAGAAACTTACGTTACTGCCGGGTTTTCACGCTGGGCCCATCCAGCTCTGCTATTGGTTCGATTTGAAATGCGCCCACGTGACTAGATCTTTCGCGGGGCCTTTTATAAATCTGGAATCAAGAGACGACTAGATGCATTGAAAAACCTGCCGATTTGTCGACTTTTCATCGGCAAGAAGTAAAAATGTCTGAGTATGATTGAGAAGGACTAATGTGCTTTGACCCTACGTCGAATTTTACCGATTTCGATGCTTGCTAGGTGCATTTTTGGCGATTGAAAAAAAGTGTGTGGCAATGAAGTGACAACCCTTGGGTAATGTTAGGCTGTATTGAATTTGCAACGCACATGTATAGTTAGGCAACAACGCACATGTATAGTTAGGCTGTATTGAATTTGCAACGCATAGTATAGTTAGGCTGCAACGCACATGTATAGTTAGGCTGTATTGAATTTCGCAGCGCATACTTTGTTCTTTCTGCAAATACTATCAACAACAACAACAACAATAATAAAAACAACAACATCATCATCATCGGAGCCTGAGGACCCTTTGCTCTGGCCTGCGAGAATGCTCAAAAGTCACGTCGCTCCAAACACAGTTGTGGAGGGACCGTGCTCCAAATAATTTCGCCCCTAAAACAACACCAGTTCGCCAAAAATCGCCAACCGGCACCCTTCTCAATCCCAGGTTCTCGCATTAGCAAATGTGTCAATAGCCCATTAACAGTTTGTCATTCTTTTGTTTTCCATTGAATATTTTATCAAATAACTAATATTTATATTAGATAAATCTGATAATTGAGTGGGGGCTTTAAGCTGAAAATAACCACCACTGCCATGCATCGAAGTTTTCATCATCACCTTTCTATCATCCCGGGACTGAAATCCTGAAAATGTGCACATTTCGAGAAAATGACATCTTGCAATTCCGCGCACGGCCCCTGAGTTGTAGCATTTAGTAGTTTGCTTTTTTCGTTCTTTCAGTTACCACGGTTTCAAGTAAGAATAAATCCTGACAACACATTAATGCTTCCAAGTTGCAGGTAAAACCAGTGATGATACATCGTAGCATCGTTTTTAAGGATCAGTTGGTAGTATTATGATGGTTCGATACTTTTTGCGAAGTGGTTTTAGTACGAGATGGTACTTGGGCGAAGTGGCATTGGACGAGGTAGTACTTGGGACGAGGTGGTTTTGGTATGAAATGGTTAGGGACGAAGTAGTGTGGGGTGAATTGCTACGAAGTGTCTGGACCCCTCCAGGAATGTATCGAGAAAAAAGATCATAGCAGACTAACAATAATTGTCACATAATCATGTGGGAAATCTGACTCACTCTTTCTCTTGCACAGCGCTAACATTTCCTAAAGACATGAGGAAGTCCAATGTCTCTTTGCCAGTATTCGTGCTTTTAACACAAGATAAAAGTTAGGGCAAAACTCGTTCCATAAAAGGCATTGTATGCGACATCCAAACGCATTTCATAGTTTATGTTGCAATAAAAATTATCATGATTAAAACTTAAATAGAGAGGTCTAGATGTGCAGTTGTTACTTAATGGCATGTAATTAACTCAAGAATTAACCGCATATTAAAAAACTGGTAATCGAAAAATAATTTCCATTGCTTCCATATACGGGGAAAAAATTGATGCAGGACACACAATAGAAAAAATAAGCTGCCATAGTGGCGGGGAAAATTTGCTGTCCTATGTTCATCACCGTACACATAATACAAAGAAGTCGTTATGAAGACAAATGGCACTTCATGTGAATCACAGTTTTTAATCTCATTAATATGCAACCTTGCTGTGGATATCTTATCTTTGAAGGTGCACACAGTGATGGGCGATAAAGGTGCGCCCTCTCGTGGAAAGAGGCAAATCGTCTGCATTTATTTACTGTGTCTTTTTATATACTCACAATTTTATTTTTAATAATAAGCTTTATAAAATATCCTGCAGATATTATGGATTTTCACTTAGAGATCCTGCTATCAACATTTTAACAAAGTCCGCACAACTTACGGTTGTTTATTCGAATTGGAATCCGAAAACGAAGTGAGATCGAAACCGACTCTAACTTCAGCATCGGGCTTTTGACCTGAACTGCGGCTAGCGGCTGCCTAGTTGACCCCGGGTTTCTTCTTCTTCTAGATAGTAGCCCTTCCATTTGTTTGGTTTATGGTAGGTAGTGCACTTTTTCATTGGCGCCGGGCCAGTTAATCTTGCAGTGTATACTCAGATTGAATACGATCGATTGAAATATAATGAGTAAACTCAATGGGCAGCAGAATTTTCTCGCCCCGAGTTGCTGTGGTTGTTTTAATCCTTAATCCCTAGATTATATAATGGACAAAGACAAGTGCACAGTGGAAAATTTGTCATTTCACAGTTGAGTTTTCACGAGGAAATCCCTCAGTTTCCCACGAATTTACTGCTGGAACGTCCGGTTCACGTTTGATCTGGATTTCAATCCGTGTAACATTTATTAGTATTCAAAATACACTATGAGAGAGTGTTGTAAGGTACAGTACTCTTAGTACAAAGTGGGAAAATTACATAATTACATAACTAAATTGCATCAGTGAATGCAATAAATGCAACAATAAACATACATGAGTAAACAACTTTGCAAAATACCTAATTACCAACTTGGGCAGAGTCACTGGAGGAACCAATTGTATTTTACAGGAAAACTGCTAATGTTAATGTTTTGTACTAACTCACGATGTTGATTGATAACAGCTTTTTTAGCTCCCATAGCCATATGTATATATGGCAATGGAAGCTATTCTTATAGGCTAGGGAAATGTCTGTATGTATGTATGTCTGTATGTCTGTATGTCTGTATGTCTGTATGTCTGTATGTCTGTCCGTCAACATCAAAAACTCCAAAACCGCTGTACATTTCATCTTGATATTTGGTGTGTACATGGATGATGGGCTGTAGATGAGATTTTGTTCAAATGAAGTTGTCATTGCCAAAAAATGCAAATTAAGTGAAAAAATGTAAAAACAGTCAAAATTGAAAAAACTCAATAACCACTGAGCAGATTACATGAAAAATTAGCATGTAAGTACTTTGGGCTGACATGAAATGATTGTGCGCATCTTGGGTCAGTATCTTGGACTTGCTATTTTTCATGAATTTTTTTGTAATTTCTCCCATTTTTGGTCAAAAAATCTCCTGCTCTGAAACCACAAGTCCGATTGATTTGAAACTTGGTATGGAAGTGCATAGGAGTGACCTTTCCCAAATTTGAGCAAATCGTGGTGAAATTTGCATATTTTTAGTTTACACGTCCATAGACTCCCATGTATAAGGCAGATCTCCATAGACTCCCATGTATAAGGCCACGAAAAATAAAAATTTAGTTTCTCATCGTATTCATATTGCGAAAAGGATGCAGTGACACAATTTTTAGTCCCCACGGATGAAGTCCAGTGAGCTTATAGATTGGGTCATGTCCGTCTGTTCGTCCATCCGTGAGTCCATCCGTTCACGCAGATATCTCGGATATTTTGACAAAATGTCATGTGACCTTGATGACCTTTGATCTCAAATATACATATTTGTCCATAACTCAGTAACCACAAGTGCTACACCCTTCATATATGGTATGATGGGACAGCTTATGACGCCACATATTGTACCTCATTAATTATGCGCATATTTAATTTTGAGCGAGCCAATAGAGCTAGAGGTCTGATTTTTGGTATATAGGGATAACTTAGCAATACAATTTTTTTTTTCAAAATGTCACGTGACCTCGGTGACCTTTGACCTCGAATATACATATTTGTCCATAACTCAGTAACCACAAGTGCTACAGCCTCATGTATGGTATGATGGGACACCTTATGACGCCACATATTGTACCTCATTAATTATGTGCATATCTAATTTTGAGCGAGCCAATAGAGCTAGAGGTCTGATTTTTGGTATATAGGGATAACTTAGCAATACAATTTTTTTGACAAAATGTCACGTGACCTCGGTGACCTTTGACCTCAAATATACATATTTGTCCATAACTCAGTAACCACAAGTGCTACAGCCTTCATGTATGGTATGATGGGACACCTTATGACGCCACATATTGTACCTCATTAATTATGCGCAAATCTAATTTTGAGCGAGCCAATAGAGCTAGAGGTCTGATTTTTGGTATATAGGGATAACTTAGCAATACAATTTTTTGACAAAATGTCACGTGACCTCGGTGACCTTTGACCTCAAATATACATATTTGTCCATAACTCAGTAACCACAAGTGCTACAGCCTTCATGTATGGTATGATGGGACACCTTATGACGCCACATATTGTACCTCATTAATTATGCACATATCTAATTTTGAGCGAGCCAATAGAGCTAGAGGTCTGATTTTTGGTATATAGGGATAACTTAGGAAAACAATTTTTTTTACAAAATGTCACGTGACCTCGGTGACCTTTGACCTCAAATATACATATTTTTCCATAACTCGGTAACCACAAGTGCTACACCCTTCATGTTTGGTATGATTGGACACCTTATGACGCCACATACTGTACCTCAATAATTATGCGCATATCTCATTCTGAGCGAGCCAATAGAGCTGGATGTCTGATTTTTGGTATATAGGATAACTATAGGAGAGAAATTTTTTGACCAAATGTCATGTGACCTCGATGACCTTTTACCTAAAATATATGTTTATGTCAATAAATAAGTAACCACAAGTGCTATGTCCTTTGTATTTAGTAGGATGGGAGACCTTATGACAACACACGCTTTACCTCATTAATTATGTACACATCTAATTCTGGGCAAGCGAATAGAGCTAGAGATCTGATTTTTTGGCATATAGGGATTAATTAGCAATATAATTTTTTTTTTCAAAATGTCATGTGACCTCGATGACCTTTGACCTTGATTATGCATATATATGCATATTTCAGTAACCACAAGTTCTATACCCTCCAATTTTGATAGGATATTAGACCTTAAGATGTCACATCTTGTACCTCATTTATAATGCGCATATGTATTTCTTGGCTGGCCAATACTGCTAGAGGTCTGATCTTTTTTCCCGATTTAGAACCATAACTTAGACATGCCTCATGTGTTTCAATTTGGGAACAACGACATAGACCTACGGTATGTGCCCATAGATCTCAACATATACACTCCAGTGATACTTCTTAATGACCACATTTTCCTGCCCCATCAAGACTAATACTCCTATTACAAGTGGGGACTATGTCATGTAAATGACTTGTTGAGTTAATGGTTGTATCACAGTATTCGATATATCTAATTCTGTATTTTTTCCATTTTATATTCTGAATAATTACATTAAACATATTTCACTGTCTCCAGTACATTTCATTTAAGTATTTTCACTTCATGCACTTTATCCCTTTCACACATGTTCAAATATCTGACCAGAGAACAAACACTAAATAGTCCAGGATGGGAGCTACAGTGTCATTGACGCTATTTTTACTAAATACAGCTGCATGCAACATTACATTACTACTTGAAATTTTGACAAATTTTCTTATTGCATGCATGGCGGCTGTTGTTACAGCTTGTAGTCTGAACGGTAAATTAGTGTGACTTTTAGTATCCTTTGTAACACAAGCAGGTTTCATTTTCGACATTCTTAGAGAAAATGTGGTCAAATATTTTGTATTTGCATATTGATGAAAGAAAAATGACCTCATTTGCGATCAGTGCCATTGACCTGGTATGTGGAAAAAACATGATTTGACTCAGCTGCCTTGTTTTGAAAATCTCTTATATTCTCTGACCTTTCAGGTATATTTTCTGTGCATGAGTAATACAAGAAAATGGAGTTACAGTCAAGACCAGGCTTGCATCAATTAAGCCGCTATGCTACTATGAATGATCTGTTATTCAAACAATTTGGTTTTCAAGTACTTGGAAACAACATCCATGAGGAGAATACAGACACATATCCCATCCTGGTCCAATCTGTTCTGAGAGAATCAGATGTAGAAATCTGGGGAGGATTTTGTGTCCGTGCATACATTGTCAAACTTGACTTTCAAAAGACTCCAGACCAACCTGAGATGTGTTTAGCCATCCTGTTGAAAAATAAGTACACTCCTGATGTGAAAAGACTGGAAGCACCATTTAAACTTCAAGCCTTTCATTTGCAGTGGATTCAGGTTGGTTTTCAAATTACATGTATCTACTTTTGCAAAAAGTTGAACATGTTTCACCTAGAGTTACACCAAGACATTTTACAAGTGATGTTTACCCTTTCAACGCCATATGGTTTGGCTCAAACTCATTAATGTCAGTGGTGATTGTAGATCTGTTTACGTGGATTTGGGGGTTAACAGCTCAAAATTGGTTTTATCAACTCTCTAGATTAGAGATTTAGTGAACTTATGTGATTTCTTTCCTTGATCCATATTGGCTGTGTGCACAATTTTACCCCTTTGAGTGCCAAAGCCAATTTTTGTTACCTTCATAAAATGTAAATGTGACAATTATTTTACAGATTTTTTTCAAAATTTTGATCAAAAACTGTAGCCAATGAAAAGTGATCTCCATTTGATCCAAAATTGTTGAAAAATTACAAAAGTATTGATAAAAATTGAAAAAATTTTGCACAAAAATTTTGGTGGTAAAGTTTACAGCATGCCATACCGTACACCAAAGGCACACAAATCTCAAAGAACTTTGCAGCAATGCTCTGTTAACTTAAATTATTTTAATTGTAAGAAAATGATGGGGAGGGGTTGGTCGTACATCACTGAACTTTTTAAACCCTTTTAGCACTGTATTGTTCTCCCGCCAAAATGTTAGGGCAAAATTTTACCAATCTTTATGAATTTTTCTGTAATTTTTTGATAATTTTGGACCAAAAGGACATCACATTACAGTTGCTACAGTTCTTTCCACAAATTTTCATATAAACCCCAGTCAATTTTGCTCAGATTTTTTGCCAAAATTTGGCAAAAATCTGAGCAAAATTGACTGGGGTTTATTTTATAAAGGGGACAAAAAGGGGTTAAGAGTGATGAATCTTTGGAATCTATAGATCAGTGTGACTTTTCCAAGGCTGTGCCCCCAAAATTTTGCTGGCACCTTTTCAAAACAGTGAAGAGGTCCAAAAGATAGTTACATTACTACTAATATGTACCTGAAAGTATCCATGCCGTGCCCAATACAATAGCTTGTTAAATCATTCTCTTGCTTTGGAATTTGAGAGATAACCAAACATACGGTATTTCTCCATAGTCTGGGTAAATTGTTTGTTGACATTTCAAAAAATTCCAACTTGAACAAACAACATGGATATTATTATGAATTTCATCCAAAAGGAAGTGTAAGTATTTGAGGACAGACAGTGAAATTAAGATTATTAGAATGACTGGACTATCCCAGCTGACACCAGTCTTTATCCTCAAAATGTCAAGCCTGCTTCATTTCCCTTGTGCACCATGGCAACAAAGATTGTTAAAATCCTTAAAGCGATAAATTTTGTTGATTCTATTGATGCTATATTGTTTAACTCCTTTAATCTCACAGAATGTATTGGGTGAAGATGTGGATGGTATGCCAGTCGGAAATTCCAAGGAAATCCTATTCATCGCTATGTATGACATTGTTGAAATGTCTGAGACAGAAAGAGCCTCATCAAATTTGAAATCGTGGAAAGAAACCAAACAAACACAAAATACATTCATGGCAGGAAATTATGATAAACTGAACAGTGTGGCAGAAGAAATTGACACTACAGGTACTGTGAACCAATCAGCTGTGAGAGAGGAGTCACATGACCCTTCACCTTCAGGTAATGGCCAGGTATGTCAGGAAATGCCAATTAACACAGTTGATAAGAATAATCAGTCAGAACTTGATGATTACATTGATGAGCAAAACCAAGAGGGAGTTAAGGATTTAGAAGGAGTAACCAAGAAAACAAGTAATTGTGACATTTCTCAAGACTTGGCCAACATTCCAAACACAGAGACCGACTCTGTGAGATCCGATGCACAGCTATCAACAAGAGAAAGCAATCAAGAAATGGTACAATCAGACACTAATTCTAATGCTGCTGCCTCAAGTAGTTTGGAAACACCAGCAGAAATGACAGAGTTTGCCTCTGGTGACAGTGAGGGCGCTAGTGATAGTGACTCATCTTTCCAGCCTGATACAGGGAGTGACAGCGATGACGAGTACGTACCACGGTACAGAACCAAGAGACAAAGAGCTGCGACACGTAGTGCAGGGTCTAAGCAAAAGAAGTTAAAATGTGAGGATTGTGGAAAGTGTTTTAAATTAGAGAGAACATACAATTTGCACATGGAATCGCATAAGAAGAACAAGACTGAAGATAAGACAAAATTGGGAAAAGGAACGCACAAACAGGAGGCCAAGAAGCAACGTTACCGATGTCGGTTTTGTGAAATAGATTTTGAACTATTTAAAGAGTTACAACAACACGTACGCTCTGAACACCCTGGACAGAAGCCATGCGTGTGTGACATGTGCGGCGCTGGTCTGACGGATATGAGCAGCCTGAACAGACATAAAGAAGTAGTTCATCAGCCTGCTAAATACCAGTGTGACGAATGCGACAAAGTCTTCAAAAGCAAAGGTGCTGTGAAAGACCACAAGATGTGGAAACATCAATGCTTGTGGAAGTTTCAGTGTGACATTTGCGGCAAAAGGGATTATAACGGGGATAGCCATAAGAAGCATGTCTTATCGCACTCCGATGAGAGGAATTTTCAATGTGAGGTGTGTGGAAAGGGTTTCAAAACAAAAGCGGCACTCAACAGACATCTGAACATTCACTCAGGAAAGAAACCATATTTATGCGAGGTCTGTGGAAAAGGTTTTGGTCGCAAAGAACACCTCAAGGAACATGAAGTGGTCCACACAAAAGTGAATACCTTCCTGTGTGATTACTGTGGAAAGAGTTTCAGCAACAAACCAAATCTGTACGTACACAGAAGGCAGCACACAGGAATACGTCCTGTGGTGTGTAAAATATGCGGAAAAGGTTTTAACCGTAAAAGAGAGCTGGCAAAACATATGCAGAAAATACATCAAAATTCAGCAACATATCAAATGCAACAACAGGATTTTGCGTATGTGTAAATGCAAATAAATATTGTGCATTTGTTATTCCATTGACCCTCCAAAATACTTGGAGGGTCTATGGTTATTTTTGATAATTCGTCAATATATACTAGTATATTCCGTCATGCATTATTTACCAAAAGAGTTCAGCAGCAGCTGTCATAAGGATAAAACGTTGGCATTAAAGATATAAGATGACCCCTTTGTAGCTATGCTGTCAGTGAAGTGGAGCTTCTTTTGGGGCAAAGATATTGTTCTCCTTTAATGGCTGGTCCAACAGGTATAATATTTGGTATACAGGTCCAGGTCCCTGGGGATGACCTCATTCAGATCTTGTTCAAATTTTGATGAAATGCATATTTGTATTTTGAGGCATGTTTTGTCTTTTTTGGTCAAAACATTTTTACAAAATCTTCAAATCTAATAGTCAGACTGCTTCAATATTTGTCCTTTAGGTCCCTAAGGAAAACCTGTTTTAGACTTCTTCAAATTGTGCAGAAATATGCAAATGTTTACTTTTTGAGGCAATTTGTGTTGTCTTTGGTCACAGGATCATTTCACCAAAACAGTCTGTCTAATGGCTTTTATATTTTGCATATACCGTACTCGTCCGAGTATAAGCCCCCATTCGGTAACACTAAACAGCGGTAAAACTAGGGGAGGGACTTATACTCAAGCAACCCCATGTTATCTGCCATGGATGCTTAATTTATGCTAATTTTATGCACTATTTTCTTCATCACCACTCGATCTTTCTATGGCTTTCAAAATTGACTTTAAATACACATCCAAAGAAATTGATTAAAAAATCTCTGAATACAGAAGTGACAATTTTGGTGAAATTTCAGCATGGAAAAAATCCCCAAACTTGAAACAAGGATGTCATGTATGCTGCTGATCAACGGTAATGTGAACTGGCATGCATTGTCTACACAGAAAGGCAACTCAATATTCCAGTATCAAACTGTCTACATCTTGTGAAAACAACAATGTAGCAGTGAAAATTGTAATACTAATAGTGACCAGGAAAATGTCTTCAAAAATGAAAGGATAATTGCTTCAAACAAATGAAACTGCATGATTTAGAGGATGAAAACATCGTGGTTTCTTGAATAAAAATAAACAGTGGTGGACATGAGTGAGACTATTCCATTAAGGCAATAGGGGTGAGTAGGGTCAAAGATTCAAGAAAGTACTGGAAAAACGTGTCATTTTCCTTACGATGCTGTCTAGGGAAATCCAGTTTCCCATTGTTTTAAGGTGGTTGGAAAGGCTAGAGCGTCAGTTATAAATTTCAACAAAACTATTAAAATATAAAAGTAGTCAACATTCTCTGTGGAATAAAAAAAACTAGACATTTGGGCACAAAGGCATTGCAGAGTTATAGCCTGTTAAAACTTCTGAAAAACTGACCAAATAAGAAGTTGGGGAGTCCTTAGTGTATTAACTATGGTAGAGGTCCCCTAGCTTTTAATAAAATGTTTGAAAAGGGAAAGTCATTATTTGCTGTTTTCAGGAAAGTTTGACAAGGTGGTGCTGGCATTCAGAGTGAGTGACTGCTATTGTAAATGCATTTTTAGATTCTTTGAGTGTCAAAGAGGTGTCAAAAGTGAGATTTACCAAAAAAAACTGCTCTATGACTTCAAAAGAGGGGTGCAAATATGGCTTGTTTTCAACATTTTTGAACAGTTTTCCTACATAATTGTATACCAATTTAATCCAACTTTGAAATGAGATATGGACATGGAATTTTTACAGCCTATTAACAAGGTTACAGATAAGATTTGTACGGCACAATTTTCCTGTATTTGAAGTACTTTTTGAAAAATAACATTTTGAAATTTGAAAGAATTTTTAATAATTTTTTGATATATAAACCCATGTAAAATCATAAAAACAAATTTTATTTACAAATCCTGCCGTACAAATCTTACAATAAATAGTGTCAACATATTTATAACTAATTTGGTAATATTAATACTATCAAATTATTATGAAATTCAAATATGTAAAAAAAATATGAAAAATTAAATTTTAATATTTACTGGTGTCATATTTCGAAATCATGGCTGCAAATATACATTTTTATATTCTTTGGAGAAAGTATTAACTAAGGGAGTTATCCTGAAAATTTTAACTAAATATCTTGATTCTAACACTTGAAACTTGACATTAACTCTGAGAAAAGAATTGGTGCAAAAATAGCCTTTCCAACCACCTTAACATCTTTTAATAGTTTCTTTATTATCTAAAAGTAATTTTACCAAGTTTAATGACCAAATATACTTTCCTAACATTTCTGTCTTTGAGTTACACTAGGGTAGGGGCTTATACACGGATGTAATGCATTTTCAAAAATCCTCTGAAATCAGTAGAGGGGCTTATACACGAGTAGGGGCTTATACTCAGACGAGTGCAGTAGATTCATCGGGATGATGAAAATGTGTTGTACTCAAATTATCGTGAAATCTACAATTTTGTATTTTGGGGCACTTTTCACCATTTTTTGTCAAAAAATTTGTTGCTAAAAACTACTCTTTTGAAAGCTTTGATATTTGGGAGTCATGTTCATAGGGATAATCTTAAACAGGAACTTCCACTATAAAAGCTGGATTATCATAAATCTATGCAAATGTAAAAAGCCACACTACTGATCTGACGTGCTGTGTTTGGTCCCAGAATCCCATAATTTTGCTATTTCAGATTTTCATTGTCATTGAATCTTGCATATGATGTCTGTGAATACATAGCAACTAAAATTGAGTCAAAAATAAACTGACAAAATGTTCAGTTAAAAACTGTTTTTTTAGCTCACATTTGGTCATACCAATGTGAGATTATCATATAAGCTGAAGTCGGTGGCGTCTATATGTATGTATGTATGTATGTATGTACCTACGTACAAACAGTATGTCTGTCAACTTCAAAAACTCCCGAACCGCTGCTCTTTTTTAGAGCGGTATTTAGTCTGTGGATGCATCCTCGGCTGTAGATGGGATTTTGTTCAAATGAAGTTTGCAGTGCCAAAATTATGCAAATGAGCTTAAAAAATGTGAAAATGATCAAAAATCAATAACTGAAGAACCGCTAATTTAATTGCTTTGAAAATTAGTATACAAGTGTCTTAGGTAGACCTTATACAGCTTTTATGTACCGGTATATCGTGAAGATATCTTGAATTTTGTATTTTTGCTGAATTTTTTGATTATTTTCCTCATTTTAAGTAAAAATTCTTCTCCTCTGAAACCGCAAAACCAGTTTCTCTCAAATTTGGGTAGGATGTCTGCAAGGGTGTTACCCTTCTTATTTGTTGAAATTATGGCAAAATTGGAAAAATTACTGTTTTGGGGCAATTTTTGTCATTTTTTGACAAAAAATGGTAAAAGATATTTTCTTTTTAAAGACCCTGGACAGACAGCTTTTATATTTGGTGTACAGATGTCCAGGGATGACAACAGTTAGATATGTGGAAGTTGTCCTGAAATATACAAATTTGTATTTTTAGGACAATTTTGTCATTTTGGGTCAAGAAAACTTGTTCTCAAAATTACTTGTCTGATAGCTTTGTAATTTGTTAAAAAGTCCTGAGGGATGTTATTAGATAAATTTTCTGCTCAAAGTGTTGGGAAGCCCCCAAATTTTTATATTTTAGGTAATTTTCTCAGTTTGTGACCTTAAATGACCTACACCAACCCAGGATATGTTATGAGAGAGTTTCGAAGGCTGTGAACATAATTTTGTCATACTTGGTATCGATTTGTAGTAAAATTTGATCCAGAAAACAAAGCTGAGGTGAATTTTTTCATTGCGGATCAATTTTTGCAACATTTCCATGTAAGACACAAGAACTGATGAGAAATTTGGATCCAGAATAATTCCGGATGTCGTAATCACCCCCACAGTGGAAGGCATTTCACTATCTGTAACTAATTTTTAAGTGCGGTTTACATTCAAATGATAGCACTCATAGCATTAATTAAAAAATCCCCAAGGTTGTAAATATATTTCCTGCGGTCTTGCCTTATGTAAACATGAGCAACAAAGGGATGGAACATTTGATATTCAGGAGGGGGTAGGGTCTGGAAGATTGATGCGGTAGCATTACTTTTTACCAGATCCCTTGTACATTTTTTCCCACTCTTTATTTTTTCCCCACTCTTCCAACCTTTTGGTCAAGCCATGTCTGGCTAATTTTTTTGTTGACATTTGCTTATGTATGTAGGATCTGCTTGTCCTATTGCTATAGAAGTTGATATGCATGTTCCTAAAGATGACCTCCAGTACCTAAGTTGCAGACCTTATTTGCCATTGTCATTCTTGTTTTTCTGGTTTAAATATTCCTTGAATGGACCAATTCATACCGAATGTGAGCACACTGTCCTTGACGGTATTTTTGGATAATGTATATGTTTCAAAATGTGTTCCCTCTACTTGACCCCCTCATGCATGTGTCATGAAAGTGGTCATTATGATTATTCAAATTTTGTCAAAGCGATGCTACGAGAATTAAAAAACTCCCGCCCAGCGTATGCAAATGGTTGCATCATCAGTGATCCCCCTTATGTGCACCACAGTCTTGTAACTTCCCGTTTAATGTGATATGTGCAAATTAAGATGAAATCTTGAATTTCATATTTTTGCAGCTTTTTTTGTCATCTGCCTTGTAAAATTTTCATGTAAGATGTAGAGTGTCTTATTAAATTTAGGTAGCACATGTGGTTGTAAATGACCTGCTGTCATGTTAATGTAAGAGATGACCATACAGCTTTGTTGTACATCCATGATTTATGAGAGAAGTATATGATTTTTTGGGGATTGATTAGAAATAATTCGGCACTATTTTTCCCTCACTGTGACAGCATTTTTAGCTCACATTTGGTATATGTTTATAGCCTGAAGAGTTCTTGCATGGTAAGTCTGTGGCGTATGTAAGTATGTGCAGCTGTGTGTCCATCAACATCAAAAACTCCAAAACCTAAGCACCTGTCATCTTAGTATTTGGTGTACAGGTGCACCAAGGAGTAGAGATGTGATTTTTCTAAAATGAACATGTCAGTGTCAAAATATGCCAATGAGGTAAAAAAGGGAAAATACAGCAAATTACTCAAACTGTAATCCCAGGCCAGATTTCCTTGAAACTTGGTATGAAGGTTCTGTAAAGTGACTTGCCCTAGATGTGTTCAATTTCTTGTGAAATTTTTATGGTTGTATTTTGGGCAATTTTTCTCTCTTTTGGTACAAAATCTCCTTCTCTGAAACTGCCAGTCTCTTTGCTTTGAAACTTGGTATGCATCATCCCAGGCTTAGCTTCTGTTAGCTTTGTTGAAATTGTGGTGAAATTTTCATAAATGTATTTCTGGGGCATTTTTTTTCATTTTTGGGCAAAACATTTCTCCCAAAGTTCTTGTGTGATTTCTTTATCCTAGGGTTGACTTCTGTCAGATTTGTTAAAAATTGTGGCAAAATTTTCATATTTGTATTTCTGGGGCGATTTTTCGCATTTTTAGTCAAAAAATAATTTTCTGTGAATTAACTATAATTCTGATTGCTTTGAAACTTGGTGTGCGTATACCTATAGACAACCTAAGTGGAGTGTCTTCAAATTGGGGTGAAATTTTCACATTTGTATTTTGAGACAATTTTTCCCACTTTTGGTCAAAAAATCATTTTCTCTTAAATCACTGGTCAGATTGCTTTGAAACTTGGTATGCATGTTCCCAGGGGTAAACTTGGCTTAGTATTTGCATGTTCCCAGGGTAAACTTGGTATGCATGTTCCCAGGGGTAAACTTAGCTTAGTATATACTCACTCTGGCCTGCCACATCAAACCAAATGTGAGCCAAGTGTCAATTGACGCTGTGTGTTTCTATTGTCAGTCTGTTTATTCTCAGCCATAGCTCCTTCACTTGCCGACAGTTCCCTCATCCTCCCAGAAATCAAATTATTCCTCCTTATTATGGTAATCAGCTGCGCCACGCCATGCAGTATTCCTTTGGAAACACTGATATTACCAATAAGCTCCCTTTGGCACATGTGTCTGAAATTCTATATGACAGCACATCTTTCTTCCATACTTGTACCATCCAATCTGCTTGTAGTGACATGCCCTGGTTTACTTAACTATACTCACCAATGCTTTATGAGCCACCCAGCCCCACTCACAATTTTCATAAAAAGAGATTCCATAACCAAAAAGTATGAGATATAAACTATACTATTGTGCAATTCAAAGATTGGGCACAACTATTGCTGCCTTTTTTTGAAGTCCATCCTGTGAATGTTTATTTACAAGACACATCAAATGAGAATACAGTGTCATTGACACTATTTTGATATTATTTTCAATAAATAGTTTGTTATTACAGCCTGTTTTGTGTATTTGTATTGTTTATGACAAGTATCGGGGTTAAAATCATAGATCAGTTAAGAAAACACAAGCCACAAATGTTTGATATAAGCGAAAGATCGATCGACCGTTTCACAAGTTGATTTCTCCCTCAAAGTTTTCAAGTCGGCGGAAGTGTGTGAAATTGTTTTGGACTCCATATAAGACGGATCGAAAACAATTCTTGACTGATTTAGCTTCAAATAAGGAACGGAACTGAATTTCCATCAGCTTTTCCGCGATCCGCGATTGATCACGATATTAAAAATATATTTCAGCTTTTCTTTTCCCTGGAAATTGTTCAAAGTATTTGGGGCAAGGCTATCATTAAAGCCGCAATTTTCAATCGCAGGTTCTCGCATTAGTGGAGTTCTCCTCCCAGTCAAACACTTGGCCAGTACGATGTTTGATTTCTATAGCATTAATTACACAAACTGTTCTCAAGCTTTTGGCGCAGTTTGCTAATCCTGCAAACAGAGTTTATACAAGCGTTTGATTGACGGTCGGTTCAAATCGCCAACGGTCATTGATTCCCCATCACCAACGCTCGAATTTCCTAAAAAATCGTCTTCCAGTCGCGTTAGGATTTGAATATAACCACAGAGTTCGATCGGCAGCAGCTTCGCGCTGATCGCTTGGCAGTCTGTCTACGTTTTTCGCGGCCGGAAAACTAAAAAGTGGCATGTTCTGGAGCCCGCGTGTTGCCTGTTTGGTGTCCACTTAAATTTAATACACGATGAACGCCGCCATAGCTTGGCGCCCTCTTAAAGGGAGGCTCCGACAATAAACCTATTCCAAAAATACGCTGAAAGATCCACCCATCCCGCTGAACAACAGAGGTGTTAGTCTTCTTTCCACCGTTAGCAAATAGTATTCTGGAGTTCTTACTGAATAATAGATTGGTTGCATTCCTTGCAAAGAATCATAGTTGATGAGCAAAATGGCTTCAGGAAGTCTAGAGCCTGCATTGACCATATTTGTGCTTTAATACATCAGTTATTAGAAACAGAAATGTACAAGGCTTGTCCACATTTGTTGCATTGGTAGATATGAAGAAGGCCTTTGACTGGGTGAATAGAGATTTGCTATTTTTCAAACTTCTTCAGAATGGCATAAATGGGAGATTTTATAATGCTGTTAAAAGTTTATATGAAAAATCATCATCTTGTATCAATATCCATGGTTTGTTTTCACCATGGTTCGCTACGAAGTCGGGTGTCAGACAGGGATATGTTCTCGCACCCACTTTATTTTCTAATTATATGAACGACCTTGCAGTAGAAATTAACAATATTCATATTGGCATTCCAGTGGCTGATCGGGAAATTAGTATACTTCTTTACGTTGACAATATAGTAATCATAGCTGACTCAGAGGATAACCTTCAGAGAGCAATTGAGCATCTCGGTCACTGGCGTCAAAATGTTGTATGGTTGTCGATGATACTGAAACCAAGATTAATCATTTCAGAAATCAAAACATCCGAGATCAAACTTTACATTTAACTATGAAGGGGAGAGACTAGAAATAGTTTCAAAATACAAATATATTGGGCTAATATTGGATGAGTTTTTAAATTTTTGAGTAACAGCCAGTACATTGTGTGATGCAGCTGGCAGGGCTTTGGGTGCCATCATTTCAAAAATTCATAAATACGAGGATTTTAGGGTCAACACATTCAAAACTTTATTTCATTCATGTGTAAACACGAGTATTTAGGTTGCAGTGGCGGGCATATCGACTACGAGGTCGATAGATCGAACCGAAAATCGATCTACTTAGCAGACTATCCAGCTAAGGAGCGCCTGTGGCGCGTGCAGCTATATTAAGTAACAAACCTGACATCGGGATCAGCGCTATTGGAAGTCGGCTAAAAAGTAGTTGATACACAAAATTCAGAAAAAAAGCCTTTAAAGTTACGTAAAGGAGCATTTATCTCAACAGGAACAGTGCTCAGGACTAGTATTATTTGACACTTAAAAAGGAGGATTTATACTCATGGCTGTTATGATTTGTTCACCTACCCCCTCTTCTTACAACAAAAATTGTATTGTATGAAAGAGACGGTAGATTCACCTTTAACCAAGTTTTCTGAGTGACAACTACACACTTTGTTATACTCAGTAACTTTCGCAGTTTAATATTTGGAATTTCTAGGTTTTGAAAGAACACCTTTTTGTTCTACCCCAACATTTTGTGTGCAGATTGTCAAAACAACTTATTACTATTCGTTTTTTCTCGTATTTTATCTCATTACCTCGTCTGTGCCTGCTTTTACTCATGGGCTCGTCTTAGCTTGCAGAAGTACTGGTATTCTTCAATTGTCTACAAGATATATTCAAAGTTCGTTGGTACTACACATATACTTTATTTCTCGGTAGCAAGTTTAACAGGTGCCAACGCCACAAGATACGCTTCTCCAATTGTCTAAATGCCCTGGACTATCCTCTCGGTCGTTCCGTCCTCCTGTCCTGTCTGTTGTATTTTTCTCTCTTGTCCTTTGTATTCCCTTTCCCTTATTATTTTAGAATGGGATTTTACAGAATTGGAATTACAGATAAAATTATACGTCCAATCGTAAATATCAATACAGGTCTCGATCTTAAATTTACATGTCATAATTAATATGCAAATGCCACTGAGACACGTTGCAAAAGTGAACCCATTACGTGAAATTCTCATGTTCCTTTATTAAATCTGGAGTACCTTCATCGTTCTTAATATATAATTCAAATATATTCTTGTTTTCTTCTAACTTCGTAAACATCCTCGTAATACGTAATTTGCGTTTTTTTACATTTGTATAATGTCGCAAATATGCTTTGTATTCATAATCGAAATCTTGATATTTTAATTAATAATTTCACTGGCGCCTTTGACCACCTAGTGCATAAACCTACACCAGAGACAAACTATCTTCGTAACACAACCAGTTGATTACTCTATCACACTGTACATGTCGTACATTATGTACTGGTATTATTAGTGTTTATTGCCATTGGTTATTGTGGAATTTTTTGTTCAGACTCACAGTCACCTAGCTCTAAGTATGCCTGTTGTACTTATTTATCCAAGCATTGCTTTCAACGCACAAGAAACACTGAATTGTAAATGTAACAGATAATTTTTCATACTTGTGACCCATAAACCGATGGGAAATTAAAAGTTTATGCGATTGACTTGTTTGGTTTTTCTATGTTTGTTTGGTTTTTTTGTTTTGTTTTGTTTTTTTGCTGGCTGGCTGGTAGGTTTTTTCAAAATTCCAAGGACGGCAAGCAAAGAATTTTCTTAACTGGGTCAAATGAGCATTTAATTTGTAGATTTTTCACTCAGAGATCCTGCGATTAGCAGTTTCCGGTTGTTTAGTCGAATTCGAATCCGAAAACGATTTGAAATCGAAACCGAGTCTAGCTTCAGCAATGCGGACCTGAGCCATATTCGACGTTCGGCCGAAGCATCCTACTATCGAAGCCTGAGAACACAACAACGGGTCGTGTCATCGGAGAAGCAGTATTCGGTTTCTTCTTCTTCTGGAAAGCAGCTCCACCATTTGCTTAGTGTTTAGTCTATGGTAGGTAGTGCACTTTTTCATGGGTGCCGCCAGGCCAGTTGATCTTGTTGTGTACACAGCTGTACAGATTGAATACGACCGATATTACCACAGGGTCTCGCGAGCAAACTGGGGCATTCCCTTTCTTGAAAATTATTGTAATAATTTGTCAATTAAACTTATCAGAAAAAAAAATGTTTTGGGCTCAGCTAGCTGTCTTCTTATTTGAAAGTCTAATGAAAATATTTTCTGTTCTGTGGCCTTACAGGTATATTTTCTACGTGTGTAATACAAGAAAATGGAGTTACAGTCAAGACCAGGCTTGCATCAATTAAGCCGATATGCTACTATGAATGATCTGTTATTCAAACAATTTGGTTTTCAAGTACTTGGAAACAACACCCACGAGGAGAATACAGACACATATCCCATCCTGGTCCAATGTGTCCTTAGAGAATCAGATGTAGAAATCTGGGGAGGATTTTGTGTCCGTGCATACATTGTCAAACTTGACTTTCAAAAAAGTCCAGGCCAACCTGAGATGTGTTTAGCCATCATGTTGAAAAATAAGTACACTCCTGATGTGAAAAGACTGGAAGCACCATTTAAACTTCAAGCCTTTCATTTGCAGTGGATTCAGGTTGGTTTTCAAATTACATATACTTTGGGAAAAGTTGAACATGACTTACACCTAGACTTACACCAAGACATTTTACAAGTGATGTTTACCCTTTCTATGCCATGGTTTGGCCCAAAACTCATTGTTGTCAGTGGTGATTGTGGATCTGTTTACAGGGATTTAGGGGTTAACAGGTTAAAAGTGGCTTTATCAATTCTCTTGACTAGAGAAATATCAATTCCTGCTCATTTCCATTGTGAACCATGACAACCATGGCAACAAAGATTGTTAAAAGTTATAACTTTTGTTGATTCTATGGATGCTATTCTTTAACTCATCTAATTTCACAGAATGTATTGGGTGAAGATGTGGATGGTGTGAGAGTCACAAATTCCAAGGAAATCCCATTCATCGCTATGTATGATGTTGTTGAAATGTCTGAGACAGAAAGAGCAACAACAAATTTGAAATCATGGAAAGAAACCGAACAGACACAAGATACACTCATGGCAGGAAATTATGACAAAGTGGACAATGTGGTAGAAGAAATGGACACTAAAGGTACTGTGAACCAATCAGATGTGAAAGAGGAGTCACATGACCCTTCACCTTCAGGTAATGGCCAGGTATGTCAGGAAATGCCAATTAACACAGTTGATAAGAATAATCAGTCACAACTTGAAGATTACATTGATGAGCAAAACCAAGAGGGAGTTAAGGATTTACAAGGAGTAACCAAGAAACCAAGTAATTGTGACATTTCTCAAGATTTGGCCAACATTCCAAACACAGAGACCGACTCTGTGAGATCTGATGCACAGCTATCAACAAGAGAAAGCAATCAAGAAATGGTACAATCAGACACTAATTCTAATGCTGCTGCCTCAAGTAATTTGGAAACACCAGCAGAAATGACAGAATTTGCCTCTGGTGATTGTGAGGGCGCTAGTGATAGTGACTCATCTTTCCAGCCTGATACAGGGAGTGACAGCGATGACGAGTACGTACCACGGTACAAAACCAAGAGACAGAGAGCTGCGACACGTAGTACAGGGTCTAAGCAAAAGAAGTTAAAATGTGAGGATTGTGGAAAATTTTTCAAATTAAAGAGAACATACAATTTGCACATGGAATCGCATAAGAAGAACAAGACTGAAGATAAGTCGGAATTGGGAAAAAGAGCACACAAACGGGGGACGAAGAAGCGACGTTTCCAATGTCGCTTTTGTGAAATAGATTTTGAACTATTTAAAGAGTTACAACAACACGTACGCTCTGGACACCCTGGACAGAAGCCATACGCCTGTGACATGTGCGGCTCCAGTCAGAGGGATATGGGCAGCCTGAACAGACATAAAAAAGAAGTTCATCAGCCTGCTAGATATCAGTGCGACGAATGCGACCAAGTCTTCAAAGCCAGAGGTAATCTGAACTTCCACAAGACATGGAAACATCAATGTGTATGGAAGTTCCAGTGTGACATTTGCGGCAAATGGGACTATAGCAGGGATGGCCATAAGAAACATATGTTATCACATACAAATGAAAAGTTGTTTCAGTGTGAGGTGTGTGGAAAGGGTTTCAAAGAAAAAGCAACACTCAACAGACACTTGAAAATTCACTCGGGAAAGAAACCACATTTATGCGAGGTCTGTGGAAAAGGTTTTGGTCGCAAAGAACACCTCAAGGAACATGAAGTGGTCCACACAAAACTGAATACTTTCCTGTGCGATTACTGTGGAAAGAGTTTCAGCAACAAAACAAATCTGTATGTACACAGAAGGCAGCACACAGGAATACATCCTGTGGTGTGTAAGATATGTGGACAAGGTTTTCACCGTAAAAGAGAGCTGGCAAAACATATGGAGAAAATACATCAAAACTCTGCAACAGACCGAATTCAACAACAGAATTTTGCATATGTGTAAATGCAAATAAATATTGTGCATTTGTCAATTTCGATAACATACCGTATACTGGTACATTCCGTAATGCATTATGTACCAAAAGAGTTCAGCGGCAGCTGATAGCTGTGATAAGGACAAAACTTTGGCATTAAAGATATAAGATGACCCCTTTTAGCTCACATTTAGTATATGTATTCAAAGAGGGCTTACAATTGGTAGGTCTGCAGCATGTGTATGTCTGTACATATGTATGCATGTATGTTAGGCCGAACAAAAAAAAATGTGTTGTTCAGATAACCTGACCTACCCTATTTTTACCAGCTGACTCTAAACTTTTTAGAGCTACATAAACACGGAAGTAAAAAAATGAAAGAAAAAATCCATAAAATCACGCGTTTGTTACTTGGCATTTGATTTTTGCTTAAATGAGGATGTCTTCTATGGGTTTTTTTAATTTTTACATGTATGATATATTTTTAGCTACTATAGATTATAGTCTAATGAAGCTATTGGGATGGGTATCCGTCCAACGTCAGTCTGTATGTATGTATGTATGTATGTATGTATGTATGTATGTATGTATGTATGTATGTATGTATGTATGTATGTATGTATGTATGTATGTATGTATGTATGTATGTCTGTATGTATGTATGTATGTATGTATGTATGTATGTATGTATGTATGCATGTATGTATGCATGTATGTATGTATGTATGTATGTATGTATGTATGTATGTATGTATGTATGTATGTATGTATGTCCGTTTGTGAGGTGTCCGTCCACTCAAATATCTTGAGAACCTCAGTACTTACTGATTTGATATTTGTTGTTAGACTTGGTTCAAGTCTGTGATTGGTGAATGTTTGAGTGGAGTGAACGCAACGATTTGTGTTTTATTTTCATGTGAAACGTGTGAGTGGAGTGGATGCGATGAGTGGGGTGAACGCTATATAGGAGAGTTTCACCCGGAATCACAGACTTGGCTTTCTTGCAGGATCTGCGTGGCTATAAATTATTCATGAGATGACGTTTTTATTTACTTATATATTATTCATAAGATGACATCTCTGTATTGGGAGGAGTGACGTCTTGACCCATGCGAGACATGCCGGGGACATGCATAAAACTCACATGACGTTGTTGACAAAATGTCGCGTGTGATCACTCCTACAAAAGTCAGAACGACTTCTGTTGTATCACCGAAAACGCATGAAAATTTCTGTGTTATTTGTGGGGCCCATGTTGCAAAACGCGATAATCGTCAGAAGTTTATTAGCATGCGTTCTCCTTATTGGCCAGAATAATGGTAGGAGATGTCAATCATTTTGTATTTGCTTGATGTCACTGTGTACACAGTTCGTCTCGTCGCCGGTACCGTGCAAGAAGTCCAAGTAGGTGAATCCGGCAGAAACTAACTCACTACTGTGCAGACTCAAAGGTAACCTATTATATCGCTTGGAAAACCTGGTCAGGGCTGGCAATTCAGAATAGGTTTAATTTTTGTATGAAATAGGAGAGAAAAGAGAAACTATTATAAATGATTTTATTTTTAAAAATTAACCGACTTGAACCAAGTCTAATTTGTTGTGTAGATGAAAAATATGATTTTGAGAAACTAGTTTTTTTATTTTTTTGATATTGTTGAAAATATGCAAATTAGTGCCAAAAAAGGTGTTTCTATTGTCAGTCTGTTTATTCCTAGGGCCATAGCTCCTTCACTTGCCGACAATTCCACCATCCTCCCAGAAATCAAATTATTCCCCCTCATTATGCTGATCAGCTGCTATGCCATGCAGTATTCCTTGGAAAAAACTAATATTATCAGTAAATTCTCTTCTGACTGGCACGTTTCTGAAATCCTATATGAAAGCACATCTTTCTTCCATACTTGTACCATCCAATCTGCTTGTAGTGACATGCCCTGGTTTACTTAACTATACTCGTCAATGCTTTATGAGCCACCCAGCCCCACTCACAATTTTCATAAAAAGAGATTCCATAACAAAAATGCACAAAATATAAACATTACTATTGTGCAATTCACATGTTGGGCACTACTATTACTACTGCTTTTGACCGTCCATACTGTAAATGTTTACTTACAAGAATCAAATGAGAGTAAAGGGTCATTGACGCTATTTTTGACATTGTTTTCAATAGATATTTGTTATTAAAACCTGTTTTGTTTTTAGTCCCCACGGACACCGTCCGGGGGGACTTATAGGTTTGGTCATGTCCGTGCGTGTGTGCGTGCGTCCGTGCGTCCGTGCGTGCGTGCGTGCGTGCGTGCGTCCGTCCGTCCGTTCACGCAGATATCTCAGAGATGCCTGAAGCGATTTCATTCAAACTTGGTACAAGGATTACTTCATATGTCATACAGATGCACGTCGATTTGTTTTGTGATACGATCCAATATGGCTGCCAGGCGGCCATTTTATTACGATTTTTTCATGTACAGAGCCATAATTCAGGCATGTTTCAACTGATTTTATTCAAAGTTGGTACAAGGACATTGACCAGTGTCATAGATATGCACATCGATTCTTTTTGTGATACGATCCAATATGGCCGTCGTGCGGCCATTTTGTTACGATTTTTTCATGTACAGAGCCATAACTCAGGCATATCTCAACCAATTTCATTCAAAATTGGTACAAGGACATTGACCTATGTCATACATATGCACATCAATTTGTTTTGTGATACGATCCAATATGGCTGCCAGGCGGCCATTTTATTACGATTTTTTCATGTACAGAGCCATAACTCAGGCATGTTTCTATAGATTTTATTCAAAGTTGGTACAAGGATATTGACCAATGTCATAGCTATGCACATCAATTTGTTTTGTGATACGATCCAATATGGCCGCCAGGCGGCCATTTTGTTACGATTGTTTCATGTACAGAGCCATAACTCAGGCATATCTCAACCAATTTCATTCAAAATTGGTACAAGGACATTGACTTATGTCATACATATGCACGTCAATTTGTTTTGTGATACGATCCAATATGGCCGCCAGTAGGCGGCCATTTTATTACGATTTTTTCATGTACAGAGTCATAACTCAGGCATGTTTCTACAGATTTTATTCAAAGTTGGTACAAGGACATTGACCAATGTCATAGCTATGCACATCAATTTGTTTTGTGATACGATCCAATATGGCCGCCAGGCGGCCATTTTGTTACGATTGTTTCATGTACAGAGCCATAACTCAGGCATATCTCAACCAATTTCATTCAAAATTGGTACAAGGACATTGACCTATGTCATACATATGCACATTGATTTGTTTTGTGATACGATCCAATATGGCCGCCAGTAGGCGGCCATTTTATTACGATTTTTTCATGTACATTCTACAGATTTTATTCAAAGTTGGTACAAGGACATTGACCAATGTCATAGCTATGCACATCAATTTGTTTTGTGATACGATCCAATATGGCCGCCATGCGGCCATTTTGTTACGATTTTTTCATGTACAGAGCCATAACTCAGGCATATCTCAACAATTTTATTCAAACTTGGTACAAGGACATTGACCTATGTCATACATATGCACATTGATTTGTTTTGTGATTCAATCCAATATGGCCACCATGTGGCCATTTTATTACGATTTTTTCATCTCCTGAACTACAACTCAGACATGTATCAAGCGAATTTATTCAAAAGTATTTTATCACAGACCTAATGAAGAGGACTCTATCCTCTCTGAGGACCTGTAATCAAAGCACCCATTACAAGTGGGGACTGTGTCATCAACGATGACTTGTTCTTTATTGTTTATGACACGTATCGGGGGTTAAAATCACAGGTGAATGAAGAGAAAAACAAGCCACAAAAGTTTGATGTCAGCGAAATTTAAACTGTATTGATAATTTTATGGACGATTCATTTTTTTCATAAATTTGGTGACATTGAATATGTTCCGATGTATTCGATTGGAAACAAATGACTTTTTTTTGAGGAAAGTATAACATTTTATATTCACAAGTTGTAATTTGATGGTGGATATGTCTACCAACAACATGAAAGGTCATGTCTACATAACTGTATAAAGGGGCCGTGGGTAATTAAAACATATGCACGGTTTTGCCTGATCCCCATAAACGGAAGGTTTGAAGTGCGAAAATCCAACCGAGCCTCATTCTGTATCTGCATACCATATTTTGCTATGAAATATCACGCATACATATACGCAACCGACCTCCCCCCCCCCCCCCGTCTAAAATCAATGTCTGTTCAGCGCCAACTCAACAATGACGCAACCAATAGAATGAAATCAAACAATGTATCCAAAATGATTGTTACGTTATTTTACTCGTGCACTGATTCACATGTATGTCAAAAGTACGCGCCAACATAAAGCAATATTTTGCAAAATGAAAAAGTGTAGCCAGATGTTGCGATATGAAAATTTTTGCGCAAGGTATCGAAATACATCTAACTCCCCCCCCCCCCTAAACACAGAAGTTGCGTTTACCGTGCGCACGCGTGTTTTAATTATCCACGGCCCGAATAACCCAAGGTACCGCAACTCAGAGTATGAGACGGACACATCTCACGTAAGTAAAAACAAACGATTAGCTTGGGTATCACAACACACTTGAAAGTCACCGACGCTAGATTAATTACAGTAAACCAGCATGGGGCAGCCGCTCTGTCTGGACTGAGAGGTACATGTTATCTACAATGTAACAATGTTTTTACAATTTAAGCTAAGAGTTGAACAGCTGGAGGTTTTCTCAAAAGATAATACTAAATAAAAAGCCACACATTTTGCTGTAATCCACCTCAAAATTGAAGAAAATTACACAGAACACACACACCATATTAAACATACTTCAAAACATTTATATTTGAACATGAATAAAGTGACCGGGCTATAATTCAACAGGCTACGTTTGCTTCTGCTCTCGAAACTTTAACCTCGAAAGGAATGGAATACTCAGGGCCCGAATACGTCTACTTCGAGATCTGGCATGAACCTCAAATGTCTGTTGTCAACGCAAGAAAGGAAGTCCACTTTAAGTATCACTGCGCATGACGATGAAAGCTAAAAGTAAAATGTGAATTACGGACAAGCGTAAGCAAAACAAAATCCATATTCAGTGATGTTCTATGTGGTATATATATGCGGTATCGTGTTAGCTTGAAGCCGAAACCGTAAAAACAGTTACATTGTAGATCAAGTACAGCTATCAGTCCAGACAGAGCGGCAGCCGAATGCTGGTTTACTGTGTAAAAAATCAATGTCGGTGGCTCTGAAATGTGTCGTGATACCCAAGCTGATCGTTTGTTTTGTACGTGACGTGTGTCCGTCTCAAACGCTGAGTTGCGGAACCTAAGTGAAACGCACTGTAAATGTACAAAGGAGTGTTCCGAAAAACAGGGTGAACATAAATTTGGGTTATAATAAATAGCGAAATTTAACAAGGTAGAGCTTTTACTGCCAAGTCTCACCAAACTTGAAAATTTACCCATGAAATTGACTTTGTTCATCATCTTGCATATAGTATGAGAAGCCTTTATCCATGAAGACAAATAGCATTTCATTTAATCACAGCTTTAACTTCGTTATGCAACTTGCTGTGGATATCTTATCTTTGACGATATCAACAACTCACAGAATCCTACACAAAGTGATGGGCCATAAAGGTGCGCCCTCTTATGGTTAGAGGAAAATTGTATTGATTAATATTCACACTGTCTTTCCATATTCTCAAATTTTCTCAATAACGAACACTTAAAAACCATTAAATTTTTGGATTGTTAACGTGAAGATCCCGCGATAAACAGTTTTTACAAATTCAACAGGTGCGGTTTGCCTTCGTTGCGTCGACTTCGAATCCGAAAACGATTTGGAATTGAAACCGAGTCCAACTTCAGCCATATCGAACAGAACGACCCGCCGGGTCATGTCATTGATGGCAGTATTGGGTTTTTCTCAGAACTTCTCGTATAGTAGCTCCACAATTTGTTTGGTCTATGGTAGGTAATGCACTTATTTCATAGGCATCGCACCAGTTGATCTTGAAGTGTTTACAGTTGTACAGATTGAATACGATCGGTTTTTCCTCGATGGTTAGCGAAATATTTTCGCCCCGAGTGCGTGGCGCCAGGTGGATCGTGGATTTAATCCTTTAGTTAAATAATGGACAACAGACAACTGCACAGTAAAATATTTTCCATTTTGCAGTTGAGATTGCCTAAGGAAGTCCCTGGGTTTCCCACGAATTTACTGCGGGAACGTAGAATTCACGTTTGAACCACAGTCTGAGTCACCTGTGGTCTATTCCGCTCTGCGTCCCATAGACGTGTATGGCTGAGAAGACTTCTCAATCTCAGGCATTTGTACACACGTCTATGGGGCGCATAGACTCAGAACGAAATCGACCACAGGTGGGTGTGTTTGGATTCGACTTATCAGTTCCGTTGTGCACGATGTGTGCCTGAGGGAGCTTTCAGTAATTACAAGGGGGGTGGGCTGGGGGAATTGGGGGGAGGGTCACTTTTTAGAAAACAGCTCAAGGGGGAGGGTCACTTTTTATAAACCTATCTTGGGGGGAGGTCACTTTTGACAGAAGCTGATTTTATGGCCAAAACTTTGATTGTCCGTGTGATATTTCCTGAATAGGAAATCACCAACAAAATACTTACACATTATCCACAAGTTTCACAAGCAAAGAAGATGCAGTGGTATCCTACATTAAACACCTTGAACAGTTAAAACTGATAAAAGACAAGCGACAAAAACATATGCAACAGGTGGAAAAGTGTATATCAATTATCAAATGTACATAAATGCAAAGATATTGTCAATTTTTATATTGAAAAAAATTGTGCAACTTCAGAGTTTCATCATAGACTGCCATGCATAGTGAATCGACATTTCGGTGAAATTCCAAAATCAAATTTCTTGCACAACCATGGACTTGTAACTACTCTAGTCTAATCAAGAACAATAATGTAAATAATCCAGCATATATAAGTGCACAGATTTATCTAATTTTGTACTGAAATAAATTATTCATAGTTTCAAAGTTGCAAAGTTTGACACTATGACTTTTGACCTGGGTCAAAGGTCATAAATGTCAAAAAATGAGGTCCTAAAATGGGCCCTGGGTTTTTTGTGTGCGGCGGCACACCCATACCTCTTCTCTGAACAAGTACCCCAGGGGCTGGGCTCTTTTAATAAGTTCCAGTATCATACCAAAATGCATGACTAAAGTTCTTGGTTGTCACTGACCTTTGACCTCATATCATCCTGTACCTCATTTAATGCATTATGTACATATATAATTATAGAGTAGCCAATAGAGCCAGAGGTTTGATTATTTCTCGACAGAGATGGTGAGGTGAGCAAAGTTTTCTGC
The DNA here is from genome assembly GCF_041260155.1 of Ptychodera flava. NCBI lineage: Eukaryota > Metazoa > Hemichordata > Enteropneusta > Ptychoderidae > Ptychodera > Ptychodera flava. The sequence continues at coordinate 10,062,627 of NW_027248278.1, forward strand.
CAAAATGTCATGTGACGAGTATGACCTTTGGCCTTGACGTCACAAATGTGCGTATTAGTCAGTACCTACTTGCTATAGCTTTGATATTTGGTAGGATGAGGCATCTAATTACGTCGCATCCTCAACCTCATTAATTATTTACCAGGGGTATTTAGTTGGAAAGGAACTACAATACCCCTTAACACTGGCTAATTACTGCCATATTAGATACACAGCAGTCCCTCCATTATATTGAGCTGACCTTGTGTGAAGGGACCATGGACGTACCATAAGATACAAAGTATTCTTGCAAGCAGTGTGCCCACTTAGCTGATTTGACGCTTCATGATGCAGGCCAAACCCACCTGACACATTGAAATTACAAGTAATTTGATGCGTCACTGATGCAGCTCTAAAAAGCCTACAAATGCTCAATAGATGTATAATTTACATAGAAAACGTGTCCCTGTACAGTTTCTTATCAAAAAAAAATCTAAATGCATCATTGCTGTTAGTCTCCCCAGCAATAGTACATGCCGATAATAACTGATCTTACTGTTTCATTGATGGTATACAGGACAGCCATTATTGTTTACATTTTCTTCTCACTGACTTTTGCGAGACATGATGAATCATGAAAAGCAAATGACGATAGAAGGCACCATATTAATAATTATGACTCACCACATGCTCATTCCTTGTCACGATTTGCCAGAATAGGTCATGTGATGAGAAAATAGATTCATCTAGTCCCAAAAAGTGATGTCAGAGGATACTTTTGGAAAGCTATTTCCCTAGGGAAATAGTTTTTACCAAATATGGAAAAGTGCCTGGTAATGTGATCGTAGTGTCGTCTGCAGCTTTGCAACAAAGGTGGTGACTAGAACGTGATGTGCATGTGGGATGAGTGACATTTTCCATTCCAACAGCGTAGGAACTTGAACAGCTCATCTTCGAAAAAGATTCAGGTGCAACCAAGGACATTGCTAGGTATGCTTAGAATATTTTTTGGAAGAAAGTGGTACCGGTACTTATATGTACTTCTGTAACTTGAACCACTGTGGAAATATCGCCAAGTAAACTTATGATGCATTGCTTAGGTGCAAAATATTAAAGCACATTGAAAATTATAACATAATACAAACATGAGCATGTGGTGTGTTATCAAACACCTATATAACATGGTCTTTATTCAGGCTATAGTGCCCGTTTATTACCCCTTGTGGCTGTGCGTTACCAGAAACACATTGTTATACCCCTTGTCCTACGGCCTCAGGGAATAGCGATGTGTTTCTGGTAACACACAACCCCTCCGGGTAATAGACGGGCACTATAGCCCTCATGACCAGGCAATAGGTGTTTACTACTAAGTTGCTGGTATCATTTTGTGCCTATGTCAGTCACTCACATCAACTCAAGTTTCCTTCAAATTTCCTTTAATACTGTAGAGGGCACACTGCTTGCAAACCCAGGCATTCACTTTCCTTAAAATTATTGTGATAATTTGTCAATTGAACTGTTATATGAAAAAAAAAACATGTTTTGGGCTTAGCTAGATATCTTATTTTGAAAATCTGATGAAAATATTTTCTGTTCTGTGGCCTTACAGGTATATTTTCTACGTGTGTAATACAAGAAAATGGAGTTACAGTCAAGACCAGGCTTGCATCAATTAAGCCGATATGCTACTATGAATGATCTGTTATTCAAACAATTTGGTTTTCAAGTACTTGGAAACAACATCCATGAGGAGAATACAGACACATATCCCATCCTGGTCCAATCTGTTCTGAGAGAATCAGATGTAGAAATCTGGGGAGGATTTTGTGTCCGTGCATACATTGTCAAACTTGACTTTCAAAAGACTCCAGGCCAACCTGAGATGTGTTTAGCCATCCTGTTGAAAAATAAGTACACTCCTGATGTGAAAAGACTGGAAGCACCATTTAAACTTCAAGCCTTTCATCTGCAGTGGATTCAGGTTGGTTTTCAAATTACATCAACACTTTTGCAAAAAAGTTTAACACGACCATACACCTACATGGGCACCAAGACATTTCTCAAATGACCCTTTCAACGCCATATGGTGTGGCCAAACTCATTGTTGTCAGTGGTGATTGTGGGTCTGTTTACAGGGATTTGGGGTTAACAGGTTAAGATTGGACAACTGAGTTTACTTAGCTTTATGAATTCTCTTGACTAGAGATCTAGTGAACTTATATGATGTCTTTCTGGGAGCCATATTGACTGTGTGCACAAGTTGACCACTTTGAGTGCCAAAGCCAATCTTTGTCACCTAAATGTGAGAATTATTTTTCAGATTTTGTTTAAAATTTTGATTGACAACTGTAGTCAATGTAAAGTGATGTCCATTTGATCCAAAATCATAAGAACAATTATTCATGAAAATTGGTAAAATTTTGCACAAAAATGTTCATGAGAAAATTTACATCATATACCATATACCAAAGGCACACAAATCTCAAAGAACTTTGCTGCAATGCTCTACTAACTTAAATTATTTTAATTGTAAGAAAATGATGGCGGAAGGGGTGGTCGTAAATCATTGAACTTTTTTAAGAGTGATGAATCTTTGGAATCTATTGATATACTTTTCCAAGGCTGTTTCCCCCTAAAATTTTGCTGGCACCTTTTCAAAACAGTGAAGAGGTCCAAAAGATAGTTACACTACTACTAATATGTACCTGAAAGGATCCATGCCGTGCCCAATACTGTACAATGGTCTGTAAAATCTCTCTCTTGGTCTGCAAGTTGATATATAACAAAACATATTTCTCTGTAGTCTGGGTAAACTGTTTCTCGACCTTTGAAAAAATTCCAACTTGAACAAACAATATGGATATCATTATGAATTTCATCCAAAGGAAGTGTAAGTGTTTGAGGACAGACAGTGAAATTAAGATTATTAGAATGACTGGACTATCCCAGCTGACACCAGTCTTTATCCTCAAAATGTCAAGCCTGCTTCATTTCCCTTGTGCACCATGGCAACAAAGATTGTTAAAATCCTTAAAGGGATAAATTTTGTTGATTCTATTGATTCTATTTTAACTCCTTTAATCTCACAGAATGTATTGGGTGAAGATGTGGATGGTGTGCGAGTCGCAAATTCCAAAGAAATCCCATTCATCGCTATGTATGATGTTGTTGAAATGTCTGAGACAGAAAGAGCCTCATCAAATTTGAAATCATGGAAAGAAACCGAACAGACACAAGATACACTCATGGCAGGAAATTATGATAAACTTGATAATGTGGTAGAAGAAATGAACACTACAGGTACTGTGAACCAATCAGCTGTGAAAGAGGAGTCACATGACTATTCACCTTCGGGTAATGGCCAGGTATGCCAGGAAGTGCCAATTAACACAGTTGATAAGAATGATCAGTCAGAACTTGAAAATGACATTCATGAGCAAAATCAAGATATGGATTTAGAAGGAGTACCCCAGAAACCAAGTAATTGTGATATTTCTCAAGACTTGGCCAACATTCCAAACACAGAGACCAACTCTGTGAGATCCGATGCACAGCTATCAACAAGAGAAAGCAATCAAGAAATGGTACAATCAGACACTAATTCTAATGCTGCTGCCTCAAGTAGTTTGGAAACACCAGCAGAAATGACCGAATTTGCCTCTGGTGACAGTGAGGGCGCTAGTGATAGTGACTCATCTTTCCAGCCTGATACAGGGAGTGACAGCGATGACGAGTACGTACCATGGTACGAAACCAAGAGACAGAGAGCTGTGACACGTAGTACAGGGTCTAAGCAAAAGAAGTTAAATTGTGAGGATTGTGGAAAATTTTTCAAATTAAAGAGAACATACAATTTGCACATGGAATCGCATAAGAAGAACAAGACTGAAGATAAGACAAAATTGGGAAAAGGAACGCACAAACAGGAGGCCAAGAAGCAACGTTACCAATGTCGGTTTTGTGAAATAGATTTTGAACTATTTAAAGAGTTACAACAACACGTACGCTCTGAACACCCTGGACAGAAGCCATACGCCTGTGATGTATGCGGTGCTAGTCTGACGGATATGAGCAACGTGAAGAGACATAAAGAAGTAGTTCATCAGCCTGCTAAATACCAGTGTGACGAATGCGACAAAGTCTTCAAAAACAAAGGAACTCTGAAAGACCACAAGATGTGGAAACATCAATGCTTGTGGAAGTTTCAGTGTGACATTTGCGGCAAACGGGATTATAACGGGGATAACCATAAACAACATGTCTTATCGCACTCCGATGAGAGGAATTTTCAATGTGAGGTGTGCGGAAAGGGTTTCAAAACAAAAGCGGCACTCAACAGACACTTGAACATTCACTCAGGAAAGAAACCATATTTATGCGAGGTCTGTGGAAAAGGTTTTGGTCGCAAAGAACACCTCAAGGAACATGAAGTGGTCCACACAAAACTGAATACTTTCCTGTGCGATTACTGTGGAAAGAGTTTCAGCAACAAAACAAATCTGTATGTACACAGAAGGCAGCACACAGGAATACATCCTGTGGTGTGTAAAATATGTGGACAAGGTTTTCACCGTAAAAGAGAGCTGGAAAAACATAGTGAGAAAATGCATCCAAATTCAACAACTGAACCTTGCTTGACTCTAAATGCATGAAAACATTGTGCATTTGTAAATTTCTATAATTCCTCTCACCGTCTATATATACTGGTACAATCTGTTATACTTAAAACATACGTATACCAGGTCCTACTAATTACTGCCCGTGACTGCCCGCAGCTGCCCGAGGGCCGCCTGAGAACTGCCTGAGGACTGCCCGAGGAGCAAGTAGGCCAAATTTCGCCCATTTTAACACTAAGCCAATAGGTTGAACTTATATCATGCCCAGCCAACCAAAAATATCATTGATTTGGTGTTTTCTGTAGCAGTTTTAGAACCTGAAAGACGCTGGGCTTTCGACTAGAAAGACGTCTCCATCTTGATTGAGAGATCATACCATTCAGTGCAAGGGGTGGTAGGCTGTCAGGCTATACGTGCTCACTGAGGTTATTGTGCCTCCTCTCGGACTGAATGGTATGATCTCACTATCAAGCTGGCGACGTCCTTCAAGCCCGGCGTCTTCCGTGTTCCAAAACTGCCGGAGAAAACATCAGGTTAACGCCAAATCAATGATATGTTTGGTTGGCTGGGCATGATATAAACTGAACCTATTGGCCTAGTGTTAAAATGGGCGAAATTTGGCCCACTTTTTCCTCTGGCAGTCCTCAGGCAGCTACTGGCAGTCACGGGCAGGATTTAGTAGGACTGCATATACCAAAAGATTTAAGCGGCAGCTGTAATTAAGACAAAAGTTGATCATTAAAGATATGAGATGAACCGGTTTTACCACCATAGTTTGGCACAAACCCAACATTGTCAATGATTCAGCCCAAACCCTTTGTTGTCAATGCTGAGAGTGTGGACCTGTTTACAGCCTGGGAAGGGTGAGCAAGTTGAATTTGGTTTTGTTCTGTCAAGATAATGCATACATGAACACTGAGCCATAGATTTACCTTCATTTTACAGTTCACCTTCCCTGTAGAAATTCCAAATTAATGAAGCTGTGACAAAATGAACAGTGAAAGACAGTTGTGCAAGTGAACACAATTTGCTGTATAGACTGTATACACAGCTGCTATGTTTTAAAATCTTATTTGAAATTGCAGAAAGTTTGCTTAAAATTGCAATAATTGTCAGTGTTTTTCAGCTTGGCTTATACTAGCAGCTGACTGATAAAATCTTCACAGATGGGATCACATGCTGTATTCCAATTTTGTTGCGATATTGTAGTTACTGTAATTCTTTGAGTGTGAGTGTAAAATTTATATACAAAGTACATAGGAGCTACTTTCTAGTTCTGTAAGTGTATGTATGTGTACAATTGATATACAAAGTACTGGTACATAGGGGCAACTTTCTAGTTGTGTGAGTGTACAATCAATGTACAAATTACGTAGGAGCTACTTTAAAAGTGGTATTTTAAATGGCTGCTAGTCCTCAACAAGTTGAAAGTCATCGACAATCTTGCATTTAAAGTCGTTTCATGTAAACTTTAAATCATTCACCCTTCTAAATTGTGCAATATAATATTTTCTTTATTACAAGGAGCTGTGTCAAGATGCGTTTCACTAATTCATAGATACGGGTGTGTGCAACCATAGACAGCAAAGTGTGTCCTATGGTTCAGCTGACAAACGTATACAGCAAAAGGTTTTTTTCACATTTTTAGACTAAATGAAATGTTGTTTATGTTACAAAGGTACAATGGGACAAAAGATCCAGCCATACAAACATATAAGGACCCTAACATAAACAGGTTTTCAGAAAACGGGAAACAGCTATTAGTCAAGCTGAACACTTTCATTGACCCTTGCACGACTGTGGTTTGACCCAAACCCAGTGTAATCAGTGGTGACTGTGGATCTGTTTACTAGCAATTAGGGGTGAACAGTAGACTCTTGCCAGTCGCTTGTACTGCTTGGTCTCGCGTATTGGCGTAGCTTCCGGTATTTAATGGCATATCATGCGAGATAATGATTGCTAAGGGGCGAATGTATGTTGTTATATCAGGGTTCTGAACAAGGGGATTTTTTTAGGGTGTACCACCCATCTGATTTTGGAGCATTCTATTCACCTGTTAATAACAAATCAAAAGGAATAATATTTTCAAGAATTTACAAATTATGAATATTATATAAATTAACTACCCTCACTTTTTTTCCAAGCTGTGGAAAAAACACAGACGCTGGTTTTATTCCTTAATGTATCACTTTTGTGTTATGTACTTAACCCTTTGAGTGCTAAAGTCAATTTTTGTAGCCTCTATAAAATGTACCCCAGTCAATTTTTTTCAGATTTTTGACAAAATTTTGATAAAAAACTGTAGCCAATGAAATTTTATGTCCATTTGGTCCAACATTATCAAAAAATTTACAGCAAACTTCATAAAAATTGGTAAAATGTTGCATTCAAATTTTGGTTTGAAAAAATTACAGCACTCAAAGGGTTAATAGTTTTGTCACTTTGAATCACGTGAATGGAAGGTTAATGATTTGTCAAAATAAATGTATGTTTCAATTTTAGCAAATTTCATTTGTGTATACTGATTCATTCAGGCCACAGTTCCTCCACAAATGTTTGTGGAGGGACCGTGTTTAGGCTTAGTTGGCTAATGTGTCCATAGTGAGTGTGATGTACGTGCGACTATCTTTGTGATGACAGAATGGAGTAAGTACCAGATATTACCCATAAGTCCCTCTGAATCGTACCATCACAGACCATGTTTCTATTATAGTTCCTTTTGAAGGGGGCGCTGCACCTAAACAGGCGTATTTTGCTCAAAAATCACTTTTTTACTAATATTCATTCAACTTTAATTAATTTGTTAACGGTAGATTCAAATATTGGTTAGATTCACCTTTCAGCTTGTCAAGCAGTCATAAGTTGATAAAGAAGTCTTAATTTATGCAAAGGTATGCAAATCACCCAATTTCCTTGGTTATTTTTCCTCCCCATTTCAAAACTTCTAAAGAATTGAACTCTGCTCTGGCTGGGTCAAATTTTCTGAAATTTTCACATTATGTTCTTTAAATGCTATATTACAAAGCTACTATTTTTTTAGGCAATAAATGTCTTACATTTTGAATAAGAGGCATTTTAATGTTGCTAATCATGATTTAAATCACTTTTTTGAGTGTCAGTCTTTCAACCCTTGCCATTCTAGAATGAGGATAGATAATGCAAAATAAAATAGTCGTTTTTTTTCTACATATACTCTTCTTTCAAGTGAAATATTACATTTCAGAAAATAGCGTTGTTTACTTAAATTGATTTTTATCATTAATATCAAAACTTAAAGTTACTAGCAGATACATTTTTTTTTTCTTCTCACTGCATGGCAAAAGAAATTAAAATGTTAACTGTTCAACTGAGGATGACATTGTTAGTTATTCATCGACTACCTCTTTACTCTTCAAAGCAAGGCATTTGAGGCACATACCAAGCTTGATTTTCATTGCCAATTTATTTGTGAGTTTCACTGTCTTACTTGAAACATACTTTTATCAGATATCACGAAAAGATCACGTGTTTCATCTTCAAATATATTTGAAATTACAAATTAAGGTGGAGCTGCATGTTGCCCCCCCCCCTTTTTTTAAAAGCAATATTTTTCATCAAAGATGACAAGGAAACCCCTCGTACTATACATTTTCAAGAACACGAGACTCTAAAGTTTATTGTGGTAGCAGTAGTTTACTCAAAGGATGAAGTGGATGTATATTTCGGGCATAAAAAATTAATTTTGATTTTTTTCATTATTTAAGGTAGTATGCACCTCAAAAGTGAAAGACTTAAACTTTTGCTCAAACTTTCCTAATGAAACTTTCAACCATTATCTTACCAAATCAAGAATAAAAATCAGGGGTCATCGTGCAAATTTTGGAACTAGCAGAACAAATTACCCGAAATTTTGCAATATTTGAAATTCAAAATGGCCACCATCTCTGTGTTAACTCTATGGAGAAAAATAAAATTTTCGAATTTCAAAAACTATGCCAGTGAATACGGATAGTTTTCAATCTGGTTCGAACCCACAACATACCAAGAGCTTAAATTAAATTTAAAATGAACTCCCACAAGTGGTATATCAGAAAAGAATTGTAAAAGTTTGAGAGTCCGAATAGCTGTCCCTGAGGCACGATCTACTTTAATAATGTATATCAATGGCAAGTTCTTGTTCTGTTCCAAGAGAACTTTGAAACATCAACTAGTGTGTCAACATAGTGTGTATTTGTGTAAAATGCACTGTCATTGTTGACATTTGAGTTCTAATCCTGCAGACTATAATTCTCTATAATTCTCTCGCTGGCAATAACAATGCAGTCTGTACATGTACAGGCTTACTTGACAAACTGAATTCTACAATCTGTATGTCAACATGCTTTGGGGAGTAAAACAAGAAATTGTGGTTGACCTTAAAAACAAAAGTGAAAAAATCAAATAATTACCTGTCCTGAAATAGATATCAGTAGTTGCCCTGTTTTCATGTTAATGTGGCCATATGCTATAATTTGAATCTCTCATGAATTGCACTTGCCGTTATTAATTAAACACAATTTTTGAAACAATTCAAAATAACAAATGAGAAAGGCCTGTAATGTAAAGTATGCACTTAATTCACCTAGAAGTGTGTGAGTTAATCTATCTTCATTCAGAAATCTCTGATGGTACAAAACAGAGTGAATTGTGGGAAATACTGTCCTGTTCGACACTGTCAAAGATGTATATATCTGTGTTGATTCTTTGTATTCATGTTGCATATATTCGACTTGGCAGTAGTTAAATTAAGCCCTTGAATGCCAGAAATAGTGCCAAATCACAAAATGTGATGCAAGTTTGAATGATGTATACTGATTGCCCCATGCAATCCGAAACCGAATCTTAAACCGAATGCAACTCCATATTGGCATCTGGACATTTGAATGCAATCCTAACCTGGTCGGGTCCAAGCTGAGGACATCTTTACAAGTGCGCTGCGTCGTTTCTCTCAAGTCAAAGTGCGGATATTCCAGGCCTTGACTGTAACGATAGGCAGTAAGTAAAAGCACTGTACGCCCTAGAGACACATAGTCGTTTGTGTTTAGGTATTACGGCGCGCGGCGAAGGCCACTGTCACCACAGTCTCTCGTGGATCGATACACGGGAATGGCTGCTGTGGTATCCAAACCAGCAGCCATTGCCGTGCAGCGAACCACAAGCGACTGTGCCCGTAATCTTCGCCACAGGCATTCGACTCAATCCAAAAAACTGTCACTGATGCAACCATTTATTCTGTACTGGTTGCATCTATGATGGTTTGCTTGTATTCAGTCGAATGCTTGTGATCTATCGTCGTGTAGCTGAAATTTTAAACAGGTTACAGGGGCCTTCACCTAGACTTGGTTCAAGTCGGTGAATTTAAAAAAATAAAATCATTTATAATAGTTTCTCTTGTGTCCCTCCTATTTCGTACAAACCTATCCGGAATTTGGCAGCTCACGCCAGGTTTTCCCAGCGATTGAATGCGTCACGTTTGAGTCTGCGCAGTAGTGAGTTAGTTTCTGCCGGATTCACCGACTTGGACTTCTTGCAAAGTAAAGGCGGTGAGACGGACTGTGTACACAGTGACGAAGAGCAAATAAAAAATGATTGACAGCCCCCGCCGTTATTCTGGCCAATAAGAAGAACGCTTGCTAATAAACCTCTGCATGCATTAAAAAGTTTGTTGTCATCTCCGTGCAAAGCTAGACATCGAGTACGTTTTATATCTGGGCGAATAATGGCATCAAGTTCGTACATCAACCGCGTTTTACAACTGATCGGTCGACCACCGCTAATCATGCGAGATTACCAAAGAAAGCTTGTTGAGAGTTACATTGAAGGAAAAGATGTGTTCGTCTGCGCACCAACCGGCAGCGGAAAATCACTGACATACGAAGTCGCTCCACATTGTTTGATTTCCATCGCTTTGGGCACGTAAGAGAACAGGCTACAACTGTAAGGACGGTGTCTTTTTCCATCCTTGAATAACCGGCCACGATTTTCGCATTTTGTAACATGGGCCCAACAAACAACACAGATATTTTCACGCGTTTTCGGTGATAGAACAGAGGTCGTACCCGCACTCGACATTTTGTCAACAACGCCGTGTGAGTTTTATGCACGTCTCGTTTGGGTCAATTGGTAACTCCTCCCAATGTGTAAAATTTAGTGATGACGTCATCTTATGAATAAAATATGAGTAAAGAAAACGTCATCTCATGAATAATTTATAGCAACGCAAACCCTGCAAGAAAGCCAAGTCTGTGATTCCGGATGAAACTCCGTTGTATAGCGTTCACTCCACTCATCGCGTTCACCCTACTCATCGCGTTCACTCACACGCGCGTTTCACATGAGAGCAAAATACAAATCATTGCGTTCACTCCACTCAAACATTCACAAATCACAGACTTGAACCAAGTCTAGCCTTCACCGTGTACCTAACACAAGTGATGTAGAATACAAGCGACGGCATTCTGTAGAACGAAATGGAATCATAATATTCTTGCCTATATTAAATTTCGATAGGCGCAATCCTCAATCTCAAACAAATTGAAGCTTTTAAGTTTAGGTGCTTGTAACATTGTTTTGCGTGATGGGGTGGAATTATAGATTGGTCTGACACGAAAATTCACACTAGCCTGGCATCATAGCCTCGCCTGCAACCGGTACCTGACTGTGTAGGGGTGGACCATTTGGTATGGGGGGGGGGGTCTGGAAGATTGATTAGGTAGCATTATTTTTTTTTACCTGATCTGTTGTACATTATTTTTTTCCCCACTCTCCCTTTTCTTCTCAAGCTGATCTTTTTTCATTGACATTTGCTGGGAATTCTTTTTTTTTGAAAATCTTCCATTCCGCCCAATATTTAAAATGGTCCCCCCTTATCACAACAATGTTACAAGTGCCTATTGAGTAGAGCGGAAGAAGTGTCATTTGCAGGTTACAGTGTTCATCAAAATAAACCTCAGTTTGGTCTGAGCTGACTCCAATAATACCATTTGTACCTTTAAAGGTATACGGTCACCTGTAATCTAAATATGCCCATATATGGTCAAAGTGACGTTCCTTGGTATTCAAAATGACCATGTAAGGGTGCTGTTTTTAAAAAGTGGCCACCAGCTTAAAATCTGTGATTGATTAGATTTTCTCTTATCATGGTTACTGTGGCAAAATTGGAACAGGTGACAGTATACCTTTAAGACTACCTGATTCTCTCAAATTGACATCAAATCAAGCCAAGGCAACAAAAAGAGAAATCACTTATTTCTTGGAAACAACCAAGCAAGCAAGCAACAAACCAAGTTTACCCAAAACTTGTGTTAGGAGTGTTCAGCTATTGGATGCAATGTCGCGTTTCCTGATACTTTTGCATCAAAATCATGTTGCACCATCTCAGCCCTTACCAGTTTGGACCAAAAACACGTCATGCCATAACAACTTGTATATATACAGAGACGGCTGGCATGTCATATTAAACTGTAGCTGCAGTACAGAAGCTCAAGGTTTTGCCAGGGTATTTGGGTCAGTCTGGTTTTGCCGTCTGACCCAAATACCCAGGCAAAACCTCGAGCTTCTGTACTGTAGCTATTTAAACAGCAACACTATTACTCACGGGTCTATGAATAAAATCACATGAATGCATGCAGTTTTGTAGGGACATTTGGGATTTTCCTTTGTCTATTTTACTATTTTTGGTTTGTGCAAGAATAAATGGTTCATGGTAGCCAAAATGCCTTGACACAGTGAAGATTCCAAGCTGAATGTTAAAACAACCCTGTGATACATCATGGCGTCATGGTTCAGGACAAGTTGGTAGTATGGTGGTATTATACTTGGGTTGAAGTACTTTCTAAGTACGAGGTGGTACTTTGGGCAAATTGGCCTGGGACAAGGTGGCACTTGAGACCAGATGGTTGTGGTACAAAATGGTTTTAGGATGAAGTTTCTGGACCCCAGTGTCGAGTGTCATAACTGGTGTGCAAAAAAGTGGAAATATGCCGTCCAAATCAGAGTGCAGCATTTATTATGTACACATAATTGAACACATAGAATTTTGCACAAGAACAGAAAAAAATCCGGGTGTTTTCTATTTCAGATATATATTTTGTCTATCTTATTAACAGGATTTCATTTGAGGAATGAATATGGAGCTATCATCAAGTCAAGGATTGTTTAAATCAAGTCAATATGCTGCCATGAACGATTTGTTATTCCAACAATTTGGTTTTCAAGTACTGGCAAACAACATCCATGAGGAAAGTACAGACACATATCCCATCCTGGTCCAATCTGTTCTGAGAGAATCAGATGTAGAAATCTGGGGAGGATTTTGTGTCCGTGCATACATTGTCAAACTTGACTTTCAAAAGACTCCAGGCCAACCTGAGATGTGTTTAGCCATCCTGTTGAAAAATAAGTACACTCCTGATGTGAAAAGACTGGAAGCACCATTTAAACTTCAAGCCTTTCATTTGCAGTGGATTCAGGTTTGTTTTCAAATTATATTTTTTTCGGAAAAGTTGAAACATTGTAAGTCCCACCTCTCCACAAAAATTGCTGAAATTTAAGTAAATCACAAATGAAATTTTGTTAATGTACTGTACCAGAAAAAGCTATTTCAGCTATTAATTGTACGCATTGCAAGGTGAACTCAGTTTAAGTCCCAACCAGTTTTTCCTCTAAGGCAGGGCTCGAACTTAACTTTTTTACCTACTTGCCCAGCGGGCAAGTTTCCAGAAATTTTACTTGCCCAATGAACAATCTTACTTGCCCGATTTTTTGTCTGTTTACATTGTTTGGGCAGAGATCACGAAGACCAAGCAATCTCAAAATGTGGCCGACAGCATCATATCAATGCAGGTTCTGTTTTAATTGTCTGTATTGATAATCATATTAATTGTTACGATCCATTAGTGTTAGTCTTCGTGATCTCTGCCCACTCGTCCACCAATATGCTAGTGCAGGATTGGGGTCATATAGCTGAAGGGGTGGCCCATCAATCGATATTCGCATCAGCAAATCTCTTTTCCAGGAGTTTTGAAACTTCCGTTGTCGTTTCTTTTCATATATATCGCACTTCTGCTTCTTCACTTTACTTTCCACTGAACTCGATGCTGCGACCGCGCCATTAGCTAGCGCTTTATCACTGTCGATTTCTGAGTGGCCAGCCGGTTGAACGTGTACTGTATCCCCTGACACAGATCCTGTTCCGGAATCTGTGACTTTATCAGGCTTGGATTTCAAAAATTGACATGAAAACAGGGTGGTTTGCTTCGCCATGACGTACAGTCTGCGTTGTCTCAGTCAGGTCTCCACGTGCAAAGTGGCTGTTGAAATTACTGACCAACACCCCTGGGAGTCACTAGCGACAAACAAGTGCAAGTTTTACGTTAATGAGATTAACTTCCCAGGGAGGAAAGACAACAGCTGGATATCACTCGCTGAATGTTGACGTCCGGCTTGTCGGTTGTGATACCCACTTCAGTGACTTGAAACTCGATAACAGCGAACATTGTTCAACAAAATTTCTTGAGTTTTTTATTCCTAGAACATGTAAATTTGATCAAAGTTTATGACTTGCCCGACCGGGCAAGTGTAATTTATTTTTACCAGCCCGATGTCAGGTTTTAACTGCCCCGGGCAAGCGGGCAACCGTTAAGTTCGAGCCCTGTAAGGTTTTATGTTGGTGAGCAACTTAGGCTTTGGTGCCCAATGGTCACAGTGACCACAGGGTAGCTGTGGAAACGCAGCTTTCTATTGGCGGGTAGTGTGCGTTGCTATGCGGGTCATCAAAAGGTCAACCCCACCATGGATAGCTGCGGGCCAACTGGGAGCGAAATGGGTCTGTTACGGCGATACAACTTATGTCGGAACTTTGAAACGGCAAAATAAACCAAAGTCTGAGAATTCAATAAAATGACCTATACCTGCCTGAATTCTGATTATGGCTCATTCCCTAACTCCTTTTGTGAACAAAATCTCTGGTTTGTTTGCGTAATTCGGCTGATTTTCCAAGGAGTACTCAGATTTTCATTCTGACCGGCCTGTGCACCCCCAATTCCCTGTGAACAGGTCCAAGATCCCCATTAATAACAATGGGTTTGGGCAAAACCATGGTGTTTAAAGGGTTGTAAAACCAGTGAGTGTTCTACAAAGTTAAATGCTGTCAATGTTCAGTGAAAATTTTGTGATTCTTGTGTCTTTTTTCCCCTTTGCCTTGAATTCACAGAATGTATTACATGCAGATGAAGACGTGGATGTTGGAAATGCCAAGGAAATTCCATTCATTGCTATGTATGATGCACTTGAATTGTCGGAGACAGAAAGAACGACAGAAAGTTTGAAATCATGGAAGGACATAGATCAGTCATCAGAAAATGATGCGCGATTAGAAAATGATGGAAAAATTATTGCCAGAGATGAAATGGAATCTATGGATACTGGGGACCAATCAATTATGAGAGAGATGTCACATGACCTCTCACCAACAGTCCCTAGCACGGTATGTCAGGAAGTGTCAGTTTACACAGATGAGGTGAATAATCAAGCAGAGGGTTTTTCAACTGATTTGAAGGAAGTGAAAGAAGTGTGGGGATGTTAGCCAAGATGACGGAAATTTAAAACAGACAACCGATGAATTAGAAGATTTTGAAAGTTCTGAAAATTTTGCAAGCATACCAAACACGGATGCTGACATGAAAGGGATTCATACAGAGCTGACTACAAAGAACAACAATCTCGTAAAGAACCATGCAGAGTTTGTGTCTAAATCTGATGCTGCCTCCTCTGACATAGTGGCTTCAACAGAAAAAGCAAAAGAAATGCCGTCTACTGACATTGAGGGCGCCAGCAATGAGTCTCACCATCCAGTGACAGAGGGTGACAGTAATAAAGAATTGCCTCCACAAAAACGGTCCAAAAGGAAGGGACCTGCAATAAAAATAGAATTGCAGGAGAAAAAAGAGGGGAAAAAGAAATCAAAACTAGAAAGGGTTGAGAAAAGAAAAAAGAAAGTGAAAAAGCGAATTTACAATTGTGAGGACTGTGGTACCAGTTTTAGCTCAGAACAAGAATACTCTTTGCATATGACACAACATCAGCCAGAAGCCAGAAAACAAACTTTTCAGTGTCGCATTTGTGAAAGAGAATTTGGAAGAGCGATGGCGTTAAAAGATCATGAGAAATCGGAACACCCTGGAGAGAGGAAAGACACAAAGGACGTTCAAGGGACTGTGTACCAGTGTGAGGATTGTGGGATTGATTTCAGATCAAAACGCGAATATTCTAAGCATGCGAGCAAACATAGACAGGAAGCCAGGAAACGCTGCATCCAGTGTCCCATTTGTGGAACGCAGTTTGACCGAGAGATAGACTTAAGAAATCATGAGAAGTTGGAGCACCCTGGGAAGAGGCCTTACGTCTGTGAAACGTGCGGCGCCTCTTTTCAGCATTCTACACTGTTAAGAGACCACACCAAGTTAGTACATAGGACAACTTTCTTCCACTGTGATTTGTGTGACAAAATTTTCAAAAGAAAACATAGTTTAAAAACACACAAAGATATCAAGCATCTGAATATTTGGAAATACCAGTGTGACATCTGCGGACTAAAAACCACGCTGAAGTATGAGTATATGGTGCATTTGTTAGTTCACTCAAAGGAGAGGAACTTCACCTGTGAGGTATGCGGGAAGGCCTTCAAAACAAAAAGAACTCTTAACGGACACAAGACTTCACATTCAGATAAGAGACCGTATTCGTGTGATGTCTGTGGAAAGGGCTTTCTTCGCAGAGAACATCTCATGGAGCATTTGGTGGTCCACACAAAAGAGAACACTTTCTTGTGTGAAGATTGTGGGAAAAGTTTCAGTAATAAAACCAATCTTTACGTGCACAGAAGGCAGCACACAGGAATACGTCCTTACGTGTGTACAGTATGTGGGCAAGGTTTTCACCGCAGGAAAGCCCTCGGCAAACATATGGAAAAGTTACATTCTGATTCAGCAGCAGAGGCAAATCCATCTGAAAATGTAAATGCATGAAAATACTGTAGATTTGCAATTTCTACAACGGTTTATCGATCTGGTCATCTTTGCTTATTCTCCCAGATTCTTTTGTGAAAAATTGCATCTAGTATTTTTTGCATGTATTTTTATTTTCCATCTTCAGTCTTGTAATATTCTTTTCTATCAAATGATGTCAAGTGCGTATTCAAATTTCAAGCTGATTGGCAATGTGTGCGTACCACTTGCACTGCACTGTGCGGACGATGACGTTGCTTTGCTCGTCATTCGGTAACGACAATTTCGTGTGTCAGATCACGTGATTGATATTTAGGAATAAATTGAGACACCTGTATACCACATTTCATAAATTTTTTAATAATAAGGCCAGAGTAAGTAAATTGTCTTGCATCCATTCAAGAAAGAAAAAGTTAAATACAAAATCATTATTCCATTATTTGACAGTTTTATCATACAGCATTCACATTCTTTTAATAATACTTCTAGTGAATACAATTTTACTTTTCATGGTTCTACGTTGTAAAATGATTACTGCAGGGAAGTATTTATCTTGCAATGTAACAGTCATGGTGTTTTGCAGCAGAATATCATCAAGAATGAAAAATTAGAAATGTTTGTGTTTCTTTCCTAAAAAACTGAAAATCAATGTGTGCATATGTTCTCCAGCCTTATGAAAATTTCTCAAGATATGTAGCGTTTACATATTCATTGACTTGATTTCGAACACGCCTCAGGGACAGATATTTTGACTCTCAAACTCACAATTCTATTCTGATATACCACTTGTGGGGGTTCATTTTAAAGCTCTTGGTGTAAGAAAGCATTTCACTGTCTTGATTTTTCGAAATTTGAAAAGTTTATTTTTCTCCATAGAGTTAACACAGGGATGGTGGCCATTTTGGATTGTAAATATCGGTAAATCGTGGGTAATTTGTTTCTCTAGTACCAAAATTTGCATGGTGACCCCTGATTTTTATTCTTGATTTTAAAAGTGAATATTTGAAAGATTCCTCAAGGAAAGTTTGAGCAAAAGTTTTAAGTCTTTCGCTTTCGAGGCATGTACTACCTTAACTACAAGTATGACATTAAACAATGCAAATTATAGAAAATAACATCACTGACTTTTGCGCTTGTTTCTTCCCATGGATGTAGTCAGGGGGGAATATATTATGCTTTGTCCCTGGTATGTGTATCTGCCTGTGAATTTGTCAGCTTCTGTCTTTACGTGCAGAGCCATTTTTGTTTCTCATTTCTTTCAATCTTGGCACAAGGATTTTACATTATATACTCCATGATTTACAAATCTAAGTCAATTCCTTGCATGACATGATCAAATATGGCTGCAAAGCTGCCTTTCTTTGTGTATGAGTCACAGCCATTTTATGCTGACAATGTAATTGACTCTGTTTTACCAGAAATGATTCAGTGAAACATAACAACATTCCATTAAAGTGAAAACCAACAAAACGTAAATGCCGTGTTTTGGCGAGTGCCATGGAAGTTGTTCAAACTTGGACTTGTCAAGTCCACGACCTTGACAAAACAGATGGACGATAGCTGTGAATGAAGATACAAAACTATGTGAGATATCAGGAAATGATTATAGTGATTAACCCTTTGAGAGCTGTAATTTTTTCCACCAAAATTTTAGTGCAACATTTCACCAATTTTCGTGAATTTTTCTGTAATATTTTAGATAATTTTGGACCAAACGGACATCATATTTCATGGCTACAGTTTTAAATCAAAATTTTTTAGCAAAAATCTGAAAAAAAATTGACTCGGAATATTTTATAAAGGCAAAAAAATTGACTTTGGCACTCAAAGGGTAAGTACATAACAACAATTAATGCAACGAATGAAATATAAAGATGTATGCAAACAAGCAATAAAGTTTTGTACAAAATATCGGTCACTTGTTGAGCAGGTAGGCCTTCATCATAGTTGCTACAAACAATTTGTGTTAGGCATGTTTCTAATTCAAGGTAATTTGACGCCTAGTTGCAGCATACCCAATATTGTGTTCAGTCTTAGTTGAGTTGATTTTTAGGAAGATAGAAATTATTAGAAATTGCAAAACGAGCTAGTGGGATATTCATGAGAAATTACATGGAAGTAATAATGAATATCATGGGTATTGTGATTTCTCTGCAAGTCAAAGATAAAAAGGAAAATAAGATAAAAATTAACGTTGGAGTTGATAGAGATGATGTACATCCAAGATTCTGAGCTCCCTTTGGGAGCTGTAATTTTTCCTACTGAAATTTTAGTGCAACATTTTACCAATTTTTATGAATTTTTTTGTATTTTTTTAAATTTTGGATCAAATGGCCATCAGATTTTATTGGCTACAGTATTCATCAAAATTTTGGCACAAATCTGAAAAAACTGACTTGGGTATATTTATAAAGGGGACAAAAATTTACTTTGGCTCTCAAAGGATTAAAGGGCCAGTCATTTTAACTTTTGATGGTTTTTTCACATGTTTTTGTTTTTCATGCTGACCATAATTTCTTGTACTCCCTACAGCACAGGCCCACGGAACGTTTTGTAGATCGTCGTCGGATGGGAAGTGACTGACACTGTGAGGCCGAAGGCCGAACCTCGGTACTGTATAAGAATACAGTATTCTTATACAGTACCGAGGTTCGGCCTTTGGCCTCACAGTTTCAGTCACTTCCCATCCGACGACGATCTACGAAACGTTCCGTACGCCTGTACTCCCTACAGCATGTTGAGTGTTCAGCTGGTCAGCTCCGCCTGTTCATGTGTGAACTGTGTTGTTATTGTTGACAAGTGAATTCTGGTCCTGACAAGAATTCAAATGTAAACAAGAAGAATGCATTTTACACATAATAGATCCCTATAATAGAGGGGGAGAGGGTTGAGGACCAACGCACTTAGTTTCGTTTACGATGCGCATGTTTTAATTATCCACGGTCCAGAATAGACCCAGAAATCAATTTCAAAATCGAATCTGAAAACGAATCCGAGTTAATATTCAATATCAACATTTGGGTGAGGACTACACACTCCGAACAGTGGCGGCGCTTTCACTTCCGTTTCACTTCTGCTTCGGAGTGTGATCAGACTAGGGACTGCAAGGTCGTGTCGCACCGTCTCGTGTCTCTTCGTATCACAAGACGAAGAGTTGATGTTCTTGGTCTTTTCTTTCACCGTACAACGGTGCACAGAACTGGTAAGTAGTGCTTTGTAAGTCCCGAAACAGTTCGTTTCACCCGTTAGGTTGGGACCATGTATGGTACCACGCCACAAAACTCGAAAAATTCTCGCTCTTGAACATGTTGAAGTCACGTATTCGGATCTAACCGAACGTGGACAATTTGCCATTTTGAATACACTGTGCGTCAAACTAACGTTTCAGTCCCAATGTTGTACTGACGGAGTGAAATAATTCGATATGAAGGTTCGAAGATAGCCCTGCGTACGATGCTTTGTGTTCCCGGCATTACGGCGTGGTGGTGGCCGCGATCGCATCGTACACGGTACGCAAGGTGATGCTGTAGTTTGACACAGTTTCGGATTCGAGTGAGAATAGTTTTACATGCCCAGCTTTATTTTATCAATTTTTCACAGTCCTTCAGAGGAACTGTGATTTTTTAGAAGGACATGATATTAAACTACTGATACGCATGAAGATATTTTAACCATATCACCGTACTTCACATGTAGCATGTAATTCATGACAAATTTTTCACTCACAATCATAAGTTCGACTGGCTTGCACATTGAAATTTAAAGATTATACAGTAAGTTATCGATCGGGTAAAACATCTTGGTATAACAGCTTTTAAACAATTAAAAAAGATAAATTTTTGTACATGCTGCAATGGTCTTAGGTTGTCAGAGCTGCCGATAGTAATGTTGCTGTCTTTCCATTGAAATTGATAATCAAGCAAAAGTTTCACACTACAAAAACTCAACTGAGGCTGAAACCAACCTATTAATTAAATAAAAAACTGTAAAGAAATATTTATTTCAGTATAATTACCCTGATGCCATCCATGACTTTAAACATTTTCTTAAACTTTAATTTCTTGCTTGAAAGAAAAATTAAACTAATCTCCTAGACAAAAGTGACGATATATGAAAAGGTGAAAATTAATTTATTGACCAAGTCAGAAGTTAGTTTCTATATTAACAGTGGTCTTGCAGAGTACGATAATTAATATTGCTTATACGTGCATACACAAAATTCACAAGCATCTCTGGTAACCAAACTGTTCACAAGATTATTCATTAATGAAGTTGACAGTAGAAAGTTAACTAGTTTTTAACAATTTAATTGTCAATATATGCACACAATCTATGCTGTGAAATATATACTACATATGCCGACAGGTAATCCAGTAAAAATATGTTCTTGAAGACAAGTATTATTTTCACATACGAAAGTACAAGAATATCGGCTGAAAATGTAAAACTTTTTTCAGTCACTTGAACCCAAAACCAAATCAGAAACTGAGTCTAACTTCAGCATCATCACAAAACATGCAGAAAAAGCGTTTAGTCTCTGCACTTATATTGTATCAATACAACACAATATATATTTAAAAGATTGCATCAAACAGTGCATGTCAAAGAGCTTACCAGGAAATGACCCGCATATGGAGTAATGTACACCACTCTGGGCTGGTCAGTTTGTGGTCTGCTTGGTGGGGCTTTGCATGGATGTACATCCATGGGCTGTGTGTGTCCGAGTAGGTTTGAATTTCACACCTGGCGTGCTTAGAAGTGGATTAGTAATTTTCAGCTCTTGTTCAGCACTAGATTGTGCTGGGGTCCTATTTTCTTTGGTTCACATGAAATTGTTAGCGACAAAGAATACCAGCTAGTATAGATATGGGTCTATAAATTCTGCCAAGTTTGGCTCAGAAAAAGCAGGTGAGGCTTTAGCAAAAGTGGCTGATATATGGACGCCGTCATCAAAAATCATGTTGAAGACCTCTCACCATATGGTCAATGTCATGAAAGATATTTTAATGTTTCAGACAAGTACCACATGAACTCTGAATGCCACCAAAAGAAATGTATAGCAACTTTCAAACGTACAAATTAATATCCAGTTCTTCGACATTTTGCTGTGAGCGGACCGGTCTTCCACTGTGCTCTGACACTTGACTTGCTATCGCAACAGGTAGTTGGCAGGGCATGTGTCAAAATTTGACTTACAAATGTTGACTTAGGGGTCGGGTTGTCCTAAATTCGTCTCTGATGGACTCAGATTGGGTTTGGTTTTCCAGTAAACCGTCAGGAGTGTTAAGCCAGTGGCTGCATAGCACAGAGTCTCGTAAATGGTGTACCAAAAATGAAGACTTGTACTCCAAATCATTTAAAATTTTTCAACATTTGCACAACACAACGAACAAATCAAGAGGAACAATGTCTCTTTCTGTGATCTAATGATTTTTGAACATTATCTTATTGACAGGGCTTTATTTGAGGAATGAACATGGAGTTCTCATCAAGTCAAGGATTGTTTAAATCAAGTCAATATGCTGCCATGAACGATCTGTTATTCCAACAATTTGGTTTTCAAGTACTTGCAAACAACATCCATGAGGAGAATACAGACACATATCCCATCCTGGTCCAATCTGTTCTGAGAGAATCAGATGTAGAAATCTGGGGAGGATTTTGTGTCCATGCATACATTGTCAAACTTGACTTTCAAAAGACTCCAGGCCAACCTGAGATGTGTTTAGCCATCCTGTTGAAAAATAAGTACACTCCTGATGTGAAAAGACTGGGAGCACCATTTAAACTTCAAGCCTATCATCTGCAGTGGATTCAGGTTGGTTTTTGAATTATTCCCTTTTGTAAAAGAGAAAAACATTTCAACTCCAACCTCTGTGCAATGAAATTCAGCTTTTTAGAATTCACCAATCAAATCCTTGGAATTATTCTACAGATATCACTGTAGTCAAATGACAGAAACCACAAACTAGAACATTACAGCTCTCAGAGGGTTAATGTTAGCCACAGTTTCATGTCCCTTTCACTCCAACTGTCTATAGTTAAGTGCAGTGAATGTTTGATAACATATTTCATATTCTCATGTTTTTCCCCTTTACCTAAATCCTCAGAATGTTTTAGATGACGACCTGGATGGAATTGCCAGTTGGAAATTCCAAGGAAATTCCATTCATCGCTATGTATGATGCAGTTGAATTGTCAGAGATGGAAAGAACAGCTCAAGATATCAAAACATGCGAAGAAATGGATAAAATTCAAGAGAACATCACTGTAGGAAATTTTGGTCAACAGGACTGTGCAGTGGAGGAAACTGAATATATCGGTGATTTGAACCAATCAGCTGTGAGAGAGACATTACATGATCTTTCATTTACACTGACCAGAAATCCGAAATCATGGCAGGATCAGTCGTCTGGAAATGCCATGCTAATAAATACTGGAGGACAACTTACTGTGGAAGAAGAAATGGAATCTACCAACACGGGGGACCAATCGGCTGTGAGACAGACATCATGTGACCTTTTACTGACACAGAGTAGCAAAATATATCAGGAAGTGTCAGTTGACACAGTTGATATGAATAATCAATTGAAACTTGAATGGTTTCAAACTAATTTGAAGGAAGCAACTAAAACAGAGAGAACTGAAGAACTGAATGAAGAGGCACCTAGGGATACCAGTCATGAAGATGGAAATTTAGAACCGACAACCTATAAAACAGAAGATTATGAAAGTTCTGAAAAGTTAGCCAAACTTCCAAACACAGAAGCTGACTTTGAACATGCTAATATAGAGCTGTCTACAAAAGAAAGCAATCTGGAAATGAATCACTCAGAATGTGACTCTAAATCCAAGGCTGCAATCACTGACATGTTGGATGCAGCAGCAGAAACAACAGAAGTGCCATCTACTGACACTGACGGCGCCAACAGCAGCGATGAATCTTACCATCCGGAGGTAGAGAGTGACAGCGATGAAGATTTCCTTCCAGAAGCAAAATCCAAAAAGAAGAGATCTGCCAAAAAATTGCAACATCACAGGAAAAGAAGCTGCAATTTGAGGATTGTGGGAAGGCATTTCAAGTGGAGAAAAAACACAGCTTGCACACGGAATGGCACAAGAAGAAAGAGGAAAACCAGGAATTGAAACCTGAAAGACAAGTGAAAAGAAGGGTCAGAAAGAAAGTACACCAGTGTGGGGACTGTAATGCTAGTTTCAGTGTAAAACTAGAATACTCTAGGCATCTGAGAACACATCAACAGGATGCTGGGAAAATGCATAAGAGAACATACTTGAACCGTCTCGAATGTCGAGTTTGTGGTACAAAGCTGAAAAAAAGGGCAGAGATAAAAGAACATATGAGCTCTGAGCACCCAGAAGAGAGGCCTTACACGTGTGAAGTGTGCAGCTCAAGTTTCAAGGAGTTGCGAAACTTAAAGAGACACCGCAAGGCTGTTCATGACACTGTGTACAAGTGTGAGGATTGTGGGATTAATTTCAACTCAAAGCGAGAATATTCTTTGCATGTGAAAAGACATGAAGCGGATTCACGGCAAGGTAGCATCAAGTGCTGTGTTTGCGGAACGCAGTTTGAAAAAGTGACCGAGTTGAAAGGTCACGTAAGCAGTGAACACCCTGGAGAGTTTCCGTACATCTGTGAAGTGTGTGGCTTGTGTTTCAGGAACTTTGATGATTTCGCCAAACATTCTCAGGAAGAACATAATTTCACTTATCATAAGTGTGATGAGTGCGACAAAGCATTTAAAACAGCAGTTGGCTTAACCATGCACAAACAGACTAAGCATTCTTCCGGTTGGAAATACCAATGTGACATTTGTGGCCGTAAAATTCTGACCAAACCTCAGTATAAATCGCATATGTTAGTGCACTCAACCGAGAGGAATTTTCAATGCGAGGTGTGCGGGAAGGCATTTAAGATAAAGAGAGATCTGACGCGACACTTGAATATTCACTTGGGAAAGAAACCATATTTATGCGAGGTCTGTGGAAAAGGTTTTGGTCGCAAAGAACACCTCAAGGAACATGAAGTGGTCCACACAAAACTGAATACTTTCCTGTGCGATTACTGTGGAAAGAGTTTCAGCAACAAAACAAATCTTTACGTACACAGAAGGCAGCACACTGGAGTACATCCTGTGGTGTGTAAGATATGTGGACAAGGTTTTCACCGCCAAAAAGGCCTGGCAAAACATACAGAGAAAATGCATCCAACTTCAACGACAGAATTCAATACGTCTGATGATAA
Source organism: Ptychodera flava (assembly GCF_041260155.1). Lineage (NCBI taxonomy): Eukaryota > Metazoa > Hemichordata > Enteropneusta > Ptychoderidae > Ptychodera > Ptychodera flava. The sequence goes on from NW_027248278.1 coordinate 10,087,511, forward strand.
CGTTTTACAAAACCTTGAAATCTTCGCACAATGATTGAATATTGATCACCAGTGTATAAAGTAGAAACTGTAATTCAAGGTCAACAATGGTTTGACTTTTGTGCTTGTTTGAATTATGCATTATGTTTCTATATTGGTCAAAGGATTTGAGGCACAGAGTCATTTCACTGGATGTAAATACATTAGTTGAACAAAATTGGGCAAAAAAACTGAAAGAAACCAGGTTTTATTTTTCATCCATTTGGTTGTCAGTCTAATCTGGATTTGTCAACCATTCTTTGCACATTCACTTCAAAGAAAACTCTGTATCTGTGAAAAATGACCGTGGACTATATTGACTGCAGAGAAAGTAAATATACATTGGATCATATGTCAGTGACACAATATAACAGAGATTTAAATACCGGTACCAGTATATCAATGCACTGTTTGATGATGAAAATCATTCCATGTTTTCAACGGATTTTCGTATAACATGGCACCGTCCCTGGGTGGAGGGACGGTGAACATGGAAATAAAATTGTCATTTGTATGTCAACCCAAAAATGGTGCGAAAATTATGGTAGAGGCATGGAATAAAAACATTATCGCCCAAACAAGGGACTATACCCTCAGGGCAGGAGACCATTTACTCACCTTACATTGGGCAAAAATTATGGTAGAGGCATGGAATAAAAACATTATCGCCCAAACAAGGGACTATATACCCTCAGGGCAGGAGACCATTTACTCACCTTACATTGGGCAAAAATTATGGTAGAGGCATGGAATAAAACATTATTGCCCAAACAAGGGACTACCGGTATACCCTCAGGGCAGGAGACCATTTACTCACCTTACATTGGGCAAAATTATGGTAGAGGCATGGAATAAAAACATTATCGCCCAAACAAGGGACTATACCCTCAGGCAGGAGACCATTTACTCACCTTACATAGGGCAAATGGTCACCTGCCCTCGATACATATTCCCATGTTTTGGCTATAATAGATCATTTCTGACCCATTCACAGATAGTATGGGTCCACACTTTGCATAGTATTTTATGGCCTTGTCAATACAAAGTCTACATACCGGTAGGCGGAAGTTGTAGATAGTGCCATTATATTGTTAACAATTGGAGTTTATTCCATATTTTAAATAGATTTTCAATAAATCACACACCCTTTCACCCCCAGTTCCCTGTGTACAGGTCCAACTTTACCATAGAAAACAATGGATTTGGGACAAACCATGGTGGTGAAAGGGTTAAATAAAGGCCTGTAAATGTAACTGTTGACAAATATTTCTTACGTGTGTGTAGCATGTACAGTATCAGTAATAGTGTCTAGGTGCACCTCCCACAGCCTATTGAAATACCCAGTACTCAACCTTTCAATATTGAGTGTGTACATACATGTGTGTTACCGGTATGCATTGTTAGTGGTGATAATTATGTTCTGGTCTTGACTTAAGGTAGTATGCGCCTTGAAAGTGAAAGACAAAAACTTTTGCTCAAACTTCCCTCAAAGGATATTTCAACCATTCTCTTTCAAAATCAAAAATAAATATCAGGGGTCACCATGCAAATTTTGGTAGCAGAGAAACAAATTACCCAAGATATACCAATATTTGAAATTCAAAATGGCAGCCATCCTTGCGTTAAATCTATGGAGAAAAATAAAATTTTCAATTTTCGAAAAACTAAAACAGTAAAAAATTTTCTTATACCAAGAGCTTTAAAATGAACCCCCACAAGTTGTAGATCAGAAAAGAATAGAAAAAGTTTGAGAGTCCGAATAGCTGTCCTCGAATCACATTCTACCCTAATTTAGTTGTGTACAAACAATTGTAATATGTCGTACACTAACAGTTTGCAGCAATCAATTGCTGTTGGAGCAGTGGAAGAAACAGCAGTTTATGTGATAGGTCAAAAATACTGGGGCAAAATTGTATAAAGTTAATACAATTACTGAAACTTAACCCTTTCACCCCCAGTTCCCTGTATACAGGTCCAACTTTACCATAGAAACAATGGATTTGGGACAAACCATGGTGGTGAAAGGGTTAATTCACAGAGAAAAAACATTGTGGAACTCTAAAAATTTCAAAATTTCCTTGTGACTGGTGTGCAATACAGAAGGGGTCTTTAATTTTGTATCATGTTTAAAGGCTCAGGGTCATCAAGTTTTCTCTCAGTCCAGCAGAAGGATGCAGAAGAATTTGCCTGCCCATATGGTTATAGTATCTGAATGCACTTAAAGAAACTGGTAACACATGTTTTGAGACAAAGTCAAGGAAAATAAAATTCAAGGTTATAGAGGTGGTTTTCAAAGTAAATTCTTGTTTACCTTACAGACGTGTACAAAACTGCTGATCCAGGATATAAAATGTCCAAAGCCATTTCTCACCAAATGGTGGGACCAAATTCATTTGAACTTGGCACAAGGACAATACATTATTACTTTTTCATATACTTGTCAAAACAAATTTCTTAGCAATGCAATCTAATATGACTACCAAGTGGCATTCATTTTCATTTTTCCATACCTGCTCTCATAACATATAGCCACTTCTACGCAAATTTGGTTAACCTTATTTTAAATTTCAATTTCAAGTATTTCAATTTGCTAAGACACATTTTCAATACTTTCTCAGCAATTTTCTGGATATGCTTTAACCAATTCCAACTTCATTATTTGTGTCAATGGTTTCCAAATTTATTAGAGGGGAAGTTCATGGCTAATTTTTTCATATGTGCTTGCTTTGTGTGTCGCTTATTCTGGAAAAAACCATTTTCACTGTTCATGACTCACACAATATTTTACAAAAACAGACAAAAATAGTGGCAGAAGTTGCAGTTTAGGGGTTCATCAACTTAATGTATTTTGAATCATGTGAAAAAGCACCAAGTGCCAATGGCAGAAATCAGCTTTTTTTTTATTGACATTTGCTGGGAATTTTTTTAAATCTTCAAGGACCCCCCCCCCCGAATATCAAATGGTTCACCCCTTATTCTCTTTAGGATCTTTTAGAGAAAACAGGCAATATTCTTTACAGGACTAGTCACTGACTTATAACATTTTTCAACCACTGTCACTCAGGAGTGACCGTGTTTCAACAAACATTTACTGAATTCGTTCTTTATACAACCAAAAAGCAAAGCTCAGTGGTTACTTCAATGATTTATCTAAGGAGTACGATACAAAGCTTTAGCACACTGGGTGGACGACATAAAAACCTTGCATTTACTAAGTTTCTTCAGGGGCACTGGTTGAATTAACCGAAAACAAAATCGTTTATTAGCATTTACGACGGTCCCTCACCAGAACCGGAAATTAAATCCGAAATCGAATCTTATACCGAATCCGATGTAATGAATCAGATGTGATGCGAGGCAGTTGCTATAAAAGTCGTGTCCCTCTCTTTCTCCCCTTTGAGGGGAATTTTTGATATTTTTCCCGTTTCTGTCACAGCATACAGTAACGGTAAGTACTACTTGTACGCCCTGAAACTTCATTTTGTTTGTGAGAAAGAGGAATATTGTCGCTCGTTATATCTTACATGCTTGTCACCAGCAGGCCTTGCTGTCAAGCTGGCTGTGCCACAGGCTCTTGACTCAATGCAGGCGAACCGCTAGCCGTCACTGATACAATAAAAATCAACGTGGGTCATGTATGATTTTAGCGTTTCCTAGCTGACACTGCTCCGAAAACACAGCTTTTTCATGGACTTAACAGAGAGATTTTGGATATGGTGTGAGTATTCATGAAGTTGTTGAACTGGAGCATATAGCATCGATCGACCCCAATAAGCAAGTTGTGTTTAAGATAAAAGAAGGCGTAACCGTCTGTTGAAATTTACTCGGTCTCCGTGCATGGCTTCCGCTGTTGCTCACCTTTTTTGATTTTTATTGTATCAGTGGCGGCTAGCGGTTCGCCTGCATTGACTCAAGAGCCTGTGGGCTGTGCCAATGAAGGCAGGTACATTGATTCTTACGAAGTTACGCAGCCGTTGTACTACTTATACTGCAAACTTGTAGCTGTACGGTGAGGCGGTCATGATTTTTAGCTCACATATGGTATACCAATGTGAGGTTATCGTATAAGCTGAAGTCGGTGGCGTCTGTATGTATGTATGTATGAAGTATGTCCGTCAACATCAAAAACAAGCGAACCGCTGCACGTTTCAGCTTTATTTGGTGTGTGGATGCATCCTTGGCTATAGATGGGATTTTGTTCAAATGAAGTCTGCATTGCCAAAATTATGCAAATGAGCTTACAAAATGTTAAAATCGTCAAAAATTAATAAATCAAGAACCACTGTTTTGATTGTTTTGAAAATTAGTGGGCAAGTACCTTAGGTGGACCTTATACAGTTATATGTATATTGTGAAGATATCTTGATTTGTATTTTTGCTGAATTTTTTTTGTGATTTTTCTCATTTTAAGTAAAAATTCTTCTCTGAAACGGCCAGCCCAATCGCTCTCAAATTTGGGTTGGATGTTTGCAAGGGTGTTACTCTTCTAATTTGTTGAAATTATGACAAAATTGGGAAAATTACTATTTTTGTGCAATTTTTGTCATTTTTGGTCAAGAAAACTTGTTTTCAAAATTACTTGTCTGATAGCTTTGTAATTTGTATAAAAGTCCAGAGGATGTTTATTATATAAATTTTCTGCTTAAAGTTCTGGAAACCCCCAAATTTGTATATTTAAGGTAATTTTCTCAGTTGGTGACCTTAAATGACCTACACCAACCCAGGATATGTTGTGAGACAGTTTTGAAGGCTGTGAACAAAATTTTGTCATATTTGGTATCAATTTGTATGAAAATTTGATCCAGAAAACAAAGCTGAGGTGTATTTTTTCATTGCGGACCAATTTTTGCAACATTTCCATGTAAGACACACAAGAATTGTTGAGAAATTTGTATCCAGGATAATTCCAGATGTCGTACTCGCCCCCACAGTGGAAGGCATTTCACCATCTGTAACTAACTCAAGTGCTGTTTACATTCAAATGATAGCACTCATAGCATTAATTAAAAAATCCCCAAGGTTGTAAATACATTTACTACTATCTGGCCTTATATAATACCAAGGGGTGGAACATTTGATATTCAGGAGGGGTTAGGGTCTAGAAGATTAATGACGTAGCATTACTTTTTTACCAGATCCATTGTACATTTTTTCCCCCACTCCCACCTTTTCTTTTTATGAAGCCTTTTCTGGCTATTTTTTGTTGTTGACATTTGCTTATGTATTTAGGATCTGCTTGTCCCATTGCTACAGAAGTTGATATGCATGTTCCTAAAGATGACCTCCAGTACCGAAGTTGGAGACCTTATTTGCTTTTGTCATTCTTGTTTTTCTGGTTTAAATATTTCTTAAATGGACCAATTCAAACCGAATGTGAGCACATAGTGTCCTTGATGGTATTTTTGGTTTTTGCGACCTGGCTCACCAGTAGAACTACAATGATAAAGGCACTGTAGACTGGAGAATAAGCACGACATCAGTGTGGCGCACCCATTACTACAATATGCGAAGCAAAGCGGACGCATGCGTATTATTATAAATGTTTAGTTTTGTCGATGATCTTTGTCGAGTGCGATCGCTGTGTCCCAGGCCCCAAATGATAAGGTTAGTGTAGACGATTCTGACGTGTTCTTTTGATTGATAAGTGCAATGATACACAGTAGAACGAATATATTTGGTACTTTGAGTGCGCTACGCTTTTGTCGCCTTCACTTTCCAGTCTATTAGGGCCTTTGGCATTGTAGCGCTACTGTCACCGAGGAAGCACTAGTATCACGTGATCGCGACTCGTGTTGCAGTTTAGCTGTGAGGTCTAGGTGATTGACACCTTTTACAAAAGGCGTTTCTAGACCGGTGGATAATGGGACTGTGGTTGAGTGTATTCATGTAGTCAAGCAAAGTTTGAATGTAAATACAGTTGAAGTTTCCCTGTCTAGTCTGATCTAAGAAACAGATTTGTTTTCAAATCAAATAAGGTAAAGGCTGAAAAAGAAGGGAAATCACACGCGTCTTGGAAACCATCAAAGAAGCAACAACTGAAGTAGCTACACACAACAGTGTATCTGAAATATTCAGCTGTTGGTCACACTAGTGAGTTTTGAGGCTGATGTTCAAAAAGTAAACAATATTGTCTTAGATTCAAGAATTTGTCTACATGTTGTTGACCAGAAGACAACAGGTAAAGTAATTTGGAACAATACTTTCTTTGCCTGATCTAAATGTATTTTTGTATTTATCTTCTTGCTGACAGTCACTAATATGGAGGTGTTATCAAGTCAAGGATTTAATCAATCAAATTCATATGCTGTGATGAACAACCTGTTATTCCAACAATTTGGTTTTCAAGTACTGGCAAACAACATCCATGAGGAGAATACAGACACATATCCCATCCTGGTCCAATCTGTTCTAAGAGAATCTGATGTAGAAATCTGGGGAGGATTTTGTGTCCGTGCATACATTGTCATACTTCACTTTCAAAAGACTCCAGGCCAACCTGAGATGTGTTTAGCCATCCTGTTGAAAAATAAGTACACTCCTGATGTGAAAAGACTGGGAACACCATTTAAACTTCAAGCCTATCATCTGCAGTGGATTCAGGTTTGTTTTCAAATTACGTTTTTTCGGAAAAGTTCAAACATTTTTACTTCCACCTTCTGCAGAAACAATCCTGAATGTCATCTAATTCACCATTCAAATCTTGCAAATGTTAGGAGGTGATGAAAATGCCACTTTTGGTACCAATTTTCAATTCCTGTTAATTTTCTTTATTGCTGAATATCTTTCAGAAAGTAAATAGCTTGTTTTGAGGTGAAGGTGTACCAGGTGACTTAGCCTCTACTGCAACTTTTAATTTAACCCTTTGAGAGCCAAAGTCATATTTTGTCGCCTTTATAAAATATATGAAGTCATTTTTTTCAGATACTTACCAAAATTTTGATAAAAAACTGTAACCAATGAAATGTGATGTCCCTTTGGTCCAAAATTATTAAAAAATTCACAAAAAATTCATGAAAATGGGTAAAATGTTGCACTAAAATTTTGGTGGTAAAAATTACAGCACTCTAAAGGTTAATTATTGCAAGCACAGAGATAACATTGCATAAACCATAGAACCTGTAGAACATTGTATCTCCTGCAATATTTGCAATGTTATAATTCGCAACCGTCTAGTGACCATCAGATAGCTCCAAGGTACGACGAAAATTTGTTAGGTGAAGAACTTCTTGCTCAAGTTTAAGTTGATATCATGAGCTGAGATATTAGTAAGTGTTTTATAAAGTTAACCCTTTGAGTCCCCTTTAATAAATAAACCCCAGTCAAGTTTTCTAAAATTTTTGCCAAAATTTTGAGAAAAATCTGTGGCAAATGAAATGTGATGTCTATTTGGTCCAAAATTATCAAAAAATTACAGAAAATTCATAAAAATTGATAAAATTTTGTGCTAAAATTTTGGCGGGAGAAAATTACAGCACTCAAAGGGTTAAACAAAGTTAATGTTTAGTTACAAATTTGTGATACTTGCCTTTTTATTGCTTTACCTTAAATCCACAGAATGTTTCAGATGCAGTTGTGGATGGAATTCCAGTCAGAAATTCCAAGGAAATTCCATTCATTGCTATGTATGATGCAGTTGAATTGTTGGAGACAGAAGGAATGAAAGAAAATTTGAAACCATGGAAAGAAACCGAACAAACCAAAAGTGTTATCTCACAAGGAAATTCCAGTGAACAAGACAGTGTGGCCACAGAAAAAATGGAAACAACAGGTTCTGTGAGCCAATCAGCTGCGAGACAGGAGTCATGTGACCTTTCAATTGCAGTGACCAGAGATTTGAAATCGTGGACAGATCAGTCATTGGAGGATGGCGAGCTGTCAAAAACTGAAGGAGAAATGAGTGCATCAGAAGAAAGGGAACCTATCAGCACATTGAACCAATCAGCTGTGAAGGAGAAGTCATGTGACCTTTCATCTGAGAGAAATCAGGAAGTGTTGATTAACACAGTTGATATGAATAATCAGTTTGAAGTTGAAGGATTTCAAACTGATTTGAAAGCAGGTAATGAAAAGAAGAGAATTGAACGGACAAATGAAGACGCACTTGGGGATATCAGTCGTGAGGACGGTAATATAGAAAAGTCAATAAATAAATCAGGGAATTATGACATTTCTGAAGACTTTGCAAATGATCCCAGCATAGCATCTGACTTGAAAAGTACTGAGAAAGAGACGAATGCAAAGGACAGAAATGAAATTGCACGGAACCATTCAGAGTGCCAGTCTAAACCCAATGCTGTCTCCCCTGACATATTGGCTTCGACATCGGAAACAACAGAAATGCCATCTACTGACACTGAGGGCACCAGCGACACTGATGGGGACGAATCTTACCATCCGGAGGAAGAGAGTGACAGTGATGAAGATTTCCTTCCACAAACACGATCAAAAAAGAAGCGATTTGCCAAAAAAATTGCAACATCACGGGAAAGGAAGCTGCAATGTGAGGATTGTGGGAAGGTATTCAGAGTTGAGAAAAGACTCAGTCTGCACATGGAATGGCATAAGAAAAAAGAAGAAAACCAGAAATTGAAACCTGAAAGACAAGTGAAAAGTAAAGAGAGAGCCGGAAAGAAATTTTACCTGTGTGAGGACTGCAGTGCTTGTTTTAGTGAGAAACAAGAATACACTAGGCATATGAGAAAACATCAACGGGATTCTGTGAAACGTTGTATTCAATGTCGATTTTGTGGAATGAAGTTTGAAAAAGATACAGAGTTACAAGAACATGTAAACACTGAGCATCCAGGATTGAAGGCATATATCTGTGAAGTATGCGGCGCGTGCTCAAAGTCATATGCCAATTTGAACAAACATTCTAGAGAGATGCATATTGTCGGGGACTTCAATTGTGACAAATGTGACAGAGTTTTCAAAACAAGGTACAGATTAAAAAGACACAAAAACAGCGAGCATCCGAACATTTCGAAAAACGTGTACCAATGTGACATTTGTGGCTATAAAAGCAATGCCAAATATATCCACACAAGACATCAAATAGTGCACACGGATGAGAGGAATTTTCAGTGTGAGGTGTGCGGAAAGGGTTTCAAAACAAATACGTTACTCAAGCGACACCTGAACATTCACTCAGGAAAGAAACCCTATTTATGCGAGGTCTGTGGAAAAGGTTTTGGTCGCAAAGAACACCTCAAGGAACATGAAGTGGTCCACACAAAAGTGAATACCTTCCTGTGCGATTACTGTGGAAAGAATTTCAGCAACAAACCAAATCTGTATGTACACAGAAGGCAGCACACAGGAGTACGTCCTGTGGTGTGTAAAATATGCGGAAAAGGTTTTAACCGCCAAAGAGAGCTGGCAAAACATATGCAGAAAATACATTAAAATTCAGCAACAAACCAAATTCAATAACAGAATTTTGCATATGTGTAAATGCAAATAAATTGTGCATTTGTCATTTTCGATAATACGCCAACATACCGTATACTGGTACATTCTATTATGCATTATGTACCAAAAAGTTCAGCGGTTTTCACCGTAAAAGAGAGCTGGAAAAACAAATGGAGAAAATACATGCAAATTTATCACCAGAGCCATGGGCATCTTTAAATGCATAAAAATGTTGTGCGTTTGCAATTTCTCAAAGCTTGAATGTTCACATTACCATTATACATTAAAAGAATACAATGTAAATTGTTGTAAACAACACTGTGCATGTTTTGGTTTTGTAAGTTCATCATGATTACCAGTTCCTAAAGCATACTGTCATCGGAACTCTGCTCAAAGGTTGTATGGGACCCATACAACCAATGTAAACACTGTATCCGAGGTATGCTGGTGATTGATGAAAGTTAAAACATGTGTGTTATAATCTACGGTGTGATCGTATAATTTAAATGTTGCAGCTATGATGATGAGGTGCATCTAGATATCGTGCATGAAATACATTGTTTGTAAACAAGAAACTCACTCAGGCGCAGTTCCGATGAAGGTTTCCCTTTAATTTATTCATCAGTGGTTTTGAGCACACAGAAGAATCATTCCAATGAACATACATGCACTAAGACATGCCTGGACAATTTTGATTTTAATTTATTACAAAGACAATGTACGGTGAATTCCATACTCTTACCAAATTTCGTTTTTGATACAATCCAATGTGTTCACCAGGAGGCCAATATTGGCTGGGTGCCTGTCTGGTGAGGCCAATACTGGCTGGTTGCCTGTGTGGTGAGGCCAATATTGGCTGGGTGCCTGTGTGGTGAGGCCAATATTGGGTGGGTGCCTGTGTAGTGAGGCCAATATTGGCTGGGTGCCTGTGTGGTGAGGCCAATATTGGCTGGGTGCCTGCGTGGTGAGGCCAATATTGGCTGGTGCCTGTGTGGGTGAGGCCAATATTGGCTTGGTGCCTGTGTGGCGAGGCCAATATTGGCAGGTGCCTGTGTGGTGAGGCCAATATTGGCTGGGTGCCTGTGTGGTGAGGCCAATATTGGCTTGGTGCCTGTGCTTGTTCAGCGGAAGTTTCAAACTCTCCATATCTGGGATTTTCTAACAAAACATACACCTTTATTTTGAGAAATATAGGAGAAAAACAAAAAAACACAATATTTAGTACACCTTATATGTATGGGATAGTATCACGTAAACCACCTGAAATTTTTTCACTTCATGATGGTTCTTAATCAAATCCGATATCCATTTCAGCAAATAAATTCATTAATTTTTTTTAGCTCATATTTGGTTTTTGTATATAAATACCAAAAAGAGCTTATATGATGAGTCTGTGGCGTCTGTATGTCTGTATATTTGTGGGTATGTATGTGCGGATGTATGTCTGTCACATACAAAGGCTCCCATACCGCCAAGCTACTATCTCAGTATTTGGTGTAAAGGTAGATGCAAGGGTTGAGATGTGAGTTTGTTCAAATGAACATGTCAGTGTCAAAATGTGCAAATGAGGTAAGGAAAAGGGAAATACTGCAAATGTGCAGGAGTGATGGCATGCCAGTGACTGAAACAGGCTTGAGTCATTTCCTGTCATTGTTTATGAACTGTTACATATTAACAAACCAGATCAAACCATAGACAGTAGAGGGGGAAGACTGTCTATGGTCCAACTAAGAGGGACTAACTGTTTCTGCGTTCCTGTTGCTAAGTTGAACTCCAGTACCTAAAGTTTCAGACCTTATTTACTTTTGTCATTCTTTTTTTGCTAGTTTAAATATTTCTTGTTGTTTTTCTGGTTGAACTGTGCAGAAATCATTGTCATAACATCAGCGTAGAATTTTCCTTCACTGAACAGACAGAAACAATATGTATTGTTGATCTTTGGTACCCATACTGGTATATACCGATTCTGATCAAATTTGAGCGACACCATATAATTGCGGTATGTTTTATAAATTTCAATACCAACGTCCTTCTGGTAAATCCTTTTGAAGTGTGTACTTATTAGACATGGCATAGCTTACACATTGTACACCAGGCCCCTACATTGTGTGCAATATTTGCAACATGATAAAATTATTTTTAATCACTGCTGGACCGGATTAAGACAAGATCTATTTCAGATTCTACCTTTTATGAAATATATTTATTGCAAGTTCCAATACCAACAGTCTTGCAGCCTATATTTTTGAACCAATCAGCTATGTGACACAGACTAACAAAGCGTATATACTGGTCAGAGGTAGTGCCTCAAAAACAGATATTCCGACGCTCAACTTTCTACAATTCTTTTCTGATCTACCACTTTTGAGGTTCATTTTAAGCTCTTAGATAAAGAAAAACTTTCACTGTCTTAGCCTTTTTAAAAATCTAAGGACCGTTCAGTTTTTAACGGCCGGGGGGGGGGGGGGGGGGGGGGGGGGCAAAATCCTGTTGCGGTGTTCAAAAAAATATAGACCCCCCCTGCATTTTTTTTGAAAAAAAGATGACCCCCCCCTTTGTCAGAAGAAAAAAATTGATGACCCCCCCCCCCCCCCCCCGAAAAATAACCAAAACCCATATGTCAAATTTACCCGCATGGTTTGGATTTGAACTCTGGTACGCGGCGCACTTTATTCGTGTAGCAGAGATGCCAGTGCACAAACTTCTCAGCCACATCCATTGAAACGTCTGTTAATTAGGACGACTGTAAGGCAATTTTTAACTTCATTTCCATAGACAACTCATGTCCATGGACATTGTATAAAGTAAACTTTATTGGAGTGGTTCGCCAAAGGCAGCCCTCCGGTTAAGAGGGTCATGGGCCATTACGTAAAGTCAACTTTATTCTAGTGGGCCACCAAAGGTGCCCGCCGGTAAAGAGGGTCGATCATGGCTATTGCATAAAGTAGACTTTACTGGACAGGGCCGCTGAAGGCGCGCGGCCATTACCATTATTCAGTGCGTGATCCAAGGGGTCCCTCAAAAATGTTTCTAATACAAGCCGCGGCTTCAATTGGGAATTTTACAGTAAGATTGCCGTGGGGTATTACATAAAGTCAATTTATTGTAGTGGGCCGCCGCAGGCAGCCCGCCGGTAAAGAGGGTCAATCATGGCCATTGCATGAAGTAAACCTAATTGGAGTGGGCCGCCAAAGGCGTCTGCCCGTTAAGAGGGTCATGGGTAATACATAATGTATATTTATTGTAGTGGGCCGCCGCAAGGCGGCCCGCCGGTAAAGAGGGTCAATCATGGCCATTGCATGAAGTTAACCTAATTGGAGTGGGCCGCCAAAGGCGTCTGCCCGTTAAGAGGGTCATCAGTAATACATAATGTATATTTATTGTAGTGGGCCCCCGAAGGCGGCCCGCCGGTAAAGAGGGTCGATCATGGCCATGGCATAAAGTGAACTTTATTGTTGGTATTATGTTTTTGAAAATGTGGTGACCCCCCCTTTCCTACCAGTGAAAAAGCGATGACCCCCTTTGCGGATTCCAAAATTACGATGACCCCCCCCCCCTGGATTTTGCCCCCCCCCCCCCCCCCCCCCCCCCCCGGCCGTAAAAACTGAACGGTCCCTAATATTGTATTTTTACCCCATAGAGTTCACACAAGGATGGCGGCCATTTTGAATTTCAAATATCGCAAAATGTCAGGTAATTTGCTTCCTCTAGTTCCAAACTGTGCCGGGTGATTTCTGATTTTATTGTTGATTTGGTAAGAGAATGGTTGAAAGTTTCATTCAGGAAAGTTTGAGCAAAAGTTTAAGTCTTCTACTTTCCGGTGTACACTACCTTAACTGTGATCTTAACAAGATTGTTTATAAAATGTAAATCAGAGTAATGGTGATGGCTGTTTGACACGATTTAGGATTTTATAATTTTGATTTCTGTTTCATTGAAGGTTCTGTAAGCATAAACCATTTGATACACCAATGGGGCACAGATGCTGTTCAAGTGCTCTATCATGGAACATTTATGAAAATACGTTCGTAGTGTATACTAAAATAAACAATGCAAGGTATTAAACCAGATATTCCACATTGAAAAGTAGTCATCAAAGGTATACTGTCCCCTGTTCCAATTTTGCCACAGTTACCTTGGAAAGAGAAAATCTAACCAGTCACAGATTTTAAGCGGGTGGCCACTTTTTAAAAAGAGCGCCCTCACATGGGTATTTGAATACCAAGGAACGCCCCTTTGACCATATATGGGCATATTTAGATTACAGGTAACTGTATACCTTTAACCCTCTAAGTTTGTTATTTTTTCCCGCCAAAATTTTAGTGCAATATTTTACAAATTTTTCTAAATTTTTTGTAAATTTTTGATAATTTTGGACCAAGTGGACATCAAATTCCATTACCTACAGTCTTTAATAAAAATTCTAGCAAAACTCTTGACTGGTGCACATTTCATAACTGTGACAAAAACTGACTTTTTGGCACAAAGGGTTAACCATGGTCCCCAGGATAGGAACCATGAGTTAACATAAGATTTCAATGCTAAAACAATGCTCATAAGAATACTAATGGCTTTCCATCTGGTCCACCTATCACCTTGCACTAAGAGTATGTTGGATATACTGTGGAGACAGTACAAAATAGTGTTCTCCACAGCTTGGAGAATCAGAATATTGAGAAATTACATAACAATACATTAATGGCATACTCTTTTCTTGTGAAATGTATAATTTTGTATGGTCATTAACATATGAATAGACTGCTCCAAAAACAGAGGGATGGCCCACCCCTAAAAATCCCCTCATGGAGAACTCTAGCTGCTAACTGACACTATTGTATTACTTGTGTAGTATCTATTGCCATGCTTATTGTTTTGAAGGAGATATTGCTTTCATAAGCAAATGATTTGGCTAGTTCCCTCCCTTGTGATGTCACAGTTTCACAATGAAATATGCAAAAATAACATTTGCTGCAACTTTCCATGAGGACACTTAAAAGCACATTCCATTTTGAAATCAAGATTAGAATCATGGGTAACCATGCAAAATTTAATACTAGAGATGCAAATTGTCCACCATTTACTGGCTCTTGCAATTCTCTTAACTGAATCGGGAAAATAAAATTTTTGATTTTCAAAAAACTTAGAGGGCGAAATGTTTACGTAGTCAAAGATCTTGAAAATGAACTCCACAAGTGGTAGTCCAACAACGTTTAGTATAAGTTTGAGAAGCCAAATATCACTCTCCAAATTGGAATATGTCTCCGAGATGCATTCTGCCACAAAAAGCCCATCAAGAGCAGCAACCGAATTTCTTATATTCCAAATTGTGATGGCAAGTTCATAGTTGCCAATATGATCACTCTTTTGTGTCCAGTTTTGGCCGTTCGACCATTTACTTCATTCAACTTGTCACCAATGAATTTCAAGCACAGTGATTTTGTTTTGATATCATGAAGTGTCAGTCCGTAGTTCCTCAAGTCACAAAACATAACTTTTTTCACCGTATGTGATCTTACTATGCGCTTACAGAAGAGTACTAGATGCTTCTTTTTTTTTGGAAAAAGATAAATTTATTTCAACATAGTCACAAATAAAACAATCTACATAACTGTGAATGCGTTAAAATTACAATGCGTCTTTTGTGAAAAAAACAAATAATTAGCTGTTTGATTACAAAGATCATCATATGAATGCATTCAGGATGCATTCTTCTCCTTCCAGTCTTACAAGGCTTGAAAACTTTGTGATAAAATCCTCAGTTTTGTTCATCATCTTATAAATGAAATACAATGTATTCATCCATGAGGAGAGATAACATTTCAATTGCATGACATAGGATTGAAGGGAAACTTTAATCCCATCAAGAGTAACCGAGTACTAGATGCTTGACAGTACGGGTTAAAGTATAGCGCCCTCATGCAGTAGAGCGAGGTGAATCAAAAGGTGAGATAGATATGGCGGAATCACAACGTTTGTTGTGTTGCCCAAAACACTAACAAATCTCCCGTATTGTGGAACTCATTTGACTTTACCGAAAGAAGACGCACCGTTGGTGTCACCATGGATACCACAGATGGTGTTTCACTCAATCTTATGCGGAATATCAGGTTGATTATTCCACAAAACGTCGACAACCAGCGGGAGCAGACTCGCACGGTTGAACAGTCAAACGACTGCCCATCACTCAGCTCGCAAGGTAGGTACTATTGTTGCAAGCTGTGGTGTTGTGTTGTAATAATCGAAGGAATAGAGCAGGATATTTGCCTTTTATGTGTCTTCGATGCATTTGTGGGCTTCTGAATCGCTGTAATCGATCACAACGACAACGAATGATCACCCCACAACCTGAAAAGGTCATAGGTCAGCGCAGGTCAAAAAATACGATTCGGTGCGCGGTTCACATTCGTATAGTTTATCAGTTTGATAGAATCACTCGATCGGAAACCTAAAGAGGTCACACGATAGGGTCCACAGTTGTTCATTTGAACACGGTCACTCCACATGTACTCAAAAGGTTGCCCAGATAAGCTACATCCACGATGTCCAGTGTTCAGTGGGTACATCCCTTATGATAAGGCTTGCTCAGTGCAGTGATTACTACAGTTGGTTTTGTAGTGCCAATAATATATGCACTGAACCGCTGGGCATTGCAGATTGCTTATCTACTAATCAAGGCAATGTTTGGAGTACCTGTTGTAGTCTGTTGGTCCATGGATGTAAAAAATAGATCTCATGGTTGGTCACTCCACTGAGTGAAGAGCATACATATAGTTAGCTGTGATATCGCAGCGGTACTTGTGGCGTGTGTCGAACGCGCTCGGTTTGGGGTCATCGCCACAGTCCCGCTGCGAGCCAAACCATAGGCTTCGTTGGCAGTTTACGACGAGACCGACCGGTGTCGTAGATTTAGCTTGCAAAATAATGAACTACATTAGCCTTTGAATAAATAAACTTGTATCATCTTTATCGTTGACTCTCTGAGACTCATTCTGTACGCCTGCTAACTTCCTCGAAGATAAGAACACGTATTTTCGACCATTTTCCCGTGAGCCGTCGACGGTTTCTACGATGTTTGCTCGATCGCGCGTACAACACACTGAATACGTTGGAGGTCAAAAGTTCAAACTCAAGCAGGAACCATCGACGACTCATCGAAAAACGGTCGAAAATACATGTTGTCACAGTCGGGTTCGTTAGCAGGAGTAGAGGATGAGTCGTAGATAGTTAGTGATACAGTAGGTATAATTTTATTTATTGCAAGCTTTATCTATTTTATTATTTTGCGAGCTAAATCTACGACACCAGTCGGTCTCCTCGTAAACTGCCAACGAAGCCTATGCGTTGGCTCGCAGCGGGACTGTGGCGATGACCCCAAACCGAGCGCGTTCGACACACGCTACAAGTACCGCTGCGATATCACAGCTAACATATAGTATGGAAACTAAGAGGTGTATTTGGTCAAAATGCCATGAGAAAGAGTCAAAAATAGTGCTATCTTAAAGAACCCATCATATGTTTAGATTTCTAAAAGCAAAACAAATAAACGAATACAAGAGAAGTCGGCCAGTTACGAACTCGGCCAGTTGGAGAAGTCGGCCAGTTACGAACTCGGCCAGTTGGAGAAGTCGGCCAGTGGGCGAACTCGGCCAGTACAGTATGCACCCAATTAGAATATATGCTCCATAATAGTGTTTCTTTTTTTGAAGTCTCACTAAAGTTATATGCGAAAGCGATCTAAATGTCATTCATAAGATGAGCGTAATGTTTGCAAACTTCACAGATCACAGTTCAACGCACGTATGATATACACACATTGGGTAAAATTAAAGATGGCGGTGTATCGCGATTGTGGTAGCGAGTTTTGCAGCCTTCGTCATAGCAAGCAGTGTTCCCGCTAAGGCTTATTTGCGCGCCATTGCGCAGTGTCTCCGACTGCTCTCGCAGTGAAATTTCATGTTTTGCGCAACTTTAGTCTCAGTCATTTCGATCGGTAGTTTTGGAAACGATAACTCGGGGTGAAATGTGCGATCTCGGCGTAGATTTTACTTCCGCGTTTCGGGTTTAGCGCCCGTTGGTGGCGCAGTTGCCACCAACGTTCATTGTACGTTGTGACGTACCTCAGTAAATTAGCATATACATGAACGGACCCAGCTGTGAGACAATAATCCGACGTATCTCAACACAGTCCTGGAGGGACCGTGATCTCAAGTTGCGCACCCTCTTGAAACCTCAGAGGGAACACTGGTGACAATAGCAAGCCATGAATTTTACTGAAGAAATGGCCTAATGTTTGCCTGAACTTTAATACGGTACGCGTGCGATCTGCAGAAATACTGAGGCAGACCGTACATGTTTTGCAGGGTGGACGTGGGAGCTCTTCGACTTCGAGTTGTTTTCTGAATATTAAACCGACAAAATAACAAAAACTATGGTAGTAAAAAGTTCAAATTGTTTGGCATATTCAACTGTGAAGAGAATACGTATGCAATCATATTGCTTTGTTGCGAGTGGCCGACTTCTCCTGGCCATGGATGTAAAAAATTACATCCATGTCCTGGCCGACTTCTCCCACTGCCCGAGTTGGTCGGCACCGGCGCTGGCCGAGTTCGCAACTGGCCGACTTCTCCGGTTACCAAAGAAACTATTCCCTACTCTTTGTGGAAAAATAACATGACTCTAGACTTTGTCCTGTGGCATTCTATGTGGTCAGTGGGATCATGGACCTGAAAAAAGTCCTTTATTTAACTCCATGGTGGGACTCTCCTGCCTGTGTTGAGTGTAACAATATGCATTTGTCAGAGGGGATAGGGAGTCTGTAACGTCTGCCCACATTACACCGAACCTGAGCTGTATAATATGTCGACATGGATGACTAACTTTTCAAAATTTATCCAAGGTATCAAAGTGACATGCCTAAATGTAAACTGTCTTTCCAAAGACTTGCCTGCTTTGTAAACAGGCAGGCAAGTCTTTGGAAAGACAGTGTACATTATGCATGTCCATGTTTACTAAGGCTTGCATGGGCTTAGGTCTGTCATTTTCACCCAAAGTGAAATAGCGCTGATCGTAAATGACCTTATATTTCTTTCATAAATATGCAAAAATAAGTATTTGTCTGCAGTTTCCCCAAGAATGACAAAAATAAAACCCGGTAGTGTTACAATGGAAACTAAAAGTCATACTAATTTATGGCCAAGATTACAAGCTGCAACAACAGCCACACATGCAACAACAAATTTGTCTGAATTTCAAGCAGTTGTGTCTGATGTTGTGTTGTGTGCAGCTATATTTAGTAACAAACCTGAAATCACAATCAATGCTATTGGCTATCTCTGGTAGTTGGTAGTTGGTAAAATGAAATTTTGGGATTCCCCAAGGAATGTGATATTTCCAATTCAATAATTGTATAGCCTAAGTTATAAATAACATTTTTTATTCATCCACATCTGGCACATGTTACAATGTTGTTGTGGATTTTTTTTATCAGATTGTCACTGTCTATGGGAGGCAGCCAAGCAAAGCAACGTTACTGAGAAACTTGGTCACTACTTTGAGAAATGCAGCCGGGAACTCATGTACCAGATACAGAGAGACAGTCTCCTAGACAGAGGTATGTATTGCCAGTCAGTGACGCCAAGCAAGAAATCTGGGTTTCTTGCAACCCCAGCTAGCCTAGTATATGCCTCAAAATTGAATGACTTATACTTTCGCTCAAATTTTCCAGATGGAAAATCTAAATGGCCCCTTCAAAATCAAGAATAAACATTAAGGGTTACTGTGCAAAATTTTTTAAGGAGAGAAACAAATGACCCAATATTTTACCGACTCTTTGAGTTCAAAATGGCCACCATCCCTGTGTCAACTCATAGACTCTAGGGTCTATGGTTAACTGGCAGGGAAAATTTAAAATTAAATTTCAATTTTCGATTTTCACAAAATAAAGATGTTCAAAAAAATTTTTAATCAGTGAGTTTCAAAATGAGCCCCCATGAAGGGTGGACCAGAAAATAAAAGTCTTTTAACCCTTTCACCACCATGGTTTGTCCCAAATCCATTGTTTTCTATGGTAAAGTTGGACCTGTATACAGGGAACTGGGGGTGAAAGGGTTAAAAGTTTGAGAGTCAGAATATCTTACTGGGAGGTGTATTCTGTCTCAATATCCCAAACCTGTCATTGTCTTCAAATCAAACAATTGAATTTACCATTCTTTCTATTTTCTTTGGTCACAGCAAGCAAGAGATTTCACATGATGTTCCTGTTGTACCCACCGTATTTTTCAGAACCAACATATTTTTCGTTTCAGCGCATGATCTTCTAAACTTCAAATAGGGATCAGTGGGAATGCATCGAAGCTTGTTGATGACTGTATTAAAAAAAAATTTGGCCCCTCAGATCTTTACCCTTTCATCACCATGGTTTGGTCCTTGCCTATGTTTACCATTGGTGAGTGTGGGTCTGTTTACAGGATACTGGGGTGAACAGCTTAAATTTGTCCATGTGTTACGTTTAGAGAATTTACACATGAACAAGAAAAAAACGGAGAGTAACAGGGGAAAGATTAACAGTGACTTCTTAACCCTTTCACCACTGTTTGTTTGAATCAGTCCCATTGTTTTCAATGGTAAAGTTGGACTTCTAGAAACGGAAATAGGGGTGAAAGGGTTCATGTTGGAGCAAGTAAAGAACTGTGAAGCCAGCATAGTAGACATTCAAACAATGCTACCTAGGGGGACCATAAAGCATAAGGCCAAACAAGGCCCTCTAAGTTAATGATATTCAACAACTAGCCCCTCTTGGTTCACAGTTTGTAATTCTTCCTGTGATATCATTCTCTATCACAGATAAAACCGCCATGTTGAATTTCTTGTGTCAATATGGGATACTGAAGATGAAAATGGAGTCATCCTTGAACCTGAAAGCTGTAGCAACGTCAGACGGCGTGGTTACCGTCAACGGTGGAATTGGAAGAGGAGGACATAGTGGTGATGTGAGACTGAATGGAAGTGAATATGCTGAGGTTTCTGGGCTTCTATCAAGGCAGCAAGATAATGAGCCGGTTGAATGCTTTGAAAAATCAGGCAACATTGTCAACCGTCGGCAAAAGCATTGCCAGGCGGGAGAGAACTCCTTCGAAAGTGCTACAGGGAATACAGACTTGGAAAGGGAGAGTTCCTACGTTTTGTCCGGATCTTCATCAAAGCAGAGACACTCAAGAGATGTGGGAAATTCTTGTGAATTGCTTCATGTTATGTGTGATAGTAGTAACCATGATGGTGAAGATGATGATGATGTGGACTTTGAGGGCAGTTCAGCCGGCGTGTCGGAATGGTACCATGAACGTGAAAACAATAGAAGTGACACGGGAAGTTCATTCTCGGGGATTCCGGACCAGGAAGAGGGTGTTACTGAGTGTATCGCAGGGAAGATTCCGGAATCAGTGTGTGGGAGAGATCAGCAGGGACAAGGCGTTGCAGCGGCCACGTTTGTCAGTACAGAGCAAACTGAAAGTGAGCACAACAATCTTGATAATTCATTTGATGGATCTGAAAACGCTACTTTACAAAGACAGAGGTTTGAAGACAGTATACAGACTGAAAAAAGAAATGTTAAGACCGAACATGAAGAGGAAATCAGTGATGCTGATTCCGAACAGAAACGTGGAGAGCCTGAAAGGTCAGGAGTTAGGGAGTCTCAAGAAGACTCCCTAGGTTCCCATCATTTTGAAGATCAGGAAATACCACAAGCTGGAGATAGTTACCGGTTTGAACTTGAAAAGAGTGAGGAAGAGTGTCAAAGTGGGAGCACCACCATCATACGAAAGCCTTTACAAAAGACAATCCTGGGAAAGAAATATTTGAAATCCGAGAGAGCTAGGAATAGACCTGACTGTGCTGTGTCGAAAACACTGCATGAAGGAAGAGAGACAGCCATGTATTGGTATGTTGAAGAAGGTGGTGGAGCTGATGCTCATGGTGGGGACAGTTCAAAACAAGAGCTATGTATGAGGAACTTAAGGGGTCCAGTCAATCAGGAAGAACCACCTGTGCCAGTGGTAAGTAGTTAAACTTGTTCTCGTACATAACATGTAAGGTGTAGCCATCATCATGTGTACCAGTCCTTGAAGTGGGTGGTCATTGATAGCTTTGACTATTGAGAGACCCAGATCTCAGAGTGCTCTGAGCTCAGAGGGGTTTTCTTCATACCCCTGGCCCTGCAAATTTTCGACATTTGGTCGCTAAGTTGTTGGCCAACTCTGTGAAAATTTCAAAGACTATCTTCCTTTTCTCTCAAAATTTAGTTTTAGGCGCTTTAAATAAAATTCTTTGTTTGCTGTCCAAGTGTTGGTAGGTTTTCAGAAAAAATTAAGAAAACAAACACAATGTTAACACTATAACATATAAAATATATTATTTTTAGCTCATATTTGGTTTTATATATAAATACCAAAAAGAGCTTATGTGTCTGTATATTTGTGGGTATGTGCGGATGAATGTCCGTCACACACAAAGGCTCCATACCGCCAACGCTAACCGTCTCAGTATTTGGTGTACAGGTAGATGTAGAGGTTGAGATGTGAATTTGTTCAAATGAACACATCAGTGTCAAAAATGTGCAAATGAGGTAAGAAAAAGGGAAATTCTGCAAATGTTAATGAGTGGTCACATGCCAATGGCTGAAACAGGATACTCCACTGACCTCTAGTCATTTCCTGTCATTGTTTATGAACTGTTACATATTAACAGACCTGCTCAAACTAAGGGACAGACCATATAGATCTTGGGAGGGGGTGGCCTCAATGAAATTGTGAACACAGGGATCACTTTGGGCGCGATAACGCGAAATTTACGCTCAAAAATCAGAAAAATCGCATTCAGAAAAATCAATTGGGCAAAAAGTCGCGCCGATAATTCAAATGGCACGTACGTGATACCTTTACGCGATCTAAATTCATCGGTAACATTTGGCGGTTTTCAGTACAGAACCACTCATTGTGTACGCCGTAGAGAGCGCTATAATTACGCTAGAAAAAAGCTGTTGCAGAGTTACCCGTTTCAACAGCGTTTGTGATTGGTTGCCAACAGGAAGTTTTGCGTTCATTGACAAATCATTGGAGTCGATACAGCAAGTGTTCATTGCTGATGTACAGTGTGTTGTCGTAGCTCAAAATGGCGCTTTCGAAGGAATATTCGTGTCCAGTACGAGTGGTAGTGCGAAGAAAAAACGAAAATGCACTATTCTGGACTACTGTACTTCCGTTACTCCCGCACTGGAAAGTATGGATTCGACCGCCTCCGATTACAACTACACTCAGAATGACAGTTTTCGGACAGGGTAGTGAATTTCGCCCAAAGCCGTTTCATAAATGACGAGCACAACGAAATCTTATTACCATACCCTTCGAAACTTTATTGTGTTTATCCTCAAACTGTTAACACCGACAGAAGTGGCATTTAGGGGGGTCAAAGTTGCAAATTTTTGCCCCATGTTGAGCGCGTGTAATCGGACTACTATCACAGTAATCGGACGTCGTATTTTGAATGTGATAAGGGGCTAAATATTGATATTTTGAAACTTCGAACCCCGATTTTCAATTTCGATGTGTTTAGAAAACTATGTGGAAATATTTCGTGATAATTAGTTACGTTTAATCCATGGACGACGCAACTATATTTCAACGTGTATAGCGCTTCTAGATATCGGACACGGGCTGTCCCTGTGTGTTGCGTTCTACACTTGTATTGTATGATGTGGCTAACTTCACCAAGTTTGTAGCCCGAAATAGCTTTTACCCCCAAAAAAATCCAAAACGGGACGGCAGCGTCACCTGACTTAATATGCTGTAGCATGACTTTGAAAACGCTATCAAAACGGAGCGAAGGGCGTATAACGAACAGCATGTCATTAAATGTCTGAAAACTGAGGTCGTCCGAAAACTGTCTCACTGAGTGTATTGTTATGCAAATTAACCAATATGCAGAAAATCAGGGAAAGTTAGGTCCGGTTCCCACAGACTTTGAAATTCTCCCACTGTTTTTTTTCATGTGCGATTTTATCTCATGCCGTTCTTGAGCCAGGGTAATCCCTGTGAACATTTTTTTTACAACTGTAAATTTCTAAAAAAATTTTTTTCCAAATGAAAAAGCTGTGCTAATATTTTTTTACTAAGTAAATTTTCAGATTTATAATTTTTTTTAGTTAGACGCTGTCTGAGATACAATGTACATCCATATCACTAGCGCAAATAAGATTGCGTGCTGTAACTACTTATGGCCCAGTGATTTATATTGCTGATAGATTTCGCGAAATGTTGCAGATCATCTTTTGACAAGCTGAGAAGCTGTTTGCAGCACAAATGTGGTGAAATTTCAATATTTGTGTTTTTAGGACAATTTTTGCCCTTTTTTGATCAAAACATCAATTTCTCTGTAGCAGTATGTCAAACTTCTGTCATTCTTGTGTTTTTAAGTCCCCGCAAGGGGGGACTTTATGGGTTAGGTCATGTCCGTCCCGGCGTCCTTCCGTCCGTGCACCTGTCATCAACGATTTCTCTGGCATCTGTGAAGCGATCGTTTTGTAACTGGGCATAAATGTAGTACCATATGGTCTCTTGATGCACAGTTCTTATTATCTCAAAATAATTCAATTTAGTCACCAAAATTACTCTTGATGTCTTTTATTCAGACTTTTTTTTCTCTGAATCCGAATCTGAAGCCAATGTTTGGATCATGTAAATACACTGATGACGTAAATCACCGGACTGTACGATTATTTATGGGGAGACGCTAGCAAAGGTTGTAGTCGATTCCAAAAGGTATTTCGCAGGACTGGTGACGGTTTCGGTTGGTCAGTTTTAGGAGTTTTAGGCGTCAAGCGTTGTCTGTCGTGATGAACGAGAGCCACAGAAAGCTTTAGTAATTTGCAAAAAATGTCATCTCGTCAGTTTTAAACGTCATCGTTGACAAGCACTACGGTTGTTTATGCGGGCTCCCGTAAAATAATGGTATGGTCAGACGATTTGAATCGCTGGTGATCACATGCAGTGAACACGTCTCTGAAATGTGGCTGTTTGACGAAGTTATTTATCTGTTTGGGATCAGACGGTCCGTCATGACGAGACGAAAAAATGAGGCGGCGTTCGACGTCGACTGCATTGGCCACGAATGATGCCGTCCGCAAAGTAATGCAGTACCGAAAAACCGTCATTAATATTCAACTTTTTTCGCTACTCGGAAGTTGAAAGAACGGCTAGTACGGGATCGAAATAAAATACTCGAGAAAGAACGTCGACTTTCAAAGTCTGAAGGAGCCATGCTCTGCCCGATGGCTATCCCTTGGCGGAGCGTAACGGTGCGAAGGCCCGCGCTGTTTTTGGAGTTTGGTGATGAATGCCGCAAATAACAACGTTGCAGACGGCTTGCTGAAGCAAACAATATTCGTTCGTATAGCCATGACATGCATGTTGATGATGCCGATCATTGACCAATGTAATTTTGTCTTTCATAGTCAGGATGCAAACCTTTCGATAATACAACCAATGATACAGTCGACCATCGCAGAATTACGGACAGTGTTAGATGTAAAGGAATCATGAATGCAACCTTTCGATAATACAACCAATGATACAGTCACCATCGCAGAATTACGGACAGTGTTAGATGTAAGGAACATGAACGCGAGTTCAGAGAAGAAATCGAAGCCAACCACACGACCTGACATATGCTAATGAGAGCTGCGTCATCCGCTTTGCCTGTGCAAACTCGCGTCGACGCTTCATCGCGCCGAACATTTGATACAGCGAACGGAGGAGCGATTTCCTGCCAACTGTACTACATGTACTAATATCCTATTGTGTCTTGACAAAGTCATAAATGCAAGTAAATACCCAGAGATTGACAATGAACTCCTTGACTACGGTATCGATGATCCGAGCACTTGAAACTTCATCGATCATCTTGGATCAGACTACGTAAACCGTGAGCACTCGCGGCAACGCGTTTAGAAACGACTTCAGACAAGCGAAGTTTACGCTGAGAACTCGGAGTCATGTCGTTTGCTAATTCAAGAATATGCGGAAAGGTTTCCTGCATTCGACAATTGACATGTATTGCAGTAGTAATTCCTGTATCCTTGGTTGCATGCGAAAAGGGCTTCAGCTGCTAAAACAGGAGCCCGTAGTAGATTTTCCGACGGCAATGTAGATAATTTGATGTTGCTCTCAATGGAAGGGCCGTGTGTTGCCGATTTCCCGTACGGCAGAGCAAGGGAGATATTTGCCTCGAGGGCTCGCAGAAACCCTAGGAATTCTTAGATGTTGAATGTTATTGACATGATACTCAGAATTCAACATTAACACAATTATCAGTAGTTTACAGCTACTAAACATTCCAAACAATGTAAACAGCGGGGACTGTGTCATCTTTCGATGACTTGTTCTACTTGTACTGTGCAGAAATTATTGTCATAACATCAACGTAGAATTTTCCTGCACTGAACAAATGGAAACAACATTTATTGTTGGTCTTTGGTACCCATACTGGTATGTACCAATTCTGATCAAATGTGAGCGACACCGTATAATTGCGGTATTTTTCCAAAAGAAATACAAATAAAAATTAGCTTATGTTAATACACTTGTTTTCTTTTGTCTGTATTTGTGATTTTGCCTGGCTGGCTGGTAGGTTTTCAAAACTCTAAGGATGGCAAACAAAGAATTTTCACCATACCAGTAATTTGGAATTTATGTCGGAGGCTCTCGGTGCCTCTCTGAGATCTGACCTCAGAGGGCTCTGAGATCTGAGGTTCTCAAAAGTCAACTCTACTGGTTATCGTGCAAACTCCTCTTGCATGCCAAGTTTTGACATATTAGGAGTTTGCAGAACATAATACTGTTGTCTTCCACCCTGTCCCCAAAACACCCCACCCGATAACCCTACACAACGCACTCCATCCCCAAACACCTACTATTCCACAAACAGCCCATCCCATCCCAAAACACCCCACCCTTTTCTCCCACACAACCCATCCCATCCCTCAAACACCTCACCCCATCCCAAAACACCCCACCCCATCTCCCAAACACCTCATCCATCCCTCAACATCCCATCCCATCCCCAAACACCCCACATCATAGTTTTATGTTTTTCATTTTCTGTATTATTTTTCTGTACAACATCAAGTCTCCAAAAAATGTCTACTACCAATAGATCACATTGTCAATTCCTAACATAAATGTCATTGGATGTTATGGCCAACAGGAAGACTTGTACCAAATTCAGCAGTAGAAAGGGGGTCATCCTCCTTGTTTCTTCATCAAGTTCACTATTCTTGAATATTTTTTGGTGCTTGCCAAATTCTGTTGTGAAAATGTCTGTGAAACTCTTATATTTAGAGATGTTACATGGCCAAGCGTGGCCAGTAGACTTGTTTTGGCCTGATACAAAAATTGTTTTCAAAGGTCATTAGTTTACTATTATGCAAATAACCATCCTTTCTCCAACAAGCTGTCTTACCTACCTAGATAATCCCTATACAACAAATACCTGGCTTTGTAGTAGTAATTTGATTTTACCTCAAGCACAGGCTGGAAAAAATCTACCGTCATTGTTTCTCTTGTTATTATCAAATCTGCTAAAATATATTATGTGGCAGATATTATGCTGTAAGGATTTTAACTAACCTGACCTGATAGAAACAGATGGATAGAGGTTATAGCATGAAAACAGCATGAAAACAGTTTCTTACAGCACTCACAAAAATCTGTTATTTTCATGCGATTATATTATACTCTTTTACAGAGCATTGTTCAGAAGTATGAGAGTGCTTCAACGGCTGATGCAGTGCAAAGGTTTGAATCAACAGATAGAAGCCAAGCACACATCGTGGAAGGTGATGCAGATTTGTCGAAACAGCAGGAAAAATCTCCATCATTGCTGCCTAGCAACAATGACCTGGGTCATGTACAAACCGTGTTACCATCACAACTGTTGCCTAGCAACAGTGCAGCTTCAGACCACCCAAGGACTTCTCCGGGGCAACTGTTGTCCCGTGATATGTCTGTCTGTGGAGCCTCGTTGCCATCACCACTGTTACCAAGGGAACAGAGTACACCATATGCACGAGCTGAGTCACTAGCCTATGTATTGCCTAGAGCAATATCCCATAGCATCATCAAATTCCAAAGGACTACAGCAGCCACACAAGAGTTGAGCACCAAGCGGAGAAACCATCGCCGTTCGTCGCAGAAAATATTGACGGAGAGCCAAATTGAACTGAAGCGAGAGCAGGATCGGATCAGACAGCGACGACATCGAGAGAAAATGCGTCGCATGAAAATAGCACAAATTCAGTGGGCATCTACAGAAAAGCAGCGAGGGTTTCACAAAAAGGTGAATAAAAGTATTGTATTATTTTCCCATCTAATTCCTTCAAAGTAAATAAATGATGAAAAGTTTTGAAAATTTTATGATCTATGTATAGGTCTTGCAAATCTGTGAATTTCAAATAGCTATTTCAGATCAATAGGTGTTAAATAGGATGTAACTCATGTGTTCTACAAAGTTGAATAAACTTTTAGCAGCATTATGTGCTATGGTTCCAAGGCCACAAATTTTGACAATGTTATTTTTATTTTATTTTTTTCCAGAAAGCCATGCGGCAAAACTTCAGTAATACAAGCCAGAGTGCAGTTCCTGTCACGTTGACTAGGCAAGCTAATATTGGTGTCTACTATACCAAGTGCAGTGCCTCATACATTCACAACTGCCATTCTCTCTGCCAGAAACCAATCCATGCCCACGACACATTTCCCTTCAGTCAGAAATGCCAATAGCCAATCAAATTCGTTGTCACAAATCAACTTTACACAAAAAGTCACATCTGACAGACCTTCAAAGTCAAAGTCACTGTCGCTTTCCCCAGTACATCAACTCAATGTCACCAGGCAATCAGAATCTGTTGCCAAGACAACATCTGCACAGTCTTTTTCTCCTCTCAGCCAATCAGGGCCAGTGTCTCAGCCTGCTTCAGGACAGTCTGATGCTCCTCTCAACCAATCAGAGACAGTGCCTCAGCCTAGTTCTTCAGCATCTGATGTACTTCTTCACCAATCAGCATCAGTGTTTCTGCCAGGCTTGACTCAAAACATTCATGGTAATCCACAAAACCAAGCAAAGCTGCATTCACAGACTATATCAGCTCAAACTGATACATCTCACTTCCAATCAAATGCTCAGTTATATATGTTACCGACTCAGAATGACACTGCTCTGAGCCAATCAAAATTACTCTCTCAAATGCTGCCAAATTTGAGCCAATCGACAACAGCAGTCTTGCTGCCAGCTGGGCAGAAATCATTGCAGAGCCAATCAAGGTTGACGACACATAGGTATTTGGACAGTCATTTGCCAATGTCACAGAGTTTTCCCAAACAAGCACAAATGTCACAGAGAGAGAAGTTAGGACACCAAAAAGACCAACGGCAGAGAGAATTTATTGTCAAAGGACCAAAAAAACGC
Source organism: Ptychodera flava (assembly GCF_041260155.1). Lineage (NCBI taxonomy): Eukaryota > Metazoa > Hemichordata > Enteropneusta > Ptychoderidae > Ptychodera > Ptychodera flava. The sequence continues at coordinate 10,116,455 of NW_027248278.1, forward strand.
CGTGCAAGCCTGCAAGATTTGACAGAAAGCGAAAGACAACTGAGACGAGAACGCGACAGGATACGACAGAGACGGCATAGAGAAAAGAAAAAAAGGATGTTAGCAAATTTGCCTGTGATGCAACAACCGTCAGTAACCATAAAAACTGGGAACACTGCCTTGTGAGGTTAAAGAACAAACAAACATTTGTGATAGAAACTGCCAGAAAAAGAAGAAAAAATCAAAAATTGTGAATCCAAGTGAGAGAGTGCCAAAAATTGGAATGAAATGTGTGATATGAAAGGGTAGTTTACATCGTCCATTCTACAGCACTAGTTTCAGTTCCAGATTTTGTGCTACTGTAAAAACTTGCAGTCAAAATTTTTGTTTCCAAGAGAAATCTGCCCTTGGTTCAGTAATTTTTGTATTGAATGTTAATAATTGTACATTTTTTCGGAAGAATTCATTTGCAAGTCAACTGTGCAAATAAATTCTACCAATAAGACATGCAATCTCTACACACTCCAAGCAGTCGTGGCATTCCAGATATGGCTTGTGTCACTGTAACAGCTTGCTAAAAGTATACTGATGTACCACATTTTTGCAAAATGTCTTGTATTTAGCGGGTATGATCATGTGTTGGTAAATGTTTTGGACCAAAGTTTCGGTATGAATGCATCTTGATGTTAAGGTAGAACACACCTTGGGTACAGATATTCAGGCTGTCAAACTTTTACAATACATGTTTGGTCTACTACCTATGGGGGCTTATTTTGAAGGTCATTCAGTAATAGACTTTTCGTCAGCTTACTTTTTTTGAAAATCCAAATTTTTCTTTTCCTCATAGGATTAAAACACTTGGATGGCGGTCATTTTGAATTTCAAGATTGTTAAATATTAAGCAATAAAGCACACCCAGGACAGTATACAACAAGATTTTGACCAGTCACGACATATATGAAGTGAACTGGTCAAAATCTAGTGGTATGCGGTCGCTGGGTGTGATTTATTGATATTATATCATAACAGTATATTGAAATGCGGGCGTGGAACGTCATAAAAGGAATTTTCCTGAAGCTGAGAGCTAGTGCGCATGCCAGCTGTGGTAATATCGCCAATATACCATGGTTCTTTTTCGCATCTCGACCAATCAGATCGCTGTATTTGCACCATCAATATACTGGTATGATAAATAAGTATTTGCGTCTCTATACCAAAGTTTGCACAGATACTCTGATTGGCTGTGAAGATGTCTCAATTTTGACTTCAAAATTTGAAAAAGAAAACGATGGCAATCAATTATGCAGGTACATTTCAAAGAATTCTACAAAAATTGTAAGATTTATCTGCAAGATTTTATCTTTTGTATGTCTAGACCAAAACTTCCAGTTTGGTATAATAGAATAGGCAGGTGATATATGTATTTTATACTCTTTAAAGTGTGGCAGCAATCCACCGGGATGTGTCTATGTGGTGTGACTGGATTTTATAGACTCCATGTGAGGTCAAAGGTCACAGAACAATACATTAAAGAGACATTCGATCCCCGTTATCAATGATTTTGTGATACATTGTGTTGTTGAAAATGGTAATTTGAATGTATAAAGTGTGAAAGGCAAGCAGGTTTGTATTAAACATAAGATAGCTACATGGTGTGCGACATAGGACAAAATCCAGATTTTATTATTATGTGGTGTTGCAGCTTGTAGTCTGAGTTATGAATTAGTGTGACCTTTAGTATCCATTGTAACACTGGCAGGTTTTATTTTTGTCGTTCTTGCAGAAGACGCCAACAAATATTTATTTTTGCATATTAATGAAAGAAAAACAACATCATTTGGGATCAGCGCTATCAGTGAGTTGCTTGCACTGCACACCTATGTACAATTCAGATGATCAGAACTTACCTTCTTTAGTTGAATTGTGATTTTGGTTGGTGCGTTAAAGAGCATTGGTTCCTAACAGCACCACACCAGACTAGCTCATAAAATGTTCAAAATTATTGTCATTTGTGAAAGAAACTAAACATTAAGAATGCTGTCACTCATACTAACAGTAGCCATTCATTGATTTTCACTTGCGAACCAATTCTTAAAAATCCACAAACAAAATCAATTATGCTAATGATGTTCCAAGACCTGCTTCTTGTACCATTTATGGAAATATGCAAATTTACAGTGACTAATTTGAATACTAGTAATGTGCATCACAGTCTGCATGTAAGAAATGACTCTGTGAATTCTACTTCATGAACTTTGACCCCTGTTTTGCATATAATTCTGCATGCATATTGTACAAATTTGCAAAAAATGTAATTCAGATTTGCATAAATAGCATCCAATGGGATAACAGCTTCCAAGGTGCTGCACATTAGCCCACAACTTGTAGTAATTTTTTCATGATTTTTTTTTAGTTCTCTCTGTCGCAGTTTGAAATACACATTAATTGTTAGTCTTGCAAAAATAACAAATTATGTAAAGTAATGATTGATTCTAGAATTGAAGGGCCAACGATAACATTGGTCATCACATATTTACAGACCGTGCTGAAAAAAGTTGAATGATGGGCACTATAACACAGTTTTGGATCAGAAATCGAATCGTACAACTGAACAAAAAGACAAAAATGATGGTAGGTATTTCAAAAGTTAAAGCTAATAGACCTTTAATATGTTGCTATTCTGTGTAACGTTTAACCCAAAATCTTCATCAGTATGTCATAAAACATATATATATATATATATATATTATATTATATATATATATATATATATATATATATAATATTATATATATTATATATATATATATAGCGGATGAATAAAATTGCACACGTCTACTGATCTGCTTGTATATTTTCTGTTTATTCTGTTGGTAATTTTGATACAACGTTTCGTCCTAAAATTAGGACTTCATCAGGTGCAATTTTATTCATCCGCTATTACCAAATCACGCTACGAACAACACTGGGAGCTATCTGTACATCTCAAGTATACGTATATATATATATATTATATATATATATATATATATAATATATATATATATATATATATATATATATATATTATATAATATATATATATATATATATATATATATATTTGTAAAGAGTGACAAACATTTATCTTGAAGTGTGTATATATATATATATATATATATATATATATATATATATATATATATATATATATATATATATATATATATATATATATATATATATATATTTGTAAAGAGAGCGACATAAGCAGTTACCATAGTGAAGTAATTATGTTTAGATGGTGTTCGATATACTTCTTTTATTTATTCATAAAGAAATGAAGTTAGATATGATTTTGTTATGCCTGTCTTTCTATATGTAGACGTATTGAACATGATGGACAGTGTTTTAACACTTTGACAAAATGTCTATATTCATATATAGACATGTATACAATGATGAAATCATGTGTAAGTTTCCATGTCCAGATACACTGCAGTCACTTGTGTGGATGAAATCCATCAGTGCGCTTGAAGTGAATAAAAAAGAGAGACAAGTAGTGTAAAAAGATAATAGATTCTGTTCAGTCATTGGAGACAGAAAAACTTTGTGTTGGCATTATTCATATTTGTCCTGTCCTGGATTGTGTCTTAGACAAGCATTTGACAGTTGTCAAGTTAGCAAAAACTCAGTAACTTTCAGTATGTCAGTCAGTGTAATCACAATAACTTTAACATGATGCCAACTCCGGGCATTGCCTTCCGTTTTGGAAAGAGCTGTGAAATAAATAACATTATGAAATATCTGAACTGTTTTGTTTTGCATGAAATGTGTGAATATTATGCGTGGCAAAATTGACTGTTGAAATAAGTATACTATTATCTAGCTTGCTATCTCTCTCTCTCTCTCTCTCTCTCTCTCTCTCTCTCTCTCTCTCTCTCTCTCATATGAGGATGACAAATAGCTTTCATGATTGGTTATCAGAAAAAGAGAATCAGTATCATGCTAGAAGTATATATACAGGTAAAAATTCAAGTGCGGCTGTATATTTTTCCTATTTTTGGGAGTGATTTCTGAGAAGTAGAAACCAGCATTTTACTCGTACGTACACCTCACACACATAGTTTCTATCAGTGAGATATAGTTGCAAATGCCACCGAAATAGTTTTTAACGTTGAGAAAATATTATTTCAAAAGGAGCCACCGTTAAAGGTTTGCTTTTGCCACCTTTATTCTTTCAATTTGCTGGGTATTGGATTTCGACCTTTGCCGTAAACGGGGGCTACTACTGTTTGACTGTGCGAATTACGCTCGTTCCAGGTCTCCGAGGTCGACCGGTGTCTGGGTCATGGTATTGATTTCTTGGCGACCTCAGTTGACCTTTGGTAAACAAGGCACCAAAAACCAGCGCCGCCAACGTTATCTACTAGTATTAATTATACCCAACATGCATTGCTACCATCCTGTTTGAGTGATTTCCGGTTTTATCAAAGTTGACATCCTGAATGATTTTATGGAAGTACCCTGTCAAAGCAGCGGTATGGAGGCATCTGAAGATATTGAATTGTCTATATGCAAGAAGATAAAGGTGGTTTTTGCTAAAAACCCGAGTGAATTATGGCCACAATGTCGTCATGACGACACCTCCCCGAGTCTCAGCTCTCAAGGTAGGTGTTTGTTCAATCACAGACACTCGTCTGTCATTCTATAGTGGGATACACCACGAAGGGAAGCGCCCCTGTCAGCATTAAAAGATAGGCAGCGGTGTTCGCCGTGTATTGAACCACAAGCGACCATGACTGTACCGTTCTGCCAGGGCAAGTGGGGTTTGAACACTTTCAAATTGCATCTCCAAAACTGGCGTTTTGAATTTCAAACACTTTGGCCCTACAGTCTAAGGGGTCAAAAGCAAAGCGAAAAGTGGTTTGGTCGTGCAGAATAACATTTCAGCATCCTCAAACTAGGGTGACCGGCCGATTTTTTAAACTAAATTTTTTTTCCAAAATCTTGATTGCACCTGTTGAAAGTGTTGGTACAAAGTCCAAATCTGAAAAAATAATTTGGCTAATTAGCATGATCACAATTTGGCAGCCTCTGGAAAATCAAAGTTTCCAAATTCTTTCCCTGAGAATATTGTAATGAGGAATAATGAGACAATATGACCAAAAATCGGATCAAATATTGTTAAAATTGCTCAAAGATGACTAACTGTACAATAATGAGTCTGGTGAAAGGTGCATTGATAGTTTCCAAATTATTTCTGTGAGAATATTGTATGGGTTGATAAGTCCCAGTGAAAGAAAATGGAAGATTGTCCTCACGCTGACCTTTGTGTTTACAGTATCATGGATACAAGCCATTGTTTCTGGTCAGAGACAGGTGCGCACCGGTGAAAAAGCACGTTGTTCAAGTACGGCACTATTGCGAACTTTACTTCCTGCTTTGGGAAAACCGTGGGCGCTACTTTGCGCTGCATAGCTGAGCTGTTTTAGAGCAAAAATCAAGTAGTAAAATCTAAGGTACAATTTGCCCGCATGGCCATTCCTTCCCTCCTGGAAAATGATGCCAAAAGTCATAGTCGTTTCAAAGTAAAAATTTCGTCAGCAGTTTCTCGGAAGAAAAAAGACCTTTTTAGGAATTTTTTGCACTCATCTTGACTTCCTAGTCTTCACAACATTCACTGTGAAATGCAAGTGTTTCCGTTCACGCGATCTCTCATAGTGACCATTCGCGTGCGAGTAGACGACTTCCAAGATGGCGTCCCGTCTGACGTTTGTTGACAAAATGTGTTCATAAACTTCAAGATTTTCACGTCATTTCCTTGTTCATAGACATAAATGTGCACACTGTTGCAAACTTAAGGTTAATTTGTACAATTTATCACTACCTGGGTCCCCCTTTATGCCTTCGATTTCGAGCATTCACTCTCAGAAAACTTGTGTCAGCCCCATTGTAGGGAGTAGGAGGGCCTCTCGTCCGGTCACCCTACTCAAACGGTGGCAGACGTCGCTAGGCCACTGAGGCAGTCATAGCCAACAAGCTGATTTTGATAAACCATGGAGCTAGTGACTGAAACCAGTGATACATCTAAATACGCTTTTCTAAAGTATTTCAAACACAATTAAAAATTTCAGGGCCGTGAAGCCTGCTTACTACTGACATGGAGGTAAACAAGATGTCCTCCATGCTACTGTCTATCTGCTACCTACGGTTTGAAAAACTTCTCCTGCCTTCTACCCGCAGATTTCCTGTCTCTGAACTTCCCATCAGGGAAATTACTCACTGACACTCTCCATAAAAAGGCTCCCCCTCAGCTTTCTGCTCAGGACAAAGGTTCCCAGAGACACCTCTCTGCAAACCTACATTACAAACCTTTTAGAAAGCAACACAACTTTGATGTCAAGGCAATAACGTATACACGCAATTGTTTTGTAGATAAGTGAGTACCTGAAAAATTTATTCCACAACTTACAAGATGTTCTCCATGTCAATATTCAGTGATGGAAGAGTAATAATGATTAGAATTACCGGGATGGTGTTACAATATTATGTTGGCAGGGCTGTTATCAGCCTGTCATAGATAATTTGATTTATACACACTTTCTATCCCTGTTTGTAGATCAAATCATTTCCAAACCGTCTATTGTTCATTTTCCATAGGCCAGAAGTACTGGCAAAGGAGTAACATTTCGTAAAAATTCTTCAGAAAATCCATGTAATAAAGTCAGTGGTCAATGACATAATTTTCAGGATCACATTCGTGTACACAAAACGTTGAACCCCTCCATTATATCTGTGTCAATATATGGTAAAACCTATGTCTCTTCATTTTCTTTTTTCCAGATTGTCAGTACATCTGGGAAGAAGTGCAATATGCGGATAAAATCCAAAAGCTTGGTCAGTGTTTTGAAGAATCCAGTAAAATGTTACTTCAACATCTGCAGGATGATCAACTCACACAGAAAGGTAAAATCAAAAGAATCACTCCAAATTGGTGAATTTACAAATGGGTTAAACCCAGAATTTGAATTAACCACAGTAGAAACAAAACCACATGCACAAACATGCATAGAAATATGTGCACTTCCATACGTATTTGTACACAGGGGGTTGTCCATATGGCCACCATGTGATCTCTTTGGCATACTAAATGAGGAACACCGGGGTAGAACTCTGTAGTATTCCAAAGAAAAACTGTTGGCAGACAACATGCATCAAAATCATTATAATTATTAGTTTGCCTTCAAACTTAAATTGATGTACTAATATAAAAGAGAGTTTTCTACACTGCCAGAAAATTTCACATATACAGTATATTTACAGTCCTCACCATAATTTCTGTCAGGATGTCACCACCCATCTTTCTCTCCCCCTCCGCTCCCTTCTCTGTGTTTCTGTATCACTCTATCTGTCTCTGATGTGTTTTTGTCCGTTTTGCAGATAAAACCACATTTTTAAACTTCCTGTGTCAGAGTGGAGCCATCAGCATTCGAATGCTCTCACTTCATCAGGACTCCCCACCAGTGCTGCCCAAACGGATAAACCCAAAACACCTAGGTCAGAAAGCCAGTACATCTACTCCTGCATACGCCTGCCAAACCCCACAACAAAGTCTTCCAAAGTCGGGCAGGGACTGGCATCGGGCAACAGAACAGATGATGAGCCCAGGAAACAGTGAGAATAGTATTCAGAGGAAGTCATTTGGTAATGTCATGAAAGTTAAAACGTCTCTTGCAAAGAAAAAGAAACCTTTGAAGAATCACAGATTCCGGATAAATCAGATGGGAAAGATGGCTAAGAGACAAATTGCAAAGAGGAATTCCGCTTCTGCTGGTACCAGGAGTCGATGTGAGGAAATGGATATCAGCAAGGACAGCTCCTGCGTTTCCCTGACTGCAACTGGAATCGTCCAACACGTTTTAGGGAACAGTGAGGGAGGGTCTCTGCGCCTGCAAAATGCAGTTCAGAAGCAACAGAGGGAAGTTCAGAATCTACCAACAGATGTTAAACAGCCGGAAAGTGATAGTGGAAGCCAAACACTTGCAGTTCGTAGCAATGAAAGCGAAATTCATGGGCGTGGAACTGATGCTGAAAATTGGTACTCCGATAGTGCAGTACAATGCCAAGGCAGTGAATCTGAACAACAGTCTGATTCTGATGCTGTGGTTAATTGTCAGGACAATGCAATATTTGATTCAGAGGTTACAGTCGATAGTCAGCAACATAAAGCACCAGACTCTGAGTTGAACACAAGTCAGTGCCAGCAATTTGATGGTCAGTGCCAGCAAACTGATGGTCAGTACCAGCAAACTGATGGTCGATGCCAGCAAGCTGATGGTCAATGTCAGCAAATTGATGGTCAGTGCCAGCAAATTGATGGTCAGTGCCAGCAAACTAATGGGCAAAGCCAGCAAACTAATGGGCAGAGCCAAGAGAATATAGGCTTGTGTCAACAAAAAGTTGGACAGAACCAGGGAAATGTGTTACAGGGCCAGCAAAATGTTGCAGGAAGCCAGCCAGGTGAAACAAGTGGTTCTGTTGATGCCATTGAGTGCCAAGAAAACAGACTGGCAGATTCTGAAAAGTTTACACAATGCCAAGAACATGGATCAACATATCCTGAAAGTTTTGTTCAGTGCCACGACAGTGCATTTGAGGGCTCTGCCAGTACGGGACAATGCCAGCAGTCGTCTGACCTACGAGTCAGAAGCTGTACAACACTACTACGGAGTAAAAATCAAGACTGAACCTGAATCTGAGGATGAAATTTACTGCCTTACAGAGATCACCCGAGAAAGTGTTGACAGTGGTGAAAACCTGGACAGTCGATTGCAGTCCACTTTGCTGCGAAAATCAACATCAATGATGCGAAATAGACAGAGGACCTCAACGTTTGAAGAAGGCATCAATAATGACAGGGCCCACAACTCGATGCCATTCTGTTCAGAGGCACAGAATACAGCGAGCGGAGATCATGACATGGGTGTGGTGAGGGAAACCACTCAAAATGGTGGAGAAAGTACGCGTACTGCAGAGGGTCCAAGCGGCCCTGTCAGGACCAGTACAGGATTGATAAAGTCAAGGCACAGAAGTACGCAAATTGCACGAAATTCAAAAGTGGTGACAAATACAGTTTTTCAAAGACAAATGAAACCAAAATGGTCCTCTGATGATTACCTTGATTGCCATTACATCGCGAGATCAGAGCCAGACATTTCAGATACCATACCTGCAGTGTCCGAGTCTGACATTCTGCAAGATATAGAACAGACCATATTGCCGAGCGAACACCAGGGTAACATCCACAATGAGATAAATAGCGTTAGATCCCTGTCTGCTTCAACTGGTGCGGTGATATCACCAAATTCAGTGCAGTATTCTCCTGCTGGAGTTGAATCACAGAACGTGCTCGGTGTGGATAGGGGGCTCGTGTTTCCAGTCAGGGGATGGCGCCCTCTAGTGTCAGGAAGCAGAAATACCGAAACTCTGCACAGTGAAGCGTCAAATCTGAACCAGGGCAGCTGTAATGATTTGCAGTCTGCAGAGAAAGTTTACAAGTGCAGTATTTGTGGCGAGCAGACCACGTGGAAGAACAACCACCTCAGGCACATGAAAATCCACACCGGTGAAAAACGCTATCAGTGCAGCTACTGCGGTAAGCGCTTCCCCAACAAGTACAACCTGACGTGTCACATTCGGATTCACACGGGGGAAAAACCATACCGCTGTGAGATCTGTGGTACGCGGTTCAGTCAACGAAGCAGTTACAACGTACACAGGAGACGTCATACCGGGGAGACGCCACTGCGATGTAAAATATGTAAAATAAGCTTTCCAGCAAAGTTCTATCTTATGTTACATATGAAGGTTCATCTGTGATATGTGTGAAAAATTGAATCGGGACAAGGCTGAACTTTTAAGATTATACAGTGAAGGAGCCTCTCCAACGACCAATGTGCAACAAAATTGAGGTACAATCCAGTTGCACACAAAAGTTTGTGTGTGCTGAACAGTGCAAGACAGAAAATAGAATATCAAATTTTGAAAGGATAAGTTTTTAAAGATTCCTTAATGTTAGGATTGGAGGCTCTTCGTAAATCTGTTCAACCCAATTCTCTGTAGCTGGTGCACAATCATCATTTGCTAATAATGATATTGGATTTAACCGTGGTGGTGGACAGATTAGTTTCCCACCATTATAGTGCGACCCTATTACTCTCTGTATGGCAAAGCTTAGACTGAAAGATCAATGCTTAAGGGCGCTCTCTATGCTTCCCCTCCAGAGAGCGCCCTCGAGCGAGGGATCTTTCAGTCAAGGCAAAGCTCTGACCTCTTCATTTGTGATGTGGACGAAAAGATCAAAGGTCAATGAATGCAGGTTGTAATTTGATTTAGTTTTACATGGTTTGTGTTATGATGTATTTACCCCCGCACCCCTATTTCTGGTTACAGAGGTCCCATTTTTCCATAGAAAACAATTAGGTTTCATCGAAATTTGCCAAGGAGTGGGTAAATGCAGCTTGTAAATCAGAAGACCCACATACAATTACCTAGTGTATTAGTGATACACGACAGCCAATGTTTAAAACTAAATCCATAACATAATCTCTTGAAGGGCAAATGAATCTCCCAAAAACTAAGTTTCTCCAAAGCTAGCTGTCTTCAATCTTGCATAACTTGCATTAACAGCTGTTAATGATGTTAATCATGATCGTATTTTGCTAAATGTAATCATACGACTTATAATCATATCTAGACTTGATCGTCAGTCAATAATTATTACATTAAAGCATAGAGATTTAAATGAAATTAATCCAACTCCAAACCTGTAAGCCCTGTATTTTTTATTTATTTATCTCTTAATCATTTGTTTATGTTTCATACAATACATGTCCAAACACAATGGAAAACTTTCTGATGAGTTCTGTTATGCATTAATCTTTTACCCCCATTCCCTGTAAACAGGTCCACAATCACCATTTACAACAAAGGCTTTTGGCCAAACCATGGTGGTGAAAGTGTGAAATGATATTGACACTCTCATTTCTTCAAATGGTGCAAACCACATCATCATGATCATTGAAAATTTGATTGGACCAAAACTTAATTTCGAAGGGATGAATTGATAATCATGGGTAAGGAAACTGTGTATATTACTGGATAAATTTTGTGAAATATTTGTTTGTGATTGACAGATCGCAATAGACATGCTGATGTCTAAACCAAAGCATCTTAGTGGAGTAAAGTCAATCAAAACAACCAAATGCATACAATTTTAGTTGCTGTATTATCTTGACAAATTTTAAACTGATTCAAAATTTGATATTGTGCCACATGGTTTTAAAAACATAATTTATTGAAATGTATGTTTAAAGAGTTTTAAAAATACCTAGTGTGGAAAATAAAAATGTATTAAATGACGCAATCATACGGAGATGGTATACAAAGGTTTTGTTTGATGACATGGCTTGCGTGTATGGAATTTAGACTTTGAAAATTTGAGTGAAATTGTTGTAAAGCGCATGTATGTGAACAAAACATGATGTGCAATCAACCATTCTATTGATAAATTGTGTTATGGTGCAATTATTCCCTACGGTAGTACAGTTGGAGCTCTTTAATGCAAATAGGGAGGACAGGAATAAACTGATCTTTGTCAAGCATTGATGCCTTAAACCTGTAAAAAATTGTGCAATATAATTTTTCAAGGTTAGGGAAGACTCCAGAAGTGTCAGAGGATTTCTGTTGGCCCATAATCATTCTATTCCAGAATAAAATACCATGGTCCAACTACTGTACAGGAATACATATAATTCTGCATATGGTTCTGTTTGTACTGTGGTCAAGCTGAGTTCTTAGGTTTCACACAGATTTCTAAGATTTTTTCTGTAATTTTTCTGATAATTTTGGACCAAATTACCATCACTTTTTATTGCCCACAGTTTTTGATCAAATTTTTCGGGAAAATCTGAAAAAAATTTGATATGGTTATATTTTATAAAGGCAACAAAAATTGACTTTGGCACTCAAAGGGGTAATTTTCCTAGGGCAATTCACAATCAAAAGAGATGCAGGTATGTGTCTGTATATAACAATATCCTTCACAGGCCAGATTTCTCACTCATTGTGCTGTGTACCCATGACTGTGTGGTACTGTCCTATTTTCAATTTTTACCACAGCGTGGCAATTCCTGTACAAAGAAGTGTTTACGCCGTCCGATTGCCAATCACAGTACCCTACTGGGGTAGTATCTAAAATAGTGCTAATTGCAAATGACCTCATTTTCTCTCAAATATGCATAGATAACTATTTATCTGCATTTTCCGCATAAATGACAAAAATAAAACCTGCTAGTGATACAATAGGTACTAAAAGTCACACTAATTTGTATGAATTTATGGCGCAGACTAAAAGCTGCAACAACTGCATATACAACAATAAATTTGTCAGAATTTTGTCCGACATCGTGTGCGCGCAGCTATATTTAGTAACAAACCTGAAATCGCGATCAACAACGCTACTGAGTTTGCATGGTTAGGCTGTCTGTAGATTAGCCAACCTGATGTCAAATATTACGAGACCCCTAACATTCTAGCACTTCTTGTTCAAATGCTGCTTTTTGAGTTTGGTTGAGCTGTCTGCATGCACCGTCCGCTCGCATAGGTCCGTTACTTTGACTACGGTCGCCCAGAGGGAGCATCCAGCTACCCGGACAAGAGACCTTGGCAAGGGAAGATGGGCTGTCTGTATATTAGCCAAGTTGATGTCAAATATTTTGAGACTCCTAGTCTGGCAGAGACCCTGCGATTCGCGTTCTTCCCTGTTGGAACACGCGTGCGCCCTTCAGAGACGCGACGCGAATCCCAGGGTCTGGATGTTCTTGCAAGCGACCGGTCGGATTTCTGCCTGATCCGGGTACTTTATAGAACTCCACACACCCGTTAATCTAAAAAAAATGACAAGTACCATAGCCAAATGAAATGAAAAATGAAAAATAAAAACATACTGCGTATATAAGTCTACCAGCTACTAGTAAAAATTTTTCCGCCCACTTAGATAGGTGTTTCTTTTGACGACACTACCCTTATGAAATTCATGTACTTTCAAAAACCGACAGTCGCTGTGTCTGGCAGAGCGTGCTCACAGCTAGCACAGCGTAGCCTTCGAATGCAGGCCCATCATGGGCGCGCACAAAACAAGGCACAGCGACTGTGGAGAGTCTATGAGACTCCTAACATTCTACCACTTCTTGTTCAAATGCAGCTTCGGGCTTTATGCACCCAAGCAAAATGAAAATAGCCATTTGCATATTTTCCTGCACTGGAAATGTATTCAATTCAAAATTGTGTCCAACTTCATGTTTGTATGCCGCATGCGCCTCAAAAGTAAGACTTAAACTTTTGCTCAAATTTCCCTGAAAGATCGTTCAATCTTTCACTTTCAAAATCAAGAATAAAAATCGGGGGTCACCATGCAAATTTTGATACAAGAGAAGCAAATAACTCAAGATTTACAGATATTTGAAATTTAAAATGGCCTCCATCGCTGTGTTAACTCTACAAAGAAAAATAAAATTTTATATTTTCAGAATCTAAGGCAGTGAAAGTTTTTCTTATTCAAAGAGCTTCAAAATGAATCCCTACAAGTGGTAGATCAGAAAAGAATTGAAAAAGTTTTTTGTCCCAATATCTACCCCATCAGCTTAATTTTAACAACTACTTATGGCTGAAATATCTTGATCTGTTCACCCCACTTCCCTGTAAACAAAAGTTCACGATCACCATCGATAACAAGCTGTTCAAGTGTAACCATGGCTGTGGAATGTCAAAAAGATTAACCCTGTCATCACTATGGTTTGACCCAAAGCAGCTGTTATCGATGGTGATTGTGGACCTGTTTACATGGAATTGGGGGGTACAGAGTTTATTGGAGTTAACTGATGATAGTTAACATGAAAGTAAAATCTCTGCTTGGTAAGTACGTATGTTTATTTTTTTTATTTGGTCATTTCAGTAAATCATGGGCTTAGCTGATACATGTTGTGGTCTGGCAAGTAATTCTCATCTCTTTTAATGAAGTTGCACAAATATTTCAAACTGACAGGGAAAATTGAGATGAGATAGCAGTACACACATTATCCATATGCAGAGCAGAGTGTATTCATTTCGTTGAGTAACATGTAGAAATGCAATAAAGCACTGTTTAACATTGTCAGTGTCTTGACATTTTCCCCTATGACCAAATAGGAGAGGGCCAAATAATAGTGTCATCATGTGATTTCAAGATAAAATGGGATGGCAGTCCAGTAGTACACACATTATCCATATACAAATCAATGTGTATTTTTGACTTGCATGTATAAAATACAATGAAGCACTTTTTTTCAATTGCCGCGCAGGGCTCGAATTAACTCCCATTAGGCTACCATTTTCTGAAGTTGGTAGCCCAGTGACAAGGTCTGGTAGCCCATGCATGAATGAAGAGGTTTTCTTTATAAAGGATATTTTTATTTATATCTAGATAATGAAATATTTATTTTGCATGATTCTATCCAGGAAGTGAATATTCTAGTCATTTGACATCAATACCTGCAGATCATAGCCTTAGGAGAACGGTATAGCATGTGTAGTGGACAACGGTGACGCCTCAAAGTTAGACAACCTATTCACACACACGCAGAGCTTGTATGCAAAGTTTGATGTTTGCCATGACAACGACTTTTCACTAGACACGTGTAAACATAACATGGCTAAAAATAGATTAGCTATGAATTTCAGGATGACAACTTGGTACAGTCATGTTCCAATTAATTTCATGGCAATTTTGGCTATATTTCTCCACCATAGTACACTATCATGGGATGATCTCATACACTTCGGAAAGCGTAATTTGTGGATGGCCCGTAAGCTTTTTCTTTGCAGTTTGAATAATTTTGTGTTTAATTGTGATTGATACATTGTGATTAAATAACTATGAAAATGAATTTTTCATTGGTCATCATTTCCCGAGCCTGTTGTCCAAGTACATCAGTTCAGATAATGATATTTAATTGAAAGTTTGTCCCAACAAATTCTAAATTCTACTGCACTGTCGCCTTTTAATTTGCATACCAAAGTCACAGTCTGGCCTTTCTGTGTCCTGCTGGGTTGACTGTATGAGCGTCGGTCATCTCACAGCGATCATCACCATGTCGCCCACTAAGTAATTTCATATCCCAGGCTTTGGTAGTCTGTGTGGGCTACCATTTCATGGAATTTGGTAGCCCCAGGGAAAAAGTTGGTAGTCTGTGGACGCGGGACTACCTGCCAGTCTTGACATTTTGCAGATCTGACCAAATAGAAGACGGCCAAATCGTAATGTCATCATGTGATTTCATGATAAAGTGAGTTGTGCATTTCCTTCTTTGAAAATCTCCTCGTTTTGATAAAAATATTATTTTACCAATTTGATTACTTGGTCTGTAACTTGATGGTAACATCATGTGTTTGAAAGTTAAACAAAATACAAATCTACACAAACAGGAGTTGACAATACTTTAACAATGGTCTGCTCCATGCCTTCTTTGTATTCTGGAATTTTTGTCAAGTTTTACAAGGAGAACACACATTTACTAAGTCACAAACACTAAATTACAATCGTGTTACTTCCTTGCACACTCAATGCTGCCTACGACATATGTAAATATGACAAAGACTGCCAATAACTTAATTTTGTCTGCAGGCGGATGGATCTGATTATCACTTTGCAAGGTCCATGGTCATTGAGTAAAATATCAAAGGCTCACAATTATCATGTGTCCCCTGTGGAAAGTAGCGCCCCCTATCTGTCAGTCATTGCATCTGTCACAAATGAACATCAGTACAACTCTTTTGCATATTAAAATGTTTTGTTTTGTTTTCATAGTAGGGTAGTCTTGCCCAAAATCTGTGAGCTTGTCAAGATGACAGTGGTATTATTGTGTAATGGTGGAGTGATCACGAAACCTAAACACTTGGCAAGGCAGTAACTTTTGTGTACGCTGCAAAAGATACACAATGTAGGCTTTACATGGGTAAAAAATATAACAGTTCAGTCGACGTGTTTTGAACTGATTTTGGTCCTGATTTTTAATAAAACTGAGACAAAATGTCGCTTGACTAGCCAACTAGTCTGACACTATTGGTTAGTAATTCCTCTTTGGGGAGATGTGTCTTCATTTGTGTGCGCAGTGTTACTCGCAGTCTGTTTCCGCTTCCGTAAAAACCCAAACCGCATCTTCATGTTTGTCAGCCAACCATTGGAATATGCAAAGTTGGTGACTCCAAGCTGTTCCCCAAACTCCTTGGCCTTCCTCCGGAGCATTTCGTCGCTGATTGGAAACGTTACGTAGTCAATGTCCCTCAACCATAAGATGAGAGCTTTTTCCAATTTGGGAAATTTTGGAGGTTTGTGTCGCATTTTAGTTGGGCTAGCATTGGTCATATTCAACCACTTATCCTTCCCCCTCAGAATCTCGTACACAGTGCTCCGTCCTATTTCTATATTGTGTTCTTCTTTGGCATATTCTACGACTTTCGCGTACGATTCGTGAGGGTGTAATTCTTTGAACTGACATAGGCTGCGTTTGATGGCGTCTGAGATCTCCACGCGTTTTCGCTTTCCTGAGGTTGGCATCATCCTGAAAATCCTGTCCACAGTTTCGGCACCGGCTGGCACCCCTTCCCAGGTATTTCCGGCCTCATGACACACAGTCCCTGAAAAATGTGACAGTTGCCCTGAATCGGGAAAAGTACGTTGTTCGGTTGTGAGCATGTGGATGGTTCACGCTGAATCTCACTCCATTGAGTGAAAAACGATACATCCTGAGACGTTTGTTCAACAATTGTTCCTTGTTCCCCAACGATCCATTCCCCTTCCTGTTCATCAACCGCTACATTGTTCACTCCATATCCATTTTCACAATCTACTTCCACTGTCTTCTGCACCGCTGTAAATTGACAATCTTCTCCGCGTTTGTCTGTTTCAACTTTAACCTCTCCACCACTGTCCCCTTCAATCAATCTTTGCACAGTCACACACTGTGAACTGGTTGGGTGCCTTTCTGAGTTTTCAAATTTTTGTTGAATTACACCTGAGGAATATTTCCTGTTGTGCACTTCCACTCTATCCTCACAAATTTCATCGATTGCTTCACACTCCATACTCTCTCCGGTTGTTCCGTTTTCCTCGGCCAATTCAGGTTCAATATCCACAGTTCTCTTGGCTGATTGACCGGATGTATTTGTCCTGTTTGTGGCATGAGGCAAATTCACAACACGGATGCCATTTGTTACCGGAGGTTTTCAGGGCTGCTGAGATCGGAACTGACAGAGTTCCCATGCACAGAGCCTGCACTGTCAAATCTCTGTTCACAGCGATTTTCATTCTGATGGTGTTTCTGGGAGACGCTGCCATGTCCGTGACAATGCTCTGAAGTCCGTTTCTGCTTAGAGAAACACACCATATCACATGAAGTTCTACCACAGCTCACGTTATCCTCGCTACAGTCTATCTCATACTGTAATCTGAGTTCTCTGTGGTCACTCTGCTGCTGGGGCTGGGGTTTCTGTTCCGTGCAGTAACAACGTTGACAGATACAGCTCCGCTCCAGTTTAAAAAGTTGAGGATTGCCGCTTTATCTGTAAAACAGAAACATACAGAGTGAAGGTACATCAGATATCATTGGATCTAAATTTCTGAAAAATCATCTTAGAAAAGAGCTGGCATTCCTAATAGTAGCTGCCATGAAAAATGTTTCAAGAAATACATCTCAATATTGATTAACCTGTTTTTGAGATCTAGTTTTCATGTATATTTACCTAATTATTTTCAACATTGTGGTTGCAGCTGCATTACCGAAACTCAATATGAATGTTTGAACCATATCAAATGGTCTCAAAAGCAAACTTTTGGGTGCAGTAAGTTTTACACTTGTTCGAAATAAATCAGGAACCCTTCATCACCTTTTTTTTCAAAGAAGATTTTTTACCTGATGTAAGTTCATATGTAAAAAATGAGACACAAGGAGGGCTATTTATATCTTACCATTTCATGTATTTGATCTCCTATGATAAAATGAATGTCATTTACCTTATTTGCTCAACATCCAATACTTTTCAAAACATACACTGTTTACACACAAAAAAGGTGCATATCGGCACATCAACATAAACAAAATATTGAAAAGCAGATACACAAATTAATACATGAGATGAATAGAAATAGGCAGACAGACAGAAATGTGCATACAGACAACCACCAACATACATACATACATACACACATACATACATATACCATACACCACACACACATACACAGAAACATAGAGACATCAACCTACAGATGTTGACAGTCAGACACACTCTTCGGTTGCATCACAGACAAGGAGAAATTGTGGTTGCACAAGTACCACAGATCATTGTGAAAAATGTCTGTAGTGACCTTGGACGTGAGTGAATAGAACCATGAACCTTCTGTGGTAGTTTCATAGCCCTGTATATTTTTATACAGGGGTTTGCCATCCAAATTGAAAATATCTACTCATGAACATTCCAAAACATTACAATATATTGTCGGGATTGTCTCAAAGTGGCAAAATAGGGGAATTGTTTTGTTATTGTAATGCACATGAAGGCTTTCCTGGAGTATGGGGACATTTCCTTTGTTACTGACTCATATTTTAGGGGGTAAAGGATGAAATGTTACCCGTGTTTAGGGGGGTCTTAAAGTGACTGATTCAGGCAGCATATAGTTGTACACCTTTCTATAGGAGTACCACCCCCTGGGTCATGATAGGACACACTTACCTTTCTCAGTGAGGTCATCTTCTTCTAATCCTTGTAAAAGCAAACTGGTGGAGTCTCTGAAATAAGTACCAAGCTTTCTGACCCTGTTGGTGTGTTTGGCTTCCTCCCATAGATAGTGACACTCTGAAAGAAAAAATAGGAAAGGCTCTACCGTCATGTTCTGATGAAATGATGTTGTTTCACACACACTGTAAGTTCACTGATACATGACTGAAATATTATTCTTTCCTAAAAAGTCACCAATTCAAAATCGACATTATTTTCATCAGAATGTTTGGCAAGAAAAGCACTTGTTGGTCATTAACATAAGTTTACATGTATGGTACTTTCAGAAGTCTTTTGACAACACTGAATGATAGAGTATGGTTTTCATAAGGAAATATTTGTGTAAGGGTGATGAACCTTTGGGACAATTGTAAAATGTATGGGCAATACTCCCAAATATGTCTATTCACCAGATTAAAAGAATGTTTATGGTTGCTCTACCTGGGTATAACCAAACATGTCAATCAAAACAATTTTTGCAGTTTTGATCTACAGTCACTACTGTAACAAGCAAGAAAAGTGCACTGCCATTCATAAAATTTTGAAGCGTTCCTGAAAAAAGTAAACCTGACTCTAGCAATGGGACTCGGTTTCAAAGTTTTATGAATAATTAAAACGAATGGGTCCCACGGGAGTAATATATAATTTATACATTAAAATGAGCAGTTATTACTGTATAGTATGTACACATATTCTCTGAACAGAATCACACTTCTTATTGAAATAGCTATACCATATACATCAACACACACAGCCTGGAGGGACTGTGATCATCACAGGGCGTGGTGCACTGGCGCTAGACTGTAGACAGTAGAAGTGGAACATGGGCAACATGATTGATTTATTGATGGCCAACAGAAATCAGTGCTCCATCACTTTCACTCTTGAAGTCAAGCGTTCTATGCGTATAACACGCAAGGAAAATACTACTAACAAGAAAAGAAAGATTTGGGTGGGGTTGGGGAGCAGCTTTATAAGTATTCATAGAAATACGATAATTTTAGGACTGATTTTCCAAGAGCGTATACGAGGCAGATATCTCTCTGCATGTTGTTATTGTTGATATTCATGAGTTGGGTGACCGAGAGCCACCAAGGTCACGTCGTAGTAAAAGATTTATTTACAACCATATCATCTACCGTGGACACACGAGCGACACCGCAATTCAATTCCCGCATAAACCCATTCCCCAGATACGTCATTCTACCGTCTACAGACACATGTGCGGAGAAACACAAGCGCAGTCCCCGAGGCGCAGTCTTACCTGAACAACTTAAAACCTGTGGGATTCCGTCGCTCGATGACACAAATCGCGAGTTGTGAAGGTCGTCTGCGAATACCAGGCTAATTTTTCGACTTAACGACACGCCAAGATCTTCCGAAGTGTCCATGTTTCAGATAACCAGTTGTAATTTTGCACGAAATATATATATATAAATTGCCGGCAGCTACTTCCCAAAGCAAAGGAGTGGACGGGCGGCGTGAAAACAAAACAACCACACGGGTCACAGCGCAAAGTAAAGGAACAGATGAACAGCTGAGCGCGACAGGAACAAAGCATGTCGGGTAATAATTGGAGAGGGCGCCCCCATGGAGAGGGGAACTACGATGAAATTCTTTACAAATTTCTAAAAAAATTATGAAACAGTGAGTTTTATTCCCCCAGAAAGTTTCCAATTGGCTTCCATGGCTTGATACGTCAGCGCTCTCATGTTATAGTTTCATGCTTCGTTTATTCTTTCATGTACAAAACTTATAAAGGTGTCAGCAATTTATTTTTCCAGTGATTTTGGTTATCATGAACGAAGAAAATCTGAAAAAAAATCTTAAATGTCGCCGAATTTCTGTTGCCGTTTTAGTTTGAGAGATGATTTCAAAAATTTCCATATGCTTTAATAGCTGCATTTTCATGATAAATATGAGTTTGATTTAACAATATCCGTCTTTAAAACAGGCTTTTGGTTTCCTGTCAATGAAACATCTGAAAATCTGAAAATAGGCCTAAATTTGATGACATTGACCTACTTGTGTTTCAACAAAAATCGAAGTTTGCATGCTAGTGTTAGAACTACTAAAGGTCGCACTAATTTATGGCTCAGATTACACATGTACAAGATGCAACAACAGCCACGCATTCAACAACAAAATTTGTCCGAATTTCGCGTGCCTGCAGCTATATTTAGTAACAAACCTGAAATCGCAATCAGCGCTATTGATATCTCTCCGGAAGAAATGCACGATCAAGAATTGCTGCTCTGATTGCAAATTCAATGTATACTACAGTATGGTTGTATTTACTTTATTGCTTAACAACACACTCTGGGAGTGCAGTAAGGAAAACATTTACAAGGCTCAGTTTCATTAACCCTTCCTGCCAGACATGTTCACTACCCCATTTGCCAAGTCAATATATACATATCCTAGTCAATTTTGCTAAGACTTTTGCCAAAATTTTGAGAAAAAAACTGGAGAAATGAAAAATGATGTCCATTTGGTCCAAAATTATCAAACAATTTCAGAAAAATTCATAAAAAATTGGTAGAATGTAGCAGTAAAATTTTGGTGAGAATGATTACAGAAGCCAAAACCATATTTTTCGCCCACTTGGCTTGGTCTGTTATAGTAGCTTTAGCCGCTAAAATCATGTTTACAGTATCTCTGTTTTCATGGGTCTTTAAATGATATTTTTTAAATGTACATGTTGTGCTTCACAATTAAGTTTCATACAATATTTGACGTGACAGTGAAATAATTATATTATGAACTTGGCTCGTGTTGTATAGCGTTGAGGTAGGCTGTACCTGAGAGTCGCTGCGGAGTAATCTCTATCACAGACTTTCTGTCAAAATGTCCAACCAAGCATCGCGTAAGCGACTACAGTATCATATAGAACCCGTATTGAATGAAATGGCGACCGAAACAAGAGCGAAATCCAAAGCAAAGCAACAAGTGCCGTCAAATGCGGGGAAAGTGGATTCGCAGCAGTCCATAACGCAATACGTGACACTTCGAAACGGAGCAACAGGTGGTAATGTATGCGAAGAAAGAGAGCGAACAGAACTTTCGTAGATTCATGAAAGCCGCTTTCTTAAGGCAACCTCAACGAGGTATGCGAGATTTCACTAAACGGAAAGCAATTTATAGTTTTTGCACAAGACAATGCGCAAGCGGTCCCTCTATGCACAAGACAAAGCGGATATTGCTCTTCTGCAAGAAACCCCCGATATTGAACGGAGATAGAAATTGGAGTGGGGAGGAGATATCGTTAAAAATTCAAACGTAAAAATAGGCAACATTATACGAGATGTAAATGGTAGGTTCGTTTTTGTGCACATTGCTATTGAGGAATTCAGTGCTGTAATTGCAAAGTTTTATGTCCCAAATAAAGAAAGAGAACAAATTGATTTTTTACGAACGGCATTAATCTTGTTCCACACCGCTTTCCCACATAGCAATTTCATTGCCGGTGGCGATATAAATATATCGTTAGACCCTTTTACGGGCAAACGAGGAGATATACCAAATCATCGTAATCTGTTCAGAAGTGAGATTAACAAATTTATGGAAACTCTCAAACTTGTTGATATTTATAGCTAGAACGGAATCCCAAAATTTACAGATTGAGGAGGTAATATTGCATCGCGTTTAGATTATATTTCCCCTCTTTTTCATAAAAAGGTAAAACTCTGTGAATTATTCTCAGTGTGAAATCTGACCGTGATGAGTTGTACTTATGTTTCAGATCCAAGCCTCACGCCAGAGGGATTCAGGTTTCTGGAAACGTTAGTTCAGTCTTTTAGGGGATACGGAATATACGTAGATGATGGACAAGCTCATTAAGGAAACTTTGCGAGATGTTAGCTATATTTGGATGAGTGTACGATTTGAATTTTTAAAGTATGACATCATAGATGCAACGATTTTATTTTCTAAGAGCCAAAAAAGAAGATATAAGGAAATAAGAAAGTTATTCTGAGATCCATAAATTACAGGAAAAATTGATAATAATTCAGGACAAGGATATTAAAGGACAGTTATTTCTCTGCACATTTCCAAGAAACTATTGAATATTACATGCTTGCTTCTGACTAACAAAACACATGTATCTAACTTTACACTCAAGGCTCGGAGTACTGATACTAAGCTTAACCTGTGTTGGTTATTATTGACAAGCATGGAATCAAGCAATCTGCATAGATCACTTTTGGTAATAGGTTGTGTTTAAGACTTTCATACACTTTGTGTATGTTTTATTTATCAAATACTGAATCAGACATAATAGAGGGAAAGGAAAACCAATTTTACTGTAATGATAGTCATTAATGTGACCACTAGAGGGCGTTGTACAAACCTGGAGATCCACAGATTCTTTTCAGTTTATACAGAAATGATGGGTATTTTGGTTGTTTAGTATTTTTTCAACATTCTAGACTCATCCAATTAATAAGAAAACAAATTTAAAACAAAGGTTAGTGAAGTCACCTACAGAGAGATTCGGAGAGTTTGAAGAAACTCCAGTGCAAATGCATGAAGTTTCATAGGCTGGGCGTGCGAAACACAAACTTGTGAAATATTGAAGATATTCATGTTTGATTATAAAATATTGACAATCAATCAGTGAAACCCAGAATTCAAATGGATCAAGATACAAACAAAATCATGGGCAGAAACATTCACAAATAATGCATGCATTTATCCTTATGTATTTGTTTGTACCACTGTTCGTTACAGCTTCTGTTTTCAATTGAATGCTGCCGTAATCAAAGATCAGAAAAACATTTTATTTCAGAGTAGGAATGTTAGGACTATGCAGGATCATACATCAAACTGGTCAGACAAAGAACAAAAGACACAAGTCTGGATTAGTTTTTTATTGCAATATTCAGCTGCTTTTGATAAAAACACACACTATGTTGCAATTACACTGTGTGTAAATTCAACTCGGAATAGGCCGTTGAATATATTTCCCAAACTACATCTTATAAATGTTAAGCACATTTTCAAGACATTACAGAGATTGATTGAATGGGATACAAACTGCACAGACACATCCTTCTAGTCAAAGGTCACTAAACAAGACTTGAAAGTTTATAGATTTAGAGTGGCAGACATTATCCTATAAAACAAAGCCACTGATTAAGAATTAAGACTAACACTACACCAACTTTGAGCCGTGGGCAGTAATGACCGAAATAAAATCGAGTGTTTTCTTGTAACATACATCCAGGTCAATCAGAAACCAGCTTTTATTTTCCTATGCTGTTACTCAAAGAAAATGCAAGTATTTGGCTGGTTCACTACCTATCTTCACGAAAAAAAAAACTGAAAAAACTTTCAGGATTAACTGTAAATGTTAATGGAGTTACCCCTAAATAACAGCATTCAAACACAAAAAGGTTACAACTGACTGTAGTTGTTGCTGTTGTTTATACCAAAGAACTTTACTATAGGTTACAAGAAACACACAATTGCCGTTGCCATACTGCACCATACAGCTGCTTTGCAGTAAAAATATTCTTTCAAATATAAAATGTCTTAAGATAATTCCTCATAAAATATAGAAAACTTCATTAGGCCTAAGTAATTAAATTCTTTGTTTTGCGTCCACTCTAAATGGGAAAAGGTACGCGTCTAAGCAGCTGAAAAACACACACAAGAAAATTAACACAATGTAATTTGATTGCAGCAAATAAAAAATTGTAACAAATATTAGTTCTGAAAACCTAAATGGTCATGTCCTAAAATTTCCTATTCAAATACACTGTGTGTGTTTTTCATGAAAACCTTAAAAATCTAAGCGGGTGTGGATGCAAAACAAAGAATTTAATTGCATTGGCCTTATTATATACATGAACACATTATATACATGAACAACATCAATGTACAAAACATTTGAAAAATATTAAGCATATTCCAGGGACAGCATCTTGTTCTGGTTTATCATGTCCCTTTGGTGACAGAACTTAAAGCAGATACGCTGTGCCGAAAAAATTCAATGTTTGCATATAATGTACTCTGGCGAAAGATGGATATAATATCACCTTATTTCAATTCATTCAGAAAGCATCAATCTAATGCTTGAAGCAAATGTCCTTGTACTGATGACAAGATACTGTCCCTTGAAATTTACAGTGTACATAGACTCAGTGATTGCACATTTTGTAAATGATTTAAAAGATCTGATTACACTCAAATTTTTTTTGCATGGAAATCATAAGTGGAATGATTAAGATGGAATTTCTTACTGAGTATATCTTTGTTAGCAAATACCCTGAGCCCCCAAAATGACACAATTCTGGATCAGTGAAACAGTAATACATAGACTAGAAATGTTTTTCCCTTATAATGGCAGAAGATATTTTCTAAGGTTTAACTGTCTATTATGATTGGTAAAACTGTGGCAAACATAGGCAAGTATTATCATCACAAAAAAATACATGTGACTATCAAAAAAGGAAATCTCATTGATCAATCTTTGTTATTGTTGAGTAGAAAACTATGACATACCAGTAAAACTATCAACCAGGAATAACATGATTGTTTGGATGTGTGATAAGTAATACATGAATAGTATACATGGTTTTGATATTTTCAATTGTACTACCTGTTCAGCATCATCTGCCTTACTCAAAAGAGGACAAGTGAAACAGAAATGAAACAAAGGAAAGGGGTGTATTCAGTTTTTTATGTTGGGTCCTTGTATCATACATGTGTATGGGTTACTGCTGCAGATTATTGTTGTGACAGTCCACTTCATGCTGACAACATTATACATTATATCTGTCTAAAGCTCTATGGCTGAAAGGAAATTCAAAATGAGAATTCTAAAACCGAGTTACAGGTAACATACAATACTGATCACCTTACAATATCCGTGACAGAGTATATGTATATTTGGAATTATCTTTGACTCCGTGTAAGTTCTCCCAAGTGAAATGGTAAACAAACATTTTGTATGATGTGTTAAAACAATACCATTGTTTTATATTTAATAATACTACAATGGGAGGAAATTTTAAAATCCTTTCAATGCCACTGCCCTGCACTCATGTTGACAGTTGCGGTTGCAGTAGTATAGGTTTGTACTGAGGTAGTATGCACCTCAAAAGTGAAAGACTTTAACTTTTGCTCAAACTTTCCTCAAGGTTTATTTCAACCGTTCTCTTTCAAAATCAAGAATAAAACCCAGGGTCATTGTACAAAATTTGCTACTGGAGAAACAAATAACTCAAGATTTACCGATATTTAAAATTTAAAATGGCTGCCATCCCTGCGTTAACACTATGGAGAAAATAATTTTTTTTGATTTTGAAAAACTGACATGGTTAAAGTTTTCCGTACTCAAAGAGCTTCACAATGAAAAGAATTGTGAAAGTTGGAAAGTCTGAATATCTGTCCCAAGGCGCATTCTACTGTCATATATGGTGGTCTGAGAGTAAAGGTTCGATTATAAATTAGTGAAAATGCTTGAAACTATAGTCTTTGTCTTGAGCATGGTTAGGGTGCATTTTTAAACTCATTACTTTATATATATCAGTGTTCTCCACAGCTTTTAAAGAAGAGGTGACCAATTTACATGCTAATGTACAATTTGCATATTCTTTTGCAGGTAAAAGTCATTCTTTTGCATTGTTATTAACATATGAATAGAATGCTCTAAATACAGAGCCTAGTGGTTCACTCATCAAAATCCTCTTGTAGAGAACACTTCAAGAGGATTTTGATGAGTGAACCACTAGGCTCTGTTTTTAGAGCATTCTATTCATATGTTAATAACAATGCAAAAGAATGACTTTTACCTGCAAAAGAATATGCAAATTGTACATTAGTATGTAAATTGGTCACCTCTTCTTTTAAAAGCTGTGGAGAACACTGATATATATCTAATAACAATGCCTGTATGTATGTAAAAGTTAACCACTTATTTCACATCATCAAGAAATCTCCCAGACCTGACAGTAACTTGAGTGTTGCATCGCTGCAGTCTATCGGCAAAGTTTTGTACATCCTCTTGATTATTTTCAGAATAGAGGTTCATGTTGCAGCCGTCAGAGAGATTACTGTAAAATAAATAATATTTAAACAGAACAGAGAAAGGGCAAATGAAACAGTCGGTAAGTTGATCACCAGTCTGAAGCTTTGTGTTCTAAAAAACCCGCCAGCTGACTTCTGACAAAGGCTTTTGGAGATTAACATATTGCCTATTACATACCGCGGGGTAGTTATTACCATTACATATTTAACCATGTTAATATTTTAAATCATTATTAATATTGCATATAAAAATTAACCTGCTTTCACCTATAGCATAAATAACTTTTTTTGCATTAACATTCTGTTATTATTGATAAAAGTAATATTAAATCTAAAGTGGTTGAAGTTTTTTGAAACTGTTTTTGTAATCTGTTATGAATGCCTGTCTGCTAACATGATGAAATACAATGTATTTGCTATGTCAATTCTTCACAAGCATCTCCATAATCCCCACAAAAACCAGGAACATTGCAGAGTGTAGGAAAACACAACTCTGCTAAGTGGCAAGGAAGTTCAAATGACAAACCTGGCAATTCTGATGGTTTGGTCATGATATCCCTGTACTTTGATCAATTTATTGACGTCATCAACGATGACCACATTGATTGCAGACAGGTCAAAACACTTGTACTTCTGTGCATAATCCAGTGTAATCCCTGGTGTACCTATGATGACAGGAGCTGTGATTGGTTGTCTTTTTGGCCCTTAAAGAAAGAAAAGTAATTAAGAATACTTGAGGAAAGCTTTGTAGATCTGATTAAAAGTAAATGCTTCATGAAAATCGTACGTACTGAAACTAGCATTATTTGATCTGCAGCGTAGTGTTGTATAAAGTTGCTTTGTAGAATAAAGTAAATAACAAGGCATGTGAATTTTGTTAGTATCTAAGCTAACTAAACCTGGCATCTTTGAGAATCTACATTGATAAAGTTTCAAGGATTGATACTATTTCAACACCAACCCTTATCATCACTCTTTTCATAAAACCTAGAAATTACAATAACAAATATTGACATACATTTTAACTGTTTATCATGTATTGTTAGTACAACAACACGTCCAAGACAGCGGAGATGTTCTGCAATCAGTTTGGCAGAGTTCTTAGAGCGGAGCCAGGATCAATATCTGTGTGGAAAACAAACAAAATACCGTCAAGGACAGTGTGCTCACATTCGGTTTGAATTGGTCCATTTGAGAAATATTTAAACCAGAAAACAACAATGACAAAAGCAAATAAGGTCTCCAACTTAGGTGCTGGAGTTCATCTTTAGGAACATGCATATCAACTTCTATAGCAATGGGAGAAGCAGATCCTAAATACATAAGCAAATGTCAACAACAAAAAATAGCCAGAGAAGGCTTGATAAAAGAAAAGGTGGGAGCGGTAAAAAAATGTACAAGGGATCTGGTAAAAAGTAATGCTACCTCATCAATCTTCTAGACTCTAGCCCCTCCTGAATATCAAATGTTCCATCCCTTGGTATTACATAACGCCAGATGACAGGAAATGTATTTAAAACCTTGGGGAGTTTTACTTAATTGGATGAGTGTTATCATTCTAATGTAAACAGCACTTAAGTTAGTTACAGATAGTGAAATGCCTCCCACTGTGGGCGGTGATTACGACATCTGGAATTATCCTGGATCCAAATTTGTCATCAGTTCTTGTATGTCTTACATAGAAAGTTGCAAAAATTGGTCCGCAATGAAAAAATTCACCTCAGCTTTGTTTTCTGGATCAAATTTCCTACAAATTGATACCAAATATGACAAAATTATGTTCACAGCCTTCAAAACTGTCTCACAACATATCCTGGGTTGGTGTAGGTCATTTAAGGTCACAAACTGAGAAAATTACCTAAAATATACAAATTTCGGGGTTTTCCCAACACTTTGAGCAGAAATTTGTCTAATAACATCCCTCGGGACTTTATACCAAATTACAAGCTATCAAACAAGTAATTTTGAGAACAAGTTTTCTTGACCAAAAATGACAATATTGTCTTAAAAATACAATTTGTATATTTCAGGACAATTTCCACATATCTAACTATTGTCATCTCTGTAGGTCTGTATACCACATATAAAAGCTGTCTGTCCAGGGGTTTTAAAAAGAAAATACTTTTTAAGATTTTTTGACCAAAAATGACAAAAATGCTCCAAAATAGTATTTTCCCAATTTTGTCATAATTTCAACAAATTAGAAGAGTAACACCCTCGCAAAGATCCAACCCAAATTTGAGAGCCATTGGGCTGGCGGTTTCAGAGAAGAAGAATTTATACTGAAAATGAGAAAAATCACCAAAAAATTCAGCAAAAATACAAAATTAATGATATCTTCACAATATTTGTAAAGCTGTATAAGGTTCACCTAAGGTACTTGCACACAAATTTTCAGAGCAATCAAAAGAGCAGTTCTTGATTTTATTAATTCTTGATCATTTTCACATTTTGTAAGCTCATTTGCATAATTTTGGCAATGCAGACTTCATTTGAACAAAATCCCATCTATAGCCCAGGATGCATCAACACACCAAATACCAAGCTGAAACTGTGCAGCGGTTTGCATGTTTTTGATGTTCACGGACATACTGTACGTACATACATACATACATACATACATACATACATACATACATACATTCACACATACATACAGACACCATCGACTTCAGCTTATACGATAAATTCACATTGGTATAACCAAATGTGAGCTAAAAATTATATTGCACGTAAACAGAACTATTGATTAGTTATATCTTATGGACATGCTTCTATAGAACTATTTCAATACAAGTACTTCACACAAAACACCATTCAGCCTAGCCACAGTTTTTATCAATAGTACAATTTCAATCGCACTCAACAATGCACAGCAAATGTGTTGTACATACCAGGCAAAAGCTTTTCATTTTGAATACAGAAAATGCCCTCACTCAATATTTGGACTGCCGATTTCTGGTTGTCCCTACTGCTTATTAACACACTGCATGTCATGGCAAATAGAGTGAATTTAAACTACATGAGCTCCTTCCTTAATGTTTGTTACAATACTTTCTCTTCACACATTTTGATTGGTTCTTGTTTCTCAGATTTCAATTCCTATGAGTGTCATGTACCATTGTTTGTATGTTAGGTATGTAAAGGTTGATTGGTTTACACAGGATAATAAAGTCAAATTGTCCTTGAAATTTTCATAATTCTACCATTGAGGTCACTATAAGTCATTAACGCTTCCCAAACTTGACACATTGAATCAAGCAGGTGATAAAGGTCTGCCAGTTTTGATGTTCACAAAAGGGATCTTGTAGAATGTTAACAAAAAAGTGTTGACAAAGATTTGCTTCTTCTGGGTTGATACTACTTTATTGAGCAACCTTACACTTGGTGAATTTTGGTAGGATATGAAATACATGCATTCCCGGCTGAAAGTGACATCCACTCTCTAAATTTGATTCAATTGGATGAAATGCATCTACTGCATGGAAGCTAATGCTTGTGTCTAGAACTGTTATTATTTTATTTGTCAGATTTGTGTACATCCAAAATATTAGTCACACTATTTAGAATTAGAGTTTGTCACATGGCAGAGGCAAGTGTAGAGTGAACTAGCAGATTTTCATAATTTCCAAGTTTAGTTTGCGCATAGACAGGGTCCTTTTTTTATTATGGTTTGCGCCCTGAAAGATTATTACTACAAAAGTACGCTATAATGCTCTTATGAAAATTTCTAAAAAACATATCGGGCCGCTATTTCCCCCCTCCCAATTTAGCGATGCTTTAATCATGCAGATTTCTTCTTACCCATGATATCATGAGAACGGATCTCCCTTCATAATAAGATGTGATTATCAGTAACATGCTTGTAGTGTTGACCCACAGACAAAAACTTGAAATATTACACAAATGAGAAGAAGCAATCTCGCCTGAGGATATGGACTCCTTGTATACATCATACGCCACAAATCCATTACCATATTCCTGAAAGATAATCAAATGATGTCAGTCAATCAAAATTTTGATCTCACCGTGGTGATTCTCAGTATCTTTGAAGTATACAAGTGAAATGATATTGTATTGTCATACTATTAAACCATTCACTTTAGCAGATTTCAGAATTGAACAACTTTCTACAGTAGCAAGTTATTCAGTTTCCTTTCAAAATTTTTAAATTTATATATATATATATATATATATATATATATATATATATATATATACACACACACACACACACAGAGGTACTGCCCCAGTCAAACTCCTTGCCTGACACTCTTGCCGGAGCGGTCACGCCTCGTGTGTGTGTGTGTGTGTGTGTGTGTATAAAGAGAATTGAGTGGTTGTACACTGTGAATGAATTATGGGAGTAACATTTACATATCAAAAAGCTATTTTCAGAACAAAAACCACATAGCCAAAGAAAAGTAACCTTTGATATGGGCATGCATTATCATTTACTGACAAACAGAGCATGGATCAATTGTAACATACATGGTAGTGTTTCAATACAGTTTCTCATTTTCCAATGTAGCCCTTGCAAAGACATGAGTGATAAGTTGTGTACTTTTCACTTGATGTATGGTATATATATACAACAACTATCCAGTCAGTTAGCAGCTTTGTGGTTCTTTTACATATTCTGTACAGACCATGCCATGGTGTTCAAATGATTGTTCAAATTTACCAGCATTGTTAATTCCCCAAATCCTAATGAAATATTTCCTTGACGGGAGAAGAAAGATATTACAAAACTACGATGAACTTTGTCAACACTCTGAAACACAATACTATTTCATCCTAAAAGTCAGACTGCAGTTACACCAAAACACCTGCAAAGTAGCAAGTAGCCAGTACAACACCCACATACATGTAATGACACTTATGATCTCCATCCTGAAATAAAATTTGATTTCATACACTTCACGGTACTGTACCTAAATTTCCATGTGTAGGCTAATATGATCCTTACAGTTCTCATCATAATGAAAAGCAAGATATGTTCCATGATGAAAATCGTCATTATCTCTCCTCTTGACACTAGAAGAAATGAAACATCAATTTTACAGAAAAAACTTAGTAGAAAGGATGTAATGGTGATTCATGAAAATAGTCATGCTTTCCTTTCTTATTTTTCAACTGTATAATCTATCTTTAAACTTTTACCAGGAATTCTTATTTCATTATTGGAGACAAATAACCTGGATGATGTCTATTTGCATAGCCAGTGTTGGAACCTCATGTTTTGTAGAGGGACTGTGGATGGAGCAATATACAGATGTTGTGGCTTAACATCAAATGGGCTATGTTAACAAATTTCAAGAATTTACTTCATTTGCATGGCCAAATTATTACTGAGACAGTGACAGAACAGTTGTTCAATGAACTTTGTACATTTTGTAATTTCAAAAGTAAATTCTGAATAAGAGCTATGTCAGATTGCATCAGGAAGAGGTTTTTGCACAAACTTTATAATCAGTTGCCAGGGCTCGCGTTAGCGCAAATTGTTTACGTTTTCACGCAAGACTGTGGTGATTGCACGCAAAAAAATACAAGTTTTTACGAGCACTGCACGCAAACATTTCCCCTATTGTGTCCGGTAGATTGGAATACCCTAAAGGCGATGGTGACTATTGCCAGCTATAAATAGACATTGACAGTAGCTAGGCAACCATATATCTATATTGTGACTCCACTTGCGCCCCTGATTCTGAGGTAAAAGAAACAATATTGCAACAGGTCATGGGTAGTCAGTCTGTAAAAAGTTGCCTAAAATGTTGCAAAGTTGTCACTCGTTGTAAGCGTAGACGCGTGCATGATGTTAGCAATTATTTGATATGCAAATGACGGTACAAATTTGAAAAAAATGTAAAAATTTGGCCGTAATCAAAATAACGGTAAATCATTTGTACTAAATCATGGCAGGAAGACAACTTTCTCTGTTTGACTTTCACGTTTCTAAACGACGCAAAACAGGATCCCCAACAAGAGAACCTGAACAGAATCAGCAATCTCAGGAAAATAACCGACAAAGCAATGCAGGTGAGACGAGTCAGACAGGGGTTAATTCACGTGTAAAGCGGTATCAGCGGGACTGGGAGAAGCAATTCGAATGGTTGACAGTAGATGATCCGTCAACAGCCACACCGAAAATGATGTGCAGTGTATGCCTTCGCACAAAGAAAAAGAATAGATTTACATCGGGATGCAGTAATTATCAGAGGTCAGCTCTCGTTTCCCACAATGAAAGTAAAGATCACACTGAGTCACTGAAAGAGCTCAAACTGAAACAGAATTTTGTGGTAGCGACAAAGAATGCCAGCAAATCTAGTGATGATACAGTGACAGCACAACTACGTACCGTGTACTGGCTTATGAAGGAAGAGCTTCCATCCCATTTATTTCCAAGTTTATTAAACTTACAGCGAGTAAATGACTGCCCTGCGATAGTCGGTGCTAATGTTTACAGTCACCATGGAATTGTTTCGGAAATGCAAGATTGCATTGACACCGTCATTAAAGATGAAATCAGCGCGGAAATCGGACAGAGTAAATTTGTAGGCTTACAATTGGATGAAAGTATTGATATTGCCGTTTTCAAGAAATTGGATCTGTACATGAAATTAGTGTTAAATGGAAAATCCCAAACACGTTTCGCTGGGAATATAAATGTCACTGATGGGAGAG
Organism: Ptychodera flava; assembly: GCF_041260155.1. Taxonomy (NCBI): domain Eukaryota; kingdom Metazoa; phylum Hemichordata; class Enteropneusta; family Ptychoderidae; genus Ptychodera; species Ptychodera flava. The sequence continues at coordinate 10,150,007 of NW_027248278.1, forward strand.
CTGAAACCATTTACCTTGCAGTTTGCCAATATTTTCGAGACAATAATATACCTCTGAATAAATTGGTCGGACTTGGTAGCGACGGAGCAGCTGTTATGACAGGTCAGAGAAGTGGCGTTGGCGTGAGAATGAAAGCTGACGTTCCATATCTCATCCACATTCACTGCCTTGCTCACAGACTAGCATTGGTCAGTTCGCAAGCCGCGGCATCAGTAAAGCTGATTGAACAATATCAGGACACAGTCAATCAAGTGTTCCATTATTTTGATGCATCAGCCCAGCGTTACGAACGATTGCGAGCCATGCAAGATGTCATCGACAGTACGGAAGTGAAATTGAAAAGGCCGAGTCTATTGACACCCGGGTGTCAATAGCCATATAGAGCTTCTCCTGGCTATTGACACCCGGGTGTCAATAGCCAACCGGCCTCTATTTGGCTATTGACACCCCTCCCGTTTTTTTTTCGCCAGTCGGCCTCCAAATTTAACCAAACTCAGCTCAGTTATTCTGAACAACATATATTCTTAATAGAAATCCCAAAAAATCCTTCGAAAAAGCTTCTTTGGTCAGCATTTTGCGGTCCGATAGTGCTACTGCAGGCGGCCTCTACCAATGGGTGTCAATAGCCAACCGGCCCTCTATTTGGCTATTGACACCCCTCCCGTTTTTTCGCCAGTCGGCCTCCAAATTCAACCAAACTCAGCTTACCTATTCTGAACAACATATATTCTCAATAGAAATCCAAAAAAAATCCTTCGAAAAAGCTTCTTTGGTCGTCATTTTGCGGTCCCATAGTGCTACTGCAGGCGGCCTATACCAATGGGTGTCAATAGCCAACCGGCCCTCTATTTGGCTATTGACACCCCTCCCGTTTTTTCGCCAGTCGGCCTCCAAATTCAACCAAACTCAGCTCAGTTATTCTGATCAACATATATTCTCAATAGAAATCAAAAAAAAATCCTTCGAAAAAGCTTCTTTGGTCAGCATTTTGAGGTCCGATAGTGCTACTGCAGTCGGGTACCAATGGGTGTCAATAGCCAACCGGCCCTCTATTTGGCTATTGACACCCCTCCCGTTTTTTCGCCAGTCGGCCTCCAAATTCAACCAAACTCAGCTCAGTTATTCTGATCAACATATATTCTCAATAGAAATCCAAAAAAATCCTTCGAAAAAGCTTCTTTGGTCAGCATTTTGAGGTCCGATAGTGCTACTGCAGGCGGGTACCAATGGGTGTCAATAGCCAACCGGCCCTCTATTTGGCTATTGACACCCCTCCCGTTTTTTCGCCAGTCGGCCTCCAAATTCAGTCAAACTTAGCTTAGTTATTCTGAACAACATATAGGTCTACACCAATGGGCCATGTACAATAATCTTCACTATTTAAGTTTCATGATATCAAGTCTACTTCTTATAGGCTAGTACTGCAAACCAAGCTCACCAAGAATTGCTTCATTTGATGTATAGCTGCATGCTTTTAGGATGAATTTACCCACTAATCGTTGCATTCTTTGAAGACTTTCTAAGTATCAACATTTTCCCCCGCATATTTTTGCTCTGACGTATAATATGATTCCATAATGTCAAATCATAATCAGTTCCTTTAATGTTTGCAAGATTTCCAAAGATTGCTTTCATGGGAGCAGTGTTCTCCCCAGCGGACAAATAGCGCGGGCGGTGCCGCCACGCTTACGGCCACACCCGCCACGCTTTAATCAAGGCCGCCACGCTTACCACTTGGCCCGCCACTCTGTGATCACGGCCACGTTCTTTGTAAATTGTAAAATCTTTTCATTTTCACGGACATTCGTTGTTTGAACGTCCTGTTCATTGTCCTCTTTTTTGTTTACGTTCTATAGGCCCTAATTATCACGTTTACACTTCGTTTTGTCAAGTTCAATTTCAAAGAATCTTAATTTTGAAGGTGTTATAAACGCAATTTGATGGTGTAAACCGTTTACTGACGTAAGTAAAAGACGTTCAATAAAAGACGTTGTCACCGCGGCCAGCGGCAACGCTGATTACTTGGCCTGGGGGTGACAAGGATGGCGGTAAGGGTACGGGTAAAGTACTTCAAAGACTTTTCGTTCGAGACGTGTTTTGAGTTTTATTCATTCGTCCTGTCATGGGACTAGTTGTCTTGAGATTTTTTTCGCGATTTTAATAAACTAAATGTCAGATCGGTTCGATAAATGTCTTTCGTCAAAACCTTGCGTCGTGTATTGTCAAAATTGATCGGTGTGTTTCGAGGGCGCTCGTGCCGATCCGAGCACTGTATGACTGGAGGAGAGTACTGGAGAGTACTAACTAACAGTTCAAAGTGAGAACGCAGAGATCGTTCGGTTCGGCGTGGTTTCTGATATCTCTCATCCTTTCAGGGAACAAATGTAGGTCTCCTATTCTAGAAAGTTATTTTTAAGTTTCAAATGCCACCGTAACTTGTGAATGTTGATAATTGCTATGTCTCTCTAGAATCTATCGTGCAGGCAGCGGCCATTTTGTTTCATGTCTGTTTACGTTTATGGCTGTAGGGCTTCGATAACAATTTTCACTGGAACGAACGGCTACAGCGTTTTGTAAATCATCGTCGCATTCCTTCGTTTTACGTTTTATGGCAAATATTGCCAATCAACCGAAAATAACAACTACAAAATTATATTCGCGGTGTCATTTTTTTGTGGCTGGTAAGATTACATTAACTTTCGTGTCACAACCAGACCCAAGGAGGCAAAAACTTGGGGGTAAAATCGAAGTGTCCGGGATACTTTTGTTATTGTACAAAGTGACCTTTTCGTCTTTTCTTTTAGGAATGCTATGCAGGGCATGTCAGAAGTTCAACATTAAGTTTTTGATGTCCTCTGTTTGAGAATGTTAATAAAAATACTGATCATGTAAAGCAAATGCGTCTTGTATTAAAAGTAAGATGTCTTCAGTGTAGTTGCAGTTGCAAGTAGAGATCCCATGATACATATGCAAAAATCATGCAAATGATATGCAAATGATATGTAAATATTATGCAAATTAGCCGCCACCCTATTTCAAAATCCTGGGGAGAACACTGTGTGAGAAACAAACTGTCAAATTTTGATCTTATTTCCATAAAATGAGTATGGTGAGAGAGATTACGTGACGTCCATTAGCCTAGATACTTATCACTGATGATTATTTATTTTTAACTTCACCGATCGTCCATTTTTTGTATTTTTCAACTTTCTTATTTACTATTAAAATATTAGACTTCTCTTCATTAATTGACATTTTCCATAGTTCACAATACTTATTAGCAATGCATAGCATAGACTTCATTCGTTTTTCATTTGTGCCATAAGGACTACATTATCAGCAAAAAACAGGCCACTTATGAGTTCTGAATTAAAGTATACCCCAAGCAGTGATTCATTAAGCAGCTTCTTGAATTTATTGATGTACACTAGTACTGCAACTAAAATTGGGGCTTAAACACATCTTGACACCCTCATTTTGGTCAAAATTCTTTCAATGTCATCAAAAGAGAGTTTACTTTCAATATGACCGTATGTATGTTTTTAATCACACGCCACAACTTCCCTTTGATTCCATTGTTCTACAATTTGTACCAAACCCACCTCTCCAAAAGCTGTCACAAGCTTTCCAAAAGTCTAAAAAATCAAATGAAAATTTGACCAATGGTTCGCCCATTTTTCAAAAATCTTTGAATTTCACCAAAATATTTAATTCAACTAAATTTGTTACCTCTTTTTGTATGATTCTATTGTACATTTTTCCAATAATTTAGCCCAATAAAATACCTCTATAATTATTGAGATTTCTGGTATCACCTTACTTATGTAGTTGTTTAATATTTTTCCCCCATTCTTTCCTTCACCCACTTGTCTGTTTCCTGCTTGATTTCTTTCTTTCATTTATTGCCATTTTAAATTCTGTACAAAACACGGTTCGGATAAAGTTTGTATTTGTTTCCTACCAAAAACATTATGGTAAACTATGATATTCTTCACATCATTGGTGCCTGCATAGATAATGAATGTTATCATAATCCCTCATGTAGACTGCCATATTCTGTACTAGCTCCATTTTTCACATCAGGAATGTATTGAAATAGTATGTATGATTGACAACGAATAAAACAGGAATGAGCTCACTGTAAAAAGGAAAAGGGAGAGTGTACTCACATTGTTACACAGGGTAAATAGCTTTGAATAGCTTAGGGAACCGTGTGTCGATAGTTTTGATATAATTTGGAAGATGTAGGCAAACAATTGTACTGCACATCTCATTTAAAAGTTCACAGTATTCGATGTTTAAGAAAAAACAATTCCATATAAAATATTTGTGGCATTTTTGTGATCTTATGCTGATGAATATTATTTCAATTGGCTCCTGCTGCATAGCTTGGTGACAATTTAAAGTCCTTTGCATAGGACTCTCAATACCAAATAAGAAAGACTGTTCGAAACGAATCAAACACAAACGACACAAAAAAATTTTGGATAGTTAGGTGGGGAGCCTCTTTCACTTCTTTACATTCGATTTTACTACTTATTTCTGCCTAGCAGACTTAAGTCGAAAGTGGGCAAACCCGAGAATACCCTTCAGTATCCCTCATCTATCATCACGAAAGCAATAACAACCATCATTACAACAATACAAAAAAGTGGCGGGAAAACATGCTATGGCTATGTAAAACTCGAGTCACCTATCTTTCCTTATGACTAAAACAAAAATCAGGATCATCGGATCCGACACTCCAACCAATCAAATCGCTTGAAATAACAACCAATCACACAGAGCCTTAATGTGATAACCGACCAATCACAACACACTCCTATAACGATAGACTTCCTATCTATCTACCATAAACTGAGTCTTAATTTGCCTCCTCCGACATACATTCGCTAGAATGTAACTGAATCAACTAGATAGACTAAACCAATCCTCGGACGACGGAGACCCGACATCGTCTATATAATGGACGCATTTAGTTCACTTTCAACTTTAGAGATGAAGTCAAGAAAGGACCGACAAGTGACCAAAAACTCATCGACAAGTTAAAATAAAAAACGATTTTTCGAACTTTCGCCATTCAAACACTACTTTCTACTTTCTACTATCTTTGTAAATATATACAGTTTCGAAATAAAAGAACAGTTTCAAATCAAAATACAGCGACAAAGAGATCTGAAGCTACGACAACTAAAAGTATAAAGAAAGAAACCGACAGGTGACCGAAGTCATTGACAAGTTTAATTTTTTTTTTTGGTTTCCGGCATATGTGACACCTTGCTTCAAGATACGATTTCATTGTCGGCCAATATTTCGTACAGTTTCTTCGTTCTGTTCAGTCGATTGTGTTAATATTCACCAAATAGTAGAAAATGACATTTTGAAGCCCAAACATCGAAAAAGAATGATAATTATCCACCTTATCGATCACTTGTCGGCCCTTGTTAGTATGGCCAATAGACCAGCTTCAATACGCGATTTACTTGTCGGCCAATATTTCGTTTAGTTTCGTTAATTCAGTTCGGTCACGAGTAAATATTCACAAAAACAGTAGAAAATGACATTTTAAAACCAAAACATCGAAAAAGAATGGTTTAAATTCAACTTTTCGGCAACTTGTCGGTCAATAAGGCCAATACAGCTGCTTCAATACGCGATTTCCCTGTCGGCCAATCGTTCTCTTTCTTCAATGCCGTTGTCAATTGCGTTTATATTCACCAAAATAGTAGAGAATGACATTTTAAAACCAAAACATCGAAAAAGAATGGTTTTAATTCAACTTGTCGGTCACTTGTCGGTCTATTGTCGGTGCTTGTCGGTGCTTGTCGTGTTTAGTATGTCCGCATGTTTTTTAAAAGGTTCCGCAACTCGGGTCAAATGTTGTTCGACAAGCTTCGCCCGCGGATAAAATTATTGACCCCGAGCTGTCGATATGATTCTACAACATTACACAGTTACTTTACCCCATTAAAGCTGTACCCACGACAGCAAAAAGTGGGCATTAACTTGTCTGAAACAAGAAATGGACAACGTAACTTAGCTCCGTTTTGAAGTTATTCGACTAGGGTCGCGGGCCGAGGGGTGTCAATAGCCATATAGGGCAGCTCCTGGCTATTGACACCCGGGTGTCAATAGACACTCCGAATTGAAAAAGCCGACGCCTGTCCGATGGTTGTCACTTGACGCTGCGGTTACGTCCATCGACAAGTGCTGGCCTGCTCTATGTGCCACGCTCGAAAACGACGCAACTAACAACGCGAAAGCTCACGGAATTCTTAACAAAGTGAAAGAATATTCATTCGTCGCTGTTACCTGCCTACTGTTAGACATACTTCCCGTAATCTCACGGGTCAGTAAGACTTTCCAGACTCAAAATCTCGATTTGGCCGTACCGCGAGTGATAATCAATACCGCGATCGACAGTTTGACGGCAATGCGGGATGACAACAATTTACTTGCGCATTTATCCCACTTCAAAAATAACATCGAACGGCCAGACGATGAGCATACTGCAGCTCGATTCAGAGATGTTGAGATGAGGGATTCAGGCAGAATACGGCAAACCCAATTTGATCACGCGGTACGCCAATTTATCGATAAACTTATCGAAAACATGAACACGAGGTTTCCAGCCATCGTGTTCAATCCTCGACGTTTGCCTGCCGTTCAAAGAGAGATAGGTCAGCATGGCATAGCAGCTCTCCAAACGATCATTGACCATTACGGGCAAGAGAACGATCTGTTTGATGCCGAAAGTCTCCGTACTGACTTTCTACAGTTCAAATACTTCGTGAACGCACATCGGAATCTCCAATTCCCAGAATTTTGTGAGGAGTTGATCACAAATCATAGTGACAACTTTCCAGAATTTGCAACGATCGCTGAGATTGCCCTAGCAGTTCCACTGACCAGTGTTGAGTGCGAACGCGGATTTTCCTGCCAAAACCGTATCAAGTCAAAGTTTCGAAGCCGTCTCGGTGAAATCCGTCTACAAACACTGATGCGGGTATCCATTGAAGGACCAGACATGGCAATATTTGACTTTCGTAGAGCCAGGGAAATATTCCTTTCCCGAAAACAAAGGCGTTAAATATTGATCATGTTACTGCTGCCGGATGTCTCATAGTCATCCTTCGGGAATTGAAAAAGTACAGTCGCTAACTGCTCCAATTAATGACGTAAAATGAATTTGTCTTGTTACAGTTGAACCTTTGTTTTTGCTGCAGTCTATTTCTGAGCAGCGTTCTGAGCGGTGTTTTGTTCGAACTTCATTGCGTTGACGTGTGCGTGACAAAGAGCAAACATTTTGATGATCAAAATAAGACAACGTAGACTGGTTGGAGACGTGACCTGTTGCACATTGTTTTATTGCGCACTTCTTGTGGGTTTTTCCTTGTGTTTCCTGTTCCCATCAGCTTTAAATTGAGAAAATTCGTGAAAATAAAAAGGTTGTTGAATGAATTGACTGTCTCACTATCTACCATTGCATGCTGATGCGAATGTACCGTCCGGTATGTGGTGAGGTCATAAAAATGAGGCGATTCCACTTACGCTTTGGGGAGGGAGGCGGTAGTCAGTGTTTTTTATTGCACTCAAAGAAATTGCGTCTGCACGTAAAAAAAATGTATCCGTTGCGTGCATTGCACGTAAAAACTACAAAGCCTAGCGCCAACCCTGATTGCTTAAAACAATAAAAATACATCATCGTAAACCATGTGCCCCTTTACGGCAACAGCTTGACGCTGATTTTTGTGGAGGTCTGCTGAGCGGAAACCTTGCTCTGCTCACGAGAATGTAAAAATGATACAGCAGACATTTATTCTGCCACAGAGGGCGCACTCACTATAAGCTTGTGTCAGTTCACCAAATGCACTCACCATTGTCAGTACATGAAGCCATCATGGTCAGTAGCTGTTAGGCTGAAGTTTGTATCTGTGCAATAGAGAACAGTAAGTAAGGAAGTGGTGAGTAATTTGGAAACACTTGTGAAAGTTTAAAGCACTGTGTTTGTAACACCAAATCCTTGAAAGAATCAGTTCAGACAATTAAGAGATTTCTAGATATAATTTGGCAAGGTCATATTATTTATCCTTATGAAACAAATGCTGCCTTTTATGATTTACTCCAAACTAAAAATTAAATCATACAATTTGTAAAAGATACACTGGTGATTCGAATATGTAAGCCTCATCAAATTGTACCGGGGTCATCCTTTATTTTGCAGCTCATTATTTTAGACAATTTCCCTTTGACCTTTAACCTGCCAAGTTCATATGTCACCATCAGGTCATTGGTTAAACCTACCGAGGCATAACATGTCCCATATGTAACATTTAACCAAAAGTTGAATGTTTAATGATTGAAGGCCCCCCCTGAAAATTTACATATATTATAACATATTTACATATATATTTTTGACAGACTGAACCTGCTCCAGTGTAGAAATACAACATGCTAAGTAGACGAAAATACACAATAGGTTTTGGCTCACTAATCTAAACCTAACTATCATTGTTTTTTTCAGTCAATTAATGACACTAGTCATACTTATCCCCTCTCTCCCCTTGGCCTCTGGCAGGGCAGGGCTAGGGCTGCATTTTAAAATACAGAGGAGGGAGCTGGAGATATAGTGATCAGAATCTTTGGGGTTTTTTCAGACTCAACCTCAGTACCCAAAAAAGTTTTCAAATCCCCCTCAAAATAATCACAAATTTTCAGGTCTATCCCTAATCATATAGCCAAATATCTATTGGGGGTTGGTGCACACAAAAAGAAACAAGTATGTCAGGGCTCGAAATAATACCTGTCTGCCTGTCCCGGACAAGTGAAATTTGGCCTGGGACAAGTAGTTTTGAAAAGTACTTGTCCAAGTTGACAGGTAGATTTTTTCAGCCTGCAACCAGTATTTCAACCTATTGACTACAGCAAATATTCATAAGTTTAAATTTATGTACCTTTGAAAATTTTGAAAATCATTGTTTGGTTATTTACCTGTCAGAAAAAGTAAAAGAAAGTCACGTCACGTCTCAAATCTCTTAGATTGGGAGATTCTCAGAGCCATGGCATGTTACGCCATTTTGCATACAACACACTAAACTAATTAAAAATGACATTCAATTTCTCTGGACATTGTCTCAGGTGAGTTGAAATTAGTATAGTTTCTTAGAATAAATTATGCCATTTTGGACAGGTACTTTTCTCACTCGGACAGGCACTTTTGAATTTGACTTGTCCAGTGGACAGGTGGTTGAAAAAAAATATTTCGAGCCCTGAATGTACAGTTCTGCACACGGATGTTCAACACTACCCTTTTATGAAACATGCATAAATATGCTGGAGTGGTTATAGAAATGTCGACAGCTGTTCATAGAGCTATAAATCCTAGGACAAGTTCTTTAAATTGTTTCATTTTCATCGTAGGCAGTAGCAGGGCAGTAGCTGTAGTAACTTTGACAATTTTGACAATACTTATGTTCAGTTTATATGACTGCATTCTTGTTCTACTCCCAAAGCATATTGAGCTGTCCGGTATTTCAGCTTGTCAACACAAACCTGTATATGTGTACTGTGCATTTGTATCACTGACAACGAAGGGACAACGTCAAAAGATTCATGTATGATAAAAATGTTAATTCTTTAAGTTTTATACAAAACCCCAACCCTCCAATGAAACTTAACTGTTGAATGTTAATCAGAGGTTCAAATTATTTCCTTACCGCAATACTTCCAATCATACTTAAACATACTCAGGATGGGTGATATTGCAAAAGACAACATTTTCAAATGAAAAACACCTTTATTTCATTCAAAAAACTTCTCGGTCTTTCACTGTGAATATATCAAAATATCAAAGTATCTCAATCGACTTTTACCACAAAAGGAGCTAAAAATGCGTAATTCAAGTTACTACGCAATTTTATAGAATTCTTAAAGGGACAAAGTCGGCCATTTTTCACGATTTTTTTTTGATACAAGATATTACATTGTTTGACATGTTGAAAGATACTGAATGAATGGGTGAACATGCATATATTCGACCCCGGTTTTAGTCATGATACATGAGACCATCGCGAAAATGAATTAATAGTTATGACCATTAATTCATTTTCATTATGGTTTCAATTAATTTGTCCAAAACAGGGTCGAATATATGCATGGTCACCCAATTATTCAGTATTTTTCAACATATAAGTAGTATCTTGCATCAAACAAAATTCATGAAAAATGGCCGACTTTGTCCCTTTAACCAAACCAAACCACGATACCGTTATATTGTTTCTGTTGGAGGGAAACTTTTTGGGTTAAAACCCCCACCCAAAACTTAAAGAATCAACATTTTCATCCAACATCGATATTTTGACGTTGTCCTTAAATGACTTTCAGTCTAGACTAAATTCAATTATCACCAATATTTACATACGCAGGCTTTGTTGACAAACTGAATATTTGTGTATTTCACCATGCTGAAGGGAGACAGCAAGAAATACTTACTGTATTTGATATAATGCATAGGAATATTGACAAAACATAATCAACAGTTACAGCTTCTTCTCATTAAAAGGTCTTAGTTGTTACTGTTTTTCTTATTTTAGATTTGTTCAAAATAAATCATGAGATTGCAATAAAATGGTTCCAGAATTGTTTGATTATTACTAACATTAGAACCGTTGGATGACAAGAAAATGTTATTCATTTTAATTTGTAAAAGAAGGAAATTGAAATATTTTCAGATCCCCCTACACCAAGAGCAAAACCTTAAAGTCCCCCTCCTGAATCCACTAGCTCAAGAATTTTCAAATATCCCCTGAATTCATCCAGTCCTCCTGCCTAGTATTTGTTAAGGCAGGCTTCAGCAGCATGTTCATTATATCAATTATCATTGTATGTACAACCACAGACCATTAGAGTTTAAACAACCACAACCTAAAGTTAAAATAAAACCCAGCAACTGTGTGGTATTGTAATTATAGCTCCATAAGCGGTATCTTTTGGCCATTTTTTTAGAACTTTTGTTTTGTGGTTTGCCTGCACTTTCTGCATTGAATCCCTAACCTGTAATTTAATGCCCAGTATTTAGCATATCAACACAACCTATATGAGTATAATCCCCATTGTTATTGTTGAAAATTGTATTCAAATCCGGACTAGAATTCATTTGTAAACAATAAACAATGATCACTACACATATACAAGCTGTGTTGACAAAAGAATACATGAAATTTCAGCATGACAAACGGATTAGGGTCAGACAGGGGAAGTTGATATACAGAAGCAGGATACTGAAAAAATTGCTACAAGTTACAGCTTATGTTCCTTTAAAAAAGGAACCTACATATTCATGAGGTATTAATATTCATTTGTTCATCTGCATTAATGAGACAACTGCGCATGCGTAATTCTCAACGCACCCGCGCCGACAGAGCCACAGAACTGTTCACCTAAATTGAAAACACCACATATTCGCATTTTGCTCACCAGCGGTACAAAGTTGCAGTGAATCAGTCTAAGCTATTCACCACCTTAATTGTCCTGCAGAATTTTGTACAGCAATTCAATCTAAGGATTTTCACCATAAAAAATGCTCTTATGGCAAGTTCACAGAGCAACTATATCAGTGACAGTGTACATTTGCATGTGCAGGCTGTGGTCGCCAACTTTATCAAGCCACAGCACTACCACTACCTGCAAGTTAAGAGACCTGAGTTTCTGTAACATGTAACATGATTATTCCAGGCGAATTCTGCTAATCCCGATACAAATGCTCCGTGCAGATGATGAGAAATAATCGACTATCAAAAAATAAGAATGACTTTGAAGTTTTAAACAAAAAATGACACAGGTGAGCCTGGTTCATCAAAAAACAGGTCTTCTTACACAGAATAAAGCCAAATTTCACAAACCCTCTAATCGGATTAATATGTATATGTATTGTTATTTTCATATTTAACTGAGGGGCAAAACACAAACAATAGTAATTATAATGAAAAAAAAGCGGTACTTTCTACTTACTTAAAAACATGCAAAATCGTCTTCTGGGCACCGTGACGAATGTGAATGAAACTTCAGTGCTGGCTGGAAATGTACGATACTTGGAAATGTCAACGGAACTTTTACCCTCTAGGTTTGTGAAGAGTAATACGAGGTTTTTCGTCATTGGCTTGAGTTCACACAGGTCATAGTTATCGTTATTTACATCTCGTTATTTATTTCCCATATTGTGTGTTGTCCGCCATTTGTAGTTGTTGTCCGTGCGTTCGTACATACAGGAGGGGCATCAGTAACAGATGTATTAACTTTGTTGTACAATTTCCCGTAAGGCTGTAAAGCTAAGGACTTGGTTCAGATATGACATGTCCAAGAGCCCATTTCACTGTACACAGATCTAGATGTATTACTTTGAAATACAGTCAATGGTCACCGCCGTGCACCGTTTCCGAGTATCTTGCCTCGCACTCGCAGCATGCCCAGTAAACTGCTTGCCACAGCTACAGTCCCCTGTGGTCGATTCCACAGGCACTTATACCGTCGATTCCGCTCTTGGTCTATGCGCCCCATAGACGTGTGTACATATATATGCCTTGGAAAAACCAGGCATATGTACACAACACGTCTGTGGGGCGCACAGTCCAAGAGCGGAATAGATCACAGGGGACCGTGCTGCTACTAGTGCTTGCCCAGACTATCGATTGTTACTCCACATGCTAAACTTGTCCGAACTCAAGTCTCATTATAAATCTCCTTCGAACTCGACTAAGCTTAGTCGAGTTCGCAATATGACGGCGCAGTGGAATCTTCTACCATACTTGCACGATGAAACTGGAGGTCACTTTTCTAACTCTGAACCCGGAGCCACGGCCCGCCGCCCACGGGCCAAACAAGCGTCTATGGAATCATTGACGTCGTACGTACATGGTGCACCGGTAAAGAAGCTGCAGCACTTTAGGTAGTATTTTGCTTGGGTTGCCGCGCCGCGGTAAACTGTACTGTGTAACACCAGGCCTTGTCCAAACCTCTAGCGGACGCGGATCACTGTCCGTGCAACTCAGCTCCAAGTCTATGGACATATCAAAATTAAACAGAGTATATTGGAGGAATAAACCTCAACAGACTGACGCGTTGGTGGCCGTTGCGTAGATCGTCGGGTGAACGCTGGCCAGTAAACTGCCGACAAAGGTCAATCGTCTGCTGGCATCTCGACTTCGTCTTTACACAGGAAGAGACTTCGTCCATACTCGGATCAGATACTAGTCAATACGTCGCTCGCAGAGACTATAGACCCTCAAGAAAAACGTTTTTCTCGAGCACAGTGGGACTATCTCGAGGGTCTATGCCCTCACTAAAGACGTGGAAGGTGTCCCTTTGAAAGCCAATCATTCAAAGTAGACCACACGTACGTATCTCAATTACTTGGGGCGGAGTTAACAGTATAAATATGGTAGTGAATAATTTTCATCGCGTTAGAGGGCTTAAAGAAACATCGGCGTGTTGTAGCTAGTTGGAGGGCTGAGAGAAATCGTAATCATGTGACCTCTAACACGTAATGTGATTGGACAACATATTATTTGCATGTTATTAAATATTCATAAGGGTCATGGTGGGGTTAGACTTGACTGGTCCCCGCCAGCTCCTCAGTGACAAGCACGAAGATGACCGCCATGTATCGAATTACGAAATCTGATTGGTTGAGACATGGGGCGCTGTCATTGAGTCGGGCTTCATGTTCGCTGCGCTGATCACTGCGTCTCACGTGACTAGACGTTTGTACTTCCTTGTCACTGCGAGGCGGTAGTCTGGTTCCCTGCCCCCTTTCTACCGCTGGCTGCGCTACACTCACGAAAAGGGTCAGGTATGCGGCAGCCATTTTGCCCAGATTTTGGGCAAAATGGCGGATGCGCGTGGCGCGTGATGTCAGGCTGGAATGTTCGAAATGACTGCGCCCTTGACAGTAACTCAGCAACAAAGTAGGAGGGACAGTTACATGAACATTACACAAGTCTTCAAAAATCAATCTGTTTCATTATGCAAAACGTCGTACGAGGTGATATATTTGTGAAAGAGCGTACTTCATCCGAATGACAGAATCGAGTCAGTTTTTTGTTTGTTTTTGAAATTTGAAATAACATAAAACACTGCAGCGGACGCAGCAGACCCAGGTGCTCCCCTTTGCCAATCGACATGTTCCATAGTGTCGACCAATCAGTGCCGCGAATAGAATAGCGCATACCTGACCCTTTTCGTAGAAAGGGGGCAGGGAACCAGACTATGCGAGGCGGGCGCTTCAAAACGTACTGCGCATGTGCGAAATTACTTGAGAAGCGCGGAAACAAACACACATGTGAGTATTTACAGTGGCCACGCACCAAATCGAACTTCTCTACGTGGGGGGTATGGAACGAAAAAATTCAAATTTATATCGCCGCATTCTGCAATTGAAACCATGGAGATTTTTCGCTTAGGGTCTGTCTACCCGTGTTCCGTGTGCAATAAAAACTAAATACTATGGAAGATATCAACGTAACCTATAGGGTGGAACAGACGTTTGACACAAAATTGTCCATTTTGTGAAAAAATATGGTGAAAAACAAAGTCGTCGCGTGCGTTCCTACCCTCAAAATTACTCACACCGCCCTAAATTTTAGCGTTTTACTCCGTCACCTTGTCGTCCCCAAGTTAGATTTGGCCAGTGATCGATAGCGCAGATACTAAGTTTTGAGACTACGTATTCGGTTTTTGTATTAAAGCCGTGAGACGGAAATGTTAACTTAAAATGTGCCCAAAACACCATCGACCATGACCTAAGGAGTAAATAAAGCCGCCCCCTACCGATGACCTTTGCCATCTCTGTCGTTTTTTTAGAATTTCATTTTTCATCATCATTGCCTTTTTGTTCAGAAATCATGCTTCGTATCCATTTTGTAACTTGTTATAAATGATTTTTTCCTTTCTTTTAACAAAGTAAGCCTACGTCTGATCATTGTAACACAACCTACGTCCTTTTTTTAGGAAAAAGGTGTTTTGTTTTAAGGCACATTAAAGTGTATGTCCCGCATAAATTCAAAGTTAATTTTGCTTAAAATGAGCCATGCTATATGATTTTGCCATTCCCACTTTATCAAATAAATGCATCACCCCAAGGAAACGACGCGGTGAAATATTATTAAAATGCAATATGTTGTGCGACTTTGAAGTTAGCTGCCATTCGGGTCGTTTCGGAATTCGCGGGCATTGCCACGGGAAATGACGTAACTAATAGAATGTACGAGTGAGTGTGTTCACCTCGGCCATAGCGAATGCTTACCGCTGTGGCTTCAACATTGTGAGAATTTACGCCTTTGGTGGCTGAAGTAACTGCAGCCATTGTCAGTTTATTGCATTTTAGGATGATGTATTAGCCGCATTTGACAAAATTACAAGAAAGGGTCGGAAAAGAGGCATTCAGACAAGCGTTTTCTGCGGTGCACATTTTCGAGTGCCGTGACTTAGAATAAACACGGTTCGGAAGCCAGATGTACGGTAAGATAGACTTTACAATTCCTGGAGTTACTACATCGATTATGTAATCGCAATGCCATACCAGTACGACCATTGTCACCAGAAAGCTTCGCGTGTATCATCATCAACTGTGGACAAGAGCGAGAACGGCAGCAAGACTGCGACAGGTTGCCCAAAACATGTCAAGGATGCGGGGGCCGCGGAGAAGTATGGCCGTGTTTACATCCCCCAAGACTGATCGCCGATTCAGATGCTTTACGAAAGTGATTGTAAATAAATAAATGAATACAAGTACTAGATCCCATGCATGTGTGACTCTATAATTAGTAACGTTAGGAGATATCTAATTTTATATTCCTAAAAAGTTTACGTAGTGATTGACTGACCATTTGCGAAACTGAACGATAGGTTGTGTATAATACAGCACGGCGCTGCCAGTAACAGTGACAACGTGTAGCAAAGAAGTTTATACTGTTGACGAAGCAGTCGCGTTGTCGTCATCTGTTCCCTTCTGCTCGACTAAGTCTCCCCTAAAATATTTTAGCTTCTTTGAGAATTTCGCAGTCATGAAACAATGAACACTGTGATTTATATCGCTGACACTTAATCAAGAAAAAAAACTGCGGAAGCGTAGCTGATCACTCCGTCACAGAAATGGCCGGCTGAGCCGCCCGGCCTCGGGTGCCAGTGTGCCCGATATTTACATCATGTCAATTTTAATGTATCTCTTCCGAGAATTTGGCTAGACATGTCTTCACGGTCACATATTTTTAAAAGTGCCAATGTTCATGTGAGGTTTTATAACGCCAAACTGAAGATTTTGCGGCGAGAATACTACCTTCAGTGTTTATGCTAACATGACCCTCAGCCTGTTCCACTTCCAGCTGTTGAATGATAGGAAAGATGTGTGTTATAAAACGGTGGACAATTTTCAACTTGATCTCTACTACGTTTATCTACAAGCATCATGGTGTAATTCAAATTTTTATATACAGATTTTGAACGAGGCAATTTGTGTTGAGAAGTAATAATAAGGTGGGATGGCAACTCCAGACATATTTATATTTTGTTAGCTTGCGGTTGTGTGTACGGTGTAGTGCACTGGTGTGTTTGACTGTGGTCACGGTGGGCTTGTCACTGACGCGACGGTCAACAAGAGTTCCGCTTTTGTTCTCGTTTAAGTTAAGGTTCCGACTGTTAAAATTTGCAGGCCTGTAAATTCTGAACAGCTTTGTCATATCTTCTGTGACGATGATATTCTCAGTTGCACTGCTTTCACTCATGAAATTATCACTATCTCCATAGTCAATGCACGAAGTCACCATCACCCATTCTATTAGTGACGTCACAGCTACTTACGCCAAAACGGGGCGAGCTCGGCAATTTCCGGAAAATGTCGCCATGATGGAAATCGAAAAGTGCAACTTTTCCCGTGTTTTCGTCGAAATAACATAATACAACCGTCTAAAAACCGCTCAAATAAGCTTCAGTTTGTGTGTAAATGTTTGTTTTATTAATACCAATTTCATTGACAACCAGAACTATAGTATATGCCCAAGTCAAACGAAAAAGTCTCAAAATGTGGCAGGACTCACCCTGTAAGCTGTATTTTAGGATGATTTTTAAATATGATTTCCAATCAAAAGTGACTAAAGCCAAAGTTCTTCCCAAAATGTGATAAAAAAGTTTCCAAATTGGGTGAAGAATGTACAACTTAGATTTTTAACAATACAATAATTTTTGGCTTCCAAATATGGATTCGAGTAATGACAGGGAATGCAAAAGCTATCTTTGAAAATCAGATAATATATTTTGGTGAGCATTGCAAAGTGCATGTGTAGAAAAGATACAGCTAATGGGGCTTTACTGTATATTTCAGGTATTATTTGCTCTTATGTCTAGGCGCACATCCAGACATATATTGCCTTCAAAAATGATTGCAGGACTGCTGAGACTTTGGTTTAGTCATCTTGGTATTCATTTCAGATAGAATAAAATATTTCTGTGTCATGCATTTTGTAATTTATCTAAGGGTACTACACCCACACATTTTTTGAAACCCATACAACACTTGTTCCAAGCTTCCATATTGCCACAACTAAATAAAATTGCCGGACGACAGTCAGGAATATTGTTAAGGTCAACATTTTATTGCAAAATTAAATCAAAAAATTCAAAACATTGTTCTTGCACTTTTTGTGTCAGTTCTTTCACTGTATAGATGTTCCGTGATCTGCAAGTAGAAAACAAATGTAATGACAATACATTAAATGGGAATTATAAATAACATTTTAAGGTATGTATCCAATTAAAAAAAATACACCTTGGGCCTTCTTAATGTACATGCATAGATCACATAGAGCTCTCACATCATCAGCTGTTCAAACACCTAGTCATTTACTCCTGGGGGGCTAAAGGAATCGCGATTATAATCTTATTTTTTTCAGATCCCCCCTCAATGCCCTAAAAAATTTTCAAATGCCCCCCCCCCTCTATATGATCAAAATTTTTCAAGTCCTCCCCCAGCTATCACAAGCCCACATATTTGTAAAGGATGTGTACGCAGAAAAAATCATGTATTGCGCCGTTCCGCTGCAGGTGTTCAACACTACCTGCTATTAGCACTTTGTAAAGTCATATTCCTGAGACAAGTTCTTAAATTGATTCATCTTAAAGGCATCAGTGAACTTTTTGGATTTATCGGTCTAAGCCATCTTGAGTTCATCCAACTCTGTCCAGGTCAATTGTTGCTGCCGAAGAGCACAAAAAAATGACGATCATCAGAGAGTAGGCAAATTGTGAATTCTGGCTCATTGCCATGTTGTCAAAAACTGAGCACAGTGACTTACCAAAAATTTATTTCAAAAGTCCAAGACATATATGAATTAGCTGCTACTCGAAATGGACAATACTGGATGGCTAAAAAGTTCCATCAAATAAATGTTTTAATCTCTGAAATTTTGGGTGTAATAATGGCAAATTTGGTTAAAAAATAAATAATGCCATTTAGTCACATATTTTTTTCATTTAGTCCTCACTGTTCAAAGTTTTACTTTTATATTATTTTATGACAACAATATGAAAATATAGAAAATCAAGCATGGTGACCCCATCTTTTTCTTTAACATTTGATTTATTCTCATATGCCACAATTCAAAAATTCACGATAACTTTTCAAGTCTCCTGGTCTTCCATATGTTGCTCCCTGGCCTGTATGTTTCACTGTCATGATCGTCATTTGACCGAAACCCTTCTTCAACTACCGTGTACATCAGAGTCAGAACTATCTCTGCACTGCTCAGGTATGCAGTAACAGTGACACTGCAGTAGCAGGGCAGAATCTGATAGTGATACTTTGATAATTTTGACAATATTTTTGTTCAGTTTATACAACTGAGTTCTTGTTCTACTCCCTACAGCATCTTGAACTGTCCAATATTCAGCTTGCTATCACAGCCTGTGTATGTGTACCATGCATTTGTATCACTGACTGTCAGTCTGAACTCTAATTAAATTGTCACCAAATACATATTTGTATATACAGGTTTTGTCGACAAACTGAATATTGTGTGTTTGAGCATGCTGTAGGGACACAGCAAGAAACTGTAGTTGATATATTACATAGAAATATTGCAGAAATCATCAACATTTGCAGCTTCTGCCCTGTGTAACTAGGCTCATTTGGCTTTTTACGACAAATCACACATGTTTAGATTTGTTCGAAATAAAAGTCATGAAATGTAACAAAAATGGTTCTAGATTTTGTTAAATTATTACTAACATTACAACAATTCGATGACATAAAAATTGTATTCATTTTTCATTGAATTACCTACAAAAACTTTGAATTGGAAAATGTAAAGCATAAAAGGGAACCAAAAAATTTTCAAGTTCCCCCTACAGGTGGAGCAAAATTTTCAAGTCCCCCTCCCCTCTACTACCCAAAAATTTTCGAATCCCCCCTGAATTCCTCCAGCCCCCTTAACCGTTTTTTGTGAAGGCAGCCTTACGAGTTTTATGCATGTACATATTATTGACACAAGTATTTTTATCCTACACATAAACAGATGCTTTTTATATTTTAGAATGCAGATTTTAGCATATCAAACAGAGAGCTTGTCATCAGATCTGTGTATATATTTTTTTTATGAAAAGGGAAGAAATATTATTTCTCTACACAGAATGTTGCGATGGAAACTAATGAAACTGTCACATACGGAGGAAGATTTTTCGCTCATCCCAAAGAGATGTTCTGCAAAATAACAGTTCCGTTAAACCCTACAATATTATTTTAGTTGCAATCGATTACCGGGCATGTTGTACGGCCTCCTTGGCTCACTTCCGGTTTGTACATAGCTGAAAATAAATCGCTCTCAGAATGCCATCCGATCTTCCCCAAGTCCGATTTTGCTCCAGCACATTAAATGATGAGTAAGGATAATAAATTTACCAAAACTTTACAAATTAAACCCATGAGACGGAAATGTTAACTTCTCAAACGACGGTATTAATTTCGCAAGTTTCTGCCAGATATGTCACAACCCACCCACAATTGACATTGAAAGTTTTTGCCGTATTTCCGAAAAAAATGTCAAATATTTGGGGAAAAGCCATCAAAACAACTGTCGGACCATCAATCTACTAGAACCAACGCACTTAAAACATATTTATCTAATTTAACGGTCAAAATTTAATGAAATTTGGAGAGCTCAGCTTACCTGATGTGTCGCCCTGTCAGTCAGCTTCGACTCGGTGGCGCCCGTCGTCTCGCCTTAGCGACGACAGAATCTGGAATAGACACGCCTAGCAACAACGGAAAAATCGCCTATGTGCGTCCGCACTGTTAGAGCGTTCGAGTCGAACGTTCAGCTAGTACTAAGGGATGGACCATTAGATCTTGGGAGGGGGGGGTGGTCACAATGAAATTGTGAAAAATTTTTTTTTACTATTGTAAATTTCTGAAATTTTTTTTTTCCAATTGAGATTAGCTGTGCAAATTTTTTTTTCAGAGTAAATTTTCAGATTTATAATTTTTTTTTAGTTCGTCGGTGTCTGAAGATAAAGAGGGCCACGCAAGCGGTCACGGGGGGGGGGAGGTCAGGAGAGGGGTGTCCCCCTGCTGCCGTTGGAGCTTTTGAAAAATAGAGATTAAAATGGTGTTATTTGGTGGCACTTGGGGAGTATTATTGCTGGGGGTGGTCAGGAGGGGGTGTCCCCCTGCTGCCGTTGGAGCTTTTGAAAAATAGAGATTAAAATGGTGTTATTTGGTGGCACTTTGGGAGTATTTTTTTCGGATTACACATCTTCCTCTGAAACATGGTCTTCTTGCTCCTCAGTAGCTTCCTATAGTTTTGAAAATTGACTATTTTGGTTTCCTGGCTTCCCTTTCTACTGCGTGGTGAAATGCCTACATTCACCCACACAACATCATGCATATCTCATGATTTACAATTGATTTTGACAAGCTGAGAAGCTAAAATAAGCTAAATAATATAGTTAAATTTGCATATTTGTGTTTTTAGAGCAATTGTTGCCTTTTTTGATCAAAACATCTATTTCTCTGTAGCAGCATGTCCAAATTGATTGGATGTGTATAGATGTGTTGAAATTTCAATATTTGTCTTTTTAGGGCAATTTATGCCATTCATGGTCAAAAAATCTGTATTCTCTGAAAGGGCTTGTCCAATTTCTTTGAAATTTGCTACACAAAAACGATTATTCATGCAGATTTATTCAGTATTTGCTATCGAGAAGCTTTCAAAGTTCAACCCTTTTGTGTGTTTTTGTGTTAGGATTTGTTATCCAACAAATCCTAACACAAAAACACAGATGGCATTCTACGTAGTGTATTGTTGAATGTTAAAACATGTGTTGCTGTTGTTTTTTGAGGCTGTTTTTTGAGAAAAAAGAATTGAACTCAAAAAAAAGAATTGAAAATGCCTTTTTAAAAGCAAAATAATACATAATGACTTGATATGTTGTTTTATCATTATTGACGTGTTTCTACTTGTTCACCCATTCTTGATTTCATCATTGCAATACAATGCTGTGAAAAAAATGAAACTGATGTGGCCTGCATCTGTTTACCTTGATCTTAAAAGGCAAATACAACTTTCTGTCTTGACAACCATACCATAGTTTCAATGTTTTACCTAGTGTACCTGCTTGGTTTGTACGCAGGAAACAAGTAGAAAACAGGCTCTATAATTTCATAATTTTCAAGTGATCAGAATACAAAAGTCCTGAAAAGATAAGATAATCACAACTTCCAGTATAAGGGATACAGTCACTCTAAATGTATAAATTAAAATTAAAAATGTGCCGGGAGGATGTACTAAAAAATACAGAAAGTTGCTTTCTGTCGGCAAAATCTAAAAAAATTCAAAATTTTAAAAGACTTTTGCAGATTTTTTTTTACACCTTTGTCTTCTTATTTATTTATTTTTTATTTTGCAAACTAGTTTGAAGATTTTTTTTTTCCTAACTTTCTGCTCTGAAAATTTTTTTTTTTTTCTGTTTTTGACCACCCCCTCTCCCAAGATCTAATGGTCCGTCGCTAAGGTTTGCAGCGAAAGTGATTGCTTGTAGTTGACAACGTCATGCAGGGAGAGGTTTCCTTACGATTCTAAGATTTCGACAGTGGTCTTGAATTCCACGTTTTGCATCAGAATACCTCGGGCTCATCATTGATGACCTAAAAGTCAATGGCTCGGAGTCTCCGGAACTCGGCTGAAGCTAGCAGCCAAAACCTAGCAGCCAAAACTATGGTGTGGAAGCTAGCAGCCAAAACTTGCAAGCCACTTCCCTCCTATATTTTGAAGTCATGTGAACACCAATCAAACGTACAAGGGTCTTTGTACATGTATCAACACAATATATCATTTACTAATTAATTTCTTTGCATAAATTATCTCCATTCTAATTAGCACCTGGTATCCCAGCTAGCCTAAGGCTATTAAGCACAATGCATTGTCTGCTTGAATGAAAGAAAGAGTGTGCACCCATTACACCTAGCATGTCTTACACATATACATCCATCCTAACAAACTACACTTATCTCATTTCTTAATTAATTTCTTTGCATAATTATCTCTGCTTTAATTATCACCTATATGCTGGCCTATGGCCATACAGCAGAATATAGTGTCTGCCTGAATGAAAGAAATAGTGTGCATCCATTTCCCCTAGCATGTCTTACTCATATACATCCATAATAACAAACTACACTTGTCTCATTTCTTAATTAATTTATTTGCATAAATTATCTCTGCTTTAATTATCACCTATATGCTAACCTATGGCTATACAGCAGAGTGCATTGTCTGTTTGAATGAAAGAAAGAGTGTGCATCCATTTCACCTTGCATGTCTTACTCATATACATCCATACTAACTACACTTGTCTCATTTCTTAATTAATTTCTTTGCATAAATTATGTCTGGTTTAATTATCACTTATATGCTAACCTATGGCCATACAGAAGAATATAGTGTCTGACTGAATGAAAGAAAGAGTGTGCATCCATTACACCTAGCATGTCTTTCTCATATACATCCATACTAACAAACCACACTTGTCTCATTTCTTATTATTTCTTTGCATAATTATCTCTGGTTTAATTATCACCTATATGCTAGCCTATGGCCATACAGCAGAATACTAAGTGTCTGTCTGAATGAAAGAAAGAGTGTGCATTCATTTCACCTAGCATTTCTTTAATATACATCTATACTAACAAACCACACTTGTCTCATTTCTTAATTAATTTCTTTGCATAAATTATCTCTTATTAATTAACATATATATGCCAACCTATGGCTAAAAGCAGAGTGCATTGTCTGTTTGAATTAAAGAAAGAGTGTGCATCCATTTAACCTAGCATGTCTTACTCATATACATCCATACTAACAAACCACACTTGTCTCATTTCTTAATTAATTTCTTTGCATAAATTATCTCTGGTTTAATTATCACCTATATGCTAGCCTATGGCCATACAGCAGAATATAGTGTCTGCCTGAATGAAAGAAAGAGTGTGCATCCATTTCACCTAGCATGTCTTACTCATATACATCCATACTAACAAACCACACTTGTCTCATTTCTTAATTAATTTCTTTGCATAAATTATCTCTGGTTTAATTATCACCTATATGTTAGCCTATGGCCATACAGCAGAATATAGTGTCTGTCTGAATGAAAGAAAGAGTGTGCATCCATTTCACCTAGCATGTCTTACTCATATACATCCATACTAACAGACTACACTTGTCTCATTTCTTAATTAATTTCTTTGCATAAATTATCTCTGGTTTAATTTAACACCTATATGCCAGCCAATGGCCATACAGCAGAATATAGTGTCTGTCTGAATGAAAGAAAGAGTGTGCATCCATTTCACCTAGCATGTCTTACTCATATACATCCATACTAACAAACCACACTTGTCTCATTTCTTAATTAATTTCTTTGCATAAATTGTCTCCATTTTTTATTACCACATAATCGCTAGCCTATGGCTATACATAGTATGCAGTGTCTGCTGGAAAGATAGAGTGTGCATCCTTTTCACTTAGCCTGTCCTGTGTCTTTAGATCTATACTAACAAACTTCACAGCAGACTACTATATGCACTCTGTTCTACATGTATATGTTTAAGACTGGGTAGGTTAAAAATGGATGCACACTCTTTCTTTCATTCCAGCAGACCGTGCATTCTGTTTCAAGCCAGTATACAGATGCTAATTACAATAAAGATAATTTATGCAAAAAAATAATTAAAGAGTTGAGGTATATGAAGTCTGTAAGTATTGATGTACGTGCAGAAAACAGTGCAGGTGAAATGGATGCACACTCTTTCTTTGATTCCAGCAGACAATGCATTCTGCTCTATGGCCATAGGCTAGCATAGGTGATAATTAAAGCAGAGATAATTTATGCAAAGAAATTAATTAAGAAATGAGAGAAGTGAAGTATGTTAGTATGGATGTATATGAGTAAGACATGCTAGGTGAAATGGATGCACACTCTTTCTTTTATTAAGGCAGACACTATATTCTGCTGTATGGCCATAGGTTAGCATATAGGTGATAATTAAAGCTGAGATAATTTATGCAAAGAAATTAATTAAGAAATGAGACAAGTGTAGTTTGTTAGTATGGATGTATATGTGTAAGACATGCTAGGTGTAATGGGTGCACACTCTTTCTTTCATTCAAGCAGACAATGCATTGTGCTTTATAGCCATAGGCTAGCTGGGATACCAGGTGCTAATTAGAATGGAGATAATTTATGCAAAGAAATTAATTAGCAAATGATATATTTGTGTTGATACATGTACAAAGACCCTTGTACGTTTGATTGGTGTTCACTTGACTTCAAAATATAGGAGGAAAGTGGCTTGCAAGTTTGGCTGCTAGCTTCCACACCATAGTTTTGGCTGCTAGGTTTTGGCTGCTAGCTTCAGCTGAGTGTCTCCGGATGCACATGCACACATACAATCATACACCCTGTTTCCTTCTGGTAGTGATGTTAGGATGGTATCCATCCATGTTGTTGGTAAGTAGTCATGGAATGTCTTATTGTTTATGTGATGCCAGAATGAGTTGCCTTGTATCAAACAAATCAATGTGTATGCATGCTTTCCATGCGACTTTCAATAGTTGATTGTGATATGCCCACAGTTTGACTTCCCCTTCAGGGTATAAAAGAAGACTTGTGTGTGTTGTAATTGGTAGCCATATTGTTACTTTGCTGTTGAGTATGTTTAGCTCTGTCCTGTAAGAGCTGACATGAAATTATACCTCTGGTTGTCTTATATGTATGCCCTGTTTGCATACAATGAGTACATTGCTTGTTAGTTGTTTGTTACTGTGTATGTTGTTGTGTGCAGTGAACTTGTTCTCTCTTGTTTGTTGTGGTTGTTGTACAGTGGATTATTAGTCTACTTGTCTTTTGAGGTTTTGTTTGAAGTGTGATGAATAATAGTATGTTTTGTGTGGTGTAGGAAATGTGGGGTCTTCGTCGGTTATGTCAGGTTCATGGGTATTTGATTACTGTGGCTGATGTTTTGTTGGTGGCAGAAGACCTTGGTTAAAATTTTCACAGAGTTTCTGGACATTTTCTAACAGTAAAGGGGTGCACACTAAACACTTATCACCAGAAAGAGAAAGGCACTCTTGATGACAGCTGTGTCCGCAAGGCAATACACATATCTCTGCAGACATGGCCTCAGCCACTAAACATGAAGGAAAATCACATCTCAGGCTTTGATTTGGAATATTTGCTGAAATCAAGTGGTAAGCACTTATTCGTTATTTCAACCTGCAAAGTTGGTATTTGGTATTTTAGCCTTGCAGCCGTAGATTGACTGACAAGAGTTGACTGTCCACAATTCTCAGCAACACTCTTGAATGGCTGGACCAGATCATATTCTGCTGTTTTGCCAGCCACCATGGTGTAGTCGTGGGTTGTTGTTCCTCTGCCATACCCATGTAGGAAGTGGAGAGGATTGTCTGTATTAAGTCTGGAAGAAGCAAGACTGTGAGCTGTTTTAGTGATCATATCTGTTGATGTATGTGGTTGTATTTGACTACGTAGAAGGAAGTACCAGATTTCAACTTTTTTCTCAGTAAGAATAGATGGCCTGCTGTCGTAAAGTTCACGGATATCAGGAATATTGTCAGTGTGATATTTTACATCAGAAAGCATTGAGAGAGTGTGGATCTGTCATAGTGGTGTCATTTCCAAAGGATGACAAGGACTAGCTTGATCAAATGTGTAAATTTTCCTTACTTAACCTCATATAAGCAAGAATATGTAGTGCAGCAGTAGACTTTTTTCTGATAACTGCATCTCTCTCAAGAGAGAGTCTTGTGTCATCTCCTTAGAGAGCATTTGGCACAAGATCACTAATTCACTTCCGGGTTCGTTACCCACGAAGATAGTTCGGAAGAAAAATAGTGCAGACCTTGAAGTTTTGATATCTGTATGGATGCTTGTTTAGTTTGAACTTTAACGTCAAGAATTTTTGTAAAGATATTTTTCTGCCTGAATCAAAATGCAGACTGTTGTGAATAATGGCTGAAGCATTTGGTGGTAATATGAGGAGTTCTAGGGCTAATAGAAATCATAACAATAAGCCTGAATTTTGTCGAAAACACCACTGAGGGTGCTATTTTCATCACTATCTCAAAATTTCCGTGGACTTGCCCGCACGAAAAATTAATCAGTAGTCAAGCTGACATTGACCTAACACCTGTTAAGAGGATTCGTGCCGCTGAATGTTTTAAAATAGGAAAATCGAGCTCAACGCTACTGTGGTGGCCTATGGGAAATTAATTAGTGGTCTTGTGCCATTTACCATCAGGCTGAACAGACCTGGACACTTCTTTTCACAAAATTGCTCCATCTCTTGAGGGTCGTACAACTTGTTATATATTCATTTTCTTGCTGCATTTGATGCCTGTACACTTCAACCTGGAATCTGGCCAGGAGAACTGGAAATGTTGGTGAGGATTCTGAAAAGAAAACAGATCCACAGTAATAAATCACCTTTCATATGATCTGCAACTTTTTGTTATGGTCATAGAGAACATACATAGTGTCTAATTCTCCGTTTTTCAAATAATGATGAAATGCATTTCTCTTAATTTCATAGACCAATGTGTTACATCAGCGTTGTTGTTATGGAAATATTTTTAAAGTCTACACTTACATTTAATTACACATTTTGCAACAAACCCTAAGTTGCTACAAAGCCCTTCGGCTTTGTTTTTACCATGAAACCAGGAAAAACAGGAAAGGGCAAATGTAAACAATAGTAATTGATAAATCTTTGTGTCAGTTATTATCTATGCCTTTTTCCCCAGTGATAATTTAAAACAGAACTTCATTACTCACGTTTTTCAGTAGCCAAACTTATCACTCTCTGTAGCTTAATTATCTTAAAATTCTAAACTTAATTCAACCTTGTCTTTGAATAACGTCACATGCCTCTTGAAATGAATCGACTGACATGTGGTACCTATGGAGAGTTTAAGGAGATAGAGAAGCAAAATATGCTGTAAATGGAGAGTGTTCATAGCTCAATCATAGCGTTGTGTATACAAATATCATCAAATATCAAATATCATCAAACTTAATCCTTTCTTTTTTCTCACTTGTACAGATTCCTATGGAAACCTGGAGTTTGAAATGAAGGAAATACCTGTTTTGAGGATTTTAATATTTACCTGATTATAGATTTCATAAAAAGATTGAGGATAGATTGAGATGCATATTGACCTGTCTTGAAACTCTCAAAACAAAACATCACTGGATCCTGAGATATTTTCTGAGTGATTCTGATGCTAATGCTTCAATCCTGAGACTCTGAACTTTCATAACAATTGCATTTTATGAAATGGCGGGAATTCACACATGTATACTATGGTGTCCATTAAATAAAATCTACAGATAAAAATAATTTCATTAACAATGTTCTCTGTGTTGATTTTCTTATAAGCTTAGTAGGCAACAGAATTTCATGTCACATCTTCAACATATCTTTTAAAAGATTGATACAACACTGCATTCTCTGGCACAATTTTAACACTGACCCAAAGAATGAAAGTTACTGTGAAAATTATCATTACATCTCATAGTGAACCCCATAAAATGAAACCAACCAATCCTACCCTGGTATACCTATGAAGCATTGGTATAAAATTTACTGACCAATATATCATGGTCTCCATAAAGGTGGTGGAATATTTGACACCTGTGTCACTGTTACTTTTTGATAGATGCACTGTTATTCATTATGAGCTTTTAACAGTGATCCGATTTTTAGTTCTCACCGTCAATACTTATATTTGGTGGTTTACTAAAGTTTATATAGAACAAAAATAGTGCAAATATTGTCAAAAATGTTAGTTTGCTTGTACATTATATGTTGTACGGCACAAACTGCTGAAAATATTAGCACTCACCTCCGAAGAAGACTGTTTGTCAGCAATAATTTCATCTCCAATTGCCTCTTTGACCCTCTCATAACATCTGGTGCAAATGTATGCGCTAGTTTTGTAGTTACCTGTGATGCATCCGATTTTGTCGAATTCTCTGTAGTGTTTCCGTGGTAGTAAAACAAACGACGAGGAATGTATTTTTGATTGTATGTTTGAACAAACCATTCGTCGGGACGAGCTTGTATAATGCGTTTTGCACAAATATTCCCAAAACATGCAATTGGCATTCCTCGCAATAACAGCATTTGAAAGTCAGACTTGTCAAGCTGGTATCCACAAGAGGGAAATCAGGTCACCATTTTTGCTATTCATATGCAAATTTCTTGGCAAAGGCGGTCACATCCGTTAACTGACAGACCCTTGTAAACGTATCTTTAGCGTGGCATTTGTAGTTGTGGCGAAAACCATAAACCCTCTCCCTATGCTGACGTTGTTGGTTTTTATTTTGTCATGTGCATTAACTGTAAGCTATCGATGAAGTTTTGGGATGGAAATAGAGCAGGCATGAGTTTTCCCGCGAAATCTGTGCTGCAAATATAACTTCACGCATGCGCACTCGTTTTGAAGCAGTGTTGCATGAAAATTTTGCAGAGCACTGCAACATTTATTGCTCTGTAAAATTTGACAACACATTTGCAACTTTATATGAAGAAAAGCGATCACCAGCAACCATGCACCAACATGTAATGACTTTCAGTGGTACATGCAAAATAAAAATAGAAAAGTATACAGATGTTATGAATTTCAAAAAAGTAAAGTAAATGTAAATCTGTATGACTCATGGGCCAGATCTGGAGTAGTAAAAGGCTTGTTGCAGAGTTGTGGATTAGGTGAAGTCTGACAACAAGGGGTTGGTAATGAACCATGTTTTTACAGCTTTTCAAACAAAGATGTAGTGATTGATACACTGTGCTGGATGACTGATATAGTAACAAACTGCATCTTTCTTTGACCTTCAAAAAAAGTTGGCAATAGAACTATACTTGATCTGTATACACTGCCTTTGTTGTTTTAGTACATCAGAATCTCTTATGATTGAGACAGGTCATTGGAACAAATATTATTCCAAGACCAGATAGACAGATAGACTATGTGAGTGTGTGTAGTTTGCAGGCAGTAGAGGACAAGTACCATTTTCTACTCATATGCCAAACGCATGATGACTTGAGAGCTAAATAAATTTCTTCCTATTATTTCAACCCTCCTGTAATGTACAAATTTAAGATACATTTTTCATCCTAAAATACTGCCACATTGAGGAAACTGAGATAATACATGTATATATTTTTTAGAAACAAAACACAATGCTTATCACCAATGCGTAAGCATACCTACAGCATCACAGTAACTTTTTTGTAGTTGTTTTTGCTTACACATATTTCTTTCTACATAAAGTCTTTTTTTCTGGATGTAATTATTGCATTTGACTGGCAATCTGTATTCAACATTACTGTTACTAGTTTTACATATTGACTGGAGGCCATTAAAAAATTGAACTGAACAGTAAATGTAGGATTTAAACCCTACGAAGCATGGGCCCCTGGTTATGACACTCTGGACAATCGTGTGTAGTTCAAAATGGCCTTTAATGTAACTCTCTACCAATGGAGTCTACACAGTCTTAGCACTTGTTACACGTGTTACATGGTACATGCGTTACGAACTGTACGAACGGTATGACACACGGTTCTGAGAAAAAGAATGAAAATACAAATGTGACAAATTCAATTCAAACAAATGAATGAAAAATACATAACAAATATATACTATCATTTCATTTACATTAAATCATCATATCCTTTGCAAGTCTGAAAGTCGACACAACCGTAACTTTGAAATAACAGAGTTCACTGCCACATAGACTGTACAAACATTCTGTCTTCTCATACAACTTGACGGGACACGGACGAATAATTCACTGCTACTGTCTCGCAGTTGAGCGAAATGCCAATATTGAAGTCAAAGGTCTTACTTCAGATGGTGACGCTTTCGGGGCACTTATGAATGAGAATGAACTGAAAGAGAGCAAGCAAAAGTCGCTCTTGCTCTCCAAAAATATCGACAGCAACTATCACAAACTGGTACAACAAAACAAAGAGTGAATTCGCCGACGTGCAGAGCATTTAAATAGTCGCCCACTAGCTGTGTACAGTGCACCTGTACACAGGTGTGCAGCTAATGTGTAAATGCACGACTTGCACTTACAGTAAATACATTTATTAAAATATTTAAAGAGGATTATCATTAGATATCAGCAGATTATGTATCAGCTACTTAAGGGTAGAAATTTGAATTTTTATCACTGCTCAGTGGACGAAGTCTTCTTTTCTGACATAGTTTTTTCAGTTTCATGTTTGGTGAGATGTCAATCACACTGTGAGATGTCAATCACACTGCTCAGAAACTCAAAACTTGTTGGCAGAATGATCAACATGATCTCCCTTCATTTGTTGGCATAATTTATCTTTTGGATCTCAAAGGAATATCTGGTCAAGAATTGCTGTGCTGATTGCAGAGTCCACTGTATACTACAATATGGTTGTATTTGAAATCAATCAATTACTTTGTTGCTCAACAACACACTCAGGGAGTGCGGTAAGGCAAAAATTACAATTAAAGCTCAAAGTTTCATTAAGTCAACCCTTTACCTGCCAATCAGTATCACTTCCACCTGTCAATTCAGTGAAGAGCGGCATTGAGCCAAAACCTGTACTTTCACCCATTGGGCTTGTTCTGCTACCGGTATAGCAGCAGCTGAAGTCGGTAAAAACCTGTTTACAGTATCTGTGTTTTCAGGGGCCTTCAATTGTTCAATTTTTTGTTTAAATGCATCATATGGGACATGTTTTGCTTCACTGGTTTTAACCAATTTGACCTTAAGGTATATATATGAACTCAGCAGCATAATGGTTTAAAGTTGTTTGAGCTGTTGTTTGGACAGGAAGTAATGTATTGAAAATAAATTTCACAAGAAAAATGTTATCCTTCTGAGTAAAGATGTGGATGAATTTCAAGTTTTCATTCAAATCATCAAAACTAGAGTTATACAGTCTTACAGAAGAAGGAATGTCTTGGTGAGCAGGCTTCTTCACAAGGATTTTGTAGGGGATTTTGAGTAATGTATTCATATGTTAAGGATGAACGATCGGTAAAATTAAAAGTAATGTCATTTCTCTAAATTGTCGGTTTTTTGGATTCTCCTTTGTAAGTATTATCAAATGTGTGATAAAATATAGGGGTCACTGCGCTCGTTTTTGAGATACATGACCATGAATTTTGCCATTCATGAGAAAAAATGCCGAGTCTGCATTTTTTCACCAATGCATTTTCTATGGACGAAATAATTCAATGCTGTTTATCTCAAAAGTTAGCGCGGAGACCATATCATTTTATTTGATCACTATTATTTGTTTCTCAAGACTGACCTTTGTGCAAATTTTCATGACAATGACAATAGTAGAAATTGATTTTCCAGCAATTTCAATATAATCCTATGGGAAGTGATAAATTCCACGCGCGCGTACCGCTCGTACATCCTTAATAAACATACAAAGAAATATATTTTCAAAACAAAAGATTATGTAAATTAGATATTGTTATGCAAATTTGTCACCCACATTGTGGAAAACACTGGTGATAGAAAACATTCAGAGAAGAATAACAGGGCCATGAAGGGTGCTAGTATTCACATTGTGTCATTTTGATTTACAGCAGTGGTTTAGCAACTTTTTGTGTGAGGCGAAGCTTGCCCCGCAAAGCTGACAGCAAAAACGCCCGTGGCGTTTCATGTGGCGGTAATAGCTGCACTTCCACTGAGTTTTGATGCCACACAGTTCGCAAACATACAACTTTCGGGCATAATGCTCTTTCATGTGTGTCCAAAGTGTCTTCTCGTGGCCGAAACTTTTGTCGCAAATCGTACATACAAGATTTCTGGTCGAACCTTCCAATGTGTTTGCATATCCCGAAACAGCAGAGTTTGATTGCTCTACATTCAAAGTGTGGTGCTGAGTTGCATGTACCATTTCATTGGTAACAGAGGGTTGAGTGAATAGTTCATTGGCTGTTGAGAACTCTGATGGCTGTTCTGCTTCCCCGGCCACATTCAACGGCAATACCTGTGCTGATTCCCTGGCCACAGGGGATTGATATGACAGTGTAGATGGCAATGTTGCTACTGAGTCCCTATTTACATACACTGTCGTAGTGTTGGATGGCGTGAGAGACTTCTCCTGGCCAACTTTTGACTGAATGCTCTCTTCTGCTGTGTCTCCTTTGCCTTGCATAATTTGTACACTTTTATCAGTTATGGGCTGCACATACAAAACACCTTCTTGGGGCACAGAGCTTGGTACAATAACTTGTGAAAGTTCCAATTCAGACATATTTTCATTTTCTGGCTTTTGTGAAAATCTGCCTCGGGCATCAGCTTGAGAGGAACCTCCATGTTTACCACTGGAGTCACTGAACATAGATGGTTGACTTCCTGGATACTGAGCATTGTGTTTTTGACTGTTATTTCTTATGGAATGCCGACGCATATGTTTCAATCTCCTTTTCCTGGCATGTGTACATCTGTGAGAGATGAGTGCTGATTTACTGTGAAAACATCTTTGACAGGCGTCACATTTAAAACGGTCCCCCATGTGTCTTGTCATGTGGCGATCAAAACTGCTTTTGTGTATTGTACGGGCACCGCAGATTTTACAGACAAGCACTTTTTTCTCGCGGTGCATTTGAACGTGAGTGTATAACGTACTTTGGTGCGCAAAACACCGGTTGCATTCGGTACATTTATAGGGTCGCGGAAGACCATCATGACGGACAGCACGTTTTCTTGCATTTTTGAAAGTGTATTTTCGAAGAGGAACGTGAGTGGATGGGTTTGTGTGAGTTGTTATTTTCTTATCACCAACACTCACTGATTGAATCTGTCCCGAAACATGATTCTCTTCAGTGGAAACAGCTAGCACATCAGAGTCTGTTTCCATACTTGAATCTTCTATTACTGCAGCCTTGCACACTTCAGTAGGTCCCTGAATATTGTCTCCATCATCCTTACTTGAAGGTGCTCCATAACTTTGATCTGCAGCACAGCTAGTTATCAAATCACCACGCACGAAAGCCTCTGCACCCATGTGATAACTATTGCTGTTCCTGTAAGTTCTTTCACTGTCTGGCCTCCACGACACATCTGTACCTGCTAAAGCACTATTACCCATTTCTCTGTGGGTGCTGTCTAGGTGCTCTGGCATTTTGAAAGACAGTGGGTCACCGTGAAACATATTTGCATTGTTCCGTGTGGGTGGTGAAACCTCCATCATATCAGCATTAAGCATATAGGGTCTGCCGTCTGTATCTTCTTCGGCATTTTCAGCCATACTGTGTTGCAGCATGACGCTGCTATTTTCCATTACATCAATTGGGTGAACCATTGATGTTGATTCATTTGAAGTTTCTTGAGAGTTTGCACTGAAGACAGAAGATTGTCCAACATTCTGATTATTGCAGATAAATTCTTGTTCATCTAGCCCCTCAGCTGAGTTCTTTCCAGGCAATGATTTGATGGCATCTTCTTGTGTTGAGACATCACAGTTTACGTTATTCACATTGCACTTGTCATTTACCAAAGTAGTATTTGATATTTTCCTATCAATTAATTTCCTGCCGTGTTTTCGACGCTGCTCAGAGAAAGTCTCTGGGAACGTCGTATTAACCATATGAGCGTTACTTAATAGAGATGGGCCGTAGTGATTTGAGACATCATTGAGCTCAATGGAGGAATCTTCCACAACATGAAACACATTTTCTGAATCTGAATCTGGTTCTGCTTTCACTTGAGGAAAACTCCTCGTATCTTTGCAAATACTGTTTTCCTCAGGGTCAAGTCTTACTTGAGCAACATCACGGCGTTCAGTGCTATCATCTGTACTGGTTTCTCTAAGATCAGCGCTGACACTATACGGACGAGCAGTTGGCTGTGACACATTTACTGTTCTTGATGACTGCAAATCAGGAAAAGTTCTGCCTATAGTTTGGCTGTGTACAGCTGTCTCTGAAGCATACGGTCCCATCTTCACACTCAGTATACCAATTTGGCACAGAAAATTCAGAAGTGTTAATTTCCCTGTGGTAGTAAAAACAAAGGACAGAGAAATTATTTCATCAGTGAGACATAAAAAAAAAATACAATGGTTGTTTTCTGCTGATGTATAGCTCAAATGTAAAGTAATCTTCATCGGAGATCTGAACATGCTATTGGTTACAGGTGACAATATATAAACATTATCAGAATATACTTTTTCCCAAAATACATTACAATGAATGAGAAATTACATAAATCATTTCTTACACATGCACACATGATAGTGATAATATAACCGGTGTTCAACTCACCATTTTCAGAGACCTGGTCATTCTGTAATTGAGATAGTAACATTTGACTTGACTCTTCAAAACACTGACCCAGTTTTGGGATTTTATCTGCACACCTCACTTCTTCCCAGATGTACTGACAATCTGAAAATGTTGATAAGTTATTTACATGATTCTACATTTAAGCAATAATGTACCCCCTCCTGGCCCATAATCAAAAGCAAACTTTGTAGGACATAATGTACGAGGCAAAGCTGAGAAAATTATGGAGTGCAAAGTTTGCTTGAGTCCATTATGGGCCCGGAGGGGGTACATTATTGCTATTATTTTATAGTTTTAGTGATGCCAGTGAATTTGTAGATGTAGAAAACATCTTGGGCCACAACGCTGAATGATCAGGTACCATTATCAGTAATAATTGGGGGGGAGGGGTGATGTCACAAAATTGCTTGGCATTGACAAAGAAAGATATTATGGTGTTTTTGCTAAGGTTGGGGAATAATGATTTTAGAACCCCGGTAATATTTCTGCTGTCCCCTAATCTGATTGCATTGATATACAGGGGGAACCCCAGTAAAGTGACTGGGGAACCCTGGTAACATTTACCAGGGTACCGGCCTTAGCAAAAACACTGTTATAATATAATTCCATATATTGCATTAATTATGCAGATATTTAGGTAAATGACCTCTCAGACAAGAAATCTGTGAAAATCCAATGGACGCGATGGCAGGCTAGCTTGCAATAGAGAGATACAGTCATTTTTGAGGCACATTCTATGATAATTTCATTAATTGTTAGTATTTTTCATCTTTTAATTAGCATCAATCATATCCCTGATCAGCCTGTAACCGCGATAGTACATTGAGGCAGTTTGCTCCAGAACAACTGTAATGGAGGTAAAACTAAATTATTTTAACTCCCCATGGGTAGAAAAACAAACATGACTGCAGCAATTCTTGGCCTCAGCTCTACTCACAAGTATTTGTGGCCTGAGTAGTCTGTTCGATCAATCTTCTGCTCAGTGCTCTGCCCCTGGTGCGACAGTGCGCAAAGCAGTTAGCAGGCGAGCTGACAGCAGACTACCCAGCCTACAAATGCCTGTGGCTCTACTGAGGTATCTTTATCTCTAGCCCTATGAGTTTGGTGAGAGTGTCCAGCTTTGGCTTCGCCGCCTCCCAACTCCGGAGGCGGCGTAGCCAAAGCCGGAGACTCTCGCCAAACTCGTACTAGGGCTACTTTTTATCCCTTGAACATGAACGATATTAAACTACAGGCGTTTTTTAGCTGGGTAGTCAGCGACGGCCAAGTAGATCGATTTTCGTCTTTAGTTGATATGCCATCCACTGTAACCTAAATACTCACAAGGTGTGCAACAGAATCACTGAAACACATAGCTGTGATATCGCAGCAGTACTTGTGGTGTATATCGAACGCGCTCGGGTCATTGGGGTCATCGCAAGTCCTGTCGATGACCCCAATGACCCGAGCGCGTTCGATATACACCACAAGTACTGCTGCGATGATATCACAGCTATCAAACACACGACCTTGTGAGTGTTGCAGTTGCGGGCATATCGACTAAGGGATCGAGCCGAAAATCGATCTACTTCGCAGACTACCCAGCCAAGGAGTGCCTGTGTATTTAACTGCAATCTTAGCTGTCAAGTTATTTAATTATTACAGTTAAAATAATTGCCCACAGTATGAATGAAGGGTTTTTCTCAATCTCAATATGGCTTTTACCCGCCTCCGAGATCCATACCAAAACAAAGCCACAGGCGATATACTGCAGTGTAGTGCAGGTTACGAAGATAACATTTTCCAAGTCTATTGCTGCATCGATCTGAAGTCCAACAAACCCCTTTGTTGTGTCGGGCTATGGACAAAGGGTAAGGCAATCAGGGTCTCTTGTATTACCTGGTAGTTGCAGAGTTGGCGACGACCGGGACTGATCAGCCAATTCAGAATTAGTGTCAATCATTGTTGGGTTAAACGCGATCTCTACAGTCCTGCACACGCGAAAGGAGATGTCTTCCTGATTATCCATATTCGCACCAGATATCGCTACAGCAACAGCTGTGGTTCCGTCAAATCAATCAGACGATGCGACACCGGTGATGGCGAGGCAGTGCCCTCGTCAATTCCTTACGATCGTCGACTGGAGATAGATTTTGTAGGTCAATTCTCCGAAGTGCATCATGGTCGTAAGCTGAACGGCATCACGATAGAGGGCGTGTGTGGTTGGGGAACTGCGTTTGTCTACCCACGTCAAAAAAACACTACCGTATTTGATAAAAATACCAACATCAAAAGAATAGCAATTGCAGGAATTGAAAATAATAGCAATGCAATATCGGACATTTTATACTGTGTCACTTCCTTTTTAAAGTACAGAGTTTGAAATATATGAAATTCAGGTACTCAGGATGGGATTCAAGTTACGCTCCAATTAATACATTATATTTCACTTATAAGATGATGAACAAAGCTGAGGATTTTATCAGAAAGTTTTCAAGCCTTGTAAGACTTGAAGGAGAAGGATGAGTCTTGAATGCATTCATATGATGATATGATTTTATTGATCTCTTTCCTTCTCGATTTGCTAATTAAATGACTAATTTTTTCAGACAAGGTATTTTGCATTGTAATGTACCTTTTTTTATTTGCCATTTTGTTGGAATATTGTTATCTTTTTTCAAAAAATTATCCCATGCAGAATTGACGCATAAAGATTAAATAGTTCTGGAAATTTAGTATGGTCAATAAATTTAGAGCTTTAAGCAACAAATTGAAACTATATTTGCAAATACCGTT
The DNA here is from genome assembly GCF_041260155.1 of Ptychodera flava. Classification (NCBI taxonomy): domain Eukaryota; kingdom Metazoa; phylum Hemichordata; class Enteropneusta; family Ptychoderidae; genus Ptychodera; species Ptychodera flava. The sequence continues at coordinate 10,187,698 of NW_027248278.1, forward strand.
ACGTTAAAAGTTTTAAACTTCATCACATCGAGGGCATTACCAAAAATTAACTGTTTACAAACTACATTTCTGTGAAGCAGTGGATGGTGAGAATGTACTTGGTTTAAAGTAGTATGTGCCCCAAAAGTGAAATATTTAAACTTTTGCTCAAACTTTTCACAAGGAAAGTTTCAACCATTCTCTTTCAAAATCAAGATTAAAAATTGGGGCTCACAGTGCAAATTCATGAACCAGAGAAACAAACCAATATTTGAAAATCAAAATGGCTGCCATCTCTGTGTTAACTCAATGGAGAAAAATGAAATTTTCAATTTTCAAAAAACTAAGACAATGAAATGTTTTTTTACACCAAGAGCTTTAAAATAAACCCCCTTAAATGGTAGATCAGAAAAGAATCATAAAAGTTTAAGAATCTGGGTATCTGTCTCTGTGGCGTATTCCACCTTAACTGTAACACAGCAATGCTATAGATTTGTTTATATCAACCCACAATTCATTAGCACTGTGCGAATTACTAATAAGTTATAGGCGGATTTCTTTGTATTGCTAGTATGGCTAGGTTTTTCCTGTGCAAAGCCTGTATCAGAAATGCTCTTGAATGAATGAGTCAACTGAACCCCTCATTCCCACATACAGAATTGCATTAACACCACCGACTACACCTTATGTTAATTTTATCCGAAATTATATTATAGCTTTGTCAGTACCACACAGTACTAGAGATTGCCCATAATGTATCATGATTTGTACCAATTTAGATTCCCCTGTGAAGTCTACCATGTCCCCAATGTGTAGACAAAGTCCTGGACTAGTTGTAACAATTCTGAAAATGTACTTTTGAGCACACTTTTCTTTTCTAATTCCCATTTTAGAGGATTAAGAAAATTGTCCTTGATTGAGAAAGGAGATAGGATTTTTGTATATTTTTTACTGATTGTGTCCTTAGCCATACAGAATAAAGTGATAGAAAGTAGAAGAGAAAGGATTTTTGTAAATTTTTTACTGATTGTGTCCTTAGCCATACAGAATAAAGTGATGGAAAGTAAGGAGAATAGTTGCACCTGTTTTATGAAACAAAAGGATATTGATTTTTTTCCAAATAGAAAAGACAAAACAAATGTACATGCTAACTGTTTTCGAAGAATGACCCCTTCAGTTGGTCATAACTTGCTTCCCAAAACTGTGACATTTGTAGTACCTGCAGAATGTGACTTTTATGGTTATTTAATGGTTTCTTTGAAATTTATACCACAATATTTCAACGTACTTTTAATAAATATAATTAATCAATTATCTTGAGACTTCAAATTATTGCTTTTATACAGAACTGAAAAAGTTATAAGAAAACTAAAGTAGTTGGTACAAATCAAACAGCATTGTGGGTAATTTATTGTACTGTGTGCCAGTGAATTTGTGACATCATCCCCTCAGATTATTACTGATAATGTATCTGATTATCCAGTATTGTGGCCCCAGATGTTTTCTACATCTACAAATTCACTGGCATTGCCAAAACTCTAAAATAATACCAATAATGTACCCCCTCCCAGCCCATAATGGACTCGAGCAAACTTTGCACTCCATAATTAATCGGCTTTGCCTCATACATTGTGTCTTGCAAAGTTTGCTTTCGTCCATTATGGGCTGAGAGGGGGTACATCATTGCTCAAGTAAAATGAAACACAGATCTGACTCATGGAGTTCGCAATTTTTTATTTTAATCACATCAGACTGAGAGAGACCAAGAGCTATTAAAAAATCCATTTGTTTGATCTTACAAAAGAGGAATTTTGACAAATAAACTGTCAAAGTCAGGAGTTGAAAGTTTCAAAGAAAACCTGTGAATCCATGCTGCAATCAAGAATCCTTTACATATGAGTAAGATTTTAGTGCAAAATATTAAAGCATGCACTGTGATTGGATAATCAAGAACACCTGCATATGAATTATATTTGCATATTAAATTTGCATGCAAGGTATTCATGCATGAGTTGTGATGGGATAATTATGAACATCTACATAATAGATAAGATTTGCATGCAAAATATTCCTGCCAGAATTGTGAACAGGTAATCATGAATATCTACAGGTATCTACATTTGAATGAGATTTGCATATAAATATGTAGGAATTCTGACATAGGAATAAATTTGCATGATGCAAAGTGTTTATGCATGTTTTGTGATTGGATAATAATGTTTTATTATGCACACTTTTGTACCTACACTGTCAACAAAATATGATGAAAATGAGGATCTAGGCTGCTGTTTAATAAATTATAGCAACTTTTATGGATGTACATTGATTCCTGTGGAAGAAACTTTCTCAAAGTTGTTGATAAAATCACACTCAGATGTTTTGTGGCCGTTGCTGTTGTGAGACCAATCCAAATCTCAATACCAATAGGGCATTGTGGATCTGTTTATTTGGAAATGGGGGTGAACAGGTAAAATCCATGGGTCATTAGTTCGCCAGACATACGTGAGGGAGTTGCAGTGATGACATGTCCCAGGTGTGTGTGAGGTGTACACATTCACATGGAAAGTAGGATAGCCTGGATGTTCGACATTTTCAAAAATATACCTGCTTTCTCATGCCATGTAGTTATTACATCTAGATTTCTGGTAATATTTCATTTTTTGAGTTACCAGAAAAATCACAGATTTTAGATTTTTGCTACAAAGGGAGTTGATTTTCACCTTCGTCTGAAAATGATGGCTGTTTCTACTTCACTCACATTTTTTGTTTTAAAGCCTAAGATGATGGCATGTATCACTAGTACCATTGAGAGCTCGTGAAATTATTCTCAGTTGATGACACCACGTCTTCACATACGATCAGTATATGCCATGGACCTGCGAGTATTGAGATTTAGCTCAAATTTTTGGAAAACTAGATGGCCCTCCAAATGTGTCTTTACATCAAATGGCTTTAATCTGCCTACTCAAAAATGACATATTCATTCACTATCACAAATGCATTATGTGAAAAATGCATTATGGGAACAAAGAAGTGTCCAAAGAACATGAGCAAAACCGACAGTTCTAGAGAGCGCCCTCTGGAGCTCTCTGGAACTAATTACCAAAGCCTTTCATGACACACTTCCAACAACATGCTTGCTCATGTGAATTCCGAGTAGTTTCTCGCGACTAAACATCTTCGAACAAATTTCACACTTGTAGTTCTTTTCTCTGATGTGCGCCTTCCTGTGAGCGATGAGCACAGCTTTATTTTGGAATGATTTTCCGCAGGTCTTGCATTGAAAAGATTCTCCAATGTGTTTGGCTAAGTGGCGGGCTAAGTTGCTCTTGTACTTGCTTCTCGCACCGCAGATGTTACACACGTACAGTTTTTTATCCTGGTGTATTTTCATGTGGAAAGTCAGGCTTCGTTTGTGCACAAAGCGCTTGCCGCACTCACCGCAGACAAACTGTCTCGCGAGACCGTCGTCGCGAAAGGCCTGCCTACTCCACTGCCTGACAGGATACTTTCCGAAATGAACAGCCGAGTCAAGATTGTTCAACGCTGGTGCGTGTATATTGCCACTGTCGAATGGCGTTTGATTCTGCTCAGAAATGAGGTCATTTTCATCGGTTGTAGGAAGCACAACGGTAGTATCCCTGTCAAGTCTAATATGGTTTGATGTATCTCGACTGCGGTTCTGCTGCGACGTGATTTTGTGTCTTCTGGAAGATGAGTTGCCTTTAGCATTGGCTCCCGGATCACTACTGCGGTCAGCATTGCTACTGCTTGCTGCAATGGTGTTGCTGTGCAGTGGAGTTTTATTATTCATGTAGGTAATGTCATCGTAAAGTGTCATCGTTGCAGAGGGAGGGTGTAGTTTTGAGGTCATCGCCGTCATGAGACCAATCCCAATGTCCGTACCATGTGTAAATCTTGTCGCATTTACACCAGGAGGGCTGCTATCAATGTATGGCGTTACTTCAGCACAATTTTGGCGACCTGCTATCGCTGTGTTGTTGATAAATGTTGCAGGGTCCTCAGGCGAACTGTGCTGCTGTACCACGGTCGTGCTTTCGTTCAAAGATACTGGATGCGGTGCTACGATATATCCTGAACTTGTGTCACAATCCATGTCACTATACACAGGTGCTTGTGCCATGACCTCTTCACTGTATTCCGCCTGAAATCTTCCGCTGCTATCCTGAGCATGTGAAGACAGCGCATCAAAGTTCGCGGTTTCTTTACCGCATGAGCTTAACGGATTCGGAAATGGTTCTGCCTGACTGGTACGGCTATTTTCTGATTCATGTTTTCGCCTGCTCTGTGATAATCTGGCATTTTTCCTCATCGGCTCCGAAAGGCTGAATATTTTCTGCTGAATGGTATTCACAACAACTTCATCACGTTCTGTACATTGCTTGTCTTGTTGAACTCTGATCCCTGCTGAATCCTCATTCCAGACATTGAATACATTTTCAGAATCTGAATCATTTTCAGCTTTGATCTCAAGCGTCTCTGTTCGACTTTCAGGAATATTATCATCGTTTATGTCGGTCTGCTCTACAGCAAGAATGGTGGTTGCCTTAGCAACCAGCATATCTTCATCAATGATAGTTTCTCCATCACTCCTGTATATACAGTTTTGTGAAGATGAATTGCATGCCGTACCTTTCCGTTTCTTTGAAGAATTTCTCTGCAGATTCAGATTGTCCACTTTTCTTTCACCAGATTTTCTGTTCATGTAGGGAACCATATTCACGCTGATGGCACCAATTTGGCAAAGAAAATTCAAAATTGTTGACTTCCCTAGAAAGACAGAAAGGAGAACACAAAAACTGTATTCATGCAACCATCTGTATACATGTGTGGTGTGTGTGTGTGTGTGTGTGTGTGTGTGTGTGTGTGTGGATGTATGTGTGTGTACATGATGCATGCCACATATAAATAAACACATCTACCGTACATTATCAGTAAGTCTCTTGAACCAGTTCCAACACACAAATACTAATAGCCTGTTCTATGCTTTAAAGGGAGGGTGTCGTCGGAACTGCGAGTGTGCAACTTTCTTATTTACAAACTGTATTTCATGCATGATATCAAAATACATCACATCAACATAGCTGCGACATGAATTTTATGAGATTCATTGTTAACAAATATGTTTTAATTTTCATCTATCGCCAATGTACCCTAGATAAATCATAAAGTGTTTACGTCGGTCACAGGGGTCCCTGGTAACCTTTGAGCAGAGTACTAGTTCCAACAACACCCTTCCTTTAAGTTACTGTGGCTTGTACAACAGAAAGTCTTCACACTTCTGCTCAAACATTCTTCCTGCCTTAAGGGTACATATTTCCTTGTTTGGGCTATAATGTTTTTATTACATGCCTCTCTTCCATAGTTTTCACGCCACATCTTTATTTGCGAATGAAAATCATACGCTTAATTTCAATGTTAGACAAAAATCTTTTATATAGAATGATTTTTGTCCTTGAACGGCACACTGATATATTTAAATCAATGATATGAGGTTTATCGATTTTTCCGTTCATAATTTTCTAAAAACTTGATTTCCTATTTAAAACATGTAACTTGGACATTTTTAAATCCCAAAGTTGTCCAGTTGAAAATAGCTCCGGTTCACTTTCAGTCAGGCGATGACTATGTGGCCAGAGTGTGACGCCATCAACAAGTTATCATTGAATCCTATGGAGCATGTGATGTTTGGTACACAAGGCACAAAAAATAGGGAAAATCTTCATTCACTCCACTGGATTCAATGTCCACACAGGCCACAATAAACTCTATTTCATATATGCGTACCTGGGTTAATAAGAATGTCACAGATACGTATAACTCACCATGTTCAGAGACCTGGTCATTCTGTAATTGAGATAGTAACAGTTGACTTGACTCTTCAAAGTGTTGACTCAGTTTTTGAATTTTATCTGCATATTGCACTTCTTCCCAGATGTACTGACAGTCTGAAAAGAGAAACCAGCATTATTATCTTCATTCTGGACCTTGGGTCAGGGTGATGAACTTGAAGTTTAAGTAAAGCCATTTGAAACAATCCTGTATCTGTCTTTACCAAATGCAATATGAGTGTGTTCAAGAATAGAAATTGAATGATCAGACGTGAAGACTGAAGTCCAGTTGAACACTGTGTATTGTCTGTTTATTACTAAAGACAGAATGAATCTAGTGTTTTGTGTGTAATATGTGTGTGTGGTTTTTGCAATACATTTAATAAATGAAAATATTTAATTGAGAATTTTTTTTGACATGTATATCCCTTTTCCTGCCAGACAGTAATAACTGTATTACTTCTCCATCAGCCAAGTCAGTAAAAGCGGTATTGAGCCAAAACATGACGTATTTTCACCCACTTGGCTTGGTATGTTATAGCATCTTTTGTCCAAAAAAAATTAAGTTTACAGTATTATGTTTTCAACAGCCTTCAAATGTACAGTATTATGTTAAAATAAATCATATGGAATACGTTGTGTTTCATTAATTTTAATCATCTTGTCCTGGTGGTGAAATATGGACTTGGCAGGAAAAGGGATATTCTTGTTTGATCCCTTTGGTCAAATAAAACATATTTGTTGTGGTGGTGATGATGATGACAATGATGATGACGATAATGATGATATGCTAATGATGATGATCATGATGATATCGTCGACAGTGAATACATACTGGGACCCGTTACCCTGTCAGTGCCGTTCAATGGAGCTCGAGGTTTTACTGTGTGCCTAGGGTTGTGTTAGGAAGTTTTACCGTCCGACCAACAACCCAGGGCAAAACCTCGACGGTCCTAAGTACCACACCTGGTGGGCATCTCTAATAAATACCGATATTATAGGCCTGGACTTCACGAAACCTCCGGTTCAATTACCATTGGAGGTTGAAATGAGAGCTTTCCCTTCAAGTTCTACCTCCTAATTCATACAAACCTACCTTGGAGCGGAATGGGGTAATTCCCAGGCACTTCGACTCCATAGTCGTACTCAGAGTTAAAGACTATTTTCACAGTCCTGCACAAACGAAAAGAAATATCTTCCAAGTTGTCCATTACAGTAACAGACGTCAACTCCAAAACAAAACCCGCACTGTCGCTCCTCAGCGATATTGTTATTGCACTGTACAGTGGGAGCACCGCACAGCGCCACCAGGTCAAGCCTGCTGACTGGGTCATGACCTTTTTGCGAGGCTGAAGTTAGACACGGCTTCGGTTTCGGATTCAATTATATACCCTCCATATTTCATGCGAAATAACTTGTTTGCAATATCAAATAACTTCTGTACGATATCAAATAACTTTTGTGCGATATCAAGGGATAGGTTTTCATTACATGTCCTTTTATTGCATATTTTCTCCAGATATTCATTGTTTCTTTCATTACATTTGGGTGGGATTCACTAATTTAGGAAAAAAAACAACACTTTTCGAAAGGAAATTCTGACAATTGCCTATAAAAGTGCACTTTTCATCAAAGGGCCTAAAGACTCAAAAAACAAAAAAGTGAACCAAAAAAAACCCAGCAAACAATCAGATGAGAAACATAGAAACCTAAGGACAAAATCAATAGAAGTCGTACAAACAAATACAAAAATAAATAAAAACCCAACAAAAAGTCACAGATTCACTGGAAAAAAAAAAACTTTTGCAAATGTACACCTGTAAGTAGAACAATTGTGAGACTTCTGATCAATACACATCATCACCTTGTTAGATATCCTCTCTCTATTTTGAAGATATCAAATATTAATGGACATTAATTTATTTTTGGATACAAGCTAAAACAGTTTTCCCAGCATTGGCGACCAAAACGTTACAACCTCAAAAAGTTTGTTTGTTGGTTAGTACTGCAAAAGGTCATTCATTTTTGGTAATTGTTATGGATATTATACTGGTCAAAGGGCATGAACTTGTCAATGATATTTAAGTTCAACATATATGACTGTGAAAACTTTGGATCCTCCAAAACGCTGCTCAATGAAAATCTACTTTTATTCCTTTCACTGCTATATATACCAAGAAAGTTTGATAAGTTATACGGTGTACATTTCCAATAAGCTATTGGAAAGTACTTATATCTTTATATGCAAGATAAAAAAACTCTCCAGTAGATTTTATGGTCTTCATCGGCGTATTCTGTTTATTGTCTGGTATTTTGCAAGATTATAAAGAAACACCAAATATGTTGTAGATTTGTTTTGACATCTAGTCAACATGAAACATGGTTTGCGTGGACTCTATGTATTGTTACTCCCACGGCATTCGTCGTGTCGAGATGCAACAACAAACATCTGACAAACAAGTTTCAACCCAATCTGGCCTGAGTGGTTATAGAACTGTAGCAATTTGCAGGATTTTGCCCTCTTTGACCTTATTTGCATATCTTTGACACAAACTTGTTCATTTGAACAAAGTCACATCTCCAACCCTTGTTGCCCCTGTACACAAAAATACTGGGATGGTGGGTGCAATGTGGTCTTTGAGTTTTTGATGTGGACAGACATACATGGATACTACATAGATCATACATACTACATACATACATTCATCACAACATACATAAATACATGCAACAGACTGCTACAAACATACTTACAATACATACAGACATACAGATGTCACCGACCTACCATACAAGCTCTCCTTGGTATATATACATAGACCAAATGTGAGCTAAAAATTGAATAACAAAAGCAGAAATTATCAGCATCTTTACATCTCTTCTTCATCCTATTGCTGGTTTCTGTCGATATTGAACCATGTGAATCGCAATCAACAAGAAGTTGGAAAATGAAGGATATACACTTTAAGCAGGACAGGTATTCTTTGACATGTAACTTTATTTCTTGCAATAAAGTTTCAACATGAAAGCTACAAACTACTCAAAGGATATTGTATGCATTATCTTCTGACAGAAACAACATTTAAATAGTGTTTGTGAAAAAGTCATAAATAAAGTTAAACCACATGCATATAAAATCATTTTTTCATTACGACAGCTAATCTTTGAAAGTTTGATAAAATAACCTACAACTGCACTACAGCTATTGAGGGCTCTAAATTTTATTCAACTTCAGATTCTAGCATTAAAGGTATACAGTCACCTGTAATCTAAATATGCCCATCTCTGTTCAAAGAGGCGTTCTTTGGTATTCAAAATGCCCATGTGAGGGCACTGTTTTTAAAAAGCGGCCACCCGCTTAAAATCTGTGATTGGTTAGATTTTCTCTTTCCATGGTAACTGTGGCAAAATTGGAACAGGTGACAGTATACCTTTAATCACAAGTAGAATTTACAACGATGTTTGAGCTCATGCTAGCGTTTGAAATATTCTTAAAATACCCATGAAGAGTTCCATATTTATGGCCTGCATTGCTACACAGAAGAAGCATGACACATTGTGTCAGGAGATTTCAAACCTGAGAGGAAAAGTGGACTTGCCTATTAAAAATGGTTTTCAGAGAGAATGACTCAAAAATCATAGGAGAAAAATACATGATACTATGCAAAGTGTGCCGATATCAGTGCATGTCCCCCGCAGGAAAAAAAATTCTGAATCAGTTGACAACACTTAAGAGCTTTAAAAAGGATTGATACAGACAAAATGGTACAATCATGAGAAAATTCAGCAGGACAAAATAATCCACAAAACAACACCTGTTTAAAGCAGGAATTTTGAATCCCACAGCCGGCCGGAAGTGGGCATCTGCTCCGCCTTTCATTTGAATGTAGCCATAATGTTAGCCTAGACCCTCTTTCTTCGCTTTGGCCTTCATGCCTCCTGACCACATTTAAAATGACGTAAAACATTTGAATTTACATGCCACTTTTGGGTTAATCATCATACCTTGTTAGTATTGCATTGTTTGTTTCATGAGAATGTTACACATCACCGTATTTTCTGGAGGTAGTGACAGTGTTGTGAGGTATAATTATACTACCACAGCATAGAGTGTGGCACAGAAGATTTACAGACTGGCCTTTCAATTTTGTATTGTAGCTGCATGATGTTTGGGGGAAACATAAGCCTTCGGTACTAGTCTGTCGATAAAAGTGTTGAATTCATACGTATGAATTCATAGGTACAGCACTTACCCATGACATTTGCTATGTCAATATTTTAGGCAAATAATATGAAAGTTTGAAAACATGGCTGCTTATTTACCTTGTTTACTGCTCCAGTGACAACTCAATTTATACAGTTAAAATATAAAGTGACGACACACACCACTAGACACTTTGCCATTCACATTCCAACATATAAGTAGGGTGGCCAAAGTTTAGCTAAAATGTTGCGACATTATACGCAACTCACGCACACTGAAAGTGAAATTTGATTTTCGTGAAATTTTAAACGCCATTTTTTCTGAAAATAAGTAGCTCAGTTACCGAAAAAATGGATATTTCCAATTAAAATCGATGTATGAGGCAGGTTTCATTAAAAAACTGAAGAAAAAACGATAGAAATATAGTGTTTTTCCTCTCCAAAAATGCCACTTTGTACTGACCGGCCACAGCGCTCGAGCGGTCGCCGCTCATGGCACGCACTTCTGAATCCAGTCAATACCTATTTCGCAACGGAACTGCTTTCGGGCCCTGTGCACGCTGTCATAGAACTGTGAAACTTGGCCAGGAAGTGGCAGACCATCCCATTTACATGTAGTGGTGAGGTAAAATGAGTACGGTAAATTCGGTGTAGATTTTTCCCATTTAGATACATATTTTTGTCATAAAACTTGTAGCATGCTCTTTTTAAACATCATTCCAACATTTCTGTGAAATATGACGAAAATCTGTCCACGAGCACAAGTACGAATCATAAAAACAAAATCGTGTTCATTCATAGACCTCAGTACAGTGTGACTCAAGATGGCGGCGGAAGGCAGTCACACTGACACACCATTGACAGCCTGCCTGAGGCTGAAGTTAGGGACAGCTATTTCTTACAATTTCATGGCTGAAAATGAACTGCATTAAAAGACAATTGGCAGTTTAAATTGATTTGTTAGAATTGAGTGTTATTAAATAACATTGTGAAAAATTTCATTGTATTGTGAGCTCTAGTTTTTAAGTTGTGTGAATTCAAAATTCATAAAAACATAAAAATCCATCCATTTTTCGATGGTACGGTGCCGCCGCAATTTTGACTAAGTCAGACAAAATATTTTCAATTTTCAACACTCACAGTTTCAAAATCCAAGACTGTGCATCAGTCAAATCTTGATTTTTCCGTAATATTGGGTAAATCTGTGCACAAGACACATAGTTTAATGATTCCATGTGAAGTAAAAAAAAATTATGGGTTGCCAAACTTGAAGGAATCGGCATACTTTGAAATAATTTTAAAATTTGCCGAAAATTGTCCGCGAAAAAATGGCACTTTTATTGCTTTAAAAATTCATAACTTTTGATTGGATACAGCTATTTGCATAATTTTTTTTTTATTTTTCTTCTTTTACCCCATTCTTGCTAAAAATCAATTTAAACTGTGTGTATAAACAAGAGAAAAAAATGGCTTGGCCACCCTAATATAAGAGCAGTAGCACAATGCACATATTGCCACAGCCTAGGAAATTTATACAGTTAAAAAAAGTAAAATGCACATATTGCCACAGCCTAGGAAATTTATACAGTTAAAAAAAGTAAAATGCATATATTGCCAGAGCCTAGGAAATTTATACAGTTAAAATAAAAAGTGACTACACACCAGACAGGACCAAACACATTCTAACATACAGATTGCACAGTAGCACAATGTTCACTTTGCCACTGCCTAGTAAAATTATACAAGAGCTAAAAAGTGACCTGGCGCTCCACTAGAAACACATCGCTTATTCACATTCCAATGTATAGATTGAGTCGACTCGTAGCACAATACAAGTAAAGTTCTTTCTAAAGTTGAAGAGTATGCTGCTAGCCATCTGGCAAAATTTTCACACGTTGTGTTTTTCCAGCTATGTTACTGTCCATTATTGTCCACGAGGTATGTTGCCTCAACTGTGTGTATCCACTTGTGTGATGATAGCACGCGCCGGCTGTTGAATGCAGCGTCGCACTGGTCGCACTGGAACTTCTTTTTCTCCGTATGAAACTTGATATGTCGATTGAAGCCCTCCTTTGTGCTGTATTGCTTCTTGCAGTACGGACATTCGTGCGGTTTCTCCCCCGTGTGTCTTCTCATATGAGTCTTCAGAACGTTCTTCTGGCTGAACGACTTGTGGCATACATCGCATTTGAACGGTCTTTCTCCCGTATGACTTCGCATGTGGCAAACAAGGATACTATTGGACTGGAATCTCTTCCCACACAGCTGGCAGTAGACGAGTTGTTCCCCAGTGTGTAGCTTCAAATGGCGACGGAAGCTGCTTTTCCACAGAGTCTTTACCCCGCATATTTTACACGTGTACACTTTCCCCTCATCATGCATGCGCATATGGAATTTCATACTGCGTCTGTGCATAAATTTCTTCCCGCATTCAAGGCAGTGGAAACATCTTACACCTGCTTCCCACGTTTCGGTATACTGTGGTGTGTTGGTGGGGTCAAGTGTAGCACCGCTTGTGTCCTCCTGCGGGTACTCACTGACGCCAAGTTCGACATGTCCTGCTGGGTGTCCCTGTACAGCGCCCTCATGGTTCTGTACAATGCCCTCATGGTTGGAATTCTGGACGTGATAAAGAGCTGAATCATACTGTAGATTTGGAGAAACATTCTGAAACTCTGTCTGGCTGCTAGATGCATGGCCCTGGTCAATTTCAATCTTTATGTTTTGCAGTGCACTTTCCCCTTTGCTCTTTGACCTCACAAAATCAAAGGACCTGCCCAGAAGGGATACACTTTCAATGAATCGAATTTCATCTTGTGACTTTGTCCCTGAATTATCTGCATTTGAAATTGAGTCAATTTCTACATTATTGTTTCTGCCAGGTACTTCAACAGCGCAAGTTGTATCTTTTACAGATGTATTACCTTCTTCACAATCCTGTCTTACTTCAGATTTAATTCGTAAAGCGTGATTGCTACCAGCATCTTCTGAGCACGTTTCGGAACGCTCAAGATGTAACGGGGAACTCCTTTCATGCATTTTGGTACGGAGGTATGATGTGTCATTGAGCTCAGAAATGCGATGTTCAGAATGAGTCGTTGCTGTGTGGGTTGACACAGAATTGGACGCTGACATCGGAATGCCACAAGAAAGAGTTTTTGATATTTCAGAGGACTCTAAGCTATCGCTGTCGTGTACACAGTGTTCGGTAATGCCTTCCTGTTGAGCAAGCTGAGATTGTCGGCCATATTGGTCACATGGAGGAGTCAGTGCCTGCTTTGTTACACAATCACCCAATGATCTATCATCACGACAAACAGTTACTGGATCTGAACCACGAACCAACTCATGACGGTCATTCTTGTTCTTCCGATTGATCCTGTTTTCGTAGGAAGCAGCGCCCTCTATGAGCTCAGAGTCAGCATACGACGCCTTTCGGACTCCAAATCTCTTTGGTTTTCCCATTTTGAATCTCCTGGATGCTGTTTTCCACATGCTGGAAATTGGTTTCTTGGGTAGTTGAAAGCGCCCCCAGTGTTGGCTGTCTTCCGTTTGGGCTGGTGTGCAACTATCTCCCACCTCTGGGCTTGATCTCTTAACAGGTTCATATGAGTAAACATCTCTATTGGTGCTTGTAGTACTTTGCTTTGGGTTGTCATGTGACGGCAAATTATTTGATAAGTTGTTTTCCATTTGTGTGGGGATATTCAGGGATCTGGAAGGCTGCAGTTTGGTCGCCACTGGTTGTATGTGGTTACTTGGTGAGGATAATTGTGGAACATCCATCGGTCTTGATGACTCCATAGTCACATTAACAGCTCCATACTGACAGAGAAAGTTCAATAGGGTTCTTTTGTCTGCAACGTGAAACAAACAAGTATTAATCCATCGAATATCACACTGAGAAAGCGTAATATAAGGTTATTACAAAAGTATCGCAAAGGATGCACAAGGACATAGGCGCAGCATATTGCCTGATGCGAAGCAGTCAACAGTGAACGCAGAGAGGCAACTGCTGAGGGTGGGGTTGGGTCCCCTGGTCACAGTAGATGTTATGGAATGTGTGTTCTGTTCGGCTTTTACAGATCATGCAAAATTCTATTGTTCTCAATAGTAGATGTGTAATAAAGCATTTTATATCTTACACTGTGGGATGATTTTATTGATATTCTCTTTTGTCAATGACCAAAGTTACGGTTCATCTACACTGCACTGTCATGAAAGGAATAAATGCCAAATACTGACTAGCGTACATTGTGTTGGTTGCATTGTGATGTAGAGAAGTATTGTACTATTGCTAAATGTATTTTCAGAGAGTCTCCAATCATAAAACCAATGCACTAGAAACATGATTCCTCAGTTTGGTGTCAATACCCTTCAAACCTTAGAAGTATTTACTATATCTTGAGTATATTGTGAAAAGACATGGTGGGCACACATATCATAATACAGTAAAACCTGTCTAAACAGGACCATTCAGGAACTGGGAAAAATGTTCGGTTTCGAGAGGTGTTTGGTTTATAGAGTTCCTTTTAACATAAGAGTTCTATTGGAATGGGAGTGGTAAAAGGATTAAGTTTAGACAGGTTTCCAGTTTAGACAGGGTTCGGTTTAGACAGGTTTCACTTTATTCATTTAGATTTAGCAAAACTGAAGGAGACAGGGCCGATACTTGAAAATTTCATAAATCAACATAGTCCTAGGGAGTATAGCTTCTAAACAAAGCTATGGGATGGTCCACCTAGGCAAACACAATTAATTCACAATAACCCCCGCCGCAGGAGGGTATATATGAGATTTTGGTACAATGCGCGACATATAGCACGAGCCAATAGGCGAGTGCTATATGGAGCGAATTGTACCAAAATCGAGTGTACATGTATACCCGACTGCGAAGGGGATTATTGCTATTATATTATATCAACTTGCGTGTCTTTGTTGTTTTACTTGGGTATTTTCATCACTCTAAGCCCCAAATGCAGAAAACGGACGTCTGAGAGATCGAACGTCGGAAATTCTGCGCCCGAGACCGAGCATTTTTATAAGTTGGGGTTTCGTACAGGCACACAGTATCCTACGATAAATACGCATTACGTTCATATCGACATTGCATTTTATTCGCATGCAACACGAACACTATACTTGTCAAAAATACCTGCTGCAGTCACACAGAAAATGGGTCAAGAGTTCAAATCAAAAGAAAAAAGTAACAATTTTTTTCGTAAATTTACATAAGAACAATAGTCCTGGCTTTTTTGGCATACTAAAAATAGATTTGTCTCATTCTGTACCGCATACACGTATACGGTATATACGTCGACGGTCGCGACATTCAGAGGTGGCACAGTGAAGTTACAGGATCTATTTTTGATGGATAATTTGGACGTTAATTGTACCAGAAAACAAGCAGTTTTGAAATAATCCGGACTTGCGATGACTGCAACTGTGATGAACAGTTGTGCAGAGTGTGTTGCCCGATGCAGGGAGAGCTGGACGCTGACACTGCTCGTTGCATTTGACGTCAAATTTCGTCGCAGTCGCCAGGAGTCATCCCATTGTTATTTTGAACTTCTTGGTCTACATCGTTAGGACACCCCGGTCTGTTACAGCCCAAACTTTGGTAAAGAATATCTGACATACCGTTACTGTGAGGAAGTGTCAATTTATTTGTGTATGAACGAATACTATCTTCATTTTAAAGAGTGGTAGGATATATCGCGTCTCTACTCCCGCTACACATCAAGCAAAGTTCACGGTCCGCTGTGTCGCCCTAATAATTTGTGTGCATCACATCCCGAATGTACTGCTTCAGAGATGTTTTCCATCATGAATCCCGACTTATTTACACCAAGAGGTCAGTTACAGACCCACACTTTATCTGTGTATCAAAATTCGGTCTTCGGTCTTTGAAACAAAGTGGACTGTTTCAGTTTTTCTCGAGGGTCTATGGTTTAGATAGGTACGTTCAAATGCACCGACCGGGCAATTTTCGAAAATGCTGGTTTAGGGGCCCGTTTTACCACCGCTATCAGTGCTAAAACAGTATTTTAGCATCGGTGGAATGAGCTCTCGTCCAATCAGAATGGCGCATGGTAGCATGATATAATATAATTCACAATAACGGTTTTGTCATGGTCTTCAGATACCTAATACAATCAGTGGTGCCTCACACAACACCTAACAGATATGGTGTCACTGATGAAGAAGAATTTCTACGCAAAACTGTACAGGGGATGTTGTCACTATTGATAACATTAAGTTAGCCATATGATACCAATCACCTGATAGTGACCTTACTTTCTGATACATAGTTTGCCAAGTTATAAATTCACCAACTTGGAGTGATTCTTTTGTTTTTACCTTTCTGTGTGAGTTGATCATCCTGCAGATGTTGAAGTAACATTTTACTGGATTCTTCAAAACACTGACCAAGCTTTTGGATTTTATCCGCATATTGAACTTCTTCCCAGATGTACTGACAGTCTGGAAAAAAAGAAAATGACAAGACATCGGTATTACCATATATATTGACACAGATTTAACCTGTTCACCCCTATTTCCTTATACATATGTTCAAAGTTAATTTAATCATGATGAGTTTGGGCTGAACCATTGTGGTGAGAGGGTTGAAAGGAGCAACAATATTACGTAATGAGGAGACACCGTTGAGGAACGGTATATCAGCGCTCATTCAGAAAGTGGCGCTCAAACAGACGACAACCTGATGGTTTTCTGACAAATTCTGGGTTAACAAAGGGTCTGCCCACTTTTGCATCTTGATGAATGTCCTTGGATGTATTGTATTTGTATCAATAGAGGTGGTCTGCATTAGGTTTGTCGGAGGATATTTGGAAACTTTCCATTTTAAATATTTAAATTATTATCCCTGATTGTGGTCTCAAGTCTTCAATGTGGTAAACCATGAGGGAATCAAAAATGTTTCCAACACTACAGTAGCATCGAGATGTGCCGACCTCAAGCTTCAAGGCCATTCGCAAATCGAAAGGTCAAAACTGTTTACATGTAAATTGTGCTACGCTAGTGTAGCCTACGAGTACTAGCAGCGTAGTGTGTACGCACATAATCATGATCTCAGTCAGCGCACCAGATTGTCTCCTCAGAAAATTTACCCACCAGATTACAATTTCAATGGAAAACAAAATGCTATCACAGCTCCATAATCTATCTAACATACTAGAAAAAAGGCGATCCAAGGGATCACGAACAGTCTGAACAGTGTTGTAACTTTATGCATGGAGATAGTAGGAGCTTTATGCAGCAGTCAATGTAATCCTAGAGGGACCCCCACCTCGGGCGATACGGGACAAATGTGGGGGATTAGACCGTGTTTGCCATGAAACATTGCCGATGGGGTTGGGCAATTGCCTCATAAATTGACCCCCTTGTCAGTTTCACGGACAAGTGCAGAATTCATCAATGCCCCACCCTTGGTGTGGGGAAATGTGGATTTGTTTTAGGCTGGGGTTTTCCGGATTGTCTTGCACCAGGGGGTGGGGCATTTGACAAATTTCATAAGACTAATTTCAAAATCCCCCAACATGCCCCCAGGTGGGGGAGGGGGTTGACACTGACTGCCGCATTATCGAAACTTACCTTTGGTGGTGAGGTTTGTTTCGGATTCAAAAGACCCCGGGATACCGGAATGTGCTCCTGGTTTATTCTGTTGTGATTTTCTCACATCCCCGGCAAAAACTAGACGTATCTGTCTCCTTAGAGCAAAAGAAATATATTCTGATCCGGCCATGCTGGGTTTACACCCGCAAAAATTTGCCCCTGTGCGGTACAATATCGCCAAAATCTGCCCGGAACAATGTAAGGAACACAGGTTCTGCTGCGAGCTGAACAAAACAAATGTATCCAGCTGGGTGTACATTGGAATCATGGGAAGTTTTCTGGACCCAATCGTTAGATGGCGCTCACCACAAGACCTATTTCATGGCCCGATTTTCCCCTCAAATTTTGCCTTTCAGAGACGGCACCTGTCACAAACTTAGGTATTTTAACAGAGTAGAATGACCTTCTTGTTGTTCTTGCTTCAGAACTGTATTTGATATTTTTCTGACTCCTCCTAAAACGTTAAAATGAATGAGCAAAAGTATGATATTGGAGTTCCAAGGCCTTTTGGTAGATGTAAGCACGGACCGTGATGTGAGCTTATTTCTTTTGTAATTTAATGAATGTTATTTTAAAGTTTGACTATCTTTCACAAGTAGTCATCATTACAAATTCTTTGGATTTCAGCATTAGATGTTGGGAGGGGATTTGCACAAATACATTGAGCAATTTTTCTATTGCCTTCAAAGATTTTTTTTATTTGGCCATGGCACTGATAAAACCCTCCCCCTCCAGGGTATACAGGGCTCCCATAGAGAGCTAAGCCGAGCACGTGAACACCCTACTTGAGCAAACAAAACATTAGGCTGAGCGTGAAAACGCCCTACATGAGAGAAAAAAACATTGGGCTGAGCATGAAAACACCCTACATGAGTAAAAAACGTGTTGCATTGTGGGTATTTTCAAGATGGCAGCCGCCATGACAGCCTGCACTGAAAGCTCTGGTGAGTACATATTTTGGTCGATTTTACTGTCGAGAAATATTATTTGGGAAAAATAAAAACATCAGAGTATGCAGCAGTGTTTCAAGTGTCTATGCACATAGTTCATTACATAGCAGAAGCTCAAACTACAAAGATTACTTCAACACAAAATCACTTAGTGGGTTAGGATAACACATGCATTGCCTTATAGCTCTGCATGGCACGGCTGTGTGTTACCGGCGTTATACGGTATATGGTGGGAGGCCGTATAACGCTGGTAACACACAGCCCTGCCATGCAGAGCTAGCATTGCCTCTGAACATAGAGCTACCAATGCTCTGAAGCACTGCAAGAACTTTCTTACACACTGCACAGCCGGCAAGCGATGCATGTAGTACACTGTACAGCTCAAATGTTTTGGAAGTTTACAGCTACAGTCATTCACCTACTTCGAGTTTTAGTGCTGAAGTAATTATTACAGTTTGAGCATCTGAGATGTAATGAACTGTGCATAGACACTTGAATGCATAATGCTGAGTCAGATTGTGTCCTACACATACATTAATATGATTTAAAATATGTCACTTTTCATTCAAGATAAGGATTAATTATTGAAAAAAGTCTCCAAAATATCAATGTGCTTGCTATTTGTCGTGCATCATGTGCATGTTTGTGTGAGCTTTACTATTTAGCAGAGAATTAGAGAGCCATTAAAGGCAGTGAACACTATATTAGAGAAAATACATGTATCATTGTGCTAATGATGGTAACCTTCACCTACCAATGTAAGAATAGCTACAGGTCAGAGAGATCATCAGCTTTATTAATGCTGTGAATATTTGGAATTCCATTGCCCATCTATTCGAAACAGTCAAACTTGTCGACTTTTAAATCAAAATTAATGAATATCTTTTCATGATGTACTGTATGAAGGTTCAGATCTGGATTAGCCTGTCATAGTCTTTGACATTTTCTTTTTTACTCTCTACTGCTCCTGTATTTTTCTAGAGGTCCAAATTTTAAATTAAAGTACAGGTAACAATAGCTAGCTGTTGTGATGTAACTGTCTTGTTAGCAGAAACTAATCAAATTTGTACTCAGTACTTCACAACAATCTACAGCTGAACTTGACATATATCATCAAAATTAAAATATTTTATAACTCATGACAGCTTCTCTTTTGTTTTCCAGAACCACTTGTTTGAGAGAAAAAACAGAAGATGAGCAAGACACAAACCAGTTGGGATGTCTCACTTAGATGAGGCAGCAAAAAAGGGGGGGAGTTTTTGACACAGGGTGTTTGACATTACCACAATCTCAATGGGAAATTGAATTTGTTGATTAGAATTGGAAAAAGTTGGAAAAAATTAAGGTCAGAGGATAATTTCACCATCAGAACAGCCAGTATGGCCCAGTGTTGCTGGCTTTTAGCACATGCATTTTACATGTAAGAAGATACAGTGCTTGACTTATCACATTCATTTATTATTTTGGAATAATTGATGAATCAATACAGCTTTTCTTTTCTAGTAATTGCATATATGCTATATTAGTAGTTGAAGACCCTGGGTTATTGGCACAGATAGTTTTTGGCACTAATCAAAATGGCAAAACTTGTAAAACTTGATAATAAAATCATATTTGAAGACATTGTGTAACACATTAATCAAGTATGTCCTCAGTCTTTTTTATGTTGTCAAACACAGATTCTAGCATTTTGTGTAATTCCAAACCTAACGCCAGAGCAAGCATGCTGAGGAGAATGCAAGAGGACTTGCCATGGAAGTCAACAAAAGTTAATGTGTTTCTACTCATTGTAACCAGTAATGATTTGATCACTGAGGTGTAAATCTGATAAACATAATTAGTTATTGGTAGCCCCTGCCTGCACTATCATCCTAAATCCAATCAACAGAGGGTCATATTCTCTGATTGACTTCCAGGGTAAGCCAGTTGCATATTGTCTACGGTTGGTTATCCAGTACCAGGTTGGAAGCAATAGTGCAAAACTTAACTTGGGTAACGTCAAGAAATGCAAAGATGATACTAGACGAGGTACCGGTACATATACGATGAAATGAAAGTAAAGTTAAAAATAGTGATTTCCCTTCAATTCACCAGCTCTCTCACATTTTATGAAATACCAGAAACTAATAATATTTTATGGAAAAGATTTATTTTTCACTTATATATTCAAATATATTTACTTCTTGCGAAGTAAATGAAATCATGTTATTGAAACTAAATAATATGAAATAAACAGAATATAATAATATAGAACTGTATGAAACAGTAAGTGTAGCCCTTTTCTTGAAAGAACACCTCTCCATAAATATGCCAATAAAACTCACTGACCGAAGCAGACTTTGGTGCTGCAGAATACAAAACAAGACCATGTTGGCTTTTACTCTACTAGGATAAATACAGCTGACAGAAAAGCTAACAGATTCCTTTTCTGCCTTTCTATTTATAGAATAACAGATGATCTACATGCCTTATCGAGCGAAAAACTTGTAGAACAATATACAAAACTGTCTTTTGTTAAATAATTTAGAGATATGATAGTGTTTACTGGAATGTTAGAATCCCTTCATTGTCATCAGTACCATTCACTTCATCAGCTGTTACAGTTTCATTGTTATTGTTGTCATCTGGGATTTGAGTGGCATTCTCATGCAATGATCTTCCTCTGACAAGTTCACCCATGGCCATCCGTACAGCAAGGTATGTACCTTGAGAGTTTCATGCTGTTGTAAATGAAGGAAAAGTTTAGTTTTTGAACCACAGAAATATGATCATTTTTCGCAGTTTACAGAAAGGTTTAGCTTTAGTATTAATCGTGAATAAAAGTATAAGCACATCCTTTGTACATAATTTGAATGGTCTTCAGTAGACTTGAGTTATTGGAGCTGGCTAGTCGAGGACAAAATCTGTTTACGACCCCAAAGATACTCGTAAACATGCACATCCATTGCTTCAGTCTCTTGTACACAGTTTACAGCACACTGTGAAGTAAAGTTGTAGCAGTTAATCACCCACTGAGCGATTTTGTGTTGAAGTAATCTTTGTAGTTTGAGCTTCTGCTATGTAATGAACTATGTGCATAGACACTTGAAACACTGCTGCATACTCTGATGTTTTTATTTTTCCCAAATAATGCTTCTCAACAGTAAAATCGACCAAAATATGTACTCACCAGAGCTTTCAGTGCAGGCTGTCATGGCGGCTGCCATCTTGAAAATACCCACAATGCAACATGTTTTTTACTCATGTAGGGTGTTTTCATGCTCAGCCCAATGTTTTTTTCTCTCATGTAGGGCGTTTTCACGCTCAGCCTAATGTTTTTTTTGCTCATGTAGGGTGTTCACATGCTCGGCTTAGCTCTCTATGGGAGCCCTGGTATAGTAACTTTTATTTCTACAATCAACACTATTTGAAAATAATTTGGGAGAATAGGATATTGTAGTAATAATGAGTTTAATCAGCAAATCTGAGCTCATCTACTTTTCTTTTTTGGCAATTCACTTATTTTTATGGGTAGTTTGTAATATTGCAACTTTCAGCTATAGGGCACCTAACACTTTTGATTAATTTGAACAATTACAAGATCCTATTCTCCCAAATTAGTCCCAATGTTTTTAATATTGCATTTTTTTTATTTAAAACAATTTTTCTTCTATTGGGTTAAGGATGATCAGCCACTAAAGTAGGATCTACATACAACTTACATCATCCCTCTATCTGTGACATAGACCTGCTGACAGAGTACCCTCAGGGCAGTATGCACCTTGAATGTGAAAGAAACTCTCCTCTATGAAATTTACAACCAAATCAAGAATAATGAGCAGGAGTTTTAACACAGAATTTAGTCCCAGAGAAAGAAATTACTGAGAATTTACCGATATTCAAAATGGCCGCCATCCCTATGTCAAGTCTATGGGGAAAAATAAACTTTGTGATTTTTGAAAAATTAAGATGGTAAATCAATGCAGGAAAGTCCCTATGCATCCTTTGCGGTATTTTCATAATAACTTCATATAATAATCAACAACCATGGTCAGTACACAGTCATACAGAACTCACACACATGAATTTCTGTGAGAAAGACAACAAGGTATATTCAATCTGTATATATTCCTAATTGTTTAAACATCTCAAGTTTTCTCATCACTTTTATCTGCGTGGAGGTTCATCTATACTACAGAAAAGGAGTAATAAAGTTTCATGATGAAAGGCTGACAGGAGAGATATAAAGGCCCAGTAACTGTCACTGTTTACAAATGTTTGTCAATATTTGTTTCGAGTTCCTGCATCGTCCAACAGCATATTGAAATTCCCAGTAATCGACTGGTCAGCATCAGCCGTGTCGTCCTGTGTTGTGAATACTAAAAGAAAAGTTGGCAGTTGATTTCAATGCTCGATAACAGTGCACGTCATAAATTCCATGCCAACCTGACAAACCAAACATTTTGTATTTTGAAAATGCTATCCAAAGGCAACAAAGAACAGTAGTTGATAAACAAAACAAAATACTCAAAATTTGCCGACAAGCTACAGACATGCTAGCTTTAATTAAAATAAAATTATACTTTGTCAACTGTGATACTGTCATGATCCTGCAAGACATAATTTCGAAATCGTACTGCAGATACTGAGTTGTACACACTAAAATAAAATTTGCATAAAATCTGCATAAATGTAACAATATCCACAAATGGGCATCTCTAATACAATCCTTATTTCATATAGCACCATAAAGCTGAATCATAGACCTTAAGGATGTACGAGCGGTACGCGCGCGTGGAATTTGTCACTTCCCATAGGATTACATTGAAATTTGCTGGAAAATCAATTTCTACTATTGTCATTTTCATGAAAATTTGCACAAAGCTCAGTCTAGAGAAATAAATAATAGTGATCAAATAAAATGATATGGTCACCGCGCTAACTTTTGAGATAAACAGCATTGAATTATTTCGTCCATAGAAAATGCATTGGTGAAAAAATGCTGACTCAGCATTTTTTCTCCTAAATGGCAAAATTCAGAGTCTTGTATCTCAAAAACGAGCGCGGTGACCCCTATATTTTATCACACATTTTGATAATACTTACAAAGGAGAATCCAAAAATCGACAATTTAGAGAAATGACATTACTTTTAATTTTACCGATCGTACATCCTTAAGGGTCTATGGCTAAGTACACAATATCTTTCAAGGTATACTGTCTTTTGGTTCTCTGTATATGCCCCTTCTTTTTATTTAATGCAAGGATGTGGCTCTTGCAAGGTATGCTAGAAAATCTATTCAGTTTTCAAGGAGTTATATACATAAGAGTTTGCTCTGTCCAATCATCTATGCTTGCACGCATACTGGTAAAGGGGTACAAACTCAGTAAATTTGCGATGTATCAGCAAATTTGCAGTAACTGTAGTTTCAAAAACATTCAAAAGTCGTACACATTCCTACGATGTCACCATGGAGAGCAGAGTGTCTCCAAGTCCGAATTACATAATTATCATGATGTATACGCTCAAAAATGACATCATGATCATGCATGGTAGAGTTTAAAAATGTTGAATACCTCTCCCCCGCTATTAAGCAATTTGAATCACTCGGTATTTTCTTAAAATCTGCTAAAACTGGCATTAATAATTTACCAATGCTGTAAATATTAATATTTGACACTCTCAAACACCACAACAATTGCAACACAGTGCCCTTACAGTGTATGATAGATTAGAAAAACAGATGGGTGTCCAATTTACATATCAATGCATAATTTGCATATTCTTTTGTCATGTAAATACATGCTTTTGAATGGTTATTAAAATATGAATAGATTGCTCTATAAATAGAGTGGTGATCTAACCCTAAAAATCCCCTTGTGGATAACCTTTGAACTGATTGGTTACTTCAATCTTAGATATCTGATTCTTGACCAATAAGCAGACCTGGTACAAATATCCTAAAATGTGAAGCACTGCCACATTTACTTGTAAGTTTTGTTATGCTTGTATGCATCACCTCATTATAAAAAGAAGCCGTGACCAGAAACAAACTTTTTTTTCACCATGTTTAACATTTTCACTGGAATTTCAGGTAGCAGAATTAAATCCCAGTGGATAGTTCACTTTCACAGTAGACAGGAAATAGAAAATTAACCCTTTTGCAGCCAAAGCCAATTTTTTTGCCTGGATAAGAATAAATCAGGCATTTTTTTCGAATTCCGACAATTTTTTTCAGATCTTTTCCACAATTTTGAATAATTAGTGTAGCCAATGAGAAAATATGTCCATTTGGTTCAAAATTATCAAAAAAAATTAATAAAACTTTGTAATAAAATTTTGCGGGAAAAATTACAGCACTCAAAGGGTAAACAGGATCTTGAATGCTAAATAGTGCTGATCACAAACGATGTAATTTTTTCTCTCACTAATATGCATAAATAAATATTTGTACGCATTTTAAGCACAACACCGAAAATAAAGCCTGCAAATGTTACAATGGCTACTAAAAGTCACACTAATTCATATGAATTTATGGCTCAAACTACAAGCTGGAACAACAGCCACGCATGCAACGACAAAATTTGTCCGAATTTTAGGCAATGTCTGCAAACACAGTGTGGTCTATGTGTAAAATGTATTGTTGTTTATATTTGAATTCTAGTGTGGACCAGAATTCACTTGTCAACAATAACAATGCAGTGTACACACGTACAGACTGAGTTGACAAACTGAATACTGCTCAACATAGGGAGTATTGCAAGAAAATATAGTTGACATTACGAAAAAAATTGTGAAAAAATCATCCACAGGTAAAGCTAACGCAAGTGTAGAATCATGAAATGATCAAACAGTTTGTCTTGTTATTTGAATGCTTTTGAATGAAAGCATCCCGAGGGACAGTACTTAACAGACATAAATATATATGACATATATACAGATAGACAAACAGTACACACATACGGTACACACACACAAGTACATTCACAAATACTCAGGATTACAGATGCAAACACAGCTTAGACAACAAAAGTGATTTTGCTCCTTCCAAAATAGTACAAAGACATATCGGTATGCCATTTGCCGTCAAGCATCAATATATGCAATTTCACTCTTGCTTTGCCCGTAGCTTGTCCAAATATTCCTGCCCACTGATTCCACCAGTATTCGTAATGCTCTGGAGATTGGACAGGGAAAGTTCCTCTATCGGATAATCATCATCCTTATCCGCATTAGCAGTGTTACGAGGCAATCTTTTTTTTCTTTTGTCGGTGATGCCAGGTTGCTTTTTGCTACTATTCTTGGTGCGTCTTCTATGTTTGGTAATTTTGACATATTCCGCATCTTGATTCATCACGTCTACCACCGGACACACCATTGGAACCAATGGGAAAACATCACCCATATAACTATCCGGTATGCTTTGAAGTGGGTTGGATGGCAGAAACCTTGGAATCGTTTTCCCTTCCGTTCTGCGTTGCTTGGTCGATCCAATACTATTTGCATTTCGATCCAATGCAGAAGTTTGTTTGTAAAGGCTCAAGTAGTCTTCCGGGCAAAACTGATTTGTTGGTGAGATGTACTGTGCAGGCCTGTTGACGCCCAAAAGTGATGAAAACATCCCCATAGGATCCGCAAAGTTCATGAACGTCCTTGCTTGACTATCGTTCACAGATGTACAGTTTTGGTATGAACTGCCTGTCCTATCAGAGCAATCCTGTCTTTGTGGCATTGAAAGCCATGGTCTGTGAAATGTATCGGATCTGGCTATTGGCTGACGAGCTATTTCTTGCTCTTTTTGAGCTTTGCACTGCTCACATCCGCAGGGCAATTTCTGGGCACAATTATCTTCATGTGGGACTCCTTGCACCATCTGTCCGACCATCCGAGCTGCATTATTGATGCACATACCACCAGTGTCAATTTGGTTACTCACCATGGCCTTCTGTGACCCTTCCACCATATATGGTGAAAATCTCATCTGATAGTTTGACCTGACCAAGCGTTCAAGCTCACTGTTTGCGTTTCTCTGCTGCTCTGTCCTGAGGGCGCTCTTCATTTCATCACTGTGAAATTTGAGATGGGTGATGAACATGTCTCTTTTCCTGTAAGCGGCACCACAGGTAATACATCTATAGCCAAACGGAAGTTCCCCGTTTTGCTGAGGAGTTGGGAGTACCATGGGATGAGGTAGGCTGTGGTCAGCCAAAGGCAGGTTACCCTGAAACGCTTCATGCATTGCACTTGCAGATGGCAGTGGCTGGTTAGTCCCGTCAAGCTGAGTGAGCTGCAGATGGACCAAATCACTAGGGTGCAACGGAATGCTAGCATTACGTGGCAGTGGTAGTTGATGGCTAGGAGGAGACTGCTCCGTTGACATGGCATCGTATGGGTAAAGTTGACTGACCCCCTGATCAGTTTCCGAGGTGAGACGACTTGTTTGTTGGGACAGGTAGTTAAGATGAGGATCTTTCCAAGCAGTTGGTGCTGAGTTAGATTGACGGCTTGGATGAGTTTCATCACTATGCTGAGGGGGCCTTCTACGGAGTTTGTAACCAGAGGTGGACATCTCTGAAGACTCTGTTTCTTCGGGAGCTGAGGAACCTTGGTCCAGAATTTCATCATCAGTACTATCGGGCATTTCTGCGTCTTTATGTGCATACCACCATTCGTCGTATTTGTTTGCTTTTCTGTCACTTTCACATATCAGCTGATTTCCGCGCACTGTGTACACCATCGGTTTTCTCTTTCTGGAACCTGAATTGCTCTTCCCTGATTTTCCGTGCGTTTTGTGTTTATGTTTTTCACTTGACGTCTGTTTACTTGTTGCATCTTCCCTAGTAGGTGTGTGTTTATCTGCGGTATGCTTTCCACTTGGTCGTTCTGCACTGTCAGGAAATGGAATAGTGTAAGCTTCACGTTTGATAATAGAGGTGGGATGTACTTCCTGTTTGATGTTGCATTCCGGGCTTTCAAATGAAAATATGCGGGCAATTTCCTCTTTGGTTTGTTCTGGTCTACCATCTTGACCTGGTCGTTCACGGAGAGATATAGGAACAGCTGTGTAATGTTCAGAAATAATTGTAGAATCATTTTTGCTATTACACAGATCAGGCTTCTCCTGTTTGATCTGAACTTCCTGGTTTTCAGGCGAAAACGTCCCAACAATGTCTACATTGGTCACTTCCTGTCCACCATCTTGACTTGGCTGTTCCCGGGGAGACATTGGTATTGCTACATAGTGTTCACACAGGTCATCGTAATCTTGGATTTCATTCTCCACACCTTCATTTTCACCCCTCTCGGCGTTTCCCTCCTCACTGACACACAAGACAGAATACGATGATTCTGAAGATTCTTCTTTGATCCGCACTCCACTCTCCACTCTTGCCTTCTCAGCACTTTCTGCACTTCCCTCCCATGCGGATCACTGGACTGGATTGAATATGCGGATTGCGAAGGCTCTTGTTCTTGTTTCACCTGCACACAAGGGGACCCCTCTCTTTCGCTGGTTGCTTTGTTCTTCTCTTCTATTTTTTTCAGATACATACTTGCTAGGTTCCTCCTCTGTTAAAAGACACAGAAAGAAGAACCATTACATTGTGTATAATGTCAGGGCATCACTATTTAACCCTTTGAACCCGGCTATGACAAAAATGTCCACATGATGTCATTAGGGTACCAGGGGGTCAGGGTGCAGAAGGTTAAAGCTGGCATAAAACCATTCAATTTTAACCCTTTCACCACCATGGTTTGTCCCAAATCCATTGTTTTCTATGGTAAAGTTGGACCTGTATACAGGGAACTGGGGGTGAAAGGGTTAAGCAAATTTCTGTACTTATGAAAGAATAACAGCAAACTACTTGTATTGGTCAAGGTTGATACAGTAATGATGAGACATCATTCAAATATGAGCCACAAGAAAAACTGCCAACTTACAAATGGAGAAGATGAATTAGGAATTGTCTCATAAGGTTTCTTTGTAAACAGTTTAATCGCCCTGAACTGGGCCATTCTGTTTATGGGTGTTTGAACACACATATAGTTTCAGTCCAACTTGGTAGATATATGTGTTTTCATGACTGCATTCAGAGATATGTACTGTTATATTGCAGTATTTTAGACCATTGGTTTTGAAGAAGATATTTTTACAAAATGCCAAAAAAAAGAGAAAAATTCATGAAAAATACAAAACAGCCAATATTGGCATCAAATCAATGGGACTACATGAGTGTATCCTAAGGTAACTACAAACCAAGTATGACACTAATCAGATGAGTAGCTCCCAAGTTCTTGATTTTTGACCATTTTTGCCCTTTTTTCTACCTCATTTGCATATTTATGAGACTCACAGATTTATTTGAACAACAGCACATCTACATCACACCTGGCATCACTACACCAAAAATCAGCTTAACATGTGTGGCAGTTCACAAGTTTTTCATGCGGTCGGACAGACAGACATACATACATACATACATACATACCAGTACATACATTTTTACACCATGTAACATCATAGTTGCCATATATGTATGGAAAACTGGAACTAAAATACTGGTCACCTGTGCACAACTTGACTTCTGCTTGTGGCAAGACAAGGTTACGTGACAAGTATAAGGTCTGTGCAAGCACAAATTCAAGCAGTAATCTCCACAGCTTGGAAAAACAGAGACGCTAATTTACATTACAATGTATAATTTGCATTTTCTTAATATAGTGACAAATTTTGTACAGCTATTAACATATGAATAGATTGTTCCAAAAATCAGAGGGGTGACCAATCCCTATTAAAAACTCCTCTTAAACAGGAACTTCCCTTACAAAAGCCCAATTATCATAAATCTACACAAATTTTAAAAAGTCACAATACTGATCGGCTGTGCCTTCTTTGATCCCAGTATCCCATTATTTTGCCATCTTTCATTGTCATTGAATCTTGCATATGATGTCTGTGAATATACAGCGACTAAACCTGAGTTGAAAATAAACTGAAAAAAATGTTCTGTTTTTTGTCGGAGAACGCATATGTTTCAAAATGTGTTCCCTGTACAACCATTTGACCCCTCTTTGCATATGTCACGAAAGTGCCCATTATGATTATTCAAATTTCTCATACGGTCAAAGCAATGCTATGAGAATTCAGAAACTCCTGCCCAGTGTATGCAAATGACTGCGTCATCGGTAATCCCCGTATTGTGTGCCCATGGTTCTGTAACTTCCTGTGACTGGTATATTAAAGGTCTGTACAAGCACAAATTCAAGCAGTGATCTCCACAGCTTTGAAACACAGAAGTTAATTTACAATTTGCATATTTTTTTATAGTGACAAATTTTGTATAGCTATTAACATATGAATAGATTGTTCAAAAAACTGAGGGGTGACCAATCGCTAAAAATCCCCTTATAGCCTGGTGCAACTTAATCCAAAAATCTAGCAAAATATCAATATAATGATTGCAATTTCCAAGGAAAACAAAAGACAGAAACACTTCTTAATCTCCATAATTAATCCCGATCCCGGACCTTTTCGAGCCGGAGTTTAATGGAGAACCTTTCCAAGTGTAAGACTGTCACTATGCCATGCCTGGCTGAACAGAAAGTTTTGACCACATGCAAGCTTTGGTAATGGAATATCGGTTGGCGGTGCCTTTCATGTAGATAGGGATAACAGCTTTTGTTTACATTATACCAATGTTTATTTGTTATAAGTAAGCAAGTTAGAGAAGGAAAACTCCATTTTGTCTAGAGGTCAAAAACCAAAATCATTGATTTGCATTCAGCAAAGGGGTAATTTTTAACTTTTGCAGTTTAATATGTACAGTTGTCATTTTTCACCCAGAAATATCCACACTTTATGCAAGTATCCAAAGTTATCTTGATATCACAAAATGTCAACATAGTGTGACTTTGTCCCTTTGTAAGTTTATAGTGTATATACATTGCCAAAAGTTTGTGACAACCCAGATTCTAGACTAAAACTTTCACTAAAGCTCCTGTATGTCTTTACCTGTACATCATTTTTGTCATCTCTGTAAAATCAGAGTTTCTTGTTCATCTCTAAAAACTGAGTCAAAATCCCCAGTTTTCAACCTTGCAACAAAGTCTGTGATGTTTCATTACAGACACTAGTTGTACACTGTATGTCATTTGACAAGTGAAATGCCCATGGACCAGACGAGATGTATGTATACTCACAATTGCGTAACACCATGTGATGTGGTTGCCAGGCCAATATCAATTGATGGAGTAAAATATTTAATATATACACCTACCAAAAATATAACTATAGTCTCTGTATTATAATTACAATGCTAACTTATGATAATAATTTTATGTCCAAGTACAGAGTTTGTAAATCGCTGAGGCTTCAAAAACGTAAATGTGACGATTCAGCGAGTGACAGCTAACTAGCTAGTGCTGCACAGTGAAATTACTACAATGCATTGAATTTCTGGAGGCCAACTAGCAGAATCGTTTTACGCTACGGATCTGCCTTGTCGCCCGCTGTGCTGATATTCACAGGCCTTGTAACTGATACCCCATCTTGGCCTGCAGATTAGCGATCAGCAGCTCTGTTTGATGTTCTACTTAGGAATGCGCGGCAGAACTCCTCGGATTTTCACAAGTACACAACATCTAACAAAAAATAGTAACATCCCAGCATCGTTTTCGTTAAACTAGGCTACACAGAATCCGTCGCATTTCGGTCAGTCAACAGACATCATTTACGTTTACGGATATATGAACCTACCTAAACAGCAATGCGCTACTGAATAAGTGGAGGCGAGCAAATAATCTGATGACGTAATAGTACAGTATTACTACGGAGTTCTTGTCGAGACTTCGTCTTTCGATGTGCGAGTGGCGGTCAGTTTCAGTTTACACAGCTATTTGGTGACAAAAGTTACAGTCCGATCAATTCTTGACGTTACAACAATCCAACGATTCGTCGAGTTCAGCACGAAACACGCCCAGAGTACAGCCCTCTGTTGCCTGAGCTGGCGGCCCGTGCTGGCAGACCTCCGTTGGTATTAGGATCTCAACCCACGCTGGCTGGAACTGATACGGCAAAACGCTACAGGACGCAGAAAGCTACAGAGGGCGCGCTCCGAAACCATCGAACCAAAATCACCGATGTACTTCTTTCTGGGTCGGAAAGCACAATTTTGATAACAATACCAATATCAAAACATTCGCACTTGCAGAAATTGAAATGATAAAAATGCAACATCAGATATTATATACTGTATCACTTCCTTTGTAAAATATACAGTTTGGAATATTAGAAATTCAGCTACTCTTTGTGGGATTAAAGTTACCCTCTCAAATCCTATGCTATACTTTCTTCTAGGATAAATGCATTGCTTTATGCGACGATGATCGCGATACTGATGATTTTATCACAAAGTTTTCAAGCCTTGTAAGACCATTCTCGCAAGCCAGAGCATTTTTTCCATTTTTCCCTGCTCTCGCAAAAAAAAAATACTTCGGCGTTGGGTGAAGAGACTCGCCGAAGAGGGCGTGGTGTACGACGATGTGTAAGACTTGAAGGAGAAGGATGTGCCCGAGCGCATTCATATGATATCATTTTTTTCACATATTCTCTATTTCAGACATGTTCGTTTGCTCAAAACATTCACAGTTATGTAGATTTGTTTTATTTGGCACTTTGCTGGAATGACTTTATCATATGGGTGTAAAATGTGCGAAGGTAAATTACTTCATCGACAGGTAGTCGAATTGTAACTGGATGCGAGTTGAACGGAGACCATTAGAGCCAAAAAAATTCCAGGTTTGGGTATAAACTCATTGGACATTTCGAAAGCCACGTTTTATCATAGACCCTCGAGAAAGTTTTTCTCGAGGGTCTATGGTTTTATCATCAGTGAATGAATTTAGCTACTCAAGGCAACACAGCACGGTTTGTCCAGAGAACGGAAAGAAGAGAAAGAAGAGCGGACTCATTCTTATCAATGCGGAATATATACTTGGCATCTTGCTTGATACACTCATTAAGGACACTTTCAAGAGGAAGGTCTCGCCTTTGATGTAGCTGTTTTGATAACACACACACACTCGCATCACTAAATTACTCATTGAATCTATGTTATCTAAATAGGGACAGAACAGCGGGCAGTCAGAGTTCGATGGTCAACTTTTACAACTTTGCGCCAACATCAGACAGACTAAAACAGCAGGTGACGCAAAAAGATGTCTGTAAACTAATTTACTATGTAGTATGTTTATATCTTTACAGCAGCTATCAATTTCAATGGTGACACACACAGAGACTAGTTGCCAAGTTTTACAAGCAGTTCAAATTCACGGAGAGGTGGTAAAAGAACGACGTTACTGCAAATTTAGACTCAGAGGACAGTGTTCTTTGTAGTTGAATATCAATAAAGTTCATGACTTCAAAAATAATAGAGTGATGTGTAAAATGAACAAACTTTACTTTGGTTTGCTTGTAAAACTTGCATATGTGGCCCAAAATGAACCAACGATTTTAATGAGCACGCTACACGACCGGTCGTACGACTCAATTTTCGTCGTGGGTTTTTTGTAATATGCGCCGTTCGAGTTGGTCATGACCGTTTTAAACACGCATGCGTGACATGGTAATTCCCACCAATCTTTTCCAGCCGGATATGTTGTAATTCTTTCCGACACCAGAAGTTGGACGAATTTTCACTGACTTTTCTTTCAGAAACCTTCAGTCAGTGGCGTTGTACCGGTGGCAGGTCGTGCGTAGCTTTCAGGAGAGATATTTTTGCATGTTTCTTCACGACCGGTCGACATTTTAACTAGCATTTCTTCTCCATGAATGGTTGCTGGTCGCAGCTTTATATAAATATGGATATAAAGTTACATGATATAAAGTTGAATTTTCTTGTATTTCTCCACTGCTTCAGCTACTACTCATCGCCAGTTTCCTCTTCGCAATCCGCAATAGCGGATGTAGAGCATGAGTACAGCTGGCAATGTTTTATGGGTCGAAGGTTAGCCTGCAATGTGCAGATGGCCTAAAAGCATGGTTACCTATGTACAGCCTGATGAGTGATTCCTGGAGATTCCAACATCACCGACAAATTCGCATTTTATAATTACTTTCTGGGAGGCCTTTTCATAGTTTTGTTTACCGTCTGATTTTTTAGACGTTTCATACTTCGACTCAGACAATTTGCGCATATTGTGCACTTTACGTATCATGCCTAAATCATCAAGTCATACAATACTTTCACAGTGTATGACCGTATCGACATTGAAAAACTGATTCGGGATAAAACAGAGTATTTTTTTTAAAGTTTTTCCTTCGCGCGACAGGTCGTAGGGTCGTGGCGATAAATGTCGGGAGAAATAGAATATTTTTTCACAGTTTTTCCTTCACGACCGGTCGTGGGGTCGTGGCCATGCACATGGAGAGAAGATGAAGTGTATTTTCAAAGTTTTTCCTTCACGACCGATCGTGGGGTCGTGGCCATGGACACTGAGAGAAAATAAAGCATTTTTTCAAAGTTTTTCCTTCACGACCGGTCGTGGGGTCGTGGCCATGGACACTGAGAGAAAATAAAGCATTTTTTTCAAAGTTTTTCCTTCACGACCGGTCGTAGGGTCGTGGCCATGCATGTCGGGAGAAAATAAAGTAGTTTTTCAAAGTTTTTCCTACAAGACCGGTCGTGGGGTCGTGGCGATGCATGTCGGGATAAAATAAAGCATTTTTTCAAAGTTTTTCCTACAAGGCCGGTCGTGGGGTCGTGGCGATGCATGTCGGGAGAAAATAAAGTAGTTTTTCAAAGTTTTTCCTACAAGACCGGTCGTGGGGTCGTGGCGATGCATGTCGGGAGAAAATAAAGCAGTTTTTCAAAGTCTTTCCTTCACGACCGGTCGTGGGGTCGCGACCATGCACATGCACATGAAGAGAGTGTACGTTGGCATACATCGTATCAAAGAATGATAGTGTCCTTGTAGCCTTTCTAATGACATCTACATTACGAAACAGCCATTATGTTAGTTGAATTTTTTTTGTCAACAACAACATCACGACTAATAAACATAAATAACAATACAGACAACAACTAGATTTCTTGGTTTTATGGTTTTAACATTAAACTAAGAATAGGCAGAGGTCATAGCCTGCCTGCCAGCGTCGCTAGTCTCGTCTGATTGGCATGGCGACCAGCGCGGCCTCTCACTTTGTAGGGAAATCAGATCGTTAATTTTGACACCTACCACAACGCCAGCATTTAAAAAGCACCCATTTCGATAAAGCTTACATGGAATTACCTCTCTTTAATTCTGAGTTGTGCTATCTTTCTGGTTTTGCAGTAAATTGCCCAGAACCCGGCTGATGAATTTGTGTCACAGAGAGTGCTCAGTTTGACATGATTTATAAAATAACTGAAAGGAGACTGTGGAATAAATTCACTGAGTGTCATAGTTCAACATGTAATTTACGTATGTGGTAACTGTCATGTATTTTGAGCGCATCTTTTACGTTATTTTTTCGACGGCAAACGTATTCCGAATAGCCCGGTACTGTGATCGGTTGATAGTGTCTATGCTACTGAGCGCTTGGCTGTCTGACTGTCTATGACTGGTAGTGCAGTTCTGCACGTTACAACTTTTTAATCGAGTGCTCAGTGGCATGAAAATGGTTAACTGTTGTGCAGTTGGGTGCAAAAATGACTCGAGGAAGAACAAAAACGCTGTTAGTTTCTACCGTTTTTCCACAGAACAGCTTTTTCGAAGACAGTTGCTAAATAAAGTCGGGCGAGGTACTAGTAAAATGTTAAAAACTCAAAGATAGAAGTTATGCATAACTTCTATTTTTGACAGAGCATGCTCTGCACCTTCCAAGGATTATTGTTTTATAAGGGATTTCGGGACTCTGTTGACCAGGCCTCCGCCATGGATCGAAGTTGAACTAGTCACCCTATTCGCACAAAACAAACGACGTTTGAAACTAAAGTTTACACCTATCGAAAGTTTTCAATCCAGTCTTTACATTTCAATATCATCCCATGTACGCAGAACTTCCCACCAACCTTTGTTCCGCAAACGAGACCATGTCATTCGATTCCACAGTGCACGTAATAGACTATTAAAAGAGGCATGTCAAAAATGCCGCGCACTGGTTATTTCTCCACCGCGGTCTTATATATACCATATGCTCATCCAATAAATAGTGAAGATCTCTCCGATGATTAAAAGGGTGAGTGGTAGTCATATTTGCCCTTCTTGTGCGTAAAAACGCAGGAAAATCATGAACAGTAGAAACAGCGTGCCATTATTCAAATGCATCATTTTGAACTTTGACAGGTCAGAGGTCACAAAGGAAGGTAAAGTTACGTCGGCCCTAATTCTGGTACCGGTAAGTGTGGACACGGACCGAATTTAATCCCAAAAGGACAATTATTTTGCGTCGGCCCAAATTTCAGTTGGGTTGCCAAATGGGAACAAAAATTAACTTTCTAGCCTAAAAAAACTCAGACAACAGTTTTCTATATTGACAAGATTGTAGCGATAAAAACCTTGCAACATTGTAAGAGTGTTTCTCATTTCTAGTTTATCCGACGTTTTCATTTAACAGAAAAAAAAATATAAAACTAACAACCTAAGGGCTTTGGGTCAGCAACTTTCTAGTCTAAAAAAACTCAGACAAGTGTTTTGTCGAACGAAGAAATAATTCAAAACTATAAAACATTTCTCTTCAACTCAAATCTAACCAAAATCTAAAAGTAGTACAAAATGGATCACACAACAAGTCATCGTTGATGACACAGTCCCCACTTGTTAATCGGTACTTTGATTACAGGTCCTCAAAGAGGATAGAGTCCTCTTCATTAGGTCTGTGATAAAAATACTTTGAATGAATCTGCTTGATACATGTCTGAGTTATGGTTCAGGACATGAAAAAAATCGTAACAAAATGGTCGCACAGCGGCCATATTGGATCGCATCACAAAACAAATTGATGTGCATAGCTATGACATTGGTCGATGTCCTTGTACCAACTTTGAATAAAATTGGTCAAAACATGCGGATATGCCTGAGAAATGGCTCTGTACATGAAAAAATCGTAATAAAATGGCCGCCTGGCGGCCATATTGGATCGTATCACAAAACAGATTGACGTGCATATGTATGACATAGGTCAATGTCCTTGTACCAACTTTGAATAAAATCAGTTGAGATATGCCTGAGTTATGGCTCTGTACATGAAAAATCGTAATAAAATGGCCGCACAGCGGCCATATTGGATCGTATCACAAAACAAATTGCCGTGCACAGCTATGACATTTGTCAATAAGCTTGTACCAACTTTGAATAAAATCGGTTGAAACGTGCCTGAGTTATGGCTCTGTACATGAAAAAATCGTAATAAAATGGCCACCTGGCGGCCATATTGAATCGTATCACAAAACAAATTGATGTGCATATCTATGACATTGGTCAATGTCCTTGTACCAACTCTGAATAAAATCGGTCAAAACATGCCTGAGTAATGGCTCTGTACATGAAAAAAATCGTAATAAAATGGCCGCCTGGCGGCCATATTGGATCGTATCACAAAACAAATTGATGTGCATATCTATGACATTGGTCAATGTCCTTGTACCAACTCTGAATAAAATCCGTCGAAACATGCCTGAGTAATGGCTCTGTACATGAAAAAATCGTAATAAAATGGCCGCCTGGCGGCCATATTGGATCGTATCACAAAACAAATTGACGTGCATCTGTATGACATTGGTCAATGTCCTTGTACCAACTTTGAATAAAATCGGTTGGAACATGCCTGAGTTATGGCTCTGTACATTAAAAAATCGTAATAAAATGGCCGCCTGGCGGCCATATTGGATCGTATCACAAAACAAATTGACGTGCATCTGTATGCCATATGAAGTAATCCTTCTATCAAGTTTGAATGAAATCGCTCCAGGCATCTCAGAGATATCTGCGTGAACGGACGGACGCACGCACGCACGGACGGACGCACGCACGCACGGACATGACCAAACCTATAAGTCCCCCCGGACGGTGTCCGTGGGGACTAAAAAAGTAGTAAATTGTGCAGTGGGACGTGTACTTATTTTTCAAATTTTACTTGAAGTAGACGACCTGAATGGGTTATATTTAATATATTATATTTAAGGTGTACCGACCTCAGAGTGGCCATATCGACGATTACCTTCGGTACGAACAACGGCGGCTTCGTCAAACCAGTGTAGTTGTTCAGGTCGGTAGTTTGAAATTTCTTCAACAATATCAAGCTGCCTTTCGAGATTTTGTTCAGTGCAAGCCTCAGCAGGTAACTGGGATATTTTCTTCCTTGACATCAGGAGGTGTTTGTTAAGCGCCTTTGAAATTGAGGAGACGGAGGGAAGGGTTTCTTCGGTACATACCCCATGAACCAGTAAATTCTGCCGTATCTCATGCCTATAAATGCTTGGTTTTACACTTTTGTAGTATTCAATATGCTCCAGAACATTTGCAGTCAGTTTTTTTACCGATGTTCCAGATGATTTGCCTGGCAGGAAACTGCCAGTTTTCAAGTACCGCAAAACAATGTTGTAGGCCGTTTGCTTTGAAATACCACCACGTTTACCAATTTCTGAAAATGACAGACCGTTTAAATACAACTGAACAATCTTCTCTCTCACTTCAGCTGGTGTCGTCCGGCCATCCATGTTGCGTTTTTGTCTGGTTCAACGTCTGTTTGTACAAATGTACAGATCATTACGCCAGTGAAACTGTATAGCTGCTAATTACGTGTCAGCGTATGTATACAAAGCCCCACCATGGCTGGCAATACCCGTTGAGTGGAATTCCCGGAAACATGGAAAATGGAAAATGGAACATGGAAAATCATCGTAATTTGGTAACACATTCGCTATACCCAACTTACAGACCGTAAATAGCGATCTCAACTCCCAGTAGCTCAGAGTACGTGTGAGGCGCGCGGGGATTAAGGCGCCCACATGCACCAGTCAACAGGGGCGGCCGCCATCTTTGACTTTCTCAGGGATGAACCATTTGATATCCACGGAGGGGTGGAAAATTTACGAGGCCCGGGCATTATTTTTCTTGTGGATTTATTTTTACATGGTCAAATATCTGTCTGTCTGTCTGTCTTTTCCATCCAAGGCCAAGGAGGGGTAGAAAATTGACGATTTTTACATGGTCAAATCTCTCTCTCTCTCTCTCTCTCTCTCTCTCTCTCTCTCTCTCTCTCTCTCTGTGGACTTCAGAGAATTCGTCACCACTAGAACTACAACAAAATAATATCTAGTTCACTCAGTTGTATAGTCTGATAACAGGAAATTTTGTTGATAAACACAATCCCTCGGTCCAATCATAGTCATTTGAGTGTTCACCTCTTACTGACGGCATGGAAAGATAAGAACCGTGCCTTACTTCAGAGGGCGCGTGCGAAAGATACCCACTGCGCAATTTAATTAAAATCAGCTGTTTGCGTTTGATATTTTCGCCTTCCTCGATTCGACCCCAAAACAAACCCGTCTCCCAACACTACATTCTATCGAAAAGGGGTTGCACATATCACCGACCGTCGTGCGCGACTCTTTACCAGAACATAGTGTAGTCGTATGCGTCCACACACCACAGTCCCTCGTGGGCTATTCAGCTCTGGGACTATTCGCCCCATAGACGAGTGTACAGAAGCATATGAATCTTCAGCAATACAACAAAACACCTACCCACCCCTAGGGACGGACA
The DNA here is from genome assembly GCF_041260155.1 of Ptychodera flava. Classification (NCBI taxonomy): domain Eukaryota; kingdom Metazoa; phylum Hemichordata; class Enteropneusta; family Ptychoderidae; genus Ptychodera; species Ptychodera flava. The sequence goes on from NW_027248278.1 coordinate 10,227,038, forward strand.
CATAGGCTATCCCCTATGGTTTAACTAAGTATTTGTAGCTAGTTTGATCAACGATGTTACAGTAAACCATGGACAGAATTTAGAAAGAGAGTATTAAAACAGTGGGCGCGTTTGTCGCAGTGATCAGCGATGGTCAGGACTCTCGCATAGCGCCCCAAGAACCCGAAAGTAGCGCGCCCCCATCCAAAGTTCCACAAGACGCTTGTCAGGAAGTCAAAACGGACTTGAAAACAAAACCGATTTTTTTTCGTGTAGTTTACACGATGTAGTACACATTGGTATAGCGCATAGTAAGTTTTTAGTGTCTAATCTGTCAAATCTGTCTAATTTTCCATTTTCCATTTTCCATGTTCCATTTTCCATGTTTCCGGGAATTCCACTCAACGGGCAATACCAGAAAATCTCGTTGTCTGAGTTTTATTAGACTAGAAAGTTGCTGACTCAAAGCCCTGACTTCCAGACATTGCTATCGCTACTCAAACGTTCTGATTCTGATCGATTTGTGTCAACCTGTTAGTTTTAGATTTTGTTTGAAGTCATGAACTTTATTGATATTCAACTACAAAGAACACTGTCCTCCGAGTCTAAATTTGCAGTAACGTCGTTCTTTTACCACCTCTCCGTGAATTTGAACTGCTTGTAAAACTTGGCAACCAGTCTCTGTGTGTGTCACCATTGAAACTGATAGCTGCTGTAAAGATATAAACGTACTACATAGTAAATTAGTTTACAGACATCTTGCTGCGTCACCTGATGCTGTTTTAGTCTGTCTGATGTTGGCGCAAAGTTGTAAAAGTTGACCACTAAAAGGGTAAATTGGAGAGCAAACTGACAAACCTAATTAGGTAGTGTATCAATATCCAGCTGTATCTCATCGTCAAAATCATTGGTACAAAGTATGTAAAAACGAGCTGTGAACAGAAAAGGCCGCCAAGCTTCACAACAGACTCAGCTCAGTGCAACTGTTTCACACTCACAGCCCCTCCTAGCAGGCTTAGCCAAGAATCCTTTTTCGTTCGCTTGCCTCTGTACCTCAGCTCCGACCCACTCGGAGGTACGGAGGCAAGCGGGCGAATAGGATTCTAGGCTTAGTTAATACGTCTAAAGCCGCTGACATGGTGGCTCGACTTAGACAGTTAACATTTGTTGTTGTTTGTTTGTGGGTTTGTTTTTTTTTGGGGGGGGGTTCAATTTCATTCCCCGGATGTATTTGATTGGCGATAAAAACTCCACCCACATTTTCAAGTTTTGGCTGCCATTGGACCACGATATCGAGATAGGCTAACGTAACCTTCGAATTCTCTACATGATCTACGAGATAACAGAGGGATGTGCATGATTACAAAGTAAATATTTCATTACCTATAACTATATAGCCAAATAAAGCATAACACTCCATCACTTCTTACACCAGTGTATTTTCTGATTGTCTAACGTTTTGGGGTTTCGAAAGAATGCCCGTCCTTACCGATGTCCCACTGTCCGGGGGATTCGTGCTGGAAGTACTGCCCGACGTACTGTTACTGCTTTCCGGTGGAGCCGGTGGAGAGATCTTTGGTAGAATTTTACGTAATCGTCTGGTAGACGTAGCCGTACGGTCAGAAAACGGCCTCATGCTGCTCGTTTGGATTCTCATACTCCCTTGGGGTGTTGCTGTCGCCGAAGCCCCAGACAGGGAAGGTTCGGGCAAAAATCGTTTAAAACGAGCTCTGATCACTTCACCGGCAGCAAATCTAGCCTCCAATCGTTTAGTTTTCTTCCACGCACCGATCAACAGATCGTGACATTGCCGACACAGAGGGTTGCCTGATGGAGAGGTGCACACATCACAAACGGCATTACCCGATTCATCTTCTGACGCAGGTCTGCTTTCTGTGACCGCTTCGACATCACTTGGTATCTTTTCGTGCCGTACTCTGCACAAATGATGCACAGAGTGCCCAGGGGTTTCGACGGATTGGTCGGTGGGGCTTGCATAGTTGCGTTTCCAGATCACTGCAAGTCACCGTGCACTTGTGTCTTCAATATTACATTACAGTCTGGACTGTGATTACGTAAAACTTCGACCGTTACGTTAGATCGGTAGATAAGGAGACTGCCAAAATCATACACCCTCGAGAAAAACGTTTTTTCTCGAGGGTCTATGCCCAAATTTACATCTCAACAGCTGCATCGTGTTTACGCAAAGGACCAGTAGGCGATATTAGTCATAAAATGTGTGTAAAAATTGTTTATGTTATTAATAATGCACATCGTTAACACAAATATGGAATTTCAATCGTTGCTTTATCCTTACATAAATAAACAAGTGCAATGCGTACGACAGTAGCAAATACCCTTAGAAATAGGGTTTTAATATAGTTGTGCACAGGGATGCATGATTACAGTATGGCCTTCAAAGTCTTTCAAAACTGGTAAAAGGATAATAGTTATCAATTTAGCCGTAACATTGCATTAACACACACAAATATATATATATATATATATATATATATATATATATATATATATATATATATTTGTAATTTTGTCTCTTCTCTCATCATGTAAATATAGAATGGCGCATAGTTCAATACGATTTATCTTTATTCGAGATGGTGCCGGTGCGGTGGTCCAATTCCGGCTAACATATTTCTCTATATCAATGCTACTGTTCAGGTTTTGTTCTCCAACGAAGAGTTCGAATCGCTACATTTTTTCCTCCAATTCTTTGACAGATTTGTATTCAAATAAAATTTGTTTCAAACGGACCGCAATATTATTTTTCCCATCACCAAGAGAAACAAATACGAGACTGTCCGATGCTTGACAGGTCACAGGTTGATGTCCGTGTTGAACAGCGCCCCCATGCCTACATGATAACTGTAACATCACCCACAACGCTTTGCGGTACTGTCTCTGCGCAGGTCACACGCAAGCGAGGTACAGCTTTCTGACCAAGACTGGTGTTTTGTTACGTTTTCAGTCCTCTCCTCGCAAAACTCCGCGGGATTGTTATCATGAGTTTCGCTTCAGATATCAGTCTGTCATTTCGGAAGACAGTCAACATTGTCTTCAAGGGCGAATTAGAATCTGCGCACCGACAAACTTGCACAGTGGATTCGTCTGCTAACCAACAACGTTCACTTCCGGGATCTGGACTACCGACCTCGAGCAAGGAGAGCCAGCCGACGCTATCGCCAAAAGGTTTGAAGTCTTCTTTTGTTTGTTTTTTCGCGATAATGCGAGGTAATTCTGACCTTAATGCCACCGATGACGGTTGAAATCTCCACGCTATTTCGCATGATTTTGCAAAATTCCATAGCGTTAGTTTTGTTTTGCGGATGCATTCTATTAATTATCATAATCTCGTCCGCATTAATTATCTCAATGTAATTTGCATGTAAAATTAACTAAATAATGGTTCTAATTTAGGATATGAATATTGTCCCAACGTTATGTAATTTTGTGACGTCAACGCTTAAAGAGTAAACACACTTCAACCACAATTTATTCCATTGCCTCTTTGAATTTGATCACACAAATATTTGGTCGATGGGAGTAGACGTAATATTTTGTATCATGTCATCAAAACGCTCGTATTACTGTAAACATTTTTGCCACCAACTATAATGGCTCCGAAGTGATGACAATTGTTGGTGTTAAAGTAAAAACTGTGTGCATATTTATCACAGGCAACTCTTTAATACAAAGTCATTCACAACAGCATGGTACCACTGGCAGCATTATTTAATTATGAGGAAATTTTATAACTGGTGACCTAGCTACAGAGGGGCCCTGTTAGGGTGTATTGGCGTGCTGAAAGGAGTTGAATATTTTTACACCTTATTGAGGAAAGCTAAAAGACCAAAGGCGATTATATCGAGATAATAATGTCTGCTGTTATCAGCTGGTAGATTTAGTATGAAACCATGCAATCAAATATGGTCAAAGCTATATCCAACAGATAAGCATTGTACTTCATAACTAGACTTGCCGCAAATCTGTGGGCATATGAATATCAAAACAGAATAAATTGTAGGAATGAACCTCATGAGCAGACTCTCACGATAGATGGTACACAGGCACTCAGGGTGAACACCTTGGTCAGCCAATAACTGCAGCCAGGAAAAGCCATGTGACTGGGGGCCAGTCTACGTCATGTCATAAAATAATGAAATGTAGCATCAATATTCAAATTGTCTTACAATCATTGTTTAGTTGATTTTACATGCAAATAACGAGTCATTTCAATCCCCTTCTTATGAATAGCCTATATTGCAGATGCTAGGGCTATTATCAGCACCAGATTCTTGCCGGATTTTGGCAGCTACATAATCAGGCAAAAAAATTTGATCCAAGTCCATTTTTCCTGATCAATTTGACTCTAAGGTCATCAACCTTTTCATGCATTTTAATTAAGCATAATATGTTGATCTGTCTGAGGAAGTTAGAACAGCCAACAGTGTAGTCACTGTCACAATTGAAGCTGATTGTGTTACTGCTACCAGTGGGAGGAAGCCAGAAGAGCCAAAGTCATAATTGAATCAATGCTTAATTGTGTCATCATTGTTACTTTTAGATTACTGCTACCTATGGGAGGAAGTCAGAAGAGCCAACAAAGTCATAATTGAATCAGTGCTTAGTGTCATCATTGTTACTTTCAGATTACTGCTACCTGTGGGAGGAAGCCAGAAGAGCCAACAAAGTCATAATTGAATCAATGCTTACTTAATTGTGTCATCATTTGTTACTTTCAGATTACTGCTACCTGTGGGAGGAAGCCAGAAGAGCCAACAAAGTCACACAGCTTTGGGACTGCTTTGTCAAAGTCACCAATGAAATGTTTCATCGCCTAACTCACAATACCCTATCAGACAAAGGTATGCCCCTCCCCTGTCATAAGGTTTTTATATTCCATCAGTTGTTATATAGGATTCTACATTCTAACATTGCACAGTGACACTCTTTCATAAATAAATCTGAAATTGATTGCTGTAGTTCTTACCTTTCCGCCCAAGTTTATTCGTCAGTGTTTTTACTAAGGCGGTAAATTCAATTCAATTCCATAGAACTTTATTTATCCCAAACATGGGCAATTAAAAAGTGGCTCAAAGGCAATATCAAAAATATACAAAAAGTACATGGACACAGAACGCTACCAAAAACAATCACACAAAACAGTTTACAAATCATGTAAAAGCCACACAGCAGTGGGTAAGCAGGTAAATGTTACCGTATGGGGGTTCTCCAGTCATTTTACTGGGGTTCACCTGAGTATATCATGCAATTAGATATAAAGGGGACAGCAGCAACATTTCCAGGGTTCCCAAATCGTTTACCAATATTCCCCAATGTTAGCAAAAACACTGAGTCTTACACCACTTTCTACAGATTTTGCTCAAATAGTATGACAAAGACCATGATTGGCCAATCACCAGTCTTGATTGCCCAATCACTGTCATGATTTCTCATTCAAATTATGACCTACGGTACACTGGTCGTAAAAGCAGAGTCACTTCTGTCATGCCTCAATGTGTTAGATGTGTAGGTACACAATAGCAGACCTCTAGTTCTGTTGTTTGAAAATAAAATGCACTTTTGCAGATAGACACATAATATATAGTATTTCAGAGTCTTGGCACATGTGTTGAAATGCTGATTAAGATCAATATATCCTCTACACTTACAAACCCAGCATTCATAGTGTCAAAAACTAAGATTTCTCAGTGTTCTTGCTAAGGGCGATAAACAGGTAACTATTACCAGGATTTCACAGTCATTGTACTGGGTTTCCCCCTTGGTATATCAATGCAATCAGATTAGGGATAGCAGAAATGTTACCGTGTTCCCAATCATTCACAAATATTCCCCAACCTTAGCAAAAACACTGCTTCTCATACATGAATGCTGACCCTTACAGAAATACAGTTCATCACAGCACATGTAAAGCTGCTGTGATGCGTACAATATGCTCACAATTTGTACTCTCTTTACTGGCTTGAGTGTCATTTGTCAGAAGTTATGTTGTTTTAAGGTAGTATACGCCTCAAAAGTGAAAGATTTAAACTTTTGCTCAAACTTTACTCAAGGAACCTTTCAACCACTCACTTTCAAAATCAAAAACAAAAATTGTGGGTCACCACACAAATTTTGGTACAAGAGAAACAAATGTACCCAACATGTACGGATATTTAGAATTCAAAATGACCGTTATCCCTGTATTAACTCTATGGAGAAAAATAAATTTTTGATTTCCAAAATAACTAAGACAATAAAAGTTTTTCTTATTCAAAGGGCTTCAAAATGAGCCCCTACAAGTGGTAGATCAGAAAAGAATTGTAAAAGTTTGAGAGTCCAAATATCTGTCCCCGAGGCACATTCTACCTTAAACTGTCTTTGACAACAAAGTGTTTTCAGACTATTTTGATTTGTGATACATAATAGCTTTAGATGCACGACCGCTGCAATGTACCCTGATGTGCCTACACCACATCTAAGTCAAAAAACAAGCCTTAAAGTCACTCTGCTCACCATAGTGAAGAGTCAGATTCTGCTACTATGTTCCATTTTTCATAAACATCTTCATAAAAAAATAGTACCATTCACATGATTCGTGTATATTGTAGAAGTACAGTATTTTAAAGGTATACAGTCACCTGTAATCTAAATATGCCGTTACATGGTGAAAGGGGCGTTCCTTGGTATTCAATATGCCCATGCGAGGGTGCTCTTTTTAAAAAGCGGTCATCCGCTTAAAATCTGTGATTGGTGAGATTTTCTCTTTCCATGGTAAATGTGGCAAAATTGGAACAGGTGACAGTATACCTTTAACTGTGAAGCTTATCATGCTTTGTACAGATACTTTGTAGCTGTTATTAAGTCTCTATTTTTTTCCCATTTCTTTTCTGGACAGAAAAAGCAAACATTGTCAACTTTCTGTGCGACTGTGGTGTCATTGAAATGCAAGTGACCACAACGAAACTATTTGGTGATGACCAACGAGAGTCTCACAGAAATATCAGAGGATCTACACTGGAAGCTGTCACAGAAAATCTTCCACAGAATCCACGAATGCGGAGTATGTCCCGCCAGGCTGATGCACAAGGGGGACATGAAGCAGAGGATACCAACTTTGGTACAAGTGATCTAAGTCGGAAACCCCAAGAAGAAACTTATCTTCCTCAAGTTCATGTGAAGATTGAGAACGATGAGATAGAAGTTGGTGAGCTGTACCATGCATATGAAGATGACACGGCAGAGAGTGGGGAAACAACAGTTGGAAATGAGTCAAGCAATTTTCAGGTGGTAACTTCTGCAGTCCGACACCAGCAGAACCCAGACGTCAGTGCTGATACCTTGGGTGTTGATGGGCAAGGTGTTGAACCAGGCGTACTTGCTCATGGCAGAGAACCTGCTGTCAGTGAGCAAGGTATGGAAACTGTCATTGATGTGTTAATGAACCAACCGCAACACGCACACGGACATTCAGGAAATATTCGTGCGCACGGTCTTTCCTCTGCCAATCGGATTGGCCAGTTGCAGGAGGACAGGGCCCTGAAAACTTCAAACACGACGGGTAGTGCAGAGACATCAAGTTCATCTCATGAGGCTGGAGTAACGGGCCGCGATGCAACTGTGAGTGCTCCAAAGAGAGGCAAGCTCAGAGAACCTAAACTCATAAATGGACTACTTCACTGCCCATTTTGTCGCCGAACTTTTAAGACCAGAGTCAGCTTCAATCGACACATTGTGATCCACAACGTGGACAGGCCGTACGAATGTACCAGGTGCGATATGTCTTACAAACGACTCGTACACCTCACAGAGCACATGCGTGTCCATACAGGTGAGAAGCCTTACCTTTGTGAAGTTTGCGGCCGGGCGTTCGCGAGGAGCACTTACCGGGCGGTACACATGAGGACGCACACCGGTGTGAAGCCGTACCACTGCCAGCTGTGCGGAATGAAATTCAGTCAGAAGCAGATACTGAACTCGCATCTCAAACGCCACTCATCCGATAAGCCATTCACTTGCACGGATTGTGGGAAGAGGTTCCGCACCCAGAGAGATATGCAGAGCCACATGCTGATCCACACAAACAGAAAGCATTTCAAGTGTGAGCTGTGCAGCAAGAAGTTTCTACTCGAGAAGAGTTTGGAAGGACACATGAGAATTCATACAGGCGAAAAACCTTTTAAATGTGTAAGATGCGGACTTTGTTTTAGGCACAAAGTTCAGCTTGATAATCATGCAAAACAATCGATAAATTGTGTTCAGGCTCCTGAATGACAGTATACGCATGTTGACTGGTGATGTGGGTTTTGGCATATTTTTGTTTTCTTGGGTTCAATGAGTCATCCATGAAAAGACTTCATTTCACAAGGCCGGAGGTAACTGGCATGTATCAGCGCCAAGATGATGCGTACTTTGTGACTGTATCAAAGTTGACGAATCATGACAGAGATTTTGAATGCGATGTGTTAAAATTACTGATTGCCCATGGTTACTGCACCTCGTGACTCTAAATTGACCAATCAAGACACAGATTTTGGAGGTGTGTTAAAATTGCTTATTGGCCATGCCAAAATCTTTACAAAACTGTCTGGTCATAAAAGTGGATGAGAAGTTTTTAGCAAACCTGAATGTACTTCTACGGTCAGAGGCAGTGAATTGTGTTCAAAACACTGACATTTTCCTGAATTCAGTTCATAACATATTGAAAAGCGTGCTAGTTCAGTGTTCGATAGACCCTCGAGGGTCTATGAGTGTTCAAAGTTCAGTTTGTGTGTGAAATCAACACTCGTTATTCAATACATCCAAATCCAAACACGGTAAACACTGGTTCTATGGCCTGAACGTGTGAAGCATAAAACACTCCAAGTACATAGAGTGAATGAAACTCAACTTACAGAAATAATATCTGTTGTGATTTGCTTTTATCTGTTGCATTATGTAGAGACGTGTAGTCAGGGCTCCCACTACCTATTCGCCAATTCGCCAAATGCGAAAGAAAGTTAAAAATGGCTACATAAATTCCTGTTTGGCTAATGTAGTGGCTATTGAATTCTTAGACCTCCTCAACAGAAAACTACACCTATAAAAATGTTGTAAGATGTTGAAACAGTTTACCCTCCTTCCTACAAAGTTGCAATGTATTGAAACAGTTTAATCTCCTTTCTACAAAGTTACAAATTCCCTGGTACGTAAAACAAACACTGTTGCTGTTCGATACTACAATACATTATGAACGTAATGTCCATGAATACACTGAGGCCTGCTTTGCCTCTGTGAGTCCTGGGTCGTCCTTGAGTCTATCAAAAGTTTTACCTACTACGTTGCTGTATCAAAATTTGGCCTGCAACTACTCAGTTTGATAGTAAAAACCATAATTTCAAAGAAAACTTTCACAAACGGAGTAATAATACAAAAGAAAAGGAGAAAAACTGAGGTTTTCTGAAAGGTCAAGTCTAGATCATCTCATCATGTGATGTTATGCATGAAGACCCCCTGATTACACAATTATGGTTCACAAGAAACCACCTAGGATGGTCCAATAGGTGAAAGGTAATTTTGCTGCCTTTGACATTCAGCTTATTGACTCCCATTCGGCCTACTTTCAAACTGCTATAACTTATACAAGAAATTATATGATTCTGAATGATTGTAATATTTTTGTAGATTCCACCAGTTTAATAATCTAGAAGTGAACATCACCAGACATTTCTTGATGATATCAAAATATCAAATGAAAATATATCTGGGCTAAAACATTATCATAATCATTAAAACAATGAATGCCCTCAAACAGTGAGTAATTTAAATGAACATATATCGTTGTGTCTTGTTTTACAAGAGTTGTGTTTCGCCCAGCCCTTTTTGTCTCAAGAAAAGTACTTATACTCAAGATGCTATTTCAGCCTGCTTGATCACACTATGATATACAAGTAAAACCGGGCCCTTAAATACCACAATAATCGTATCTACACTGCCATTGTGCTATACCATAAATGCTGTCTTCTGTATGGAAAATTGTTTTACTTGTGTGTCTCAAACATTTAGGTTATGGAAGACTGCATCAATTTGCCACATGAGAAGCCTGTAACTTATGACAAGCTATCATACTGTGAATACTAACTGAATGTGGCAGAAATATTTAATCTGTACCTCTTGTAATATACACTTAAAATTGCTACCAGATCTTTAGAATTCAATTGCTACCTAATTTTATTTCTGGTGTTTAAAGTTTACCACCAAAAATGAGAAAGGATTTCTATCCCTGAAATGTCATAAAAACACAGATTATAAATGCAAAAACTAAACACATATTTCGTTAATGTAAAAACCATCATGAACATCATACAAAACATCTTGATTTGTAAAATTAGGGACTCCTGAATGACGAGAAAGCTGTTGCCACACTTGAGATCATAAACTGGCTAAAAGTTACTCAAAATGGCTAAAAGATTTTTGATTTGGCTAATGAGTTGGCTAATCATTTTGGTGACTTAGCGGGAGCCCTGGTAGGCAAGGTGAACAACTCATATTTTATCTATTAACAGGACTGGGGGTTTGTACAATATAAATAACACACATCTCATATATACATGACAAGCAACTTTTATTTTATATATCATAACAGAGCTGGGGGCTGTACAATGTGAATAACACACATCGCATATATATGCATGTACTGGTGTGTGCACAGGGATGGACTAAAAATCATGCTACTTTGGATTGAAATTAAAGTGACATTGTGTGAACAATTACAACACAGACTCTAATAAAGACCTATCCATAACATTGTCACCTTCAAGAAAGGACTGAGATTTGCCAAGTTAACCCTTTATCTACCATGGTTTTAGCCCAAATCTAATGTTATCAATGGTGAGAATGGACCTGTTTACAGGGAATTGGGGTGAACAGGTTCATTTAAGTCCTGAAGATGACTTCTTTCCTTTGTATCAAGCTTTTTAAAGTTGTTGACTCATAATGGATGTACGCTTTGTCAATTTGTTAGTAGTACATGTTTTGAATAAAGAAGGTATATACAAGGGAATTAACACAAAAAAAATGCTAGCCTAATAAATATATTTTGATATTATTGATTTATTTTTATTTGTAACTATGGGCAATTTTTTCAGATTTTTATATAGTGTTTTATTTGTTTTAGCTCTGTTTTTTCGTCTTTGTTTCTCTGCTATGTTGCATGGTACTTCTATTTGTCTTTTGCTGGAACTGTTATTGAGAGAAAGCTCGTTGTTCCCAGCCAGTAAATAAATAAATAAATAAATAAACCCTTATCATGCCAAGTTCATAAGTCACAGTCAAGTTGGTAAAAACCAGTGAGGTTAGGGTCCACCAATATGTTGCATTTTAACATAATGTACTTACTACAACATACTATGCCAAGTAAGTGAAAATATGTATAGATTTGCCTAAATATACCGGTAGTCTCGATTTCCAGACTTCGTTTGCTTAACTGAAACAATTTAAACAATCGAGATGAAGTGCGCATGTAGGGACAGACACGTGGAGGAGTGAAGCAACTGTGGTTAGCTTGTTGCTGTGTGATTCGATGTTAACGTCACACTCCCCACAGCTGTGGCGCACTCTACAATGCCATAGCAAAGTGCCCAAGGTCCAGTAGGCAAGACTAGTTTCAATAGTGCTTTTTACTGAATTGGCAGATTGAGAAGTGATGCTGTCTGGTAGGATTGGGGTTAAAGAATCGATCTTGTCATCATGATAGTGGCAAAGCTTACTCTGATTTGTTCATTATCAAGCTAAGTTGCTGATTGACTACAAATTTACACATATCTACATTTGGTAAAAGTGGTAAAAGTGGCATATATATTGATAGAATTATAAAGCCAAACCCGGAATTCGAATCGACCACGGTACAAACAAAGCCATGTGCGCACAGACGTACGTGTATTTCCATACGCGTTCAGTACACATGTGGGTTGGTTTGTACCGGCATCACGTGATTATTTGGGCGTACTGAGTATGTAGAACGGCGTACGCATCGCGTCCTTTTTATTCCGGAGTAGAACCATTATATAGCTTTACCCACCCACTTTTCTGTATGTCTCTTCTGCAAAATGAAAGCTCCAGAAACGAGAATTTTTTATTTTTCTCATTTCAATAGTCAGAGATTTTTCTTGTCTACTTCTCAGTTTGTGATCATTTATCTTTTCCAGGAAATGAATGAAATAAAATAGATATTCACAGTCATGCATAATTGACTTCAATTTTTCTACATTCAGAACTGAAGTTTCTCCAAAACCTTACCCATCAAACTTAATAGTTTGGACAGACAATCAGAATGTCATATTTACTGTTTGATAGCTCTAAGTGTAACTCAAGTCGTGAGTGCATAGTCTGCTGGCTTTGCTAAACACTCGCACCTGTAGATAGAGTTACAGTAGTTTTTTGACAGATCACGCCAATGTTAGAACTACAAGCAGATGGGAGGATTAATAGCGCTGATCGCAAATGACCTCACTGTTCTCTTTCATTAATATGCATAAATAAATATTTGTCCCCATTGTTCTGCATAAATGACGAAATTAAAACCTGCTAGTGTTACTGTGGCTACTAAAAGTTAAACTTATTCATATGAATTTATGGCTCAGACTACAAGCTGCAACAACAAAATTTGTCAGACTTTCTGGCAGCTTTGTCCGAAGTCTGGGGCGTGCATCTATATTTAGTAACAAACCTAAAATCGCAATCAACGCTATTATACATGTTGGGAAAAACTTCATTTACAGTGAGCTTTTGTTCAAACAACTAAAATTAAAACCACATTGAAGTAAACGCAGTTCGAAGACCCAGGTGTTGAATTATTTCCGACATAATATGGTTGAACAATATTCAAGGAAATGCGTGAACTCAGTTCACTGTATTTTGAATATGGGGCCTGTACCACATGGTGACCAAGGTTAAACACAGAGATAGGAAGTAGGCTGTTTCAGGCACTGCCAGCACTCCCTCGTACAGGAAATAGAGGCTGCTTACTAGTGGGGGTATCACATTCACTGTTTCAACAGCCATCCTGGGGTCACATGAGTCTGGAGAGATGTCTACCGGTTAAAAATTAACTAATTTCCAATTACAAGGCTGGTTATCTAAGAATATAATGTTGAACAAAAATGAGAAAAACTGACAAAAAATAAATGATATTGATACCTTGACCATAATTTTCAAACATCATAATAAGAATACCCAAATATTAAACACGGCAAACCACATGTCAACAATTTGATGCACCAATTCTGACAAATAAATATTTTGACCAAAATGACCATGCTGTATGTACTTCTCTTTAGATTAAATGTAGTGGTCAGCATCAACAAATTTGTCCAAAGCAGTAATCGGAGAGAACCAAAATTAAAAACACTAGAGTGACCTAAATTGTTTTTACACAGTGTAAGTACATGAATGTGCTGTTTGTTATCTGTACATTCCACAACTTAAAATGAAAAGTAATACCAGAAAATGTATGATATTGATGCCTTCACAATAATTTTCAAACATCAGAGTACCCTAATATTTTACACTGCCACACCAGATTTAAAAGAAATTGTTTAAGCAGTACTCACTTGTTATTTCAGTGCTTCAGATATCCCAGCAAACTAATCAAAGTTTACGACTACTGGGATAAATTTTGGAACAAAGTAACAAACCTACTTTAGTCAGTAAGTAATATCCAGATGTATCTCATCATGTTCTTATATTTGAAATTCTGTAGTTTGTCTGTTAATTCTGCATTGTTCCTTGCACTTGGCCCCCATACTGGGATTTTTCAATTAATGTTATCAGTACTATCATTCGAATGTAAACAGCACTTAACCCTTTGAGTGCTAAAATCAATTTTTTTCGCCTATATAAAAATATACACCAGTCAATTTTTTTCTAATTTTTGCTAAAATTTTGGTTAAAAATCTGAAGCCAATAAAATTTGATGTTCATTTGGTCAAAAATTGTCAAAAAAGTCAAAGAAAAATTCACAAAATTGGTAAAAAGTTGCACACTACGATTTGGTGGGAAAAATTGCAGCGCTCAAAGGGTTAAGTTAGTTACAGACAGTGAAATGCCTTCCACTGTGGGGGGGTGGGGGGTGTTCATTGTGACATCTGGAATTATCCTGGATCCAAATTTCTTATCAGTTCTTGTGTGTCTTATACCAAATGTAAGCTAATAAATTGGTATGACAACAAATAACTTCAAAGTTATTGTAAAGGAAATAATCCCTGCAAGGGGTGAGCAACTACTCCCTCCTCACAACTATTTACCCGAATTGTTTTTTGGGTTAGGCTAAAGTAGATGGGGCAGGTTGGGCAAAAAAAAAAACAGGTCACAAGGTAACAAGTATTGAAAGCCTATGAGCACGAACTGAGGGAATTATGATAGAAAATAATAGCGGGATATTAAATGAAGACAGTCTTTCAAAGTGAACCCAATCATGTAATACTACCACAATAACTGTTTCAGAGAAATATAATTTAAAATACGAAAGGAAAAAGGAACTAATTTGATGATTGGGAAATTACTAGTATATCCTAAAACAGTAGCAAGAAAATGTATCTGAGATTCTTCTGATGAGTAGCTTCGGCAAGTTGAAAAGTGAGTGGCTCTTATTAAAATTTGTATAATTTACTGAGTAATTGTTGATTATCCTGTTTGTGTAGTGGAATGACTTGGTATCTCAAAGAAAACATTCCATATCCTTAATTGCTCATCTAATTAATCCTATGTGTGAGTTACACTTGGCTGGCCCGGTGTTGTTATGATGATTTATGCAATCAATCAATCACCTGACAGCTGTGTGTATGTTTGGTTAACCCTTTCACCCCTAGTTCCCTATATACAGGTCCAACTTTACCATAGAAAACAATGGATTTGGGAAAAACCATGGTGGTGAAAGGGTTAACACAATTATTGGAACCAAGATGAATGTACTGGAGCCTTGTATTCACGGTAGGGTGCATCATGACATCTGGCAGTCCAGTGGATCATTCATTTCTCTTATCAGTGTTTTGTTTCCTCCACTGAAATACTTGCAAAAGATGGTCCACCGTATGTCAAAATAACCTCAGATTTTTCTTGATCAAATTTCACTACAAATTGATACCAAATATGACTACATTTACATGTTCAAAGTTTTCAAACGTACATATATCCTGGGTTGGTTTTAAGTGCAGCCTAAAAAATTGTCTCAAAGATACAAAACTATTGAGACTGACCTCAGTCATCCTTGGGGACATGTACACCAAACACAAAAGCTGGCTGACCAGGATTTATAAAGAAGAAGATTTTTGACCAAAAATGGCTTTTTGGAGCTAATTTGCTTATTTTCAACCTTATCATTGAAAGGAAAAGGTAACAATAATACAAATATCAATGTCTGTATGTATATTGCGGTTCTCAAAATATTTGAGTGGATGTATATATATACATACATACATACATACAAACAGACAGACAGACAGACAGACTGATGCTGGATGGATACCAATCCCAATGGCTTCTATAGACTATAGTGTAGTCTATAAGAGTTAAAAATAAATATAAATGGTTGTGTAGTATGATAGTAGATACTCTTGTGGTTGTGTCTGACTTGGAAGTATGAATGTTTGTATGTTTATAAGCTTCCTGTGCTAAAATTTCGTCGAAATTTTGTAGTTCTATTATTAAAAGTCTGACTTGGAAGTATGAACGTTTGTATGTTTATACGCTTCCTGTGCTAAAATTTCGTCGAAATTTTGTAGTTCTATTAATGAAAAGTCTGACTTGGAAGTATGAACGTTTGGATGTTTATAAGCTTCCTGTGCTAAAAGTTAGTCGGAATTTTGTATTTCTATCATTAAAACTCAAACAGAACAACAGATTATGAAATACGGTGGTTTCTATCGGGTTCGAACTCAGAACGTACAGCACTCAGTCACCTAGCGGAGAAGCCACAGACAAAACCGCTCGGCCAAATCCCAAATCTCAAAAAAGATTGGTTCAATAACTGAGCTTATAGTTGTTACATTTTTTCTGACTGTGACCCCTCAACATCATGAAAGTGTCAGTTTCTCAGGAATAGCTAATTGATGCACTGATCAATCCCACATCGAAGATACAAACATATCATCAAATCAACTGATCATGATGATGAATATATTATCACTGTCCAGCATCTATCCTTTTGAAAACAGTCCCTGCGATGCAATATAGAAACATTTATTTTTACTTCATGATACCTATGCATAAACAGCAAATATGGATATTACCATTTCAGCTGGATGATGATAAAATTGCCAGTTGTGATCCTTCATTAGGCCAGCCATTTTTCATTTTGCGACTGCCCATCACTTGCAGTGCTCTGTTTCTGACACTACGTATCCTTGTGAATAGAAAGCAGTTTAGCACAGATATACTAGTTTTCTCCAATTGCCAACTTGCCCTCGGTCGTGTGTGGGGGTCTCTGCCAACTCCGAGTCCAACTCCACCATGAAGACCCACAGTAGCTTGTCACTACAGTGTAGGTACACGGCTAAGGCCTCTCTGCTGCAAAGGGGCCTCCTCTGCCGTGTACCTAACCATGAACGACTGTGAGAAAATCCACGCGACCTAATCTTTTACTTTTTCTTCATACGCTGGTCAGCGAACTCATTATAAGCTATAAATATCAGCTGTAGCTCATTGACCTGCATCTTGTTGATATAGGTTTGCAACAAATTACTTCAATTGTAATTTAACCGTTACACTGTACCTTTTTCAGAGCGGCAGCCCTCTTCCAATTCTTCTTTCTTCCCATACCGAATGTTCTGTTAGTCAACCTGATGAAAGATCAACTGTCCTTTAAATAGTAGTTTTTCGCTTTCATTAAAAAGGGCCTTTTTGATATTACCGTAACTGTCAATGACTGTTATCTCATCCTGCCAATGATCAATGACCTTTTGTTTACATCACTCTCGACGAGCACCCAGTCAGTCTGTATGTACTCTATGCAAGCACATTGAGAGATTCAGCGTGTGAGGGCGTTTTCGGCAGCGCTCTGCGACCCAAGGGTCGGAGTCACGGGACGGGCCCTGGCGCACTCAGGCTGTCGATTGTGATTGTCTTTCGTCACCAAACTTCACTGAGCTACGCTCCCTCTATCACAAGGGGATAAGACGCTATAAGTCATAGCAAGAGTGTAAAAACAATAAATTTATTATTATGAATATTGTTGATAAAAAGTTGATTTTCTATCATCATTGAATACTTATCAAAGTATCCTATTGCAGTCGAATCCTGAATGACAATCAGTATTAATGCCAAATTCACGAAGTACAGACCCTATTATTTATTAAATTTATGATTATGTTTTTTGTTCATAAAAATTTAACATTTCTGTCATTATTATATACTTGCAAAATTACCCAACTGCACTCGAATCCTAAATGATGATTAGTGTTAATGCCAAATTCGTGCAGTTGTAAGACCCTCAGAACTTGAATATAGTCAATATAGTTACAGCTGCAGCATTGCACAGTAACTCAATGCGCAGTCACAGTACTGCCTCAGCAGTCTTTCTGAACAGATCTCGAAATTATCACTACCAGTAGTATCAACAATGTGCATCATGTCTTTACCAAAACCATGGACAGGAGCGAAGAAAAATGTTTTTAATTTCCTGAGAAGCCTTGAAGAGCTAGTTTTATAATTTTAGTCAAATCTAATGTGCACAGTATCCGAGAGAGGAGGGGGAGGTTCTTATCGTTGTAACCATGAAAGCGCAAAACTGCCTTTTGTTAACTTCATTTTACTCATAAAAACACCTTTTATTTGAAAACCTGACAAAGGTAGCAAATTAGCAGCATCAATGAGAACAAAAAATTTTTGTAAATTTCCCTTTGTAAAATGTGTTACTACATCAATGCATTGTGAAATATTAGTGCAGTTTACTGTCTCTCACTATAAGTTGTCAGAGAGAATATAGGAAAGGATTAGGTTTTTGTCATGCTTTGTATATAAACTGCAGATTTCAACATGATAAGTACGCTTTGCAAAACAGACTTTAATAATGCAAACATCCAGACATCTCTGATATATTGAAGTTATGCACCCGAAAACTAATTTGTGGCTGTTATGATTCTTTGCAAAACACACTTCATTGCAAAGATCCTGATACTTCTGATGTATATCTCTGTTATGCTACGCGCCCAAAGGGAACGCCGAAAGCTGCAACTGAATGATACGATTCGTGGTTGGTATGATGCATTTTATGCGATTATGAATCCGTGTCTTAATTCAAAAATAACTTACCTCCTATTGAACCTTTTCAAAAACATGTTGACCCCAACACCAAATTCAAAAACAGGGCGACCCCAACGGATCCACCCAGACTGAAGATACTGACCAGTCCCTGAGACCAAAACATGGCGGCACCAGAGCCTTTCTCGCTACTACCTTCGTGACGAAAACCTACCTCGACCAGCGTAACTCTACACTGATTATTATCCTAAACGACGGTGGCCAATTAATGTGATCAACATAATGGACAATCAAAATTGGTTCTCCAATAAGGGTCTCACATTAGGTATTAATCCTCTATAAGGTAGTATGCGCCTCGAAAGTGAAAGATTTAAACTTTCGCTCAAATTTTCCTCAAGGAATCTTTCGACAATTCGCTTTCAAAATCAAGAATAAAAATCGAGGGTCAAAGTGCCAATATTGGTACAAGAGACACAAATTACCCAAGATTTACCGAGAGTTGAAATTCAAAATGCCTGCCGTCGCCGTGTTAACTCTATGGAGAAAAATAAAATTTTCGATTTCCGAAAAACTAAGACGGTGAAAAGTTTTCTTACACCAAGAGCTCTAAAATGAACCCCAAGTGGTAGATCAGAAAAGAATTGTAAAAGTTTGAGAGTCCGAATATCTGTCCCCGAGGCGCGTTCTACCTTCAAGTAACCATACACTCGAGCACACACCTCATTTCAGTGTTGTATCGTAATCATACACATCACACACTTTTGTACCTTACATACTACGATTGAAAGTGAATTCTTAGGTTTTTAAGTTATTTTACTTCATTCTTTGTTCAGCAAAAGTATAAGGTACTTCTGACCGGTCGTGGTACATGGCGATGACTGTCATATAAATAGTCGGACTCTCAAATTTCTACAATTCTTTGGCGGTTCATTTTAAAGCTCTTGGTGAAAGAAAAACTTTCAATGGCTTAGTTTTTCAAAAATCCAACATTTCATTTTTCCTCCTTAGAGTTAACACAGGAATGGCGGCCATTTTGAAGAGAACAATAAAATGTTCAATTTCGAAAAAGTAGGGTGGTGAAAAGTTTTCTGATATCAACAGCTTTAAAACGAATCTTCAAAAGTGGTAGATGGGAGGAGAGTTGAAAGGGGCTGTGACCCGAATATCTGTCCCCCAGGCGTGATCTGCCTTGATAATACTTGAAAATAACGGTCCTACTGCTCCTATTGGTAAATCAAACTCGACATTTGTAAAACTCGTACTGAATTCACGCGTCTTGGACTTGATCCGTCATTGCTTACACATTTTGGATGGGACAATTCTCCCCAAGGTCATCAAATGTTCCCGTCTACATAATAACTTAGTTTTTATGGATAAAATTCTAACATGAAACTCAAAATGAAAACAACTTCACAATAAGTCAACTTTTATTGCCTAGATTTTAATACAACTACATTGTTGGACAAAAAATAAATACATGGTCGATTGGATGAAGTTTGCAAACATTTACATATTCATGCTGAAATCATGTAATATCAGTCGACACTTATCAATATTTATCATATACTTATACAGGTAACGCATCTAAAACATTAGCAGTGAAATAAGGCTTCATCTATTTTTCCAGTTCAAGAATCACTGCTAATGTCTATAAACGCCTTTGTCCCCATTTAATTCAAGTGTAACGTTGCTATCTTTGTTGCGTCGTTTCCAGTTGCGATTATAGAACTTGAATTACGAATACCATATAACCCAAATTGACCGTTCTGTGACTCAAAAAACATTCCAAACACATAGTCAATGGAAGTTTGAATGGAAAATTACAATCGCAACGAATGAAGAAATAATCTGAAAATAAAATATCGACACATCACATAATGAGAAGCCGGATCTCACTATCCTGTACAGAATAAGTCGCTCTAACTGATCCCCGGTCCTACATGCTGTACAAAAAATGCATGCCATCATTTTCTGCTTTAACAGTAATTTTTTGATCAAAAAATTCGTTCTGTGAAACGAGGAAATGATTTTTCCAATCACCAACTTGACCTTTGCGTAGATGTCTTACACTACTTACAAAGGAATTTTGGTCTCCAACCGATGAAACTCGTCTGTAGTATTCGACACCTTGACTCATGGATGCAAAACTACACTTTTCAATAACGTCATCGAGTTCTTCATCTGACTTCGGTCGATTCAAAAAATCGACCACTTTGGCCAAGACAGACTTCGAATCTTTCTTCATGTCTTCAAATGTCACATGAAGTACATTATCTTCCAGACCAAAGCGTCTCCATCCTAACACGTGATCCAACCACGATCCATACCACACTTTGCCATCCACGAAGGCACGGACCCACTCATCCCAGTTCAAATCCATGCCGGCCCAAGGTATACCCTGCATATAATGGTAGTAGGACACACACACATCTTTTGGATTTCTTGCGATGTAAATGATTTTGCATTTCTTCTCACCGTCTTGCCAAGCTCTTGGAAACAACTGGAATGGCAGATGACAGAAGAGCAACCGTGGTGACGGCATCTCGTGTAACGATTCTCTCATAGCAATTGCATGTTTACCATAACTTCCAGGTACTTCGTCAGCGTCTTCGTAAAATTGGTCCAGCCTGACAACCTTCTTGGTAGCCGGTAACAACAGATTCAGGTCGGTATACAAACTGCTAAGCAAGTTCAACATCCAAAATGTACCTGACTTCATGTACGTCACAACAACAACGTCGTCTGGCCTGATGTCCCACTGGTCCATAGGATTAGATTTCACAGTTTCTCTGTTGTAAACACAGTTCGGGAAAAAGCAACCACGGTAGAAGAAACCAGACCACTCCTTCGCCAGGCGTAATGTAGAGATACTGACCAGTCCGGGTCAGCTCCAAAATTGGAGACGCTATACCATAATATTTTCCCCCTCTCATTAGCCAATCAGCGGCCAGCGCGCCATCAGTAAAAATTGTATTTCCTGGCAACCTCCACATGCGTCCTTCGTTACGTACGCCATACTGTGTCGAACTCCCGCGCCGTATTCTGTCATAATGTCGAACAGTTGTGTGGCCACTCTGTCAAAACACAATTTCAAAATCGCGTACCAGTTTTATTCTGGCTAAGACAACCAAACCCCATATATCGCTGTGATTCCTAGACTCTGGCTTGAAGTCCTGCGAAATATAAATCGTGTACCTACACAGATCGTTCAGAATACCCCATTTGTATCGGAGATGGCAGCGATACAAATTCTACCGTGTGGGGAACAGTTGTGTGGCCACTCTGTCAACACATTTTCAAAATCGCGTACCATTTTTAGTCTGCGTTTGACAACTACAAAACAGGTATCGTTTTAAAGCTCTGACATTGCTCTTCTTTCTTGCAAAATTTTATACGCGTACCTACACAAATAACCTTTATAACAGTATTCTAATTAGAGATGACGAACATCCACAAAATGATTCTCGGTACTTGAGCGAAATCGATAAACTGGGAGTAGAAATGAATCGTCAATATTTCGAATATTTGTTCACTAATCGGACTCCTTGTTAGACATCACCTTCTGCAGAACACGTGGATTATGTTGACTGTCGAAATTCGTCGCAATTCACAAGACAGGGGCTTAATAAGCGGCCCAAAACTGCCGATCACACTTGGTGGGTAATTTGTGACCCAGCGTGACCTGTACTTTATTAATGATGTAATCTGGTCGATGATTGGCTGAATGCCGGAATACATTATCATAATGAGTCTCCAATTTTGGAGCTGACCCACGCCTGGAGCTGACCCGGACTGCTGACTATCGAATGACCTCGTCCTCAAGGATATGTGTCGCCACCTACAGATGCGTATAGTATTCAGTATAGAGTATTTATGCGAAAGAAAGAAGGTGTGGGACGATTTTGCTCTCGGGAATTGTATGACATAATAGAGTAATAAAGTTGTTATCGTAGTTTACTGATCTTACGTAAGAGACATATTTTGAAAGCGACAAGCTGCCAATTGTTGTACTCGTGACATGTGTACTATCAAAACACGCGTAATCGAGTGGATCATGGGGATGGGAGCCGCAGCAGTGGACCCATCTTCGCTTGCCAAGGTTTCCTGTCCGGGCAACTGGATGCTCCCCGTTGGAGACTGTTGTCGAAGGAACGGACCCGTACGAGCGGACGATGCAGAGGATCACATGCATCGTCACTCCACACAGGAGTGGTGGAAGAAGAATAAATTTCTAATGTTTGAGACGTTGAGATATCGCCTGATGCATAAAATTTCCATTATGCATGTTGGAGCTGAACGTTACATCATCTCATGATAATTATTCATTATGAGGACAACAATAACTTTATATTGTTTAAATGCTTGGTCATTCCGAGAGCATTCCATGTTACGTTGCACATTCTAATTTTGACCAACTACACTCTGTTTTACTTTCCTTCTATAATAATAAAATTTTCTATTATGCCTTTCACCCAGTATGTCCTATCATTTGCAGATGATCTGATAGAAGGTATTCAACTTCGTTGTCATGGCAAAGTTACAGAGGATGTAACAACATTTACGGAAGAAACTCCAAGTGTCCCTGCCTCCTGGCCGAACAGCTGTGAAAGTCCATATACTGGTTTGAGATGTGAATTCAAACAATGCCAATCACTGGATGACGATGGAAGGTCAGAATGGCCATGCGAAAAATTGACATGAATCACTAATGATGTCATCTTTAGCTTTATTACATTGTAATTTTATATTCAACATACACTATACGCTGTTGTTCATTGCGCAGTCGGAAC
Organism: Ptychodera flava; assembly: GCF_041260155.1. NCBI lineage: Eukaryota > Metazoa > Hemichordata > Enteropneusta > Ptychoderidae > Ptychodera > Ptychodera flava. Next base: position 10,250,059 of record NW_027248278.1, read on the forward strand.
TACAACCAGCTGTTGTCGACTTCGTCAAGTCTTATAACCTTCATGTCCTCATTCTTAAAGGGACAAAGTCGGCCATTTTTCATGAATTTTGTTTGATATGAGATACTACTTATATTGTTTGATATGTTGAAAGATACTGAATGAATGGGTGACCATGCATATATTCGACCCCGGTTTTAGACAAATTATATGAAACCATGGCGAAAATGAATTAATGGTCATGACCATTAATTCATTTTTGCGATGGTTTCATGTATCGTGTCTAAAACCGGGGTTGAATATATGCATGGTCACCCATTCATTCAGTATCTTTCAACATGTCAAACAATATAAGTAGTATTTCATATCAAACAAAATTCATGAAAAATGGCCGACTTTGTCATTTTAAAGGGAATATTCTTGTTTTTATGAATTCTTTTATGAATTATATTCGATATAAAAGTCGTTTGTATCGGTTGACTATTTTAAGCGTGGTAACATACTGGTCAACTCTAGACAACTTGCAGCCTGCTTGCGCCAAGGCAAGATTTAAGCTTTAAGTGATCCATTTTAGGCTCTGTACAATGAATCAGTTTCAATGCACATGCCTCACCGTGCACGGCTGTATCTACATTGTTACACAAAATTTGGAAGTCAGGCAAGCTGTAATGTTGTAATGAGATCTCGGTTGGCAGCGCTTTTCATCTAGATTAGGATAGCAACTTTGCTTATATCGTTGAAATGTTCATTTTTCACTGGGAACTAAGTTGGAATGTTGCAGTTAATATCTTTCAGAGGTTACATAGATAATCACCTGCCTGCATTCAGCAAGGTTTAAATTTTTGACAATTTCAGGTCAATTATCAACCATATTTGTATACTGAGTGACTTTACGGAAGTATTCCTGTTGTCACGCTTTATTTTTACATTCGACAACATCTCTCAGGTCAGGAAATTTGCTCAACGAGAGGTACCAACACTACTACACAGGGAAGACGTAAAGTTGAAGTGGATGAAGTTTATTGATATACAGTCAAGTGGGACCAATGATAAGTCTGCAAGGCCAGGGGACGCGTAGACTGCTAAAAGTCTAAGCCTCCCCCACAAAGTCTTAAGTCTGAAGTCAAGACTGCAAAAGTATCCAAAAGCCTCCGAAAGCCTCTGAACGGTTTTGAAAGTCCCAAATTTCTACGAAAGTCCTCGAAAGTCTACCTATACACATCGAACCTTTACATTATATAGACAATGTTAAAGGCGCATCCGAACATGTAAAATACATCATAGGAAGTAATCGTACATTGGCTAAAAAGTATCGAAACTACTTGATTGGATAAGAAATGAAATTCTTGATTGGAAGAAAGTTTTATTATATACATAATTAGTTTGCCGATAGGGCATACCAACCAAGTTGAACGCATTTTAGTATTTTATATTCTTGTGACGAAATGCCGACTTCTAAAATAGTAGTCATTAAAGTTACAAGGTCAAGATCTGTGGAGCCAGAATCCGACTATATATGTATGAGCTATTGTTTCATTAGAAAGTTAATGAAATGTTGACAAAATTGATGTAACCATAGTTGTCATTTGTTTTAACCCTTTGAGCGCAAAAGTCAATTTTATTTTGCCTTTATAAAACATAACCCAAGCAAATTTTTCATGGCCAAACATTTTTTCACATTTTCCCCAAAGTTTTGATCAAAAAGGCTATGAAAAGTGCTGACCATTTGGTCCAAAATTATGAAAAAAATTACATAAAAAATCATCAAAGTGGTTAAATATTGAGCAAAAATTACGAGGGAAACATTACTGATCTCAATAGGTTAAGTGTCCATTCGAGTACCAGTACCGTTGTCAATGTCAGTAAAACATCTTTTGTCCATACTTAGTGAAAAGTAAAACTGCTGGTTGTTTTCCAGTTTCTTTTAATTGGCTTATCGGTAACCGCATTGTATGTTCATTAACACATTGGCCATGATACTTGAGTTAATAAAAAGACACACCAGAGTGAATCAAAGAAAGAGCTTCCTCGTTTAGACTGTCTACATTTGTTTGCATTCCCACCCATCTGGTAGAATGTTCGCCATAGAATTAACGGAATTATACATACATAATTCAAAGACTTTTACCTGAAAAATTACAATCGTAACACTGCGTATATTCTTGATATCATAAAAAAGGTAAACAAAGTTTGACTCTATCCGTTGAATATCTCTGCTCAAGGTCTGATTGTCAACCAAAATCTTAATAGTACTGCTGCAAACACCTACGAGGAAAGAGTCTCTCTTCAGAAATTGCGAATATACTTATGTTTTTTTCGGAGTCAGGTAGTTGAGGTCTGAAGCAACACATATTACTCTACGGAAAAATGTACTTCACAGTTATTTAGAAGAGCACCATGGTGACAGTTTTCTGTCTACGGATGATTAATTTATTTATTAATTACAAGGATTTTATGAGCTACAGGCGTAGGATATTAATTGTCAACGTGTTCCGATAGATCTATTCATAGACCCTCGGTAAAAACTCAACGGTTCATGGTCTCATTAAACGCTAAAGTCCCCGACTGCCTTTGATGTTCGATTTTGAAACATTCGACAGGGAATTTTAGGTTTTTAAAGAGGCGCACGCGCGTTGATTATTTCCAAATATATATGAAGTGCTCAGGTCCACACTGATCTTTTCTAGAAGTTTTGACCTCGACTTTTATCGTGAAATGCAGCGCTACAAGCATGATTGGAATTGTGGTCCTCGACTCTACATAAAGTCATTTTGTCCTGAAAAGAGAGTCTGTCGGGAAGATATCAAAACAAGAGATCTCATACTTGTAAGAGTTTGAATCAGAGGTTTCAGTTGTTGAGCAATTGCATTTCAAACACCGCCCTAGCCACCGATGTAACCCTGATAAGCACACTATTTATCTGGGTTGCCTACATTCAAAGAATGTTCTGATAGTCTGTTCAGGTCAGATAGTCAGGGTGTACATTTAGGCCTTGAAAATTAGAGCGACAATTTCAAAGCACATATATCATTGAATTGAGGGGGGGGCCAATAGTCAACACTTCTGGCAAAATGCTGATGTCAAAAAACAACAACATACTACCACATCTAAAATCTGTGGGGCACAACGCTCAAAAATAAGTGTTTACGTGGGACCAAAAGTCGACGGGGATCAAATGTCTACGTTTTACAAAGATTACGTTGGGCAAAAGTTCATGCGCGGTACAAATGGCCGTACTCTTTCTGTGCCTGTACTGCCCACAGAATATTCGTCTAAAAGCATTCGACTTAATGCAAGCAAACCGTCACTGATGCAAACTGTAAGAATAATTCTACTGGTTGCATCAGGGAGTTTGCCGCATTGAGTTGAATGCCTGTGATATCGACATGTCCGATGATGAACATCAGTGCCCTACTGACCCTGGTACTACATGTGGTAAACAAATTTCTGGCCATCATTCTCTGCTTTAACAGTGATTTCTCGATCGAAAAATTCGTTCTGTGAAACGAGGAAATGATTTTTCCAATCACCAACTTGACCTTTGCGTAAATGTCGTACACTACTCACAAAGAATGTTCGTCTGCGTTCGACGAAACTCGTCTGTAGAATTCGACACCTTGACTCATGGAAGTGAAACTACACTCTTTCACAACGTCATCGAGTTCTTCATCTGACTTTGGCCGATTCAAAAAATCGGCCACTTTGGCCAAGACAGACTTCGAATCTTTCTTCATGTTTTCAAATGTCACATGAAGTACATTATCTTCCAGACCAAAGCGTCGCCATCCTAACACGTGATCAAGCCATGATCCAAACCGAACTTTGCCATCCACGAAGGCACGTATCCACTCATCCCAGTTCAAATCCATACCGGCCCAAGGTATACCCTGCGTATAATGGTAGTAAGACACACAGACGTCTTTTGGATTTCTGGCGATATAAATGATTTTGCATTTCTTCTCACTGTCTTGCCAAGCCCTTGGAAACAACTGGAATGGCAGATGACAGAAGAGCAAACGTGGGGAAGGCATGGCGTGCAATGATTCTTTCATAGCCTTGGCATGTTTACCATAACTTCCAGGTACATCGTCAGCGTCTTCGTAAAATTGGTCAAGCCTGACAACCTTGTTGGAAGCCGGTAACAACAGATTTAGGTCGGTGTACAGACTGCTAAGCAAATTCAACATCCAAAATGTACCTGACTTCGGGTACGTCAGAACAACAACGTCGTCTGGCCTGATATCCCACTGGTCCATAGGATTAGATTTTACAGTTTCGATGTTGTAAACACAATTCGGGAAATAGCAACCGCGGTAGAAGAAACCAGACCACTCCTTCGCCATTTTGTCACTTCTAACGGCCGTAGGGAAGCCGTGTCCTTAAAATGTCCCAAGTAGCCTACTTTGATGAGCTAGGTGACCGGAAGAAATTTTGTACACTGTAGTGCGTAGGTTTATGGCATGGTGATAGACAAAGTGCCAAACAAACCCAATATAGCTAATTATATTTCCATGCCCCGCCCGTCGCATTTTGATTGGTCGAGCTGAACTGCGAGACTGACCACAAAATACACAGTAATGGTTTGATTACATGCCCGTGAATATGAATAATAAGATTAACAACTCAAAGTATCTTAACTTTACAGCTGAAACGTAAATCATAATCATCACAAAATAAAATGGAGCACTTGTTGGCCAAGTTGATATACTTTTTTCTGAAAACATCTCGGATTTTCCAAATTTTTACAGCGGGCGTGACAGTGCATCGCGTATTGTTCAGTTCTGGGGCCCAGTTGTCGTTCCTTGTGAAATTTTCGCAAATTTTGACGGTTTTTAGGCTCGTTGATAATATAATGGAAATAACAGACTCCGCCATTAATTAATTCCTCATTAATCTGACCATTAACGTTCATTTATTGGCGCGGGCTCGAGGAAAGCCAAAATTAACGGGCTCGGCAAGCCTCGTCCTTTAGTTTTTGGCTTTCCTCTCGCCCTTGCCCATTAACGTTTATTAAAAGTTAATGGTCAGTGCATCGCCCTTTATTTCTAGAATGGACAATGAATATTGTCATTTTCGCAGTTGACGTTATTTTGAACGTGAAGCAATCACATTTTAGATTGCAGGGTGAATCTGGAAAGAATTTCGATATTTTGATATTCGTGATTTGAAAATTCAGTCACGACTCGTTTTCCGTTATTGGACGCTATTATACCTTTGACCTCATTACACCTTTTTGTCATCACGGGGGAAAACAAGAGAAGATCTTGTGAGCACAGTTCGGGAAATATAATTAAACAATGTTATATGATTGGATACTAGTTACAGCGTGATCTTTTATATCTGTATTTTTGTCACTTTGAATTTCATTTTGTTGCTTTCTTCACTTTTCCAAGCGTCATGAGATAACCGATGATAATCTAGCAGGGTACATCAGGATTAGAAAGGTCTTACTATTGCTGTACTTTTGTATTTTTACAAATACAGGAATTTGTATTTAACGTTTTCTAAGTGGGAGGGGGGGGCAGTCAAAATGTCTGAGTTAGAGAGGGGGGTTACTCAAATTCATCATGGTAGGCAGGGGTCTGGGGTTACTCGAAATTTCGGAGTTTCCGATGAAATTCCTCCGACCCCTCCAAGGCCGTAATAATGACGGCTCCCTTATTACATCGTAATTTATATTCAACATACACTATGCGCCGTTATTAATGCGCAGTCGAAATGGCTCAGAAATACGATCAGCTGTTGTCGATGTCGTCAAGTTTGATAACCTTCATGTCCTCATTCTTAAAGGGAATATTCCCTCTTTTATCATTCTTTCATGAATAATATTCGATATAAAAGTCGTTTGTGTTGTTCGATTATTTTAAGCATGGTAAAATACTGATCAACTGTAAACAACTTGACCCTGCTTGCACCAAGACAAGATTTAAACATAAAGTGAGGCATTTTACTGTACAATAATCAGTTTCAATGTACATACCTCACCATGCATGGCTGAATCTACATCTCTAAATTAAGCAGTCCGGGTTATGTCCATAGAGAGGATAGTACGATTGACCAATCAGCGAACCTGCCGCCGCCAACGTCATGAATAATTAACCTTGCAAACCTTTGCTCGTACATTGCAACGAGTTTGGAACTTTTCGGCTTGATTTCGCCCTTTATTTTTAGCACTGGGTAGTTTTTAGATGTAGACGTTACGCACAATGTTCAGTGCAGCCGAGATGGTGACCGACACACAGTTCGTGTTCACTCTTAATTTAGAGATGTATTTTGGAGCATTGCGCATGCGCAGTTCTACATTTGCATAAGCGACCCGTTCAACACGAAAATGGATTTTTCTCAGGGTACGCACACCGCACCGGGTGCTTTCGGCTCTTGTGTAAAGGCGATGGAGAGACATTTTCGGGTCAAGCTTGGAAGCAGAAACAGTTTGGACTTTCAGTTAACGTCATGGCTACCAGCGAGGGTGGAAAGTTAGGATTTCCGGTAGATTTTATGCAATACTTTCAGCGATCCTCTCAGGGTTTCCGCCATGTTGTTTCTGTCAGAATATCCATGATTTCATTCAGCTATATTCAAATCCATCGTACAGTGTCTTTTTTCGGCCGATTTTTTCATCCCACGTGAACAACACTGTCGATGAACAATTGGTGGACACAAAGGCCAGCATTTTATGGCCGTTGCGCCTTGGGGACATTGGGGGACACTCGGCATTTCCTTACATGCATCGCGGCCTACTTCTATTTTTGGAAATTCCGACGTTTTAGCTTTGTATACGTACCAAGAATATAACGATCTCATGCATGGCGACTTATAGAACAGCCCGCGAAGGAATTCTTTTAGTGAAAAAATACAGCCTTCAATTGTCCATAGTTTCGTCCAAGTGTTCAGCTGCGTCAAGTGGTAGCCCTGCGTACAATAGTGTGTGTTCCCGGCGCTATACGTCCTCCCATCCGTGTAACGCCAGGAACATACAGCGTTGTACGCAGGGCCGGCTACGTCAAGTGGCAGTATACGAATTGAATCAAGTCATTGGTACGTACCGCACTTTAGATGGGTTCAAACTTAAACTGAGTTCGATGTTAAAGGGAAACCTAAGTCCAGCGACATTGACCGTTTATCCCTTCCAAAATCACCCTTGAATAAAATGCAGCTCAAATTTGCAACATAATTGCACGCGCCGACGACTACGGAGCGACGAAAAGAGACATTGAAGTAGACGACATTTATGGAAATGAGCTCGGAATCCCATGGGCGCGAAAGGGCTCATGGGAGGAGCGTGCGTGACGTCATCGGCGATACACGAACGTGTGTGACAGCCTACCAAAGCATTGGAGTCTATGACTGCAGTTACGACTCTTTAATGCTCAGTAGCATAAAAAATAGTTAACTGTTGTTCAGTTGAGTGCAACAATCACTCAAGGAAGAACAAAAGGAGTCAGCTTTTACCGTCTTCCCACAGAACAGCTTTTTCGAAGACCGTGGCTAAAGAAAGTCGGGCGAGTTTAAAAATCTGTAAAAGATACAACGTTATGTTCTAATTCTTTCAGGATGATTGTTTTATAAGGGATTTCGTAATTCTGATACCGATACAAGACGATACTACACAATGCGGTTCGTATCTTGACATGCTGAGTCAGCCTACTATCGCCGGTTTTAACCAGATAAATATTAATATTGGCGATTTCGGGACTCTAAAATCCGAAGACGAAACTACACAAAGCGTCTCTTATCTTGACATCCCGTTTCTGCCAAATCTCCGATATATAACCAATAAATATAGGCAATTTCGGGACTATACCTTGTAATATTGATATTACAAGATATTGGAATGACTTTTTGCCTACTGTGTATCGGCACGCCGGGTGTGAGAAACCGCCGATATTATATTAAATATCAATTGCGCCGGAACTCCTAGGCTAATATCGATACCAGACGATCCTAGATTTACTTGCACTGTATGGTGTTGGCATGCCGGGTCTACGAAATCACGGATATTTATCCGATAAATATCGGCGACTTAGGACTTTAACTCTGATACTAGACGATACTTTGTCAAATCGTGGGTAAATATCCGATGTATATCAGAGATTTCACCACCTAACAGATCTGACCACCCGAATACCTCTGTCCGACTCTTAGTTCAAAAATAGCATCCATGGCCGGAAGTCAAGAATACTGTATGTTTTACATTATTAGATTTATTAATGCACGAAATACATTTTTTACATGTAAAGCATTTTTTTTCATTAAATGTCCCTCGGGACTTCGTCGAGAGGGCCGATCGGATATCATCGGGACTCGGGAGGCCCTTGCACAAATTACATTCTTTACATGTAAACATTTTTACTTGGCGATCGGGACTTGAACAGAGGACATATCGGAAATCCAGAGGACATATCGGAAATCATCGGGAGTTTGGGCTGGTCTTGTATGAAACACATTCCTTACAACAAGCTTTAAGACGATACTATTTTTTTAAATAGCGGGCAAATATTCATTATATCGGCGATTTCATCACTTTGTAGATCTGAGTAAGTCCGACTTCCTAAGTTCGACACCAGCTTCGAAAAACAGACGACACTATAATAGATTTGTCAAATCGCGAATAAATATTTTCTGATACATATCGGATATTTCGCAACCTTAAAGATCTGGCCAAGCTCGACTTACACGGTAACACATACAATCAGTCAATCATTCCGTATCATTCACGAACCAAAAATTAATTTTAAGCGACTGATACAGAAAACTCTGTTTTAGAAACGTAGCGTTGAAGGATCGCAGGGTCACTCAGTCTCTCCAATTCAGTTCGGGGTCTGTACAAGCACAGTGACTCCCTCCGCTGAATCATACACAAAACGCAAGCAACCAAGATATGAACGATGTTTTGAGATGCTTTCTAATTATTACATATCTTGGACAGGTTCAAACTAGTATGGTTTGATTTCAGTTAAGGGAAAAGTAATACTCGATGTCAGAAATATCGCTGTCCGAACTCTCCATAGTCGTCTTACGAACGCGCTGAACTGTTCACAGTACTCCTCCAGCTGCAAGCTACAATCGTCTGTATCGCCGATGACGTCACGCACGCTTCTCCCATGAGCCCTTTCGCGCCCATGGTATTCCGGGCTCATTTCCATAAATGTCGTCTACTTGAACTTCTCTTTTCGTCGCGCCGTAGTCGTCAGCGCGTGCAATTATGTTGCAAATTTGAGCTGCATTTTACTCAAGGGTGATTTTGGAAGGGATAAACTGTCAAAGTCGCTGGACTTAGGTTTCCCTTTAAGTGATAAGAGGGGAAATACACCATTATAAATATTTAGGATTTTAATCTCGTTTGAAAATAATATTGCATGTATCAGATATTGTAGAGTACAATAACAAATTGTCTTCTGGAGAGTCAAAACATTTTGATGTTAGGGTTGCCAAGCAAAGTTTTTGTTTTTTAGATGATATATGTATGGGGTCACATGGATAAGTAACCTGGCCCTGTGATTAGTCAATTTGGTGATGCATCTTCAAGGTCTGCAGTTTGGGTATTTCTACAAGAGATACCTTGAACTTAGTCAGTATTGTTATTCCAGTAATTTTGTATTGCTTTTCATGACTGAGGATCTGAATTTAAAAAGACACTAAAAAGACACTACTAAATCATATTGCAGTATCTTTATTACATTTCACAACACCATGAACATATATAACAATATAAGTATTATAATTTTCAAATAAATACTCTTGCAGTAAATAAATGTTTCTCTGTCTTGTTTTTGTAGTACTTTATAGTGCTGCATGGACAGTCCTGTTGAGTAACTAACTATGAGTGATATTCTGCTGACATGTGTCTTTTATATTAACCTTATAAGAACAAATGCTTTCATTGCACTGTGCAAAAAATATGACGATAAAAAAATAAGAACAAAACCGAAAGAAAACCCTCAAACTAGGTTTTTGGAGGAAATGGTTTTCCCTAAAACAAGAGCAAAATCAAAACCTGAAAATCAGCCTATAAGCTTGACTAGACAAACGTTATAATGCACATGAAGCAAATTTTATTTAGGCAAATTTTATCATCCTGGTGTCGTACATCTGACTAAAATTCCCCTTCAATTGGTTTCCTTCCATTAGTCCAGATCCTCCCAACCGCTTCATGGCGAGACTCCTTTGGCGTCGTTGGCGTGTAGCAAAAGACTGAGGGGAAAGGAAATTACATATAGTTTTAGAAACCTACGTCAGTTATGGAAGCCTAGCCCCCGAGGGTCTTTGCGGAAGCTTTAGGTTTTGACGATCACCTGAGACGTACCTCTGCAGACTAGAGTGCAGTCGTCCGTCGGAGCATCAACGTACGTTCACCGTGGCGATGGCGGAAGAAGTTTCTACCTCCATGCAGCATCATATTTATTATACGCCATACACAGCCCCATGGCTGCCCCATCAACAACGACGGGCAGGGAGGGACAAACAGTCGACAGTACAATGGCGAAGTTTAACACCAAAAGAAATCCAACTGCCGTGCATGCAAACATGAATACAAGTCCGGGTAGCGGGCTCTGCGTCGCAGGGTACCGGCCGGCGTTATGTGGCCTCAACGCCGGTAACACACACAGCCCTGCCACGCAGGCCTTGCATCGTGCTCCCAGGAAAGTTAAAATTAAGCGCTGGTTCCACAAATTTATCATGGGATCACTGTAAAGAGGTATATTTAGCGTTGATTCCTGATCTATTGTAACTGTGGACCTGATTTGGCAAGTTTACCGTATACAGCAGAAGCTTCCGAAGGAGTACACACGGTGTAGACAGTCAGGCAGAAAACTTAGCGCGATCCGCGCGATCGGAGCTAGCTCTGACCTCTGACATAAGGTACGATCAACTTCCTGCTCTACGCACGCGCAACAAAGGGTCAACGGGTCAAAACGTTACTGCGAGTGCGCATAATACATCTCTAAATTAAGACTGAACACGAACTGACACAAGTGGTTAGTACATTGAAAATTACTTATTTGGATTAATTTCCTGGCCGGGTACGGCTCCTAGAAATCAGCATTTGACCCTTGTAAATCTACAGCAAGTTATTTGTCGCCAAATATCGCCTACTTTTGGTCAAATTTCAATTTAACCTTGCCATCTGCAGTATGGAGAATGTTTCAAGCTTTGCAAAGATGGGTCAACTGTCTTAGTCGGTCATCGGAGCACGATGGAGCACGATTTTTTCGATCACCATGCGTTTTCCGGTACGATTGACCCTTCGCTCAGAAAAACGCGCGCCGGATCAATCGCCGAGAAGTTAACCAAAAGCTGGAAAAGAGAACGAAAAACGTCCAATAACTCTTTGTCGAATATGGTCGAGGGTTAAGAAACTCAGAAAACTATTCTTGAAGAAATCTTACAATTTTTAACACGGTAGAACGTCGCCAATCGACTGGAGCTAAGATACTTCCGGGTAGCCAACAGTCTCACTCGATCGGTGGACGTCAGGTCATATCGCGATCTGAACAAGTGAACCAACGTAACCTTTGACCCTTGTTACATATACAGTACGTGATTGTTCTTGCTTAATTTCATTACATATACGGTACGCCATTGGCTCTTCCCTACTATCCTCTATATGGACATAACCCGGACTGATAAAGTTTGAAATCGTGCACGCTGTAATGTTGTAATGAGATCTTGGTTGGCGGCGCTTTTCATCTTGATAAGGATGGCAACTTTGCCTTACATTGTGGCTGTGTTCATTTGTCATAGGCAACTAAGTTGGAGTGGGGTAGTTAATGTCGTCCAGAGGTCACATAGCAAATCACCTGCTTGCATTCAACAAAGTTGAAATTTTAATGTCTTTCTGATACAGCTCGATCCCTAGGGTATAATTGTGGTTAGAACATGTAGCAACTTTTGGCGTTTTAAATTTATATATAAAGGAAAGTGAGGGCAACTTCACACATCGTTTTATACCTTTGTTAATGATGCGGTATATTGAATCGATGAATACGGTTTTATGACATGGAGACACATGGCAAGAAAACCGCAATGTGTTGAAGTCCCCCTGCTGACTTACTATAATTTGAAGCCCTTTCAAAGGAGGGGAAATGTGGCCGAGAACGTGTTCATCCAAAAATATCAAATCATAATACATGGGAGTCTATTGGGCAAAATATTAACATTTTCCCATAAAAAACAAGCTGCATCTCTACATTCATATGTGTTTGATAATTCATGTAAATGTACTTTGCTTGAATTGGCAGGTAAAAAGTGCATGTGTGTACAAAAATATTGATTTTTAGATTTCATCGGTAATGTTGATCCACTATACACTGTAGTCTATGAGGAAATATGAATAATTTTTTACAATACAAAACTCGGTAAATGCATAAAATAATATATGCTTGATTATTGATATTGATGTACCTGATTAGACTATGGTGGTTACAAGTCCATGTGTGTGCAAGAAATTTGATTTTGGAATTTCACCAAAATGTTGATCCACTCTACATTGTAGTCTATGAGGAAACTCCCGTCCCACTGTCAGCTCGCAGAGTGAGATCATGAACTTTGTCCGTCATGAAATCTCTCAGGAACAGCTTTTTTTCACAATTTACATCATCTGCTGCCCATGATCTAGTACTCACACTGATACTTTCGACCTTATGTATCCTGTACTCAAAAGAAGATAACTGGCACTATGTGTGTCTACAACCTAAGTCCTTCACAAGTACGCACGTACAAACTTTGAAGTTCATCTGCAAAGTTGTTGCTAGTGACGCCAATCATCTACGTCTGTGTGTAATAATTTATTAGTATCGTATCAGGTCTGCTTGGCCCACTCACACACTCTTTGAAGACCGGTCATGCGGTGGGACCTGTGAGTTGTGGAAATGATTGAGACCTGGCACTTTTCAATTTCCTCTCATTGTGTGCATTATTTTACTTCATTCTTTGTTTAGCAAAAGTAAAAGGTACTTTTGATCGGTCATGGTACAAGGCAATGACTATCATATTTCACATAAAATTAAAGGGGATACCCGGATGTACTTTTACCGTGATATGATTTATTTTTGAGGAACTAGTTCACAAAGGAAAAATGTTGCACATCGCACATCAGAAATATCCGATACTATCGAATACTACTGATATTATAGTCCAGACGGGCGTCTAGGTTATTTTTGCTTGTCCAAGAACTGTATTTTGTACTATTTTTGTTTGCTTTTCGACAACATCGCACGTCAGAAATATCAGATACCATTGGATACTATCTAAAGTAGATCGTCTGGTATGCTGCACGTTTTAAAGCTATTGCTTATTACAATTGCGGTTGGGTTGTATCACGATCCCATACTCCAATCGCGTTATCCAAGGCCAGTTAAATAAGCTTAAGACTTGAACTTATGAAGAATGACAATGCCTGTATTTCAGCATGGACGACATGACACGCATGTGAAAGCTGCTAAAAAGCACTCCGACAAGTTAAGGTAGTATGCGCCTCGAAAGTGAAAGACGTAAACTTTTGCTCGAACTTTCCTCAAGGAATATTTCAACCATTCTCTTTCAAAATCAAGAATAAAAATTGGGGGTAACCTTGCAAAAGTGCTACAAGAGATACAAATTACCCAGGATTTACCGATAGTTGAAATTCACAATGGCCGCCATCCCTGTGTTAACTCTATGGAGAAAAATAAAGTTTTCGAGTTTCGAAAACTAGGACGGTGAAAAGTTTTGTGATACCAACAGCTTTAAAATGAATCCCCACAAGTGGTTTATCAGACAAGAATTGAAAAGGTTTGCGAGCCCAAATATCTGTCTCCGAGGCGTGTTCTACCATGATAATACTTGAAAATAACGGTCCTACTGCTCCTATTGGTAAATCAAACTCGACATTTGTAAAACTCGTACTGAATTCACGCGTCTTGGACTTGATCCGTCATTGCTTACACATTTTGGATGGGACAATTCTCCCCAAAGTCAGCCAATGTTCCTTAATAGGATACATAATAACTTAGTTTTTATGGATAAAATTCTAACATGAAACTCAAAATGAAAACAACTTCACAATAAGTCAACTTTTATTGGCTATATTTTAACTACATTGTTGATCAAAAAATAAATACATGGTCGATTGGATGAAGTTTGCAAACATTTACATATTCATGCTGAAATCATGTAATATCAGTCGACACTTATCAATATTTATCATATACTTATACAGGTAACGCATCTAAAACATTAGCAGTGAAATAAGGCTTCATCTATTTTCCAATTCAAAAATCACTGCAAATGTCTATCAACACTTTTGTCCACATTAAATTCAAATGTGACGTTGCTTGAATTACGAATACCATACAACTTAAATTGACCTTTCTGTGACTCACAAAACATTCAAAACACATAGTCAATGGAAGTTTGAATAAATGATAATCTGAAGGTATCGACATATCCTACAATGAAAAGCCGGATCTTACCATCTTGTACAAAATAAGTGGCCCCAACTGATCCCCGGTCCTACATGCTGTACAAAAATGCATGCCATCTTTCTCTGCATTACCAGTGATATGTTGATCGAAATATTCGTTCTGTGAAACGAGGAAATGATTTTTCCAATCACCAACTTGACCTTTGCGCACATGTCGTACACTGCTTACGAAGGAATTTTCGTCTGCGGTCGACGAAATTAGTCTGTAGAATTCGACACCTTGACTCATGGAAGCGAAACTACACTTTTTCACAACATCATCGAGTTCTTCATCTGACTTCGGTCGATTCAAAAAATCGGCCACTTTGGCCAAGACAGATTTCGAATCTTTTTTCATGTCTTCAAATGTCACATGAAGTACATTATCTTCCAGACCAAAGCGTCTCCATCCTAACACGTGATCCAACCACGATCCATACCACACTTTGCCATCCACGAAAGCACGGATCCACTCATCCCAGTTCAAATCCATACCGGCCCAAGTATACCCTGCATATAATGGTAGTAAGACACACATACATCTTTTGGATTTCTTGCGATGTAAATGATTTTGCATTTTTTCTCACCGTCTTGCCAAGCTCTTGGAAACAACTGGAATGGCAGATGACAGAAGAGCAACCGTGGTGACGGCATCTCGTGTAACGATTCTCTCATAGCAATTGCATGTTTACCATAACTTCCAGGTACATCGTCTGCGTCTTCGTAAAATTGGTCAAGCCTGACAACCTTCTTGGTAGCCGGTAACAACAGATTCAGGTCGGTGTACAAACTGCTAAGCAAATTCAACATCCAAAATGTACCTGACTTCATGTACGTCACAACAACAACGTCGTCTGGCCTGATGTCCCACTGGTCCATAGCATTAGATTTCACAGTTAGTCTGTTGTAAACACAGTTCGGGAAATAGCATCCGCGGTAGAAGAAACCAGACCACTCCTTCGCCATGGCGTAATGTAGAGATAATGACAGCAGGATGACCTCGTCCCAAGTGATATGTGTCGCCACCTACAGATGCGTGGGGTGTTCAGTATAGAGTAATGCGAAAGAAGGAAGGGTGTTGCACGATTTTGCTCCCCGGCATTGTATTATGTAATAGAATAATACAGTTTCATTGTAGTTTACTGATCTTACCCAAGGGAGCCGTTATTATTTACGGCCCGGGGGGGTCGGCGGAATTTCATCGGAAACTCTGAAATTTCGAGTAACCCGCCCCCTCCCAACAACCCTAATGACTTTGGGTAATCCCCCTCTCTAACCCAAAAGTTTTGATCGACACCCCCATTTATAAGAGTTAAATATCAAGAATGTAATTGTAAAATTTACAAAAATACAGCAATAGTAAAGGCCTTCCACATTCTGTTGTACCTTAATAGATTATCATCGGTTATCTCATGACGGTTGAAAAAGGTGAAACAAACAAAATGAAATTCACAGTTACAACAAAATGTGTATAGAAACTCACGCTATAACCAGTATCCAACCATATAGTATTGTTAACTTTGGATGGGTATCATGACAGGGTTTTCACTTATATATCTTACAGGGCAGAATTTGAAAGAACGGGGAGAACACGCGGGAGGCAGAGGGGAAAGGTGTTTGAAGAAGTTGTACCTTCACTTGCATAGAAAAAATTGAGAAATTGATGTGTGTAATGTTGGAGTCTGGTGCAATATGAGAGGTGTTTTCAGTTTGTATTTTTAGCTGACGTGTTCACACATGTTCACACACGTGAGCTAAGGGACCGTCTCAGATTGTCGCAGAAGTTCAAGAAACGAAATTTCTTCGTTTAGATCAAAACCCCTCCCCCCTCCCCCTAAACGAAACTTCAAAAGTGCGAAATGTTCATGTCTGCCTGAGAGTACAATGTTGCATTTTGCTATAGCTACTAAAGACGTATTCCCCTTGCCACATTACAATTAAAGTAAACGATCAGATTTGACTACTAACAGGGCATTTTACCGCGTAAAAGTTTCATTTTATTTTACTTTCCCTTTTTGCATCTCTTGTGCTGTTCTTTGTCTTTGTGAACACGCAATTTGTACTTGGTAGGGGCGGTAAATAAGCGAAAAACTTTGACAAGGGGGCCCAGGCATGTGCAATCATATTAAAACGACTATGACCAGGTGCATAACAAGTGAGAATAAAGACATCTAGTGGTTAGAGCAGACGCTTATAAATAGCACATTTTTAAAAAATGATACTTTTTGTCTTTGTATAATTTGATGAATGAAATGTTTAGGATACAATGTTCCTATCGGTAAATTTTGTTTGGGGCACAGACGAGATGGAAACAGTTACAAATTTGCTGGCACGAGTGTGCAGTTTTTCTTTAATTTAAAATAAACACACGAAAACTTGTGATCACAAAATAAAAGTGCGAAAGTGAAGTTCACTAATTGAATGGAGGTCAAACCCCCTCCCCCCCTAAACGAATAAATTTCGCTTTTTGAACTTCTGCGACAATCTGAGACGGTCCCTAATGTCATAGCGATGTCACTGTGTGTGTGTGTGTGTGTGTGTGTGTGTGTGTGTGTGTCTGTCTCTCTGTTTACACGATAACTCAAAACCGCCGAAACAGATTCAAGTCAGATTTTTGTAGACAGGTACCATATGCTACTTGCAAGGACTGATTAGATTTTGGGGAGTGTAGTTTGCATATGAATAAAGTTATGCAATATGATTTTTTTCATATAATGGTTTCCCTATGGAGACAGTAATGACAGTGTCGACATATATCAAGAAATACTGCACAAAATTTCATGACACTTTTCACAGTTACAGCTGTGTAATAAGCGGTGTAACTCCTTATTGGAATTAAGATGTAAATACAGGCAGTTCCAATCACTCGATGACGATGGAAGGTGAGAATGGCCATGCGACAAATTGACATGAAATCATTTATAATGCCATCTTTAGCTTTATTACATTGCAGTTTCATATTCAGCAGACACTATGTGCCGTTATTAATGCGCAGTTGATATACAAGCAGGTGTTGTCGACTTCGTCCAGTCTGATAACCTTCATATCCTCATTCTTAGAGGGAATATTCTCGCTTTTATGAATTCTTTCATGAATTATATTCGATATAAACGCCGTTTGTGTTGTTTGATTATTTTAATCAAGCTAAAATACTGTTCAAATGTAGATAACTTGCTCGCTGCTTGTACCAAGACAAGATTTAAACATTATCTGAACCATTTTAGGGTCTGTACAATAATCAGTAATGTACATACTTCACCATGCATGGCTGAATCTACACTGTGACATATAGTTTGGAAATCGTGCAAGCTGTAATGTTGTAATGAGATCTTCGTTGGCGGCGCTTTTCATCTAGGTAAGGATAGCAACTTTGCCTTACATTGTGGCTGTGTTGATTTGTCATAGCGAACTAAGTGGGAATGGGGCAGTTATAATAATAATAATAATAATAATAATAATAATAATAATAATAATAATAATAATAATAACAATAATAATAACAGTTTATTCATTTATAAAGCGACTAAATCCACACAAAAGTGTGATCACAGACGCTGGGTAAAATACAATCAATATTATGAAAGGTAACAGGATTTAAAACAAAAGAAAAACATGAATACAATTGATGAGTTCAGTATGTATTTCTTTGTACACGACCTACTTTGACACAGTTTAAATTGTTCAGCGGACCTTTGATTACGATTTGGAACGTACAAATTAACCATGCTAGAAAGACAGCTTGGACGGAGTTAATGGATACATTTATAGGTGAAGATAAGATTCTTAAAAAAATACGTTGAGAAACAGGCAGCCAAAACAACTGGAACAAAATCGGGGTGATATGCTAAGTGACTCTTGAGCGAGTTTACATTTCTAGCAGCTATATTCTGGATACGTTGAATGCAATTAATTGAGTATTTTGGAAGACCATAAAGAAGCGAATTACATGAATCAATGCGAGATGTCACAAAAGTGTGAATCAACTGTTCCGTGTCTGATCTAGAAAGATATTTGCGAATATTTGCAATGCGTCGTAAGTAAAAAATAGCTGAGTGGCAGACATTGTTGACATGAGGGTACATCGTAAAACCGGAATCCAGGATAACTCCAAGACTCTTTGCCTGACTTTGAACAGGAATCAACTTAGGTGTCACCGACCAGTATCCCCCGTATTCCATCATCCGAAGCATACTGGAAAATGCAGATAAAGTTACAAATTCAGTTTTATCATCATTCAAACAAAGGAAATTTGCGGACATCCAAGATCTAACGCATGAAATACATAATTCAAGATTGCTAGCCGTCACAGAGGCATCATTATCTTAAAAGACATATATAATGAAGATACAGGCCACCATGACATGCAACTAATTTCCCAAAAGGAGATGTATACACATTAAATAGTATTGGGTCAAGACCTGACCGTTAATATCTTTCAGAGGTCACATAGAATATCACCTGCTTGCATTCAGTAAAGAAGAAATTTTTGACGAATTTCAGGTCATGAATCAACGTTATTTTGTATTCTGAGTGACTTTACGGAAGTACTCTTGTTGTCTCACTTTCTTTTTACTATTGACAACAAATCTCAGGTCAGGGAATTAGCTCAACGAGAGGTACCAACAGGATACTACTACACATGGAAGCCGTAAAGTAGAAGTGGATGAAGTATATTGATAATTCAGTCAAGTGGGACCAATGATAAGTCTGCAAGGCCAGGGGACGCCAAGACTGACAAAAGTCTAAGCGTTCCCCCAAAAGTCTTGAGTCTGAAGTCTAGATTCCAAAAATATCCGAAGTCTTTGAAAGTCCCTGAAATATACGAAAGTCCCCGAAAATCTACCTACACACATCAAAACTTCACATTATACAGAGAATTTTTAAAGGCGTATCTGAACATGTAAAATACATCATAGGAAGTAATCGTACATTGGCTAAAAAGTATGGGAGGTAATTCATTAGATAAGAAATGAAGTTCTTGATTGGGAGAAAGTTTTAAGATGTACATAATTATTCCGCTGACTCGGCATACCAAACGACGCTTTTAGTATGTATGATATATCCTTGTGATAAAATGCAGACTTCTAAAATAGTACTCACTAAAGGTACATGGTCAAGATTTGTGGAGCGAGAATCCGACTATATATGTCTGAGCTATTTTTACATTTTAAAGTTAATGAAGTGTTTACTAAATTGAGGTAACTATATAGTTGTAAAAACTTATTTTCTTAACTTAAATGTCCATTCGAGTACCAGTGTCATTGTCAATGTCGGTAAACATCTTTTGTCCGTACTTAATGAAAAGTAAAACTGTTGGTTGTTTTCCAATTTCTTTTAATTGACTGATCGGTAGCTGCATTGTATGTTCATTAATACATTGGCCTTGGCCATGATACTTGAGTTAATTAAAGAAACACCGGTCATGATACTTGAGTTAATAAAAGAAACACTGGTAATGATTCTTGAATAAAGCAAAGAAGAGCTTCCACGTTTTACCGTCTACAATGTTTGTATTCCTTCCCACCTGTTAGAATGATCGCAATGGAATTAACAGAATTATACATATACCGTGTAAATCTTTTACCTGAAAATTACAATTGTATCACGACGTATATTCTTGATATCACAAAAGGTAAACAAAGTTTGACTCTGCCGTTGAATATCTCTGCTCAAGGTCTGATTGTCAACCCAAATCTTACCTGCAAACGAATGCAGAGTAAAGGATCTCACTTCAGAAATTGTGAATATACTTTTTTTCGGTGTCAGGTAGGTGAGGTCTGAAGCAACACATAATACTCTACGGAAGAAAGTACTTCACAGTTACAATCTGCATTTATATCTGGAAGAAAAATTACTGATAATATTCGTCTAATTCTAGACATGACTGATCTCTGTGAAAGTAGTGGGCAACCAGCAGCAATGGTCTTCATTGATTTTACCAAAGCGTTTGATACTCTAGAATGAGCTTTTGTCTTTAAATCGTTGGACCTTTATGGTTTTGGTGATTCATTTAAAAACTGGGTTGCTGTATTTTATAATAATATAGAGAGAGTTGTGTACTGAATAATGGTTATTACACTGGGTGGTTTAAATTAGAAAGAGGTATTAGACAGCACTTTTTGTAATGGCCATTGAACTTTTGGCAATCGCAGTACGATCAATTCACAAAATACAGAGAATTTCTTTACCAAATGGTCATGTCCAGACCATATGAGGACTCGCTGATGACACCACATTAACATTATGTAATCAAAGTTCTGAGAGACATGCTCTTTGTTAATTAGATCACTTTTGTATATTTTCAGGGCTTGTGGTAAATTTAAAAAAAACTGAATTACTATTGTTGGATGCTCTAAAAACCAACTGGGAAAAAATGGAGATTACACCAAGCTGGGAGCCAATACATTATTTAGAAATCTATTTGGGCCACGATGCGAAGAAAAACTTGACTTTTAACTTTTTTTTTCAAAATTAAGGAAAATATGTGAAAAATTGGAAGTTTGGAAATCACGTGATTTGACAATTAAAGTCTGGTGAAATTGTCACACTAGCAAAAGTGTTTTGGGCCTCCAAATTACTTTATGTAATGAATTCCGTGTCCATCCCCACTGAATGCATTAAGGAAGCACGGGCATATTTGTTTTACCTTCTTTTGGAGAGGTAAAAAACATCATATTAAAAGTAACACACTAATAGGTAATTTGGACGAGGGTGGATTACGTATGGTCGACTTGGAATTAGCAACGGCAATGCGTATTATTAAAACTAAGCTACCTTTAAGAATCATTGGGAATAGCTATTTTAATAAAGTTGGAGGCCTTAAACTTTTGTTACGTTGTAACTATAGTATTGATAAAATGGATATAAAAATCCCACCCTTTTACCAAGACATTCTCTCCTTTTGGAAAGAAGTATGCAATTATGAACTACCAAAAATTGTCAAGATGTGATTTCTGAAATTCTGTGGAATAATAATCAAGGTAAAACTATTTGTTATAAAGAATGGCTTAACAAAGGTGTTCAATATATTGCAGATTGATTGACGATAAGGGTGCCTTTATGACATTTAAGAAATTTGTAGAAAAATATAATATTCGTACTGATTTTGTAACTTATTATGGTGTTATAGACTCAATTCCAGAGAAGTGGAGAAATTTAATTAGTAAAGAAAATAATGTTCTGTGAGCAAGTATTATTGAAAGAAACATAGTAGATGTTTGAAAGGGTGAATCTAGAGATTTCTACAAGCTTTTTGTGGAAAAAAGAAATTTGAACTGCCTACATCTCAGTCTAAGTTTTAATCTTTAGATTATGTTAACAATGAAGTTATTGATTGGAATGGAGTATGGAATCTCCCCCATCAAATCACAATTGAAGAAAAGCTGAGAACCTTTCAGTTTAAAATTTTGCACCGTATTTTGCCAACTAACAAATTTCTCAACCAAAATAAAATTAAATTAGATAGTAACTGTAATAACTGTGGGCAAAATGAATCTCTTGAACACCTTCTCTGGTCATGTAATAATGCACAGATATTTTGGAAAGCTTTTGAAGTATTTTGGAATGAAAACGTGAACAGTGATAGAATTTACTAAACATGTAGTGAGGTGATTTTTGGTATGAAGATAATAATAATAATAATAATAATATTTTGTTCTTATATAGCGCACATATCCACAAGTAGATGTGATCAAGGCGCTTTACAATTATTATTACCCCTGGTCACTGGACCTAATATGATACCGCTCAACTCCTGGGGAGCAGACAACAGCTCACATGTGCAGCCAATAAGCGCAGCAGAGCTAAACGCACACATAACAACCTCTGTTCTTCCAGGTACCCATCACTCCTGGGTGGGGAGAAGCAATGAGGAATAAAGTGCCTTGCCCAGGACACAACACCACAGCCATGCCGGGGCTCGAACTCACCATCCTTTGATCGTGAGTCCACTGCTCTAGCCACTGGCCCATGATGCCTCCAATCAACTTATTCTTTTGAATCATCTCATCTTAATTGGCAAATTTCAACTTTATTCATTTCGTTATACCAAAACAAAGGTGTCTGTAAATTCGCTGATCCGTAAAGCAAAAGAAGTAATGTGTGTAGAAAAAAGAATATTTAACGAAAAGACCTTCAAAGAAAGTGGGATATTTTTTTTACTCCCATAATGTTATATGAACTCGTACATTTTGTTTTTCCTTTTTGTTTTTCCTTTCTTTTTGTCCTGTGGCTTTTCTTGCTTCTGTAGGTTTTCCTTTTCTTGTGTATTTTTTGTGTGTGTGAAATAAAAAAAAATACAACAAAAAGAAAAAAAAGAAAAAAAAAAGTACTTCACAGTTATGTAGACGAGCAACATGGTGGGATTTTTCTGTCTACCAATGATTAGTCAATCTACAATGATTTTGTGAGCTACAGGCGTAGGACATTAATTGCCAATGCGTTCCGATAGATGCACTGATAGACCCTCGAGAAAAACTCGAGGGTCTATGATTTATTTGAACGTGAAAGTCGCCGACTACCCTTTATTCTCGATTTTGAAACATTCACGGGGAAACTTTTGGTTTGGCCTCTTGATGTTTTCCAAATATTTATGAAACGCTAAGGTCCACACTTAGAAACGCTTTTTCTGGAAGTTTTGACCTCGACCATTGTCGTGAAACGCACTGCTACCAGCATGATGTGGATTGTGAACCTCAACTCTACATTAAGTCATTTTGTCCTGAAATGACGAGTCTGCCGGGAAGATATCAAAACAACAGATCCCATAAGAGTTTGAATCAGAGGTTTCAGTTGTTGAGCAACGGCATTTCAAACACCGCCCTAGCCACCGATGTAATCCTGATAAGCACACTATTTATCTGGGTTGCCTACATTCAAAGAATGTTCAATGACGGATTAGTCACTGTTGCATGCTGATGTATCATATTTGATTGTGTGTTTTGCATGTATGCGAGATATTGTCAATGAATGGGTTTTAAGCAATACCCAGAAGGGGCGCCGCCGTTCTTACAGTGAAATATAATCAGAGGTAAAATTTAAATGATTGTAAATATCAAAACAGCTCTTAAGGGTAACACGTGAGCTCCATACACGTCATCGTCAACACCTATTACCTTGTCATGAGGGCTATAGCACACGTTTATTACCCCGAGGGGCCGTGTATTACCAGAAACACATCGTTATTCCCCGAGGCCGTAGGCCGAGTAATATGGCGTTGTGTTTCTTGTAACACACGGCCAAGAATGGTGATAAAAGGGCGCTATAGCCTGGATGAAGACCAGGTTATAAGTGTTTTATAACACACCACACGCTCATGTCGAAGTATGTTATAGTTTTTAATGTGTGTTGATATTTTGCACCGCAACAATCCATTGTGACAAGTTTACTTTGCAATATTTCCACAGTGTTTACAGTTGTACGTGGTACCAATTTCTTTCAAAAAATATTCTAAGCACACAAGCAACATCCTTACTTGCACTTGAATCTTTTTCGTCGATGAGCTGTTGGAATGTTGTAAAATCTGTTTTAGAGAGAGGCTCGTCGCTCATCCCGGACGCACATCACATTCAAGTCACCCGCCATTGTTGCAAAGCTGCAGACGACACTAAGGTCACGTTGACGTCACTTTTGTCAATTCAGATGGGGACTAGACGTATTTATTTTCATGTCACATGACGTATTCTGGCGAATCGCGACACGAAATGAGTAAGTGACAAGTTGCAAAACCACCAAAGCTGTATATCTCTGTAACAAAAGAACTAGAATATATATTATTCTACTATAATTCTCGCCCGAATGACCTCAAGTGACTTCAGACTGATGCTAATATCTAGCAAAGTAAAAAGAATACAACTTACAAGTAGAGTTTTATTTTCATTTGTTTGTTATTAGTGGTGGTGGACATGTAAGTTGATGGACATGTTCAATCCTGGAGATTATGATTTTGTTCGTAGGAACTCTCAGTCCAGAATTTAGTGAAGGTGTTTTTGGGTCAGGGTGTACATGTACCCTTGACAATACGAACAATTTCAAAGAACATGTTGCATTGAATTGAGGAGGGGGGGGGGCGATAGTCTATGTTTCTGGCAAGATGCTGATGTCAAAAATCTACAACATAATACCAGATCTAAAATCTGTGGGGCACAACACTTACAAAATAACTGTTTCAGTGGGACCAAAAGTCGTCGACGAGAAAAACAATGGGGGTCGAACGTCCACGTTTCATAAAGATTACGTCGGGCCAAAGTTCATGCGCGGTAAATGTGGCCGTACTCTTCCTATGCCTGTACTGCCCATGAAATTTTCACTCATTAACAGCCTACTCATTGTCACACCGAAAGTAATGGACTAGTTTAGTGAAAGCTCAGGACGCATGTATCAAGGCACGTCTTTCATAGACACTATGCATAATGATCATCAAGCGACGGATATGCGATATCACAGGCATTCAACTCAATGCAAGCAAACCGTCACTGATGCAACCAGTAGGATTATTCTTACAAGTTGCATCAGTGACGGTTTGCTTGCATTGTGTCGAGTGCCTGTGATATCGCATATCCGATGATGGACAATTTGTAAACGACCTTGAAGTGAAGTCGCTTAGGGAGCCGTCATTATTTATTGCCTGGGGGCGGGGTCGGAGGAATCTGAGGGGGGGGGTCACTCAAAAAATCGAAAGCTACAAGGGGGGGTTGCTCAAAAGTGGAGAACAAGAAGGGGGGCTACTCATTTTTGTTGATATGTACTGAAGCATTTAGTGAAGCTATGAATTAATACAATATGTATGCTTGAGATGTGTATGTTCATACCCAGTATATGTACACACACACACACACACACACACACACACACACACACACACACACATATATATATATATATATATATATATATATATATAAATATATATATATATATATATATATATATATATATATATATATATATCATAATACAGGTGGTTTCAAGTAGAAACTAAAATCCCATTACACAATGTGTTTCACGTTATTGTGATCTCCAGGCGAGAATAATCAGCTATTCGATGTGTCAAGCCTTCTGTTAGAGGCTAGTACTGAGTACATTTTTCAGTATTTCCTTGTTAAAGATTGATATACTTGCCTGACCATTCATGAGAAACGTCTGCTTTCTATATTCTACACAAGGTATAGGTTACCGATAGGGGAAAATGTGTAAAGCAAGCTAATTCTGATTCTATAAAGTTTAAAACCAATGGAATGCCTTGACAACAAACCAATCTTTTATTGCAGGAAAATAATAATAAATAATAAATGTAAATAAATGTATGTCTGTCGCTATTTTTTCGTTTTCAAAAACTGTAATCTTCATTGAAATCAGTGAACTGGAATATAAGTTTTTTTTGAATACTGTCTCAGATCTCTGTTCCTTTGAGTCTTTTATACAAAAATAATCTGAAAAAAATACTCCCCAAGTGCAACCAAATAACATCATTTTAATCTCTATTTTTTTTGAAAAGCTCCAACGGCAGGAGGGGGACACTCGTGACCTCCCCAGTTGCGTGGTCGCTTGTGGTGCTTTTGCACCACATCTTCACCCTCTTGTCAAAAAACCCAACGGAGAACACTGCATGTCATCAGTCTGAGAGCACTTCATACAGACCTGTACATCAGCCCCTGTCACTGCAATGGAACCTCTTTCCAACACAGACCTGTACCACAGGGTTTAATCAGGGTCTGTGCAGGGCCTGTCGCAGCAGCAATCCATTTTACTGTATAGATATTTAACTTTCCCAATTTTCTTTTTTTGGGGGGGTCACTCAAAATTTCTGTAGCAGAGAGGAGGTTAATCAAACACGTCATGGTTGGCAGGGGGGGTACTCGAAATTTTGGAGTTTCTAGAGCAATTCCTCCGACCCCCAGGCCGTAAATAATGACGGCTCCCTTATTGTTTAGAATAGGTGCCCAGTGCAAGTGCCCTACTGACCCTAGTACTACATGTGGTAAACAAACTTCTGACCATATTTTTCTGCTTTAACAGTTATTTCTCGATCAAAAAATTCGTTCTGTGAAACGAGGAAATGATTTTTCCAATCACCAACTTGACCTTTGCGTAGATGCTGTACACTGTTTAAAAAAGAATGTTCATCTCCCATCGACGAAACTCGTCTGTAGAATCCGACACCTTGACTCATTGACGCAAAACTACACTTTTTCACAACGTCATCGAGTTCTTCATCTGACTTCGGTCGATTCAAAAAATCGGCCACTCTGGCCAAGACAAACTTCGAATCTTTCTTCATATCTTCAAATGTCACATGAAGTACATTGTCTTCCAGACCAAAGCGTCTCCATCCTAACACGTGATCCAACCACGATCCATACCACACTTTGCCATCCACGAAGGCACGGACCCACTCATCCCAGTTCAAATCCATGCCGGCCCAAGGTATACCCTGCATATAATGGTAGTAAGACACACAGACATCTTTTGGGTTTCTTGCGATATAAATAATTTTGCATTTCTTCTCAACGTCTTGCCAAGCCCTTGGAAACAACTGGAATGGCAGATGACAAAAGAACAAACGTGGTGAAGGCATGGCGTGTAACGATTCTTTCATAGCAATTGTGTGTTTACCATAACTTCCAGGTACATCGTCAGCGTCTTCGTAAAATTGGTCAAGCCTGACAACCTTCTTGGTAGCCGGTAACAACAGATTCAGGTCGGTGTACAAACTGCTAAGCAAATTCAACATCCAAAATGTACCTGACTTCGGGTACGTCAGAACAACAACGTCGTCTGGCCTGATATCCCACTGGTCCATGGGATTAGATTTTACAGTTTCGATGTTGTGAACACAATTCTGGAAATAGCAATCGCGGTAGAAGAAACCAGACCACTCCTTCGCCATGGCGTGATGTAGAGATAATGACTGTAGGACAGGTGTCACCAACAAAGCTGTTCGTGCGCAGTTTTTCAGCGGGCGGTCAAAGTTAAAAAGTTATCAGTAGGCTGGGAGAAAAGGTGAATATTTAGGCTGCGTTCAAAAAATGGTAAGAGGGCTAAAGGAATCGTGAATAAAATCTTATTTTTTCAGACCCCCTTCAATACTTCAATACCCAACACAATTGGAACTAATTTGGGATAATTGGATCTTTATATTTGGCAAGTTTCTCCAAATCGTAATTTGGTGCTGCATAGCTGAATGTTGCGATATTACAAATTACTCATAAAAACAAGTGTTTAACTTAAAAAGGAAAGCAGATGAGATTACATTTGCAGATTATATCGACATTATTCACCATCCAATTATCCCAATTAGTTCAATCGTGTTACCCTAAAAAATTTTCAAGTCCACCCCATCTATATGATCAAAAATTTTCAAGCCCCCCATTATTATATCATAGCATATTTATTAGGAATGCACGCATAGTAAAAGAAAACATGTATTGCCTAGCTCTGCACGCAGATGTTGGACAGTACCTCTTATCAGCAGGTTGTAGAGCCATACATTAAAAGCAAGATCTTCAATTCGTTCATTTTTAAGTGCATCAGTGGACATTTTAGATTTATCAATCTAACCCGACCAGAGATTGCATGAACTTCAAATGAATGGTTTTATATATTGGTTTTAAATGATTTTGAGAAAAAATGTGACTTTTCATCGAAGATTTGTATAAGATCAAGTTCGGTGACTCCATCTTTTTTCTCCAATATTTATTATTCTCATATGCCATAATTCAAAAATCCATGGTAATTGCTGAGTCTCCTAGTCTTCTATGTGTTGCTCTCTGGCCTGATCTTGTGTACAGCTACATTTATGTTTCACTGTCAATTGAGTGTCCTATGACCCAAACTCTTCTTAAAGTACATCAGACGTCAGAGCTATCACTGTCACTGCGGGTATGCAGTGACAGTGACACAGCCCGTAGGCAGTAGCAGGACAATAGCCTGAATAGCTGTACTAACTTCGTATTTTATCAATATGTTAGTTCAATTTATACAACTGCGTTCTTGTTCTACTCCCTTTGTTGAGCTGTCCAGTATTCAGCTTGCCAACACAGCCTACGTGTACTGTGCATTTGTATCATTGACAAATAACTTTCAGTCTGAAATCTATTTCAATTATCACCAATATTTAGACAAACAGACTTTGTTGACAAACTGAATATTGTGTTGTTCAGCATGTTGTAAAGAGACACCAAGAAAATGTATTTGATACAATTCATAGACGTATTCAAAATATTACCAACAGTTGCAGCTCCTACTTCGTTACAAGGGCAACTTGTTGTTTTTACACAAATTTAATGACATTCATATAGTTTTAGATTTTTCGAGATTAAAGTCGTAAAATGCGACAAAACGGTTCCAGACGGGGAAGGTGGGGAGGAAATTTCAGTTTTTACAGGGGTAGGGGAAAAAGTTTCTGCCAGTTGGTACCGTAAAATAGATTTCAGTACCAAATTAAACTAGCGATCTTTTGTCCTTTTTGAAAAGAGAAAGATATGTAGGCCTAATCAAAGACGCAAGAGACACAGTCTATGTTGTAATCTAATAAATAAAAGCAGGGCGGGAACTTCATTGATTGGGAGAGGGCAGTAGGGAGCATGAACTGTTGTTTGGGGGAGGGGATTGGGCATACATACCATAGATACTGGAGGGCAGTGGGCATCACAATTCAATGGGAGGGCATATTTTCTGCATCTTCCAGTGGCAGGGAGTTCTACTCTCCAGTCCAAATTGTTGGTAAAATTAGGTGAATTCAGCATATCAGCCTGCGAACCATGTTTTGTTATGCTTTTGTAAAACTGTCGAAATTTGCCAGTTGGTGGCACCTGGTAAAATAGCCTCGTCGCCACCTTCATATGCGTGGAGTTTTCATTCTACAGTAATTCGAGGCGTTATTTTGCTCCCCGGAACCGCATGGACAAAAAATATCAACGTGTATCAGGACTGACACGACCAAAGGTAACAAAAGTGATATTACACTAATAACAGTGATGTCCAAATTGGAAGATATCAGTCACGATATTTCCACCTTGAAGCAAAATCAAAACAGTTTCTCGACATCCCTTGATTTTATGAGCGATAAATTTGAAAATCTACTCTCCCGCACATCTGAACTGGAAAAAGCGAACAAAGAGCTGAAGCAAGCGAACTCAGAGTTACGTAATCGGATTGACATTCTGGAATCTGACGTGAGTCAACAAAATCAATACTCGCGTCGCAGCAATTTAGAAATCAGCGGAATACCCGAACGGGCTGATGAAAACACTGATGACATAGTACTTTCAGTTCTACAAAAAATTCACCCTAGTGTCGAGATTACGGATATCGATATCACGCACCGCATCGGCAAAGTTCCCGACAATGATCGCGATCCAAGCAGAAGCAATCAACATAGGCCGATAATCGTTGCTTTCACCAACCGTAGAATTCGGAATTCCATCTACGACCAACGCCGCAAACTGAAGGGATTTTCAACGATTTTCAACGTTATTCTACCGCGAACGGTATCTTCGTCAATGAGAACTTATGCCCTGCTACTCGTCAGCTACTTGGTAAAGTCAACATATCAAGAAAGAAGTCTGGCTATCGCTATCTATGGACACAGAACGGTAAAATATATATTAAGAAAGACCAGCAAGCGAGATCTATCGCGATCACAAGAGAAGATGACATTGCTAAATACTGTGCAAAATGAAATTGAAGCAATATTTTTACACTTGCGATGCAGGTTGATCCCAATTCTTTTGATGACTTGTTTACTGTTGTAAATTATGAATTGGAGCCGTCCATTTTCAACCAAAAGTTTAGTTCTGTATTAAACGAAAATTGTTTTTCTATTTCCCATTTCAATGCCCGTTCTCTCTGTAAAAGTATAGATGATGCCCGTCTTTTGTACAATCAGTGCATTACCGGTAATTTTCAGATTATAGGTGTCTCAGAAACATGGAGGATTGATAATCCATCCCTACTTGATATGCCTAATTATTCTTTTGAATTAAACTGTAGAACAAATGGCCGAGGTGGTGGTGTAGGTGCTTATATTCATTCTACGGTGAAATACAAATTGTTAGATTTCAGTGTCATACATTCAGAGTCATTGTGGTTGGAAATTTGTACTGCTAAAAATTCAATTATTGTTGGTGTTCTGTACCGTAAGCCAGGTACTGATATAGCAGAGTTTGAAAATAGTCTAGTTAATGTTTTGCATAAACTGAAACTTGATAAGAATCATTGTATACTTATGGGGGATTTTAACATTGATGTTGCCAAGTTAGATAAAAGTGCCAAAAATTTTGTTTCTAAATTACAGTGTTTTCATCTCGAACAGTTAATTTCAACTCCAACTCGGGTGACAAGTGTATCGAGCTCAATAATCGATCACATTTATACTAACATCAATTCTTGTCGAATCTTTGCTGGCACTATCATTTCAGATATCTCTGATCATTTTCCGGTGTTTTCTATTTTCGAAGATTTTAATATTAATACCCCAGTGGCAAGATATGTACGTGTACGAGATTTTAGATGTTATAACAAGGACAGCTTTGTGTCTGACTTACAAAATGTAAACTGGGATGATATTTTGAATAACAATAGTGATGTTGAAACTGCATTTGGTATCTTTAATGATTTATTTACTCATGTTTGTGATCGTCATGCCCCTTTGAAGAACAAATTGGTGAAGTCTATGAGTAATAAGAAACCTTGGATCACAAGGTCTATAAAGAAGTCCATTCACACTAAGCACAAACTGTACAAGAAAGTTATTCTTAGTCAGCACAAACCATGCACAGTTTCACATTACAATGCTTACAGAAATATCCTCACCAGTGTTCTAAGAAAAGCAAAGCAGAATTATTATGCAAATTTATTCACTGTAAATCAGGGCAACAAAATGTGGAATGTTGTGAATGATCTCGCTGGGTAAGAAACGTAGTCCTGATAAACTGCCAGATGACTTGAAGGTATTTGCTAATGGTAATGTAAAACACGTAACAGACCCAGCTGATGTGGTTCAGAATTTTAATGATTTTTTCGTTAGCATTGGTGAAGATTTAGCGCGCAATATTCCACAAACCTCAAAAAATTTTCATGATTATCTTAGCCAACCCCTCAAGCATTCTTTCTTTCTTAAACCCGTCATAGCTGCTGATATTTATAAGATTTTAGCTACACTGGACAGTAAGAAAGCTTGTGGATGGGATAATTTACCTCGCGCGGCTGCTTATTGACGCAGCCAGTATTATTTCTCAACCTTTGGCCCATATTGTCAACGTTTCTTTTTCAACTGGTGTATTCCCTAATCATTTAAAGATTGCAAAAGTTACACCCATTTTTAAGAAAGGAGATAGCGATTTTGTTGGAAATTATAGACCTGTATCAATCTTGCCCATTTTTAGCAAAGTAATTGAAAAGATTATCAATGGGCAAATCATATCGTATCTTGATAAATTTAATATTCTGTACAATCATCAATATGGGTTCAGAAAGAAACACAGTACTAAGCTTACAATGATAAATTTAGTTAATTATCTTTTGCAAGAAATCGATAAGGGAAATTCGACTTTAGGGGTGTTTATTGACTTTAGCAAAGCATTTGATACCATAAATCATTCTATTTTGTTGTCGAAACTTGAACATTATGGTTTTAGGGGTCTCTGCCAGCAGTGGATAAAAAGCTATCTTATGGACCGTTCCCAATTTGTTTATTCAAATGGCCAGTCATCGGAAAGGTCCCCTATCCGTCATGGTGTCCCTCAGGGGTCGGTTTTAGGACCCACTCTTTTCTTAATATACATAAATGATCTTCCAAATTCATCCACGTTTTTTGATTTTCGTTTGTTTGCAGATGATTCAAACCTGTTTCACACTTATTCAGCTGCTGAATGCATAGACCTCACAAATGTTTCACATCATTTAGACGATGTTCAGTTATGGTGTCACGCAAACAAATTAACTATAAATAGGGGAAAGACCAATTTTAGTGTATTTAGAGGACGTCAGACGAAATTAAATGTGTGTGGCTCTGTCTCAATCAGTGGTGAGCACATTGTGGAGGCTGACGTAGTTTCATTTGTTGGTATTTTGATAAATAAACATCTTTCTTGGTCTGACCATATTGATAAAGTAAATAAGATCATTAGGAAGAAATGTGGTATTTTGTTTAGGCTGAGACACATCCTACCACTACACATTCGGTTGTTATTTTATAATGCTTTTATACTTCCTCACATAAGTTATGGTATCGAGATTTGGGGTAATACCTACCCAACGCACTTGCATTGTATTTTGACAGCTCAGAAGATGATTGTTCGAACAATACTTTTAAAAAACAGACGGACCACTCAGCACCATTATTTATCCAGATCAACATCCTAGACATTTTCAAGCTTCACAAATTGTCCCTTGGCACTTTTATTCATAGTCTTATTCATCAAAACTCACCACATACTATAGCAGACTATTTCAGTGATTATAAGCATGAACATAATACTAGAATGAGCCTTCAGACGCACCTTCGACCATATCATGCTAAGTCAAATTCAGGTCAATTTGCCATTTCTTTTTCAGGTGCAAATGTATGGAATAATATTCCAGTTCATATTAGACAAATTGTCTCACTGTACAAATTTAGGCAATATTTCAAACGCAATCTTTTGTATGGAATTTGATTGGTTCTGTGACAGCTATGTAGCTTTTGTTTGATAGGCACCTTACATGTTTTCCATAAGTTTTTGTTTTGGTTTGTTGTTTGTAAATTATTTTTTTATATTTCTTAAATGTATTCATTCTGTGAGCCCTCGTTATGTATTTTTTTCACCTCAATTTTCACATGTCGGGGTTCAGGCTCGACTAGCTACCAGCTATATCCTGTTTCCCCTTTACCCAGATCATTTTTGACTTATTCAAACTTGTTGCTGTCTTTCATATTGTATGTAACTTTTCTGGGTAATAAATAATTCATTCATTCATTCACTTGCAGTCAAAAATCTACCATCAAACGATAGATAATACCATTGACGATTAATGTCCAAAATTGAGACGTGATTGAGTTCCACCTTTGACCTAAAACTCCTGATTTTGCATAGTTTAGAAGATTTTTTTTATTCTACAATAATTTTACATTTTATGTTGACAAGAATGACATTAACAAATAGATATGTTTAATCATGGCATTAGAAATCTAGTGCAGAAGGAGGAAAGTTAAAAATACATAAATTATTCAAGAACGATTTTTGTTGAAAAAGTTATCTGATAGAAATAAAGGATTTTAATTTTAAGAAGAATGGTTCAAAAATTAAGCTGAGCGATCATAACCTTGAAAGTGAATGAAGTGGGAGAAGAAAACCAAAGACAACAGCAGGTGAAAGATTTTACAAGAAATGCCACATCGATGCTTTCAAAGATGAGATGCATTTTATTTTTGATTGCCAATGTCATAGTCAAGCGAGGAAAAGATTGTTTAAAAACTGCAAATTACAATTTAATAACATGGACAACAAAAAACACTTTAAAAGCTATCATGAACTGCAGTCTTGCTTCCAGGTTATTCCTAAATATACCATATTAACCTCAGTTATAGATCACAGTATATATTTAGACATATAGTAATTTGCAATGTGATGTAATACAGTATTGTTAAACTTATTTTGTTGTTGTCAATTGTCGTTTTTTCTCCTTCCATTTCTTGCATTTTTATTAAATTTTACAGCTTATTTTTAATTATTGTTATTATTATGAGTATTAATTTTATCATACCATATCCACAGACGATACCGTCGTGTTAGTTTTCAGTATAGTTTGTTGATCTAACGTAAGAAAGACATTTTGAAAGCGACAATCTGCCGATTGCTCTAATCTTGACATTTGCACGATCAAAATACGTGTAATCAAGCGGATGAGAGCCACAGCAGTGGATCACATCGTCACTCCACACAGAGGTGGTGGAGGAAGAATATGCTTGTGACGTTGCGATATCGCGTTATGCCACAGACAAATAGAGAAACAGACTAGCAACGGGTATTGTTCAAGGCGTGAAGCGGTTACGTAACCCATCCATGTTCGCCTCGCCTCAGGTAGCTCTCGCCTCTCTTTTCCGAAGAGTGCCGACCATACATCCATCGGTAATTTTCCGGATTTTCGCCAATTATTAAGCGAAAGTATGTTCGGCAAAGTTTGTGTTGTTGTTGTCGTGTGGTGTGGTGCTGAGCGGAATTGGCGTGCTGGCGAAAACGGGAGTGTTTTGAGCTTCAGGAAAGTGAGTTTTACCATTTTAAAAATTCCTCTCATATTTTTATGAATATATAATGAGTGTGTTTGAACCAAATTTTAAAGTCTTTTATCGATACTGTCTGGTTTTACTCAATGGGTTACGGTCAGTCATACCGCCTTTTACACGTTCGTCAAGGAAGGACATGTTTATGAAACTGCTGGCGTGTTATGTTTTGATTGGCGTGAAGCAGTGTTTCTGCCCTGAGAGCTCACAAAGTAACTATGGTTGCTACGCGACTGGCAGCACGATGCCATCTCGTCGTATTTTTCGCATAATGTCGTGCAATTATCAACCACAAACAAAGTCTCCAAAAAGTTTAACACCTTTGAAGCTCATTTTAATATGAAAAGGCCATAGTCTACCGAGGCGACCATGGAACAAAAGGCATGCCGTGTTGCTAGTCTGTTTATCTATTTGTCTGTGGTTATACATAAAAAACTCTTACATGTTGGAACTGAACGTTGCAGCATCTCATAATAATTAGACATCATGAGGACAATTATAACTTTGAATGACTAAATCTTTGATCGCTCTGAGAATATTCTATGTTACGTAGCACATTTTAATTTTGACAAACAACAATGTGATTTACTTTCCTTCCTTACTAGTAAAATTTTCAAGAATGATTTGTTATTATGCATTTCACCCTGTATGTCCTATCATTTGCAGATGATCTGATAGAAGCTGTTCACCTCCGATGTCATGGCAAAGTTACAGAGGATGTAACAACATAACTGAATAGACTCCAAAGGTCCCTGCCTGCAGCTGTGAAAGTTCTTATACTGAATTGAGATGTGAATACAAGCAGTGCCAATCACTTGACAACGATGGAAGGTGAGAATGGCCATGTGACAAATTGACATGAAATCAATTATGATGTCATCTATAGCTTTATTACATTGCAGTTTCATATTCAACATACACTATGCGCCGCTATTTATGGCGCAGTCGAAATGCCTCGGAAACACAATCAGCTGTTGTGGGTGTCGTCAAGTATGAGAACCTTCATGTTCTCATTCTTAAAAGGAATATTCCCTCTTTTATGAATTCTTCAATGAATTATATTCGATATTAAAGTCCTTTTATTGTTGTTTGAATATTTTAAGCATGCGAAAATAGTGGTCAACTGTAGACAACTTGCACCCTGCTTGTACCAAGATAAGATTTAATCATAAACGAAACGTTCTAGGGTCTGTGCAATAAATCAGTTTCAATGTACACACTTCACCATGCATGGCTGGATCTACACTGTGACATAAAGTTTGGAAATCGTGCAAGCTGTAATGTTGTATTGAGATCTTGGTTGGCGGCCCTTTTTTATCTAGATAAGAATAGCATCGTTATAGGGACCAAAGTTGGAATGAGGCAGTTAATATAATCCAGAGGTCACATAGAAAATCATGTTTGCATTCAGCAAAGTTGACATTTTTGACAAATTTCACGTCATAAATCACACTTTATCAGTGCTGACAATCTACGCTGTTAAACAAACGCTCGGAGTTGGTCTCAAAATGTCGCCACCAAAACAAATATTATTTATCAAATTTTAACACCATCTACAAATCAACGTTATTTTTATACTGAGAGACGTTACGGAAATACTCCTGTTGTCTCACTTTCTTTTTACGATCGACAAATTCTCTCAGGTCAGGGAATTAGCTCAACAAGAGGTACCAACAGGATACTACTACACATAGAAGCCGTAAAGTTGAAGTGGATGAAGTTTATTGATAACGCAGTCAAGTGGGACCAACGATAAGTCTGCAAGGCCAAGGGACCCCAGACTGATAAAATCTAAGCCTCCCCCACAAAGTCATATATTTGAGTGCCAAAGTCAATTTGTTGCCTTTATAAAACATAACCCAAACAATTTTTTCATGGCGAATTTTTTTTCACATTTCCCCCAAAATTTTGATCAAAAAGTGAAGCCTATGATAAGTGCTGACCATTTGGTCCAAAATGATCAAAAGAATTACATAAAAAATCATAAAAATGGTAAAATGTTGCCCAAAAATTACGTGGGAGAAATTACAGCACTAAATGGGTTAAGTGTCGATTCGAGTACCAGTATAATTGTCAATGTCGGTAAACATCTTTTGTCCATACTTAATGAAAAGTAAAACTGTTGGTTGTTTTTTAGTTCTTTTACTTGACCGACCGGTAGTTGCATTGTGTGTTAATTAACACATTGGCCATGATACTTGAGTTAATATAATACCTGAGTGAATCAAAGAAAGAGCTTCCCGTTTGGACCGTCTACATTTGTTTGTATTCCCACCCACCTGGTAGAATTTTTGTCACAGAATTAAGAGAATTATACATGTACCGGGAAAAACTTTTACCTGAAAATTACATTCGTAATACTACGTATATTCTTGATATCACAAAAAGGTAAACAAAGTTTGACTCTGTCCGTTGAATATCTCTGCTCAAGGTCTGATTGTCAACCCAAATCTTACTGCTGCAAACGACTACACAGTAAAGGGTCTCACTTCAGAAATTGCGAATATACTTATGTTTTTTCAGTGTCAGGTAGGTGAGGTCTGAAGCAACATATATTACTCTAAGGAAAAAAGTACTTCACAGTTATTTAGAAGAGCAACATAGTAACACTTTTCTGTCTACGAATGATCAATTTACCATGATTTTATGAGTTACTGGCGTAGGACATTAATTGCCAACGTGTTCCGATACATCTATTCATAGACCCTCGAGAATAACTCGAGGGTCTATGATCTATTTGAACGAGAAAGTCACCGACTGCCCTTCATATTCGATTTTGAAACATACGAGAGGAAATGTTTGGTTTTTGAAGAGGTGATAGTTGATTTTTTCCGAATATTTATGAAATGCTATGGTCCACACTTAGGAGTTTTCTGGAAGTTTTGACCTCGACTTTTGTCGTGAATGCAGCGATACCAGCGTGATTTGAATTGTGGTCCTCGACTCTACATAAAGTCATTTTGGTTTGAAAAGACGAGTCTGTCGGGAAGACATCAAAACAACAGATCCTATAATTGTGACAGTTTGAATCAGAGGTTTCAGCTGTTGAGCAATTGCATTTCAAACACCGCCCTAGCCACCGATGTAACCCTGATAAGCACACATATTTATCAGGGTTGCCTACATTCAAACAATGTTCGCGGACGGGTCAGTCACTGTTGCAATGCTGCTTTACCGTATCTGATGGTGTGTTTTGCATGTATGCGAGATATTGTCAATGAATGGGTTTAAACAATACTCAAAAGGGGCGCCGTCGTTCTTATAGTGAATATAATCAGAGCTAAAAAGATTTATGTGAACATAGATATCAAAACAGCTCTAGAGGGTATCATGTGAGCTGCACATATGTCATAGTTATTCTTAAGTGACAAATTACAAAGCCACCAAAGCTGTATATCTCTGTTCCATAAAAAAATTAGAATATATATTATTCTAGTATAATGAACACGATTTGAACTAAGTTTGGATAATTAAATGTGAAGTAAGGTCGTTTTAACCTGCGAATGTAAGCTCATCTGCTTTTCTTTTTAAGTTATACACACTTGTTTTATGAGTAATTTGTGATATAGCAACACTCAGCTATATGGCACCTAACACTTTTGAAAAATTTAAAAAAATATGAAGATCCAATTATCCCAATTAGTTCCAATCGTGTTACTGGAAATTCTCGCTCGAATGACCCTAGTGACTTTAGACTGATGCTGATATCTAGCAAAGTAAAAAGAAATACAAATAGAGTCTGACTTTCATTGATTTGTTATTAGCGGTGGTGGTGGACAATTAAGTTTATAGACGTGTTCAATCCTGGGACTGTGATTCTCGCATGACTCTCAGTCCAGAATTTAATAAAGTTTTTTTTTGGATCAGGGTATACATGTACCCCTGACAATGGAACGACAATTTCAAAGCACATGTTACATTGAATTGAGGGGGATGGGCCAATAGTCAAAGTTTCTGGCCAAATAATTATGTCGAAAATCTACACCCTTCTGCCAGATCTAAAATCTGTGGGCACAACGTAACGCTCACACAATAACTGTTTAAGTGGGACCACAAGTCGTCGACGAGGAAAACAATGAGGGTCAAATGTCCACGTTTTGTAAAGATTATGTCGGGCCAAAGTTCATGCGCGCTACAAATGGCCGTACTCTCGAAGTGCCTGTACTGTGTACGCCCCATAGAATTTCTGTCTACTCAAAGGCATTCGACTTAATGCAAGCAAACCGTCACTGATACAACCAGTAAGAATAATCCTACTGGTTGCATCAGTGACGGTTTGCTGCATTGAGTTGAATGCCTGTGATATCGACATGTCCGATGATGAACATCAGTGCCCTACTGACCCTGGTACTACATGTGGTATACAAATTTCTGGCCATCATTCTCTGCTTTAACAGTAATTTCTCGATCGAAAAATTCGTTCTGTGAAACGAGGAAATGATTTTTCCAATCACCAACTTGACCTTTGCGTAGATGTCGTACACTACTCACAAAGGAATTTTGGTCTGCGGTCGACGAAATGAGTTTGTAGAATTCGACACCTTGACTCATGGAAGTGAAACTACAGTTTTTCACGACTTCATCAAGTTCTTCATCTGATTTCGGTCGATTCAGGAAATCTGCCACTTTGACCAAGACAGACTTCGAATCTTTCTTCATGTCTTCAAATGTCACATGAAGTACATTTTCTTTCAGACCAAAGCGTCTCCATCCTAACACGTGATCCAACCACGATCCATACCACACTTTGCCATCCACGAAGGCATGGACCCACTCATCCCAGTTCAAATCCATGCCGGCCCAGAGTATACCCTGCATATAATGGTAGTAAGACACACAGACATCTTTTGGATTTCTTGCGAGGTAAATGATTTTGCATTTCTTCTCACCGTCTTGCCACGTCCTTGGAAACAACTGGAATGGCAGATGACAAAAGAGCAAACGTGGGGAAGGCATGGCGTGCAATGATTCTTTCATAGCCTTGGCATGTTGACCATAACTTCCAGGTACATCGTCAGCGTCTTCGTAAAATTGGTCCAGCCTGACAACCTTGTTGGAAGCCGGTAACAACAGATTTAGGTCGGTGTACAGACTGCTAAGCAAATTCAACATCCAAAATGTACCTGACTTCGGGTACGTCAGAACAACAACGTCGTCTGGCCTGATATCCCACTGGTCCATAGGATTAGATTTTACAGTTTCGATGTTGTAAACACAATTCGGGAAATAGCAACCGCGGTAGAAGAAACCAGACCACTCCTTCGCCATTTTGTCACTTCTAACGGCCGTGGGGAAGCCGTGTCCTTAAAATGTCCCAAGTAGCCTACTTTGATGAGCTAGGTGACCGGAAGAAATTTTGTACACTGTAGTGCGTAGGTTTATGGCATGGTGATAGACAAAGTGCCAAACAAACCCAATATAGCTAATTATATTACCATGCCCACCCGTCGCATTTTGATTGGTCGAGCTGAACTGCGAGACTGACCACAAATACACAGTAATGGTTTGATTACATGCCCGTGAATATGAATAATAAGATTAACAACTCAAAGTATCTTAACTTTACAGCTGAAACGTAAATCATAATCATCACAAAATAAAATGGAGCACTTGTTGGCCAAGTTGATATACTTTTTTCTGAAAACACCTCGGATTTTCCAAATTTTTACAGCGGGCGTAACAGTGCATCGCGTATTGTTCAGTTCTGGGGCCCAGTTGTCGTTCCTTGGGAAATTTTCGCAAATTTTGACGGTTTTTAGGCTCGTTGATAATATAATGGAAATAACCGTCCACCCTTACTATTAACGTTCATTTATGGCGCGGGCTCGAGGAAGGCCAAAATTAACGGGCTCGGCAAGCCTCGTCCGTTAGTTTTTGGCTTTCCTCTCGCCCTTGCCCATTAACGTTTATTAAAAGTTAATGATCAGCGCGTCGTCCGTTATTTCTATAATGGACAAATGAATATTGTCATTTTAGCAGTTACGTTATTTTGAACGTGAAGCAATCACATTTTAGATTGCAGGGTGAATCTGGAAAGAATTTCGATATTTTTATATTCGTGATTTGAAAATTCCGTCACAACTCGTTTTCCGCCACGCGATTCAATGTTGTGCCACTTTAATTGAATGTGGAGCAGCCATGCAACTAAAAGCCTTCTGCCTTGTGACAATTTTATGAATGTACTGACATCAGCATAAGGATCAATATAAATAATTATTATACACCTGCGTCAGTAGCCTATGGAGTTTCGTCGTACAGTAAGTTTTGGTATCAGAGGACCCGGAGTCCAATAACTTTGACGCGTAGTACAATAACTTCAGGTGTTATTGGACGCTATTATACCTTTGACCTCATAACACCTTTTTGTCATCACGGGGGAAAACAAGAGAAGATCTTGTGAGCACAGTTCGGGAAATATAATTAAACAATGTTATATGATTGGATACTAGTTACAGCGTGATCTTTTATATCTGTATTTTTTGTCACTTTGAATTTCATTTTGTTGCTTTCACTTTTCCAAGCGTCATGAGATAACCGATGATAATCTAGCAGGGTACATCAGGATTAGAAAGGTCTTTACTATTGCTGTGCTTTTGTATTTTTACAAATACAGGAATTGGTATTTAACGTTTTCTAAGTGGGAGGGGGTCAGTCAAAATGTCTGAGTTAGAGAGGGGGGTTACTCAAATTCATCATGGTAGGCAGGGGGAGGGGGTTACTCGAAATTTCGGAGTTTCCGATGAAATTCCTCCGACCCCTCCAAGGCCGTAAATAATGACGGCTCCCTTAGTACATCGTATTTTATATTCAACATACACTATGCGCCGTTATTAATGCGCAGTCGAAATGGCTCAGAAATACGATCAGCTGTTGTCGATGTCGTCAAGTCTGATAACCTTCATGTCCTCATTCTTAAAGGGAATATTCTCGCTTTTATGAATTCTTTCATGAATTATATTCGATATAAACGCCGTTTGTGTTGTTTGATTATTTTAAGCAAGCTAAAATACTGGTCAACTGTAGACAACTTGCATCCTGCTTGCAGCCAGACAAGATTTAAACATAAAGTGAACCATTTTAGGGTCTGTACAATAAATCAATTTCAATGTACATACCTCACCATGCATGGCTGAATCTACACTGTGACATATAGTTTCGAAATCGTGCAAGCTGTAATGTTGTAATGACATCTTGGTTGGCGGCGCTTTTCATCTTGATAAGGATGGCAACTTTGCCTTACATTGTGGCTGTGTTCATTTGTCATAGGCAACTAAGTTGGAGTGGGGTAGTTAATGTCGTCCAGAGGTCACATAGCAAATCACCTGCTTGCATTCAACAAAGTTGAAATTTTAATGTCTTCCTGATACAGCTCGATCCCTAGGGTATAATTGTGGTTAGAACATGTAGCAACTTGGCTTTTTAAATTATATATATAAAGGAAAGTGAGGGCAATCGCTTCACACATCGTTTTCTAGCTTTGTTAATGATGCGGTATATTGAATCGATCAATGTGGTTTTATGACGTGGAGACACATGGCAAGACACAGGTAAATCGATAGTGCTTTGACCCTTGTCGTGTTATCTGGGTCCCGGAAGAAACTGTTAGGCCTATATGTTAGGCTGCGTTCACAAAAAACTCTGGAGACGGGTGGGGGCAGATTCGAAAAAAGTTCTCAGATTTTTTCAAATAACCCTCTAACAAAACCGCAATGTGCTGAAGTCCCCTCTGCTGACTTACTATAATTTTGAAACCCCTCCCAAAGGAGGGGAAATGTGGCCGAGAACGTGTTCATCCAAAAATATCAAATCATAATACATGGGAGTCTATTGGGCAAAATATTAACATTTCCCCATAAAAACAAGCTGTAGGCTATCTCTACATTTATGTGTGTGTGATAATTCATGATTATGTATATTGCTTGAAATGGCATGTAAAAAGTGCATGTGTGTACAAAAAAATTGATTTTTAGATTTCATCGGTAATGTTGATCCACTATACACTGTAGTCTATGAGGAAATATGAATAATTTTTTACAATACAAAACTCGGTAAATGCATAAAATAATATATGCTTGATTATTGATATTGATGTACCTGATTAGACTATGGTGGTTACAAGTCCATGTGTGTGCAAGAAATTTGATTTTGGAATTTCACCAAAATGTTGATCCACTATACATTGTAGTCTATGAGGAAACTCCCGTCCCACTGTCAGCTCGCAGAGTGAGATCATGAACTTTGTCCGTCATGAAATCTCTCAGGAACAGCTTTTTTCACAATTTACATCATCGGCTGCCCCTGATTTAGTACTCACACTGATACTTTCGACCTTATGTATCCTGTACTCGAAAGAAGATAATTGGCACTAGGTGTGTCTACAACCTAAGTCCTTCACAAGTACGCACGTAAAAACTTTGAAGTTCATCTGCAAAGTTGTTGCTAGTGACGCCAATCATCTACGTCTGTGTGTAATAATTTATTAGTATCGTATCAGGTCTGCTTGGCCCACTCACACACTCTTTGAAGACCGGTCATGCGGTGGGACCTGTGAGTTGTGGAAATGATTGAGACCTGGCACTTTTCAATTTCCTCTCATTGTGTGCATTATTTTACTTCATTCTTTGTTTAGCAAAAGTAAAAGGTACTTTTGATCGGTCATGGTACAAGGCAATGACTATCATATTTCACATAAAATTAAAGGGGATACCCGGATGTACTTTTACCGTGATATGATTTATTTTTGAGGAACTAGTTCACAAAGGAAAAATGTTGCACATCGCACATCAGAAATATCCGATACTATCGAATACTACTGATAGTATAGCCTAGGTTATTTTTGCTTGTCCAAGAACTGTATTTTGTACTATTTTTGTTTGCTTTTCGACAACATCGCACGTCAGAAATATCAGATACCATTGGATACTATCTAAAGTAGATCGTCTGGTATGCTGCACGTTTTAAAGCTATTGCTTATTACAATTGCGGTTGGGTTGTATCACGATCCCATACTCCAATCGCGTTATCCAAGGCCAGTTAAATAAGCTTAAGACTTGAACTTATGAAGAATGACAATGCCTGTATTTCAGCATGGACGACATGACACGCATGTGAAAGCTGCTAAAAAGCACTCCGACAAGTTAAGGTAGTATGCGCCTCGAAAGTGAAAGACTTAAAAAACTTTTGCTCAAACTTTCCTCAAGCGAGCTTTCAACCATTCTCTTTCAAAATCAAGAATAAAAATGGGGATGGGGGTGGGGGTCACAGTGCAAATTTGGTACAAAGATACAAATTACCCAATATTTATCAATATTTAAAATTCAAAATTGCCACCATCCTTGTGTTATCTCTATGGAGAAAAATAAAGTTTTCGAGTTTCGAAAAACTAGGACGGTGAAAAGTTTTGTGATACCAACAGCTTTAAAATGAATCCCCACAAGTGGTTTATCAGACAAGAATTGAAAAGGTTTGCGAGCCCAAATATCTGTCCCCGAGGCGTGTTCTACCATAATACTTGAAAATAACGGTCCTACTGCTACTATTGGTATGTCATATCTCTATCATTTCCTTGTGCTGGTATGAAGCCATTCTCATGTTTCCCTCATTTCCAATGCCCACAATCTTGAACATGAGAAAAATTCCTCACATTCCCCTCCTTTACCTCCAAAATAATAGAACAAAAAATCTGTCGACACATATGCGGCACAAAGATACCAGTATGAAGATTTGATAGCCGGGTATTACACGTTCACACACCCAGTAGCCTATGATCGGAATTCAAGACATTTCTCAACTACCAGCTAAATTATTCAAAAAAGTGTATAAAAAGAGTGGAAAAAAGACTGGAAAAGGAATTCCGGGAGGCACTACGCTGGCGTGTAGATCTGGGTATAACCCCGTAGTTAGAGTAGTTTTAGTCTTTGACTTAGTTTATTGTTTAGTTTAGTTAGGGGCATCCTGGTGTCTCTCCCTT
Organism: Ptychodera flava; assembly: GCF_041260155.1. Classification (NCBI taxonomy): domain Eukaryota; kingdom Metazoa; phylum Hemichordata; class Enteropneusta; family Ptychoderidae; genus Ptychodera; species Ptychodera flava. The sequence continues at coordinate 10,294,711 of NW_027248278.1, forward strand.
AGCAGTAAAATTGCCAACCACCGTATATCTTCGTCTCCGTGTGAGTATATAAGTTTCCCCAGTATTTCCCAGCTTAAGTTCCCGTGTACCTCGAGCTAAGCCAAGCGAGTAAGATTCCCCGACGACCAAGAGATCTGCATAGACGTTCCCCACGACCTTCCTTCCTTTTTTTTATTTTGACACTAATGTAAACTCGACATTTGTAAAACTCGTACTGAATTCACGCGTCTTGGACTTGATCCGTCATTGCTTACACATTTTGGATGGGACAATTCTCCCCAAGGTCATCAAATGTTCCCGTCTACATAATAACTTAGTTTTTATGGATAAAATTCTAACATGAAACTCAAAATGAAAACAACTTCACAATAAGTCAACTTTTATTGGCTATATTTTAACTACATTGTTGATCAAAAAATAAATACATGGTCGATTGGATGAAGTTTGCAACATTTATCATATACTTATACAGGTAACGCATCTAAAACATTAGCAGTGAAATAAGGCTTCATCTATTTTCCAATTCAAAAATCACTGCAAATGTCTATCAACACTTTTGTCCACATTAAATTCAAATGTGACGTTGCTTGAATTACGAATACCATACAACTTAAATTGACCTTTCTGTGACTCACAAAACATTCAAAACACATAGTCAATGGAAGTTTGAATAAATGATAATCTGAAGGTATCGACATATCCTACAATGAAAAGCCGGATCTTACCATCTTGTACAAAATAAGTGGCCCCAACTGATCCCCGGTCCTACATGCTGTACAAAAAATGCATGCCATCTTTCTCTGCATTACCAGTGATATGTTGATCGAAATATTCGTTCTGTGAAACGAGGAAATGATTTTTCCAATCACCAACTTGACCTTTGCGCACATGTCGTACACTGCTTACGAAGGAATTTTCGTCTGCGGTCGACGAAATTAGTCTGTAGAATTCGACACCTTGACTCATGGAAGCGAAACTACACTTTTTCACAACATCATCGAGTTCTTCATCTGACTTCGGTCGATTCAAAAAATCGGCCACTTTGGCCAAGACAGATTTCGAATCTTTCTTCATGTCTTCAAATGTCACATGAAGTACATTTTCTTTCAGACCAAAGCGTCTCCATCCTAACACGTGATCCAACCACGATCCATACCACACTTTGCCATCCACGAAGGCACGGACCCACTCATCCCAGTTCAAATCCATGCCGGCCCAAGGTATACCCTGCATATAATGGTAGTAGGACACACACACATCTTTTGGATTTCTTGCGAGGTAAATGATTTTGCATTTCTTCTCACCGTCTTGCCAAGCTCTTGGAAACAACTGGAATGGCAGATGACAGAAGAGCAACCGTGGTGACGGCATCTCGTGTAACGATTCTCTCATAGCAATTGCATGTTTACCATAACTTCCAGGTACTTCGTCAGCGTCTTCGTAAAATTGGTCCAGCCTGACAACCTTGTTGGTAGCCGGTAACAACAGATTCAGGTCTGTATACAAACTGCTCAGCAAGTTCAACATCCAAAATGTACCTGACTTCATGTACGTCACAACAACAACGTCGTCTGGCCTGATGTCCCACTGGTCCATAGGATTAGATTTCACAGTTTCTCTGTTGTAAACACAGTTCGGGAAATAGCATCCGCGGTAGAAGAAACCAGACCACTCCTTCGCCATCGCGTAATGTAGAGATACTAACTACTGTATGACCTCGTCCCCAGGGATATGTGTCGCCACCTACAGATGCGTGGGGTGTTCAGTATAGAGTAATGCGAAAGAAGGAAGGGTGTTGCACGATTTTGCTCCCCGGCATTGTATTATGTAATAGAATAATACAGTTTCATTGTAGTTTACTGATCTTACCCAAGGGAGCCGTTATTATTTACGGCCCGGGGGGGTCGGCGGAATTTCATCGGAAACTCTGAAATTTCGAGTAACCCGCCCCCTCCCAACAACCCTAATGACTTTGGGTAATCCCCCTCTCTAACCCAAAAGTTTTGATCGACACCCCCAATTTATAAGAGTTAAATATCAAGAATGTAATTGTAAAATTTACAAAAATACAGCAATAGTAAAGGCCTTCCACATTCTGTTGTACCTTAATAGATTATCATCGGTTATCTCATGACGGTTGAAAAAGGTGAAACAAACAAAATGAAATTCACAGTTACAACAAAATGTGTATAGAAACTCACGCTATAACCAGTATCCAACCATATAGTATTGTTAACTTTGGATGGGTATCATGACAGGGTTTTCACTTATATATCTTACAGGGCAGAATTTGAAAGAACGGGGAGAACACGCGGGAGGCAGAGGGGAAAGGTGTTTGAGGAAGTTGTAGGCTAACTTGCATAAACAAATTGAGAAATTGATGTGTGTAATGTTGGAGTCTGGTGCAATATGAGAGGTGTTTTCAGTTTGTATTTTTAGCTGACGTGTTCACACATGTTCACACACGTGAGCTAATGTCATAGCGATGTCTCTGTGTGTGTGTGTCTGTCTGTCTGTCTGTCTGTTTACACGATAACTCAAAAACACTTAAACAGAATCAAGTCAGATTTGGTAGACAGGTGCCATATGCTACTTGCAAGAACTGATTAGATTTTGGGGAGTGTAGTTTGCATACTAATGAATTATGCAATATCTTTTTTTTCATATAATGTTTTCCCTATGGAGACAGTAATGACAGTGTCGACATATATCAAGAAATACTGCACAAAATTTCATGAAACTTTTCACAGATGACAATCTCAGAACATTATGATGATACTGTGAGTGTCATGTCAATTACCTGCTCATTTGCATATTTAATGAACTTTTGTAATTAGTGACATAACTCTTAAATTCTTGCACCAAATTTGATGATACATGCAACAAATATTGATCTCATATATATCTAATTGTACTTAGAAGCATTGGGCAGTGTCAAGTTAATAAATAGCTAATTTGCATATTTTATGAAGTTTTGTAATTAGTCATATAACTCCGGAATAAATGCACCAAATTTGATGAAATCTGCTGCAGATACTGATCCGACAGATCTCTAACTGTGTTGTAAAGTATTTAGTAGCGTAAAATTTATTAAGGGTTCCCTTACATATTTTATGAACTTTGTAATTAGGTATATAACTCTGAAATTACGGCACCAAATTCGGTGAAACCTGCTACAGATATTGATCTGATAAATATCTAATTGTGCTATGAAACATTGAGCAGTGTCAAGTTAATTAAGGGTTCATTTGCATATTTATTGAACTTTATATTTAGTGATATTACTCCAAAATTACAGCATTAAATTTGAAGAAACGTGCTACAGATGTTGATCTGGTAGATATCCAATTGTACTGAGAAGCATTGGGCGTGTCAAGTTAATAATTAGCTCATTTACATATTAAATAAAGTTTTGTAATTAGTGATTTAACTCTGAGAGTACTGTGCGAAAGTTGATGAAACCTGCTACATATAATGATATAACAGATATCTGATTGTTCTTGTTACATGCCTCACACGGGTGTCGATTATATTGGTATGAATTTGGTTTATTGACAGGAATATTGTAAAACATAATACAATAAATCCTCGTCAGAGATAGTTACTCTGGCAGTAGACCGTATACACGTCTAGTCTTATCAGTAGTCTGTCTTCCACTCCGCGTCGTGTGCTCAATTGAACTGCTGTCAGAATATACAATGTCTGTCTTTGTTCTTGTGTTTTGGTTAGTGATTATCCTGAGGTCTGCAAATGTTGCGTAACATCTCCTTGCTCGTTGTTTTGTCACTTTAAAATGAGACAGGTCAAAGGTACAATTGTTTTACACAACTTCATAACAGTCAAAATGTATGCAGTAATTCATGTCATACTGTATTATTCCATGCGTCCAGTATTGTCTGATAAATGCCAATACATGTCGAGTCATCAGCAGTCAATTTCAATGCTTGATAACTAAGTTTGTAATTTTGTCAAACTACGATCAAACCGTGGTCAAACTCAAATCTGTACAAGTCGTTTGCATATAACATGTCATTCCTTCCATTCAGGGGTCACATTAGCATGTCAAGTTGCTCTGTTGAGTAAATGCTAAAATTTTCTAGTCTGTTTACTGGATATCCAACATTCTGTGAAGCGTATTACTATTAATGAACCTGTTGTAAAACACGTGAGCACATTCAGTTCACACCTGGCTACTGAGTAAAACAGAACATCCAAAGAGGGAGAGCGCGAAGGGGGTGTCCCCCTCTCGCATCGAACATTTTGAGAAATTGAGGTGTGAAATGGTGCAATCTGAAATGTGTTTCAATAATTTTGCACCAAATATTGAGCAACCCCCTTCTTTCTCTCCACATTTTGATCAACCCCTTGTAGCTTTCAATTTTGGACAGATCCCCCTCACATTCCTCCGATCCCCAGGCCGTAAATAATGTCGGTTTTCTAAGAGAGACTTTTTTGAAAACGACTATCTGCCAATTATTGTACTTGTGACATGTGCACTATCAAAATTCGCTTAATCAAGGGTCATTATTATTATTATTATTTATTTCTTAAAAGCGCACCCCACTTCGTCTCAGTACATTCTACAATAAAAGGAGGTAATTAAAATCACAGATCACAAAACATACTATAACAATCTCTAAAAAGACAAGTTTTCAAGTATTGTTTAAATGTGTCAATTGAAAACTCTAGGACAGAAACATCTAAAGATAGATCATTCCATAAAATCGGGGCAGCCACTGAAAAAGCCCTAAGACCATAGTTTGTAGTAGTGTACCTTGTATCATGCCTAGTTAAAAGAACTTTATTCGACGAGCGAAGATTGCGATGAGGTACTTGGATATCTATCAATGACTTAAGGTAATCTGGACAGTTGCCAATGAGTATTTTGAAAGTAAGGAGGTTAATTTTGAACTTAATCCTTTCCCTTACTGGCAACCAATGAAGTCTAAATAATACAGGTGTAATATGTACTTCTTTACTAATAAATTTTCAAGAATGGCTTGTTATTATGTATTTTCACCCTGTATGTCCTATCATTTGCAGATGATCTGATAGAAGCTATTCACCTTCGTTGTCATGGCAAAGTTACAGAGGATGTAACAACATTTACCGAAAAGACTCCAAGGGTCCCTGCCTCCTGACCAAACAGCTGTGAAACTCCTTATACTGAATTGATTAGTGAATACAAGAAGTGCCAATCACTTGATGGCGGTGGAAAGTGAGAATGGCCATGTGACAAATTGACATGAAATCACTTATGATGTCATCTATAGCTTTATTACATTGCAGTTTCATATTCAACATACACTATGCGCCGCTATTAATGGCGCAGTCGAAATGCCTCGGAAACACAATCAGCTGTTGTGGGTGTCGTCAAGTATGAGAACCTTCATGTTCTCATTCTTAAAAGGAATATTCCCTCTGTTATGAATTCTTCAATGAATTATATTCGATATTAAAGTCCTTTTATTGTTGTTTGAATATTTTAAGCATGCGAAAATAGTGGTCAACTGTAGACAACTTGCACCCTGCTTGCAGCCAGACAAGATTTAATCATTAACCGAAACATTTTAGGCTATGTACAATAAATCAGTTTCAATGTACACACTTTACCATGCATGGCTGAATCTACACTGACACATAAAGTTTGGATATCGTGCAAGCTGTACTGTAATGAGATCTTGGTTGGCGGCCCTTTTCATCTAGATAAGAATAGCATTGTTATAGGGACCAAAGTTGGAATGAGGCAGTTAATATAATCCAGAGGTCACATAGAAAATCATGTTTGCATTCAGCAAAGTTGAAATTTTTGACAAATTTAACGTCATGAATCACACTTTATCAGTGCTGACAATCTACGCTGTTAAACAAACGCTCGGAGTTGGTCTCAAAATGTCGCCACCAAAACAAATATTATTTATCAAATTTTAACACCATCTACAAATCAACGTTATTTTTATACTGAGAGACGTTACGGAAATACTCCTGTTGTCTCACTTTCTTTTTACGATCGACAAATTCTCTCAGGTCAGGGAATTAGCTCAACAAGAGGTACCAACAGGATACTACTAGACATGGAAGCCGTAAAGTTGAAGTGGATGAAGTTTATTGATATGCAGTCAACTGGGACCAACGATAAGTCTGCAAGGCCAAGGGACGCCCAGACTGATAAAATCTAAGCCTCTCCCACAAAGTCATATATTTGAGTGCCAAAGTCAATTTTGTTGCCTTTATAAAACATAACCCAAACAATTTTTTCATGGCGAATTTTTTTTTCACATTTCCCCCAAAACTTTGATCAAAAAGTGAAGCCTATGAAAAGTGCTGACCATTTGGTCCAAAATGATCAAAAGAATTACATAAAAAATCATAAAAATGGTAAAATGTTGCCCAAAAATTACGTGGGAGAAATTACAGCACTAAATGGGTTAAGTGTCCATTCGAGTACCAGTATAATTGTCAATGTCGGTAAACATCTTTTGTCCATACTTAATGAAAAGTAAAACTGTTGGTTGTTTTTGAGTTCTTTTACTTGACCGAACGGTAGTTGCATTGTATGTTAATTAACACATTGGCCATGATACTTGAGTTAATATAAGAAACACTGATAATGATACTTGAGTGAATCAAAGAAAGAGCTTCCACATTTTGACCGTCTACATTTGTTTGTATTCCCACCACCTGGTAGAATGTTTGTCACAGAATTAACAGAATTATACATATACCGTGAAAGACTTTTACCTGAAAATTACATTCGTAATACTACGTATATTCTTGATATCACAAAAAGGTAAACAAAGTTTAACTCTGTCCGTCGAATATCTCTGCTCAAGGCCTCATATCCTGCGATAATTGCAAGGTCTGACTGTCAACCAAATCTTACTGCTGCAAACGACTACACAGTAAAGGGTCTCACTTCAGAAATTGCGAATATACTTATGTTTTTTCAGTGTCAGGTAGGTGAGGTCTGAAGCAACATATATTACTCTAAGGAAAAAAGTACTTCACAGTTATTTAGAAGAGCAACATGGTGACACTTTTCTGTCTACGAATGATCAATTTATTTATGAGTTACTGGCGTAGGACATTAATTGCCAACGTGTTCCGATACATCTATTCATAGACCCTCGAGAATAACTCGAGGGTCTATGATCTATTTGAACGAGAAAGTCACCGACTGCCCTTCATATTCGATTTTGAAACATACGAGAGGAAATTTTTGGTTTTTGAAGAGGTGCTAGTTGATTTCTCTAAGGTCCACACTTAGGAGTTTTCTGAAAGTTTTGACCTCGACTTTTGTCGTGAATGCAGCGATACCAGCGTGATTTGAATTGTGGTCCTCGACTCTACATAAAGTCATTTTGGTTTGAAAAGACGAGTCTGTCGGGAAGACATCAAAACAACAGATCCTATAATTGTGACAGTTTGAATCAGAGGTTTCAGCTGTTGAGCAATTGCATTTCAAACACCGCCCTAGCCACCGATGTAACCCTGATAAGCACACATATTTATCAGGGTTGCCTACATTCAAACAATGTTCGCGGACGGGTCAGTCACTGGTTGCAATGCTGCTTTATCGTATCTGATGGTGTGTTTTGCATGTATGCGAGATATTGTCAATGAATGGGTTTTAAACAATACTCAAAAGGGGCGCCGTCGTTCTTACAGTGAATATAATCAGAGCTAAAAGATTTATGTGAACATAGATATCAAAACAGCTCTAGAGGGTATCATGTGAGCTGCACATATGTCATAGTTATTCTTAAGTGACAATTACAAAGCCACCAAAGCTGTATATCTCTGTTCCATAAAAAAATTAGAATATATATTATTCTAGTATAATGAACACGATTTGAACTAAGTTTGGATAATTAAATGTGAAGTAAGGTCGTTTTAACCTGCAAATGTAAGCTCATCTGCTTTTCTTTTAAGTTATACACACTTGTTTATGAGTAATTTGTGATATAGCAACACTCAGCTATATGGCACCTAACACTTTTGAGAAATTTAAAAAAATATGAAGATCCAATTATCCCAAATTAGTTCCAATCGTGTTACTGGAAATTCTCGCCGAATGACCCTAGTGACTTTAGACTGATGCTGATATCTAGCAAAGTAAAAGAAATACAAATAGAGTCTTACTTTCATTGATTTGTTATTAGCGGTGGTGGTGGACAATTAAGTTTATAGACGTGTTCAATCCTGGGGATTGTGATTCTCGCATGACTCTCAGTCCAGAATTTAATAAAGGTGTTTTTGGATCAGGGTATACATGTACCCCTGACAATGGAACGACAATTTCAAAGCACATGTTCCATTGAATTGAGGGGGATGGGCCAATAGTCAAAGTTTCTGGCCAAATACTTATGTCGAAAATCTACACCCTTCTGCCAGATCTAAAATCTGTGGGCACAACGTAACGCTCACACAATAATGTTTAAGTTGGACCAAAAGTCATTGACGAGAAAAACAATGAGGGTCAATGTCCACGTTTTATAAAGATTACGTCGGGCCAAAGTTCATGCGCGGTACAAATGGCCGTACTCTCGAAGTGCCTGTACTCCCAATAGAATTTTCGTCTACTCAAAGGCATTCGCCGTAATGCAAGCAAACAGTTACTGATGCAACCACTAAGAATAATCCTACTGGTTGCATCAGTGACGGTTTGCTGCATAGTGTCGAATGCCTGTGATATCGACATGTCCGATGATGAACATCAGTGCCCTACTGACCCTGGTACTACATGTGGTAAACAAATTTCTGGCCGTCATTCTCTGCTTTAACAGTGATTTCTCGATCGAAAAATTCGTTCTGTGAAACGAGGAAATGATTTTTCCAATCACCAACTTGACCTTTGCGTAGATGTCGTACACTACTCACAAAGGAATTTTGGTCTGCGGTCGACGAAATGAGTTTGTAGAATTCGACACCTTGACGCATGGAAGTGAAACTACATTTTTTCACAACTTCATGAAGTTCTTCATCTGACTTTGGTCGATTCAAAAATCGGCCACTTGGCCAAGACAGACTTCAAATCTTTCTTCATGTCTTCAAATGTCACATGAAGCACATTGTCTTCCAGACCAAAGCGTCTCCATCCTAACACGTGATCTAACCACGATCCATACCACACTTTGCCATCCACGAAGGCATGGACCCACTCATCCCAGTTCAAATCCATGCGGCCCAGAGTATACCATGCATATAATGGTAGTAAGACACACAGACATCTTTTGGATTTCTGGCGATGTAAATGATTTTGCATTTCTTCTCACCGTCTTGCCACGTCCTTGGAAACAACTGGAATGGCAGATGACAGAAGAGCAAACGTGGGGAAGGCATGGCGTGCAATGATTCTTTCATAGCCTTGGCATGTTTACCATAACTTCCAGGTACATCGTCAGCGTCTTCGTAAAATTGGTCAAGCCTGACAACCTTCTTGGTAGCTGGTACAACAGATTCAGGTCGGTATACAGACTGCTCAGCAAGTTCAACATCCAAAATGTACCTGATTTCATGTACGTCACAACAACAACGTCGTCTGACCTGATATCCCACTGGTCCATTGGATTAGATTTCACAGTTTCGATGGTGTGAACACAATTCGGGAAATAGCAACCGCGGTAGAAGAAACCAGACCACTCCTTCACCATTGTGTTAATTCTAACTGCCATAGTGAAGCCGTATCCTCGGTTAGGTCACAGGTGACAGGAAGGAATTCAGTACTCTGTAGTGCGTAGGTTTATGGTAGATAATTGACAGAGTGCCAAATAAACCCCATATAACGTAATGACCAAATGGAAATGGTCATTTGCATGGGCATTCGACCAGAAACGAGTGATAATGATCTGTATAGTTAACGATGGCCAAGTGAAATTCCTATTTATGTTTTTCGCTCTTTCATTTTGTTTTGAACGACAAACCTTATGTGAAGCAATCACATTTTAGAATAAAGGGTGAATCTGGAATGATTTATTTAAGGAATAATGCACCCCCTCCCGGCCCATAATGGACGAAAGCAAACTTTGCACGACATAATGTACGAGGCGAAGCCGAGTACATTATGGAGTGCAAAGTTTGCTTGAGTCCATTATGGGCCGGGAGGGGGTGCATTATTGCTATTATTTTATAGTTTTGGCAATGCCAGTGAATTTGTAGTTGTAGAAAACGAATAAAAAAGGAAATTTAAACTGAGTTTGAAGCCAGTGAGCGTCGTCCAGCATGATCGGCTGCACAGTGCACTGCACTGAACACGCACGTTCAGCACAAAAAAATAACCAGCACTTTCACGGTTCATTTTGAATTGAAAAACGATGTATTTTGGAAGGAAATGAAAAGTAACCGCATCCCTACCGTCTATATCAAACTTGAAACATCACCTTTAAATATCATGCCATTCAAAAAGTCGACACGGTGAAATGCCAGAGATGAAGAAAACGGAATGTTCATGCATCGACATCACTATGATCAGCGAGCTGCATGCCATGGTATCAGCTGATCAATACGATCATTATTATGTCGCTAGTAGTACAGCATTCATTGCAATCGATATCAATAGAGTTCAACATTGTTATTCAAATGTTTATATTTCAATAATAATTGTGTCTATAAATTTAATTTTCGATGGCTTCTTGAGAAGAGCTATTTTATTTCGGCGATCGACAGAACTTGACGTAAACGGGTGCTTGAAAGGTAGTTTACAAACATACTAGCCTGGAGGGTTTCGGTACCGTCGCGATATCGAGAACAAGGCAAGGTAAAATCACAGACATGGAGGAAAAAACGATGAATGAAAGTTGTCTCCGATTACAGTCAGTGCATCAAAATTAGGTGGCCGAGATGATTGTTGGTAGTAGCTGACCTTGGACCGAGACTTTGAATGGCTCCGTAGTATATCCGTAGACACTTCCGGTCAAGGTTGATGACAGCAAGCTGCCGTCGCGTTGTTGGCCCGTTTTTTACGGCTGGTTCGAGTAGTCTTTCACGCTTGCATCGTTTACATGGCCACTGACATACATAATATGCCATATGTCAAACTCAGTATCGTCTAGGAGTTTGCAAACGTACTGAGTTCTGTTTCACCTATACGGCAACGAAGCGAACCATGTTGTAAACAAACGTAGTACTAGTAGTACAACCAGCGTATCGGACGGGGACTGCATGCTGAGCGTCAGCCAGACAGACAACAAGTGCGTGCGTGAGGACTCAAAAAAATGTGATAAATCGTACTATAAGATATTATTATCAATATTGTGCACCATTATCAAGATTTATAGTTTCGTGTATTACATGGTTTATCCGATATTTTCCCTCCTTTTAAATGCGCAGTCCTTTTTTCGTTTTCCAAAATCAACTTGCTCGCTGTGGGGCCGCAATGCTGAATAATGGAATACATTATCAGTAATAATGTATGGATATGACGTCACAAAATTCACTGGTATTGACAAAGCTATAATATAATTGGTAATAATTTCAATATTTAGATACTCCTGATTTGAAAATTCAATCAGGAATAGTTTTCCCATGGTGTGCCACTTTAATTGAAAGTTAGGGAACAGGCAAAAAAGCTTTCTGCCTTATTAGGCTCGTGACAATTAACGAATTTACTGAGATCAGCATAAAGATCAATATAAATAATTATATTATGTGCGCCTATAATTATTTAGCATCGGGCGTTTGCTTGTGTATACTATTTACCTCATTAACATTGAATGACACTCTTTAAACTTTTTATCTAGCTTTTACAAACGGCACAGACAAATAGACAGTCTGTCCTCTATTTGTCCGTGCTTTCGGTTTTGTTTTTTGTATTGTGCAGTAGCGCGTTTGTCCCCATTCACAAAGGATTCGAGGATGCGACGTGACGTGCATTCACATCGAGTTTTGTCATTGCTAGATTTTCACACATTCTACTCCGACATATTATTGGTTTGAATTAGGTCTGGGAAGTTTGTTACTTATTCCTTATTCCTTATTCAAAATGTGGAGTTTGTTACTTATTCCTTTTTCCTTATTCCTTATTCGAATGTGAAGTTTGTGACAAACTTCACATTCGAATAAGGAATAAGGAAAAAGGAATAAGTAACAAACTTCACGGACCCGTTTCAAATGTTGTTTTCTCATACGACTTCCACACATGCAACTTTATAATATCATGGTATGATTCATTGTACCTGCCAGTTCAAGCTGTTAATAAAGACACTGCCCTGCGTCGCGACCTTAGATAACCTTAAAACCTTTTATATCAATCATTCAATCAATCTTTATTATACTCAACTCGCACTAGCAGAGAGTGTGGTATGGTACATTCCGAAATTGGACAAAGTACAAAACTGAACCCTTTCAAAGAGACAACAAATTATCCAAGTTAACTGTTTAACAATGAGAAGGCTACTTAATGGTCAACACAAATCAGTGCTATTGTACGACAGTACTACACTATGAGGCATCATGGGCCAGTGGCTAGAGCAGTGGTATCTTATTAGGTCCAGTGACCAGGGGTAATAATAATTGTAAAGCGCCTTGATCACATGTACTTGTGGATATGTGCTATATAAGAACCCATTATTATTATTACATACTATTTATAGTACAATAGGACGGCCCGAGAACAGAAAAGGCCTCATCACCAGCAGGTCACTTTCAATTGGAGGGTTATGAATAGCCCAGTATCTTCACATGCTTCTGTCCAAACTTCCGTTCCTATCTGGATATTGGAAGGTTATGTTATTACAGGGGCTTTCGCCTTGTTTCCACCCACATACGGACGTGACTAGGGCGCGAGCACGCGTGTGATCACTATCATCGATGATTTGTTTTTACGAGTTCCATTTTCAAATAGTGAACAGCTCTATGTCGTTGACCCAGCTCCACAAGATCTTGCTCAAATCACGAAAGAGGAGTATAAAATATGCTTTTTCTAGGAAAATGTTGAATATTTTGAATTGCCGACAGTTTCTATGATTGCCCGTCGATCTTTCATTGATAGGGAGCACAACAATGTAGAGGCTAAAGAGTAGCAATGTAACAACAGTAAACAATGCCCCCTAACCTACCTGTAAAATGGAAAACTACTCGCAGGAACATGGTACTCAATTCGTAATTTGATTTTGATAAACGAATGTCTGAAATTTGGTATATAAACTCTAAACAGTAAATTCACGATCACCCTGCATTCTATAAAGTGATTCTTTTACGGTGCTTAAATATTCAAAATAATGAGGCTTTATTAACACGATTGGAACTAATTTTTGGATAATTTGATTTTCATATTTTTCAAATTTCTCAAAAGCGTTAGGTGCCGTACAGCTGAATGTTGCAATATAGCAAATTACTCATAAAACAACTGTGTAATGTGAAAAGAAAAGCGGATGAGATTACATTTGTAGATTAAATCGACATTACTTCATTATCCAATTATCCCAAATTAGTTCCAATCGTGTCTATTGCACAATAATAATGCAAAACTATGAGTTTTATTGTACGATAACAAACGTATTACGCAAAACTATCTTTTCACATGCGCAGTATTTTATATCAAAGTTATAGCAAAGTCATTAAATGTGCAAATTAGGAATTGGCTAAAGTTAAAACGCTTAATGACTTTCAATAATGTTAAATAATAGTATCTTTAATATACATACCAAGTTTGGTCAATTTTGATCGAGTCAAATCAGACATATATCCCTAATTAGGAAAGTTCATTAAATATGCAAATTAGCAACTATCTTTCATGTCAACCCTTAATGGTTCCCACTGCTGATATATCTTGGTGTGATCAACATTTGTAGCAAATCTCATCAAATTGTGTGTAGTCGTTTTTAATGTATATCCGATGAAACATTTTATGCAAATGAGTAAAAAGTATGCAAGCCACACCCACCAAAAACTAATCAGTTCTTGCCATTTGCTAACTGAATATATGTATAAGATTTGATTCTGATCTGACCAGCTGTTTTTGAGATATCGGACCAACAGACAGACAGACAGACAGACAGACAGACAGACACACGGACACACAGACAGACAGACAGACAGACATCGCTGCGAAATATGCTCACGTGTGTAAACACGTGAGCACAAATAAGTATATAACTTAAAAAGAAAAGTAGATGAGCTTACATTTGCATATTAAACAGACATTACTTCACCATCCAATTATCCCAAATTAGTTCCAATCGTGTTTACAGTGGGTGTGCAAATGCAGCTATCATGGCCAATATCCACTTCTAGTCCGTGTACAATTCAATTAATGCTGCCCATAGACTGTAAACTCTCACTTGGCAATCTACCTAAGAAGTTTTTATGGGAAAAACGTTAATATACAACGCAAACATTAGTTCCTTGTCTAAATGTCATAAAAATGAAGGCATGACGTTTCACATCCAAAGAACCGCACTATTATCAGAAATAAAGTCATTACGAGGAAAATGAAAACAAATTAGTCATCAATTATGAAATCCTTTAGGGTAATACTATAAGGGATAACACCGGTAAACTAATAATGTATGACAAAATAAAACTCCATTCTCTTCTGAGCCTTGCTTCACACAATAACTTCGCGATAAAGCTTCACATTAGTTATTAATGACCAAAGGAAAAAGGGAGACATACCATACCGAAAAATCTGAACATGGAAAGAGATTGTAATAAATGTAACACTAACAGAATAGAAGATTGAGTGCACTTTTTGTCGGTCTGTCAAAAATATCAAGGCAATGAACATTTTAGCGCGATTTCATGCATTTTTGTATGTTGGAAAAGAACGGGAAAAATATTTGCTTGTATGCGATTATGAACAATGATGGCCAAACCATGGTGATAACTGAATTCCACACTTCCAAAAAGAGTTGAAGGCTGAAGAAATAGAAAAATATAGCTAGAAGAAAGAGCAGATTTTCAATCGGATTCGAAATTACAACGCACAGCAACCAGTCACCGAGCGAAGACTTCACAGTCAAACAACTGCTCGGCCAAGTCCCCACCCTTAAAAAGAGTGGTTCAATAGAAAAGTATTCATAGCTCATCAAGAGCGACAGCTCTCGTCGTTCTTTGGCAGATGCCTCAACATGAATTAGCATCAAAAAGCAGAATAATATAAATCATGAGACAGTAGACCAAGTTGCTGTATTCCACTAGTGACTGATCAATGTTTTTTGGCAGCATCACTCACCAATACCGATTCCGCTGTTTAACAGTGCTGTTTTCCTTCGTGATGCACTGACAAGAAGCATTCAGGGTCTCTTTCTGTGCTTACCTGACATTTCCACCAGTAGCCAGGTTAACAACATTACAAAAGAGTGTGGTTTCTGTCACTGCTAGGATAATAAACCCTAAAACGTTTCCATCAAATGTATTCATTTGTAGTAATAAAGATATCATTAGTGTGTAGTAATAAAAAAAAGTTAACTGATAAAGGCTTAGCATAAAGGCAAATGTAGCAAGGAAGAATCGAAACGTGGCTGATTTGGATGCATGTAAAAAATTTATCCGGTGAATATCATGGTCAATGTCTGCAAAACTCCAGGACATACAAGTCTTGTTTTGAATTTAAAGCATAAATATGTAATGAATAGAAATACTTCATCTCGAAAACTAAGAGTAGTTCCAAAATGATTTCGTTCGTTTTAAGTACTAGATGACTTTTTAATTTTATGTCCTATATAATCACGTGTCATGTGTTTTATATGCACTATGATAATGAAGTGAGAGAAAAATGAACCTTTTGTGGTATGTAGTAAAACTCTTAGAACTTGTGTGTTTTGTTTATAGAATATCAGATAATTTAAATGAAATAGTAATTTACTAATATTAAAGATTTCCTGAGAATATTTAATTGATAGCCTTTCAATTCAAAGAATCGCCCTTGATATCGCTTAAAGAAGTTCAACAAACGGCTAGAATTCAATATTTTTCGTCGGTTACTGGAAATTTGAACCGGAACTGAGCGTAACTTCAGCATCGTCCGTCCATCGCTAGGCTCAACTATTGAGGGCGCACCTATATAACCCAAATTTTAAGTATTATTCCTACTTTAGAATTGCTTTCTGACGCCATGGCAAAGGAGTGGCCTGGTTTCGTCTACCGCGGTTGTTTTTTCACCAACTGTGGTTACAACATCGAGACTGTGAAATCTAATCCCATGGACCAGTGGGACATCAGGCCAGACGACGTTGTTGTAGTGACGTACATGAAGTCAGGTACATTTTGGATGTTGAACTTGCTTAGCAGTCTGTATACCGACCTGAATCTGTTGTTATCGTCTACCAAGAAGGTTGTCAGGCTTGACCAATTTTACGATGACCCTGGTTGTGTACCTGGAAGTTATGGTAAACATGCAAAGGCTATGAGGGAATCGTTAGTTGAGATGCCTTCACCACGTTTGCTGTACTGCCATATGCCATTCCAGTTCTTTCCAAGGGCTTGGCAAGATGGTGAGAAAAAATGCAAGATCATTTATATCGCAAGAAACCCAAAAGATGTCTGTGTGTCTTACTACCATTTCATGCAGGGATTTCCCTGGGCCGGCATGGATTTGAACTGGGATGAGTGGGTCCGTGCCTTCGTGGATGGCAAAGTGTGGTATGGATCGTGGTTGGATCACGTGTTAGGATGGAGACGCTTTGGTCTGGAAGATAATGTACTTCATGTGACATTTGAAGACATGAAGAGAGATTTGAAATCTGTCTTGGTCAAAGTGGCTGAGTTTTTGGATCGGCCGAAGTCAGATGAAGAACTCGATGACGTTGTTAAAAAGTGTAGTTTTGCATCTATGAGTCAAGGTGTCGAATTCTATAGACGAGTTTCGTCTCTCGGAGACGAAAATTCTTTTTTAAACAGCGTACAGCATCTACGCAAAGGTAAAGTTGGTGATTGGAAAAATCATTTCCTGGTTTCACAGAACGAATTTTTCGATCGAGAAATCACTGTTAAAGCAGAGAAGCACGGACTGAAGCTAGTCCATAACATGTAGGGCCAGGGTGTGTAGGGCACCTGTTCGGTGTAACGTCCATATCGCGAATATAGCACGGTTATTTTCACGTCTCGACCAATCAGATCGCTGTAATATGCGTCATCAATATACAGTTATGAATAAATAGTTGTTGCATGTACCAACTCGCATGAGCTGTTTTAATATGTATTGATGAATCTTTTCACATTTATTAATTCATATCTATTTTAAGATTAGGGTCACGCGTTTGAGTATTTTTCGAACCCGTAATTTGACGATATCGAATAAACACAAGATGCGGACACAATACGTTCATGGGACACAAGCTTTTTCAGTGACATTTTGTGTTTATATAAGCTACCCTGATTATCCCTGTGTAGCAATTCAAAGAAAACAGTCCGTATCTGTAATTAGCCATGGTGCCTTAATTCTATTAGTTACTTCTACTAATCATCAAAGCTGAGGATTATCTATCATCCTGATTAAGCAACTCCTTATCAATTCACCTTATGAGCTCCGTATGTGTGTATGTGCTTAACAATATATTCGTATATGAATATATTCATACCCATCCATAATCCGATAACACTGGGTCAAATTCGTAATACAAAATCAACCGTTATAAACACAGACACAAAACAGCACAGAAGAAACAGTAAAGCACCGGTACATATAACAAAGTCAAATTCGTAACAGAAAGCTATATTGACCTCTGGCAAAAGGCATCAATGTACATGTATGTATGCATGTATTGTATTGTATTGTATTGTATTGTATTGTATTGTATTGTATTGTATTGTATTGTATTGTATTGTATTGTATTGTATTGTATTGTATTGTATTGTATTGTATTGTATCTTTTAACCTGCAGAACTAAACGATGGACACTTTCAATTTGTTACAACTGCTTTGAAATGCCATTCTGCTTTCTCACAAGCTCTATCAAATGGTTAACAAATATTTCCTGGGCTATATCGATGAACGTTAAATCGACTCTATGCCTTTCCGTTTGATTCTGTTGATTATAAAAAGATCACCACTGAAATATCAATAGAACATAAAAATTAAAGGTATACAGTCACCTGTAATCTAAATATGCCCATATATGGTCAAATGGGCATTCCTTGATATTCAAAATGCCCACGTGAGGGCGCTTTAAAAAGCGGCCACCCGCTTAAAATCTGTGATTGGTTAGATTTTCTCTTTCCATGGTAACTGTGGCAAAATTAGAATAGTTGACAGTATACCTTTAAGTCTGCGCTAAAACATCGAAGGTTACGCTTTCAACTGGCGTCACCAATGCATTGGAATTAATTTGAAGGGTCCATAAAGCTAACATCTGGCGAATATGAACCGCTGACTCAAAAAGAAAACGATTTTACAGCTGTTATCAGGAAGGTTTGATTCAACGGCGGGCATCAGGGGACTTTTGGGAGGGCATACAGATTGTAGGGATGGAGAGGAGGGTTGAAAAGTGGCGATGCAGACGTACTGGTCTGGAACTGAGGCAGTACGAGACATTGTCACTACCACCAAAGACGAAGCGGAGATTGAAAAAGAAGACAGGCTCTGACATTGGCAAACAGACAAATGTATAAGACAGGCGACATAGAGAAAATGAGATGGGATCAAACACACAGCGAGGGAAAAAAATGAATATAACATTGGAAGGGATGATGAATTAATTATTCAAATCTCTTCAACTCTAAAAGGGGAATACCTGGTCTGGAAGGGAAGACTAGTAAGCTAACTCACATAATGTGAACTTCATCCTCACCCATTTCAAAAATAATCCATTGGAGAACATTGTTATGTAGGTCTGGAGACAAGGAGTTTGTGCCGTCCCAGCTGAAATAAGTAGCCTGTAAACTTTAACACTTTTGTACTTTATCACCTGGCAGAATTTTTAGCTCTATTTTTAAATTTTATTCATCGTTTTTTTTTCTGACGTAACAACATGTATGTGATTCACTTCGTATAGACACTTTGTCGTAAAGTTTATGAGCATTATTTCAAATAACACCATCTCAATGTCAATAAATTTGACGGTGAGGGGATGCCAGTTGTGTCTCATCAGACCCAGAAAATATATATCAAACATGAAATTGGACTTGAATGATGAATGCAAAGAGCATTGATGTACTTCATCAAATATTTTCAGCAGGAGTTTCGAGCGAATGTGATTGAAGAGATTCTTCAAAACTATTTGGATTCGGATTCGAAATTACAACGCACGGCAACCAGTCACTCAGAGAAGACATCACAGTGAAAACCAAATAAAAAAGAGTGGGCCAACAGAAAAGTATTCAAAGCTCATTAAGAGCGGCAGCTCTCGTACATTTTTGGCAGATGCCTCAACATGAAAACCAGAATAACATAAATCATGAAATAGTAGGCCAGGTTGTTGTACTCCTATGGTTCTTGATCAGTGGTTTTAGTTTATGGCAGCATCACTCACCAATACCGATTCTGCTGTTTCACAGTACTGTCTTCCCTCGTGATGCACTGATAAAAGGCATTCAGGGTCTCTTTTATGTGCCTACTCACGGTCTTTCCATCTACCTGACTTTTCCACCGTTAGCCATGTTAACAACATGATAAAAGTATGCGGTCTCTGTCACTACTAGGATAGAAAAACCTAAAGCGTTTCTTCTCAAAAGTATTCATATGTAGTTAGAAAGATATCATTTATTATGTAGTAATAAAATAGTCAACTGATAAAAGCTAATGTAACGAGGAATAAATCATTGCTGATTTTGATGCACCTAAAATTTATTCCGAGAATGACATAGTCAATGTCTGCAAAAACTCAAGGACGTATAAGTTTTGTTCAGAAATTTTAAGCATAGAATATGTAAAGAATAGAAATACTTGATTTCGAAAATTAAGAGTAGTTTCAAAATGATTTAGTTCATTGTAAGTACTAGATGACTTTTTAAATTCTATGTCCTATATAATCGCTTGTCATGTGTTTTTTATGCACAGTGCACTGTGATATTATCAACGGAGTGAGAGAAAAATGAACCTTTTGTGGTATGTAGTAAACTGTTAGAACTAAGGTGGATTAAGCATAACTGCTTACTCACTGTGTTTTGTTTATAGAATTTCAGATAAATTTAAACGCTTAACCCTTTCACCCCAGTTCCCTGTATACAGGTCCAACTTTACCACAGAAAACAATGGATTTGGGACAAACCATGGTGGTGAAAGGGTTAAAGAGGTTCAATAAACGGTTACTGGGATTTTGAACCGGAACCGAGCGTAACTTCAGCATCGTCGGTCCTTCGCTGGTCTCAACTGTTGAGGGCGCATGTATAGTCCGATTACATTCAGTTGCTGAGCTGCGTTCTCGTCGAGGGGCCCGGTGCAGTGTGAAAGCCCGGGTGTGAAAGCCAGCCTAGTCTTCCTAGTGTCCATGAACCTCTCTGGTACGTTTTCTCTCGACTTTTCGGCTTTTTGTATCACCTTGGTTCTCAGTACTCATTTCAGAATTGACGGTTCTCATAACCCCTTTCCGTTTTGGGTCCTTTAGAACTCCATTTTTGCTGAACAATAAGCTGCTGTATTCACTGTCTGTGCTCTGTCGCAGCTGCGCCATGGCATTTCCCCAAGGTCAGCTATTATCCCTACTTTAGAATTGCTCTGTCACGCCATGGCGAAGGAGTGGCCTGGTTTCTTCTACCGCGGTTGCTTTTTCACCAACTGTGGTTATAACATCGAGACTGTGAAATCTAATCCTATGGACCAGTGGGACATCAGGCCAGACGACGTTGTTGTAGTGACGTACATGAAGTCAGGTACATTTTGGATGTTGAATTTGCTTAGCAGTCTGTATACCGACCTGAATCTGTTGTTACCGTCTACCAACAAGGTTGTCAGGCTTGACCAATTTTACGATGACCCTGATTATGTACTGGAAGTTATGGTAAACATGCAAAGGCTATGAGGAATCGTTAGATGAGATGCCTTCACCACGTTTGCTGTACTGCCATATGCCATTCCAGTTCTTTCCAAGGGCTTGGCAAGATGGTGAGAAAAAATGCAAGGTTGTTTATATCACCAGAAACCCAAAAGATGTCTGTGTTTCTTATTACCATTTCATGCAGGGATTTCCCTGGGCCGGCATGGATTTGAACTGGGATGAGTGGGTCCATGCCTTCGTGGATGGCAAAGTGTGGTATGGATCGTGGTTGGATCACGTGTTAGGATGGCGACGCTTGGTCTGGAAGATAATGTACTTCATGTGACATTTGAAGACATGAAGAAAGATTCGAAGTCTGTCTTGGTCAAAGTGGCTGAGTTTTTGGATCGGCCGAAGTCAGATGAAGAACTCGATGACGTTGTGAAAAAGTGTAGTTTTGCATCTATGAGTCAAGGTGTCGAATTCTACAGACGAGTTTCGTCTCTCGGAGACGAAAATTCTTTTTTAAACAACCAAAACAACGTACAGCATCTACGCAAAGGTAAAGTTGGTGATTGGAAAAATCATTTCCTGGTTTCACAGAACGAATTTTTCGATCGAGAAATCACTGTTAAAGCAGAGAAGCACGGACTGAAGCTAGTTTACAACATGTAGGGCCAGGGTGTGTGGGGCACCTGTTCGGTGTAACGTCCATATCGCGAATATAGCACGGTTATTTTCACGTCTCGACCAATCAGATCGCTGTAATATGCGTCATCAATATACAGTTATGAATAAATAGTTGTGGCATGTACCAACTCGCATGAGCTGTTTTAATATTTATGACTTGATGAATCTTTTCACATTTAATTCATATCTATATTAAGATTGGGGCCACGCGTTTTTCGAACCCGTAATTTGACGATATCGAATAAACACAACATGCGGACACAATACGTTCATAGGACACAAGCTTTTTCAGTGACATTTTGTGTTTATATAAGCTACCCTGACTATCCCTGTGTAGCAATTCAAAGAAAACAGTCCGTATCTGTAATTAGTCATGGTGCCTTAATTCTATTAGTTACTTCTACTAATCATCAAAGCTGAGGATTATCTATCATCCTGATTAAGCAACTCCTTATCAATTCACCTTATGAGCTCCGTATGTGTGTGTATGTGCTTAGCAATATATTCGCATATGAATATATTCATACCCATCCATAATCCGATAACACTGGGTTAAATTCGTAATACAAAATCAACCGTTATAAACACAGACACAAAAAAGCACAGAAGAGACAGTAAAGCACCGGTACATACAACAAAGTCAAATTCGTAACAGAAAGCTATATTGACCTCTTGCAAAAGGCATCAATGTACATATATGTATGCATGTATTGTATTGTATTGTATTGTATTGTATTGTATTGTATTGTATTGTATTGTATTGTATTGTATTGTATAACCTGCAGAACTAAACGACGGACGCGTTGAATTTGTTGCAACTGCTTTGAAATGCCATTCTGTTTTCTTAAAAGCTCTATCAAATGGTTAACAAATATTTCCTGGGCTACATCGATGAACGTTAAATAGACTCTGTGCCTTTTCGTTTGATTCTGTTGATTATAAAAAGATCACCACTGAAATATCAATAGAACGTAAACATTAAAGGTATACAGTCACCTGTAATCTAAATATGCCCATATATGGTCAAATGGGCATTCCTTGATATTCAAAATGCCCACGTGAGGGCGCTTTAAAAAGCGGCCACCCGCTTAAAATCTGTGATTGGTTAGATTTTCTCTTTCCATGGTAACTGTGGCAAAATTAGAACAGTTGACAGTATACCTTTAAGTCTGCGCTAAAACATCGAAGGTTACGCTTTCAACTGGCGTCACCAATGCATTGGAATTAATTTGAAGGGTCCATAAAGCTAACATCTGGCGAATATGAACCGCTGACTCAAAAAGAAAACGATTTTACAGCTGTTATCAGGAAGGTTTGATTCAACGGCGGGCATCAGGGGACTTTGGGGAGGGCATACAGATTGTAGGGATGGAGAGGAGGGTTGAAAAGTGGCGATGCAGACGTACTGGTCTGGAACTGAGGCAGTACGAGACATTGTCACTACCACCAAAGACCAAGCGGAGTTTGAAAAAGAAGACAGATAGGCTCGTACAGACATTGGCAAACAGACAAATGTATAAGACAGCACTCTTTGGACAGGCGATATAGAGAAAATGAGATGGGATCAAACACACAGCGAGGGAAAAAATGAATATAACATTGGAAGGGATGATGAATTAATTATTCAAATCTCTTTAAGTCTAAAAGGGGAATACCTGGTCTGGGAGGAAAGACTAGTAAGCTAACTCACATATGTGAACTTCATCCTCACCCATTTCAAAAATAATCCGTTGGAGAACATTGTTATGTAGGTCTAGAGACAAGGAGTTTGTGCCGTCCCAGCTGAAATAAGTAGCCTGTAAACTTTTACAGTTTGTACTTTATCACCTGGCAGAGTTATTAGCTTTATTTTTAAATTTTATTCATCGTTTTTTTTTCTGACGTAACAACATGTATGTGATTCACTTCGTATAGACACTTTTTCGTAAAGTTTATGAGCATTATTTCAAATAACACCATCTCAATGTAAATAGATGAGGGATGCCAGTCTAGTTGTGTCTCATCAGACCCAGAAAATATATATTAAACATGAAATTGGACTTGAATTATATATGAATACAAAGATCATTGATGTATTTCATCAAATTGTTTCAGCAGGAGTTTCGAGCGACTTTAATTGAAGACACTCTCTTCCAAACTATTTTGTCCTCGTGTTTTTAATTTTAATTCAATCAAATAGAGGATATAGAAATTTTAAATCCGTCAGGGGTTAACCCTGGTTATGAATGCTAAATGGTAAGCCACCCCCTCACCGACGTCACATTTAAGTATGACGCGACAATTTTGATACTATTTAACCAAAATGCAAATCAGATATGTAATCGGCACTTCTAGGCAGGGCTGAAAGTGGCCTGAATTCTCAGAGATGCATCATATTTCCATTCTCGCGAGCCAGAGCAATAATTCCGCTCCGCTGACCTACGCTTGACGGGTAGCGCTGAGCTGTTGCCGTAAAGAGGCGCGTAGTTTACGACGATGCATATTTCGGTGCTCAGGCTTTACGTGTCGGTTCGATGCTTGACCTATTGACCTGCCCGAATGCTATCTGGCAGAAATTTTGAAAAAATAAAGAAGCAGCAGTGAAGAAAACAGTGAGTTACTTGAAGGATTGTGTTATTTTTTTGTAAATGTTGGTCTGGGGAGGTTCACCCACTGCTGAGAGATACGTTTAGATCTTTTACAGAGTAGAGATTCACAAGTATGTGAATTTAATGGTGATTTTTTGCTGAAGTGTAAGTTACACATCAGAGATGCCCAACTGAGGACTCTCTGTGTTTCTCTCCTTTCAAAGGAATCCTCACATTGTACATACGTTGAATTGGATACTCTCCAATCACTAATAATCCCTGACTGGTAAGTATGAAGTAAGTAAGAAGTGAAAAGTTCAGAAGTACATTATTTACTTTTCTCCCATTGGACGTCAAAAAATGAAATTTACATAATTTGCATATCTTATACAATTATTAATTATTTATAACTATGCCATATCTTTCCGTATGTATTTTTCCCAGCACCTTGAAGTTGGAATTTGGTGTCAGTGACGCAAATTCACTCTTTAAAACCTTGAAGATTAAATTTCGATGACGCAAACACAATCAATGTCCCTGACAACGAAGTTTTCCCAAGATGAAGGACAATTCTTATCGTTCACTGACCTTTATACAGACTTAGCGATTACAAAATAATATTCAAGGCATAGGATATTTTTGTCTCTGACACCTGTGCGCTGTTGTGATGCTTTTCGTCGGCCCCTTCCTATCAATTACTGTATAGAGAGACTGCCGAGGTAATACTCTGATCTCGCATTACAGTGCAATGCTACAGAGCTATAACTAGTATAGAGGTTATGTGAGGCTCTGAGGGTCTGTGCAGCTGTCTTCCCTTATTGCCGCTATAAAGTGTTATAAGGAAGAAAAGACATCCTGAATCTGTAGTCTCATAACTTGGACGGGTCAAATAATAATGTGGTTTAGCGAAAAGCTTGTGAGTAAAATTCACAATGAAATAAAGAAAATCGCACCGCCGCACTACTTTCATCAAATGACAAGAAACCGCAAGAACATTACTATATGACCGGTCCAAGCGTATTTTAATCCTTAGTACCGCCACTCTGTTCACTGATCGATCAAAATATCCATTCTTTGTGTGAAACCATTTGTGCTATTTGAAGAAGTGAACTGTTGGACCTCTTATTATGGTTCATGTAGTTGTTTTTCTAAGAGCGAAACAACTCTCTAGACATCATCCCAACGTCTTTATGATCTTATCTCCTTAAGTTTGAAATATTTCGTCGCGTACACAAACATATTTTACCATACCTTTGTATATCATCGCCAAAGGTATTTGACATCTTAAATTTACCCAAATATCGTTCACCCTCAGACAAAATTAGAGAGAATTTCAAAATTAAAATCCTTTGATATCTAGTTAATATATGCAAGTTAGTGGATCCTGTCTGATTACATTCAACTCTTTTCAATCTTTCATGTCCAAAGAAATTCTATAACATTGTGACCAAGAGACGGGTTTAAAGGTCAACCGCTAAAGACAAACCACGTGATTGTTTTATCCGAAACAGTCCTTGACGTCATAAATAGTAGTGTCGATTAGAATATTTTGGGTAATCGAGTGAAAAGTACATTAATCAACGAAAAAAATACCGAGTCGGACTATGTCCAGATGTACTGTAGGTATAGTTTTAAACAATTTACACAACATAAGGGGAGAACCATTTGATTTCCCAGTAGGGATGGCTGGAGGAATTTTGGTTAAAAAAAATGTCGTAGAAGAAAAAAAACTGACCCAGCAATGTCTTAATGGCCAGTAATGGCATAAAAAAGAAAAAAATTGATGCCTTAGTGGTGGGGAAAAAATTTCTGCCATACCCATTTCCTCCAGCGCCCCCCCCCCCAATCAAATGGCCCGTCCCTAATGTCTGTACTGGTATCATATGTTCTCTGCATGAGTCAGGCAATCCTGAAAGCACTAATGATGCAAAAGTAAGAAATGGGGAAACAAAAACAAAAGACGAAATGAACAAAAAGAAAACAAAACTGACCTCCACCACAGACAGTAGAGAAACCGTCTGCGCGTCTATGCCTCCACACATGCACTCATCCGTGCAGTTTATTCATATTTATTAGCGATTTGTTGAGGTCACGAACACTGGGTCACGAACAGTCAACCCACTTGCTCTGCGCCCTCTATCGATTCAATCTTCCATTCACAAACATAGAGTGAACCTTGCAATATCTGTCTGTGTACATAGGACATGGCGCAAAAATAGCCAGTTTATAACAAGTTTTTGTCTATTATCCGCGACCCGTGTGCCCAGACACCAGTCTAAATATGCAGTTTTCCATGTGTAAGCAAATTGAGGTGCTGATGCCGGAAGACGCTGTGATCTCTGAGCTCCGAACGGGAGACGAGGTCGCCGTACAAAATGGAGGACACGGTTTTCCACGGACGCCGCTTACACCTTCACACACGCTAATCCAAGTTTTGACTCAAGAAGGTAAGAATATCTTCAAGCAGTCTTGCATATTTTTCTCTTGCGTGCCGTAAATGGCTTTACCAATAAATTGTGAGTTGGCCGATTGCGGTATTACCGGTAGCGTACATCCCTCGTTTGTGCGAAGTTAACACAGACTCACAGACAATGGGGTTCGGAGCTTGCCATATATAGTGGCCCACTATATCCTCTACTGGCTATGCTTGCCCCGGTACCGGCACACAAAAATCGCCGGGGGAACTTGTGAGCTGCGGAACTGCAGCAAGGTTGGAGCTTGCTGCGGTTCCGTAGCCCTGCCACTACCCTTGCTCCACTTCCCCCAACACAACTAGCAAAGGGGATGGTAGGGCTACGGATCCGCAGCAAGGTTCGAGCTTGAAGGTAGCACAAAAATAACAGTAGACAGGTAAGAGGAGGGTCTATAGGCCAGTCAACGTTGTTATTAGGAACAAATGCAAGCAAACTGTTTGTCCTGCTTGTGTCTCAAGCAGTATGTTATTCAGCCACGTGAAGTCGTCTCAGAAATAATTCCCTCTGCAATATAGAGCCATTTGGTGTCCAATATATACATACCCATTTGAGTGCTGTAATTTTCCGACCAAAATTGTAGTGCAAAATTTTACCTACTTTCATGAATTTTTCTGTTCATTTTTGACAATTTTGGACCGAATGGACATTACTCATTGACTACAATTTTTGAACCATATTTTGGAAAAAATGAAAAAATTGTCTGGATCTGAAAAAAAATTGTCTGTATTTTATACAGTCCACAAAAACTGACTTCGGCACTCAAAGGGTCAATATTAAAGTTCAGTCCTATGCAACCTCAGTAAGCTGTTATGGTGCAGAAGTGTGACCACAGTAGGGTTCTCCTTGGGGTTGCCCATCCCCCTTAGTTTTGAGCAATCGTTTCACATGTTATTAACCACATATAAAAGAATATACCGTTATAACAAAAATGTGTATGTGTATTAAATTAGCTGCCCCTCTGTTTTTCCTGGCTTTCGGAAAACACCCAATCTGATTAAGATCCAATGTTGTGATGGGTTGGTCTTTACGTTATTGTATTAAGGTTGACCGCAGAAGGAAAAGACCGTAACACAATAGTGTAAAAGACTGACCCATCACTACATTGGATTTTAATCAGATTGGTAAAACACTGTTGTACCACAGATGGTATTTACTACCTGCAGTGATTTTAACTTAAAGCCCCACCTCACCAATAGAAACAATAGGGTTGTTTTGAAATTCGTGATTTTGAAGGGCGTATATTAAGTGATTCTAGGTCATGTTCATGGTTACAGGTTTTGTTACTAAATGTAGCTGCATGTGCGCGACATCAGACACTGCTGCTTGAAATGCGGACGAATTTTATCAATGTTGCATGCATGGCTGTTGTTGCAGATTGTACTCTGACCCATTTATATATCTTTTAGTATTGGCAGTCTCCGACAAAGTGGTGTTTTTGTCATTCTTGCATGCATAACTTCCAAAAGTGTGATAAAAATGTGAGCAAATATTTATCTTTGCATATTACTATGAAAAGAATGACTTCATTTGTGAACAGCTCTATTGAATTTTTCTTGATGACAGTCCTGAGCTATCAAACTCTGACACACACACACACACACACACACACACACACACACACACACACACACAGACACACACATATATATATAATATATATATATATATATATATATATATATATATATATATATATATATATATATATATATATATATATATATATATATATATATATATATATATATATATATCTGTACAACTCTGTTTAATAAAACAATATATTTGTCCACAAATAAATTCAATAAGAATTCAAATTTCTCCAGTATTCTCTGCTCAGGCTGTAGGGCTGATTGCAACACTAAGATTTTTACTTGATGCCTCTTGCATAGCAGTATTTCTGCAATATATTTGCTGCTATATCCAATAAATTTTGACTCTGTGCACTTGTCTTGTGGTCGCATGCTGTTATATGTAATATTTAGTTTTTGACAGAACATTAATCATGGTACCTATGTACAAAATCTTCTGTCCTGCACAAGTAGTTTCCAAAAGCCTAATCTAATCTTTCTGACAAACATTTTTTCTCTGCATATGAATAATGGCATGCTGACCTTGATGAAATCAGCAAGCGGTGCAGTCAAATGCTCAGAGTGAAGAATCGCGAAGAGCGCCCTCAACACATTGCCTCGCACTGTTTCAGCGGAAAGCTCGCACAAGACTCTCTCACAGCCCCCTCAATTACTGCACAGCTCTGATTTTCTACCACACGATGACACATCCTCGACGGTCTTCCAAGCATGTTAGGTTCAGTGAGCTAGTTGGGCCAAGTACCCCTGGCTTGTCGAGGTAAACTCTCGGCTCAACTGTTGAGGGCCCTTGCATGTCCTGAGTTGGCATAGTTGCTAAAGGGGACTATTTCACACCACTGAAATTTATGAAATTGAGAATGCCTCAAAAAATCAGGCAATAGACTTCAACTGAATAGTCGATACCTTCAAAGAAAGATGTCCTCATTTGACCTCATCATTGATCATTTGACAATGGTTTTCCACAAACCTCAGTAAGGTTAATGTAATGAGTGTGAAGGAGATTAAAGTCGTGATGCAACTGAAATGCTGTTTATCTTCATGGATGAAAATATTTGATATCATGTGCAAGGTGATAAACAATGTCAATTTTATGGGTTGATTTTCAAATCTGGTGAGATGGCCACAAGGGATAGGCCTTGAACTCATTCTTAAGATTAACCTCTCAGGCCTAAACCCCTATTATAGGGGTCACTCTGGTTAAGTTACCAGAAAAATCAGGCCTGAAAGCTATCGGCATTATGTCAATTTCACTCTGTCTGTTGTCAGAACACTCCTTTGTTTATTTGTTTACTTCACTTACTTACAGCTATATAGACATGACCTTTTGTGTTGATGGTAGACATACTATCAAATGATTATTTGTGGGTAAATTTTACTTTCATTAAAAAAAAACTTAAGTTGTTGAGGGGCTGTGAGAGACTTCAAGGTACACACATATGGTTTGTTGACTGACATAACCATTTCTATTATTTCATAAATTCATACAGATTGCTGTCAAATAGGGATGAAGCAAAGAAACAGGATAGAGTCTCTCATCTCGGAAGTCACTTTCTCAGAACAACTCAAGAGTTGTTTCACCGTCTTAGCAACAACACCCTTTCCAGTAAAGGTGAGTGCCCCGGCTTGGAGAGGTCAAAGGTTACAAGATATTTTATTTGCCTAATAAGCATTCTGAAGTTTGTTGGTACTGCAGTGTGTGTAAATGTCAAGTATATCTGCTGTTTATAAATTAGTGATATACCCGATATACCCATCTAAATATACATATAGTATTGTTAGGACTGTTTTCCAGGTAATTTGATTGGGTAAGCAAACATTACAACATTTAATCCATTCACTATATTCCCTTTAGACACCCCCCCCCGCCAAAAAAAAAAAAAAAAAAAAAAAAAAAAAAAATAAATAAATAAAAAGACTGTTTCTGGTCACCATGCGCGTCATTTCAGAACCCGCGCATCAGGTCTTTTTAGGGGTTTACATACTCATCAGTACAGCTATCCTTGATATCCCTGTTTGCATGTCCAAAAGGTTTACAAAGAAAACGTAAGTATTATGCAGCCAGTGATAAAAAACAATAACTGTTGCATCAATAGTGCCAAACTAGCATTGTTAGGAATACAGAAAGAAAGAAAGGGGGAAAAAACTGCATTGCTGCATCACTTTTGCTGATTGTCAAGGACCAGAAACATTTTATTTAGGGCCTAATACAGATCAACAACCATCATTGATACTGATTGTTTGTGCCAAAGCATGGTGACGAAAGAATTAAATTGAAAATTTGCAATTTATCAGCTCCATCATCACACTTTCCTCGACCTTGTTTTCAGGAAAGGCACGGATTATCAACTTTCTGCATGAGAGTGGCGTTATTCAAATGAATGTGAAGACCACAATGCAGTGCTGCAACAGTGAGACCCCCCAGACAGATGAGAAACTGATGGAATGCCAAACCGAGAGAGTTGAGGAGTCACATCCCACTGATGAGAGTGAGTCTAGGCATGTGGTAAGTGGCTTTCCACAGGCTTGTTCAAGCAGTCACAGCAAGCAAAGAAACTCCATCAGGTACCCCAATAACAATGGGGAGAAACTCAGAATTCCAGACAGTAACGGTACAACAGTCCAACTCAGAAGTCAGAACAGTGAAGTCACTCAACAGAAAGAGTGCGGAAAAACAAGCCTGCATATTTTCAATGAGGCCACTCGGCTGCATGCAAGTGAGAGCAGGACCTCTCAACTTCCTGTAAGAGAGGAGCAGGCCACCCAACTCCATACTATTGACATCAGGACTCCCCAACTCAGTGGTAGAAGAATAAGAATTCCACAAATGCAAGAATCAACAGAACTAACTACAGATAAAAACACAGATTCCGTACCACTTATAAGTGAAATAAGTGTGTCTGGAAGACCTGAAGGATATGCAAATGAAGTTGAAGGATATGCAAATGAAGTTGAAGAATATGCAAATGAAGTTGCAGAGCCACAGAACTACTTGAATGATAGTAAGACGCTCCTACCGAGGAGTTGCAGGTCGAAACAACTCCAGAAAAACATTAATAAAATGAAGAGAATGCACAGTAACAAACTTGAACTTGGCAATGAAACAAACTGTGCTAGGAGATTCAGGACAAGCCACTGCAGTTGGATTGCACAACTGAAGCACATCAGACCGATAGAGAAAGTCAGCTGAAATCATGTGTAGTGACCAATGAACAAGATGATCTTGGTAGTCATGGTGACAATGCAAATGAGGTGTTGCCTGGGACTCAACATGGTGACAGTGCAAATGAGGAGTTGCCTAGGATTCAACATTGTGGCAATGCTAATGAGGTGTTGCCAAGGATACAGAACTACTACAGTGTTGCAGAAGTCAGCAATGCAGTGTTTACTAACACCCTTGTTGCAGGATCCATAAACTCAGACAACCAATCACAGGAGAGAGATCATGTGGACCAATCAGAACACATCAATGCCAGCAGAATAGACATTAAGACAGAGGAGGCTGATGATCTGATGGTTTCTGTGAATGGTCCTGCTTCAGAAGTTGAGAAGAATACGTCAGCTGGTGATGACGTCAGGTTTCTGGAGAGTGTGACATGTAGGTCAAGTACATCACTGGAAGCTGCCAGTCGGCAAAGCGTGCCAAACTGTAGTCAGTTTGCAGTAGAGGAAACAGCGACTCACGGGTATACTGCCATAGGTCAAAGGTCAAGGGAGAAACTTGTGAATCCCAACACAGACATTCCTGTGTCCCATCCGTCCCCTGGAGCACGGGAAGAGACTGCCGGCATAAGTGAAAACATTGTGATTTTACATCAGCAGGAGCCTGACATCCAAACCAGGGAGAGTGGACATGTGAGGAGACGCACAGACAAGCCTGACAAGGGAGAGGTGTATGTGTACAATACATCTGCAGCGCGGATGTACCAGTGTGAGCACTGTGGGAAAAGACTGGATTCAAGGAGAAGCCTGGCCCTTCACAGAACGATTCACACAGGTATGCTTCTTAAATAAAATATGGAAGTTACATGTAGTTGCAAAAATGTGAAAATGAGAAATGACTTGTCATGTTGCATCAGTAGTACTTTATGTAAAATGTAGATTTATTTGATAGTGACACTAGTATGTGTACACGGTTGTGTATGTATGTACGTGTACATGTATTTATGTATGTATGTACATGTATGTATGTATGTATGTATGTATGTATGTGCAATGTATGTATGTATGTATGTATGTATGTATGTATGTATATGTGCATGTCTGTACATGTATGTATGCACATATATACGTAAGGACATATATACCATATGTAAATATACACATAGGTACGTATGTATGTATGCATGTTAATATGCATGTATGTACATACATATATACACATGTACTTGTACACATACACATGTACACTTGAAAGCAAGCACTGACCCTTTCTCCCCGTTTCATAGTCTGTAGATGCACCTAGCCTACTGTGAACTGTTGGAGTGTACCAAAATTTTCACTTTGCAAGGTTTATCTCTGGTCTCTGTATGTGATAGAAAAATGGTGATATACATGTAGAGAACAAATATGTGAATAGGAACTCATACTCCTTTTCATGTTGCATAACATAATTGATCATGTGTTCTATTTATTTCTCTTTTCCAACTTAGAAAACCCTATACGGATGGCAAAATCAAAATCTTTCATGAAAACCTCCAGGCATAATAGAACTGGAAACCCAGGTAGACAGGGGGAATCCAACCAGTATGGCAACACCAGAAGGTCCTCTCGATACTATACGCCAGTGTCCATGCTCTCGCCAACCGCATTGGAAAGGAGAAGGGATGAAATCCGGGAAAGAGTTCGTAAACACCGGGAAAGGAAAAAAATGGGAACATCTGAGGAGCGGTATTTGCAACAGGGTGTACCAGAGAACAGTCAATCATGGTCTGTGTATCTTTCCAACTTAGCACAGTGAAATTTTAATCATTTGAACACTGACCAATGATGACCTAAGGTGACCCCTGGTGACTTAAGATGGCCTCCCGTGACCTAGGATGACTCTTTGTGACCTAAGATGACCTAAGATGACCTATGATGACCCCTGGCGACTTATGACACCCTGGAGTATTTACCCTCACGAGATTCAAAGGGGAAAGGTAGTCTAGAATAAACAGAAATGGTTGAAGACTACATTTTCTACCTGGGTGAATATCGGCCTGTTTTTCAGCACAGAGGCTGCACAGACCACAGATTTCCCCTAGTGAGTTTTTGAGGGTAGGGTAACCCCTCTGTTTTTTTGAGCAGCCTGTTCATAAGTTGATAACCATACAAAAGGGTACAATTTCACAACAGGAGAATATGCAAATCATGTATTGGTATGAGAACACTGGACTATACAGTATCTCAAGAGTTTGTGTAGTACATAAAGCAGATGAGGACCATGCTGCCAAACCAGGCACAGACATTGGTATATGCCTGCACAGCCAGGGCTCATGTTAATATTCACACAAACAGTATGGACCAACATGAATGAATGGTGCCTTGTTCAAAATAGATATTTAGCCAGTATAGCCCAGATGTGTTCAGACAATCAGCTAGAATATTGGGCTGATGTGCAGTGTCTCGGAAGCTGTGGCTGAATCTTACCGTTATAATTGAATAATACAAATAGACTCCCGAAGTTGCTGTGAATAGTGACAATCAACCAATCAGATATAACCTTCCGAGCACGCTGCACCTCAGCAGGGATAATGTGTACAACATGTACAAAGCACACACTAACATTGTATGGTTTTTGTATGTCGAAAGCAAGCACAAAAAAGACCCTACTGAAAATAACATTTGAAAGTCACTGAAAAATACTGAGGATTGCACAAAAAATTAAAACTTATTTCAATTGTGGTCCTCAAAAAGTGTTACAGAAGCAGGTGTTTTGGATGCTGTTTGACCTTTGACCTCTCACATATACACCTGATACTGTAACCCATTGAGTTTCGTCATGCAAAGCTTTTTGGTCTGAGAAGACGGGGACTACAATTACAGGGAAGGGAAGTTTTTCAAGCTTGAATGTAATTGGACACTTTTGACCTATGACCCAACAACTCCTTTTAGGAATCATGGATTTATGTAAGTCAAAACGAAAAGTGAAGCAAATTTTAAGTTCAAAAACTGAATTCAAGTGAAATAAGATTGTTGTACTTTGCTGTCCAGATTGATTCCGGTGCGTAATCATGTTTTTATTTCAGTAATTGTTTTATTGAAAAAATTTGGAATGTACTTTTTAGCTCCCATAGCCATATGTATATATGGCAATGGAAGCTATTCTTATAGGCTAGGGAAATGTCTGTATGTATGTATGTCTGTATGTCTGTATGTCTGTATGTCTGTGTGTCTGTATGTCTGTATGTCTGTATGTCTGTATGTCTGTCCGTCAACATCAAAAACTCCAAAACCGCTGTACATTTCAGCTTGATATTTGGTGTGTACATGGATGATGGGCTGTAGATGAGATTTTGTTCAAATGAAGTTGTCATTGCCAAAAATATGCAAATTAAGTGAAAAAATGTAAAAACAGTCAAAATTGAAAAAACTCAATAACCACTGAGCAGATTACATGAAAAATTAGCATGTAAGTACTTTGGGCTGACATGAAATGATTGTGCACATCTTGGGTCAGTATCTTGGACTTGCTATTTTTCATGAATTTTTTTGTAATTTTCTCCCATTTTGGGTCAAAAATCTTCTTCTCTGAAACCACAAGTCCGATTGATTTGAAACTTGGTGTGGAAGTGCATAGGAGTGACCTTTCCCAAATTTGGGCAAATCGTGGTGAAATTTGCATATTTTTAGTTTACACGTCCATAGACTCCCATGTATAAGGCAGATCTCCATAGACTCCCATGTATAAGGCCACAAAAAATAAAAATTTAGTTTCTCATCGTATTCATATTGCAAAAGGATGCAGTGACACAATTTTTAGTCCCCACGGATGAAGTCCAGTGAGCTTATAGATTGGGTCATGTCCGTCTGTTCGTCCATCCGTGAGTCCATCCGTTCACGCAGATATCTCGGATATTTTGACAAAATGTCATGTGACCTTGATGACCTTTGATCTCAAATATACATATTTGTCCATAACTCAGTAACCACAAGTGCTACCACCCTTCATATATGGTATAATGGGACACCCTATGACGCCACATATTGTACCTCATTAATTATGCACATATCTAATTTTGAGCGAGCCAATAGAGCTAGAGGTCTGATTTTTGGTATATAGGGATAACTTAGCAAAACAATTTTTTTGACAAAATGTCATGTGACCTCGGTGACCTTTGACCTCAAATATACATATTTGTCCATAACTCAGTAACCACAAGTGCTACAGCCTTCATGTATGGTATGATGGGACACCTTATGACGCCACATATTGTACCTCATTAATTATGCACATATCTAATTTTGAGCGAGCCAATAGAGCTAGAGGTCTGATTTTTGGTATATAGGGATAACTTAGCAAAACAATTTTTTGACAAAATGTCACGTGACCTCGGTGACCTTTGACCTCAAATATACATATTTGTCCATAACTCAGTAACCACAAGTGCTACAGCCTTCATGTATGGTATGATGGGACACCTTATGACGCCACATATTGTACCTCATTACTTATGCGCATATCTAATTTTGAGCGAGCCAATAGAGCTAGAGGTCTGATTTTTGGTATATAGGGATAACTTAGCAATACAATTTTTTTGACAAAATGTCACGTGACCTCGGTGACCTTTGACCTCAAATATACATATTTGTCCATAACTCAGTAACCACAAGTGCTACTCCCTTCATGTATGGTATGATGGGACAGCTTATGACGCCACATATTGTACCTCATTAATTATGCACATATCTAATTTTGAGCGAGCCAATAGAGCTAGAGGTCTGATTTTTGGTATATAGGGATAACTTAGCAAAACATTTTTTTGACAAAATGTCACGTGACCTCGGTGACCTTTGACCTCAAATATACATATTTTTCCATAACTCGGTAACCACAAGTGCTACACCCTTCATGTTTGGTATGATTGGACACCTTATGACGCCACATACTGTACCTCAATAATTATGCGCATATCTCATTCTGAGCGAGCCAATAGAGCTGGATGTCTGATTTTTGGTATATAGGGATAACTATAGGAGAGAAATTTTTTGACCAAATGTCATGTGATCTCGATGACCTTTTACCTAAAATATATGTTTATGTCAATAAATAAGTAACCACAAGTGCTATGTCCTTTGTATTTAGTAGGATGGGAGACCTCATTAATTATGTACACATCTAATTCTGGGCAAGCGAATAGAGCTAGAGATCTGATTTTTTGGCATATAGGGATTAATTAGGAATATAATTTTTTTTGAAAATGTCATGTGACCTCGATGACCTTTGACCTTGATTATACATATATATGCATATTTCAGTAACCACAAGTTCTATACCCTGCAATTTTGATAGGATATTAGACCTTAAGATGTCACATCTTGTACCTCATTTATAATGCGCATATGTATTTCTTGGCTGGCCAATACTGCTAGAGGTCTGATCTTTTTTCCCGATTTAGAACCATAACTTAGACATGCCTCATGTGTTTCAAATTGGGAACAACGACATAGACCTATGTGCCCATAGATCTCAACATATACACTCCAGTGATACTTCTTAATGACCACATTTTCCTGCCCCATCAAGACTAATACTCCTATTACAAGTGGGGACTATGTCATTGTAAATGACTTGTTGAGTTAATGGTTGTATCACAGTATTCGATATATCTAATTCTGTATTTTTTCCATTTTATATTCTGAATAATTACATTAAACATATTTCACTGTCTCCAGTACATTTCATTTAAGTATTTTCACTTCATGCACTTTATCCCTTTCACACATGTTCAAATATCTGACCAGAGAACAAACACTAAATAGTCCAGGATGGGAGCTACAGTGTCATTGACGCTATTTTTTATTTATGAAAGGCTTGGCCTCTGAGCAATGTGTTGTTGAATATTTTTACTGTGCATGTGTTTTGCTGATATTTGTTGTATTTATTTCACTGATTTGTGGTCAAAGTTCCTGTACAAATACTAAAATATTTCTTCCAACTCATTGAGGAGTTGTGGTCTGACCCTATCATCATTGACGTATGGTACAGCCTTGTGTATTGTCTATGGTGTGCTTGGACCGCTATACTTGAAAAAAGGGGTGAAAGTATGATGCTAATGGAATTAGAATACCTAAGGCTAGCAAGACTGAACTAAACTGTTGGACTTTGACAGAAATATTTTCTTGGAATATTTTATCTTGTGCTGTCAATGATGATGAAGGTCCTGTGCAATAGAATTGGTGATAATTGTTTGTTTGTCACACTTGTGAAAGGGGGAGGGGGGCAGGTGGGGAGCAGGACAAATTGATCAATATTTGTCCTGCA
Organism: Ptychodera flava; assembly: GCF_041260155.1. NCBI lineage: Eukaryota > Metazoa > Hemichordata > Enteropneusta > Ptychoderidae > Ptychodera > Ptychodera flava. Next base: position 10,332,349 of record NW_027248278.1, read on the forward strand.
GTACAAACATCAGTACTGCATTACTGAATTTGTACTGCAAATATCAGTACAAATTGCCATTATTTTTACATTTTTCCTTGAAACATTTTTGGCAACAAATACCACTTGTGACATTCTTTCAGATGGATGTTTTTTAAAGTTCCAGCAAAATATTTTAGAAATGCTCTCTCTTATATTTTTATGGTAAAACATGGCATTTGGAACTCCAGTGCAGATAGACACAGAAAGAAACGGCTTTTTTACATCTTAAGGTAGTATGTGCCTTGAAAGTGAAAGACTCAAACTTTTGCTGGAACTTTCCTGAATGAAACTTTCATCCATCCATTTACCAAATCAAGATTAAAAATCAGGGGTCACAATGCAAAGTTTTGAGCTAACAAAACAAATTACATAACATTTTGCGATATTTGAAATTCAAAATGGCCGCCATTTGTGTGTTAACTCTATGGGTAAAAATAAAATGTTCGATTTTTGAAAAACTAAGATGGTTGGAAAGGCTAGAGCGTCAGTTATAAATTTCAACAAAACTATTAAAATATAAAAGTAGTCAACATTCTCTGTGGAATAAAAAAAACTAGACATTTGGGCACAAAGGCATTGCAGAGTTATAGCCTGTTAAAACTTCTGAAAAACTGACCAAATAAGAAGAAGTTGGGGAGTCCTTAGTGTATTAACTATGGTAGAGTTCCCCTAGCTTTTAATTAAATGTTTGAAAAGGGAAAGTCATTATTTGCTGTTTTGCAGGAAAGTTTGACAAGGCGGTGCTGGCATTCAGAGTGAGTGACTGCTATTGTAAATGCATTTTTAGATTCTTTGAGTGTCAAAGAGGTGTCAAAAGTGAGATTAACCCCAAAAACTGCTCTATGACTTCAAAAGAGGGGTGCAAAAATGGCTTGTTTTCGACATTTTTGACAGAATAACAGTTTTCCTACATAATTTTATACCAATTTAATCCAACTTTGAAATGAGATATGGACATTGAATTTTTACAGCCTATTAACAAGGTTACAGATAAGATTTGTACGGCACAATTTTCCTGTATTTGAATTACTTTTTGAAAAATCACATTTTGAAATTTGAAAGAAATTTTGATAATTTTTTGATATATAAACCCATGTAAAATCATAAAAACAAATTTTTTTTACAAATCCTGCCGTACAAATCTTACAATAAATAGTGTCAACATATTTATAACTAATTTGGTAAATATTAATACTATCCAATTATTATTAAATTCAAATATGTAAAAAAAAAATTGAAAAATTAAATTTTAATATTTACTGGTGTCATATTTCAAAGTCATGGCTGCAAATATACAATTTTTATATTCTTTGGAGAAATATTAACTAAGGGAGTTATCCTGAAAATTTGAACTAAATATCTTGATTCTAACACTTGAAACTTGACATTAACTCTGAGAAAAGAATTGGTGCAAAAATAGCCTTTCCAACCACCTTAAGATGGTGAAAGTATTTCTTACACCAAGAACTTTAAAATGAGTGCCCACAAATGGTAGATCTGAAAAGATCGTAGAAGTTTGAGTCCGACTACCTGTCCCCAAGGCGCATTCTATCTTAATTTAGCTTATGCTGACTTTTTCTTGAACTGACTTATAGTTTCATGTTGAACACAGAAATTGTTAATGTTCGCTGTAAATAAGGACAGAGCATTACGGCAAATCAATATTCATATATTTTTATCGCTGACAGTTATGATATAACATTTGCTTCTGCTTGTTTACATCTTTCAGAGGACATTTTTCAGATCACATGATAAGTTATAACCCAAAAGTTTTATGGATAACTATGTAAAAAAGGGCATTGTATTGTCAAATGAACAACTGTAGCAAATTGTCCTGAATATGCAATATATGTGGTATTTGACTCCTGTGTTTATGCCTCTATCAGTGTCACCTTTTGTTTGTCTACGTGTCTCTGTCAGTGTCACTATTAGTCTGTGTCTCTGTGTGCCTGTCAGTGTGACTGTTTATGTATGTGTGTCTTTGTACGTAAGGCTATGAGTTTCTACACTCCCATGGTGGTGTGTTATGTAATAGTCAAGTTGATGGCCCAGTGCAAGGGGGAGGTATCTCCTATGCTTTAACATAGGTGATACACACCCCTCTTGCACCGGGCCATTGACCTTAGTATTTTCGTATAAAGCTGAGTACTTTGTGTAGCTTCCCTCACAAGTTTCTCTGCGGACCTCATAATAAACATCTTTGATCATTGGCACAAACTTGGTCTGTTTCTGATTTGTCATCTCTGACTACAATCCTGACAAGAATTAATTTAATAAGGAGGTGGGGCGGAAAACTTCCTTGAAACCAATCCACTCATGCAGTTTCTCCATGTTATAAAATATAATATAATTATATAATTTTTTAGGGCAAAATATCTCATTCTTCATCAAAGGTACATGTCCAATGGCTTTGAAATGTGGTCTGTAGGTGCCTAGGCTTGACCTTTAGTTCAATTTATTCAAACAATGATGAAATTTGTATATATCTTTTTGGGGGCAGGGGAAGGAGCAGACTTCCCCTTAAGGTCAAATAATAAAATTTACATAAAGTGCCCTTTTGACCGCCTTCAAATGTTGTGTGACATTTTCTCATGATATCTTCTTGAGTTTGCTTGCTGTGCCTCAAAATGAAAGACTTAAAGTTGTTGCTCAAACTTAAACAGTTCACACCAGAATTGTAATGTACATGTCATGTAATGACACAATAGCAGTAAACCCCCTTAGCAATGGGTATAGCACTTGATTTTGAGCAGTTAACTCCATGTATGCATGAGTGCTGTTATGAACTGGTCAAACCCTTGTAGTATACCTGCTGCTGAGTGTAGTTAATTGCTTTAATATATATCACTAAGCTGTTTCAGTCATATTGAAGCACTGCCAGATTATAAAGAATGGTGCACTATGGGAAAATTTTCTAGAGAAATATATTCTATTCTTTATTTCATATCAAAATTACAGTTCTTTACTATGACATACCGGAACGGGACTCTTCATTGACAATTGCAGATGTGGAAAGAGTAAACATGAAATTTCTGAAGCAAAATATACATTCCTATTATGTGTGAAGTGTAAACAACAACACAGAAAATTGTCACCTGATTAAAAGGCATCAACATCTCATATACAATTTATCAAATTGTAAAGGCACAGCTATTGATAATTTTTTTACAGAATATAGAATATTTTTGAATATTACATAAATTTATTATAATTTTTAGTATTTACATAATCCTTATCTTCAAAACATAGAATTATTCTAAATGACTTCTGAAAGACAGCTGTATACTTTGGGGGCTCTCCATTGGCTGTTACTTTTAATATTTTTTCCATTGTTTTTGTTGTGCTTGTGAAATAATTTCTCATTCTGATCCATAAAACATGTTGGAATGGCTAATGCTCAACTTGTCAACTCTTGTCTCTGAATGTTTGATGTTCAATGTTCAGTGATGTTGTCAAATGAATGTAGTCTTTACTGGGCTTCATCTATCAGTAATAACAGCCAATAATAACGAATAATATTTAATTTATTCAACACACTTGGCCAAGATAAATAAGAACATAAACCTGTTCCATTGGATGTATATAATGACAACTTTGCTATTGTTCATTTAATGTTGTGATATTTGACTGATCTTCATTGGATGTTATAATTGCAAGAAAATATACAATCTCCTACAACATAAAAGTGCAAATATAACAAGTAAAAACAACTATTAAATTCAAGATACTGTAAAAGTGTACTCTGACACAGTCTACCCTAACCAAGGCATCCATAGCTATGATATGCTTCTGACAACTTCCCTACCCAAAGACCACTGTGTACATCCAATAATAAAACTGTTGGTGATGTGTAAGCAGATAAAATACCATTACAATACGCACAGGTTGAATTTGAAAATATACAAAATACATCATTGTAAAAACTTCCAGTAAATAACAATTGATCATAGTCTTTATCATTATTTAATTATTAATTTATCAAAAGCGCACTTCATTAATTTGATTTCAGTGGTCTGTACAAACTTATAAATCACAAATTATAATTAGACACTATAATAATCTCTATAAAGATATGTTATCTCACCGTGTGCATCAAATGGCACAAAACCCTTTGGGTTTGAATCATCAAGACTACATTATCTGAGCATTCAGAATATTTCTTCACTATTTTGCAATATAAGAAACAGCAGTTTTTACATGCCCACTATTTTCATAGCAACATGGAGTAAAATATGATTGTCTAGGGTGCAGAGATATTCCATGGAAGGGGTGAACAATCTGAGAAAAAAATCAGAAAGTCTGTCAAGTATGCAGTTCCGGCATCAAGAATGGTCTTTCTTTTTGGGGGGAGGGGGGGGGGGGGGGGTCACAAACCATCTCTAATATTCTTTACATTGAAGTGATGCCATGAACTTTCATATGACAAGCAAGCTGACTGTTGAGTCCGTATCTTTTTCCACAGACAGAACACTGAAAAGGTTTCATGTCAGCATGTTTTCTCATATGCTTGTCTAGGTTGGCTTGATTCAAGAACCTGTTACCACACAGCCTGCACATGAAGGGCTTCCTCCCTTGATGAACCCTGGAGTGGTTTGAAAGGTACTGTTTTTGCTGGAAACTCTTACCGCACACTTCACAGTCAAAGGGTCCCTCGTTGTAGATGTGGACGTTTAGGTGAGATTTGTAGTTTGAGCTGGAGCTGAATGACTTACCGCACGTTTCGCATTTGAATGGCTTTCTCTTGAGGTGAACGATGGACATATGCTGAGTCAGTTGAGACTTTTGCGAGTAGTGCCTGTCGCATTCTGTGCACGAGTATGGCTTCTCCCCAGTATGAACACGCTTGTGAACCATCACTGCATACGCCCTACTGAACCGAGCATGGCAGATATCACAAGAGAACGGCTTTTCTCCGGTGTGCATCCTCATATGACCGGCCAGGATACTTCTCTGGGAGAATGACCTTTTGCACAGCTTACACGTGTAGGGTCTTTCACCGGTGTGAATTCTTCGGTGTATGGTGAGCGTCTTTTTCTCTCGAAAGCCTCTCCCACACACATCGCACTTGAACGGATTCTCCCCTGTGTGCTTCCGACTGTGAACAACCAAGAGGTGCCTATTCATGAAACACTTGCCACACCAGTTGCACTCAAAGGGCTTCTCACCGGTGTGCGTCCTCTTGTGCGTTTTCAGAGCGTAGCTGTCGTAAAAGCGCTTTCCACACTGATCGCACTGAAAGGGTTTTATCCCGGCATGTCTCCTCATATGTTTTCTGAATGATGCGGCTGTCCCTAGCTTTTTCCCACACAGTTTACATTCCAATTTGTTCTCTGCTGGATGTATGGAAGTATTCCCACTCCTTTCCTTAGTGCTGACATCTTCCTTGAACTTGCCAGACTTCGACGTTCCCAAAGCCTGGCTCACATTCACAGATTCTTCTGTACCAGACTCTTTCTCAAGCCTGTGAGTGTCTTTAACCTGCAGACGCTGCTCTTTGCGTGGTTTTCCACACTGTACACCAGTCATAGAGTTAACATCAATGCGATCACCAACAGACCGGGAACGGTCAGTGATGTGATGACTTTCATGTTCTGTGACTTTTGAGACATCAAAAGTTGCAGAACCATCACTTTCCGATTGTCCATGGGTCCATTCGTCATCTATTCCACTGTTGTCCACGTTCACCTGATTAGAAGTTGCATCACTTAAATCCTTTGCAACTCGTTTCTTGTCAGTGCTTGCCAGTTCTTCACTTCTGACGGCCTTTAATATATCAGTTCATTGCAACATACACTCTCAGACTGTGCCTGGTTTAGACCCTCTGATATTTCGCCATTAACACATTGTGGTCGTTTCTCATTCCCTATTTTGCTACCAACACTTAATATTCCCAAATTTAAAGTTTCCCTTCCCTTGGTCAATGTCTTGGTACATCGTTTTTGTCCATTACTGTTGTCAACATTTCGAACACCAGAGTGAACATCATTACCACTTTCTACTGCTTTTTGTTGGCAATAGCATTTATTTCATTGTTGCCAACACTCATCCCATCAGAATTTAAATGACCAATGCTCTGTGATTGGTCTCGGCTGACAAGATCCGCAATTTTACTGTTGTCCTCACTTATTACATCTGTATTTGAGCACTTGCTATTAAGTTTCCCCTTGTCTGTCCTGCTGAGGGTATCACTGATGTCATGAGATAGGGAATGAGAACTTACATTGTCAGTACCAATACATTGTTTCTTGTTAAACTGGTCTTGAGTGTCACTGTGCTTGATGTTCACAAAATCTGCCTTTGTTTGATTTACTATTTCGTAAAATCTCTTGTGATAGCCAATATAATCCCCATTGGAATCAAAGTCGCTATCGTAACTCCCGGCAAGATCTGCAAGAACATCATAGTCACTGTCATCACTGTTATCACATTCTTCTTCCTCTTCCTCCTCATAATTTTCATCAATTTCCTCCCCCTCAACATCAGTGTCCCCCTCATCATCAGTGTCCTCATCATCATCATCATCATTAGTGTCACATACATCATTTCCTCCAGAGGTGTCACTTTGATTTTCTTGTTGTCCTTGTTCAGAAAACCTTGACTTAACAATATTTTCATTTGTAACCTCATCATTTTTAAATTGTGCTGTTTTGGAGGCTCCTTCTCCCGGTATGAATTCAGCTGTTCTTTTCTTTTCCATATTGATGGATGTTGACATTTCTGTTACTTCTGGACGGCTCTCTGTTTTGTCTCCATCAGCATCAGCAGTATTGGCAGCAATGGCATCACCATGGTTATCAACCTCACCAGCATCATCATCACCGGCAGCAACAACACCACCATCATCACCTTCATCATCATCATCCTCCTCATCATCATCAGCATCGTTGCCATCATCATTATGGCAACTATCGATTTTCTTCAATCTCTTGTTTGTAACGACAAACTGCTCATCATCAGTCTCCTTATCAAGGATAATATCATCAGCAGTATCAGTATCTGATGGGCTCCCTTCTTCAGGCACACTGGGGCCATTTCGCAAATGGTTAGAATTTTCTTTATGACTGAAAAGACTCTGTGATCTAATTGAAGACACAATTGAGGACTGAATATCGATTTGGTCTGTATCAACTTGTGTTAACATATCACTTCCATCGATATTGGCAGCAGCATTGTCCTTGTTATGTGATGTGGCTGACCATTTGATTCCAGGATCTGGAATCTCTTCAGCAGGAATCATCAACTGCACATTTCCAGTATCATGCAATCTTTCATCAGTGATGCAAACCCAGATATTTTCAGCAGTACCTCCATCACCTGGCTTCGGATCTCCTCCTTGGAAACCAACATCAAGACTCTTCAACACATTTTCCTGTTGGATTTTGTCTCCATGATTTCTTTCAGTCGACTCTGTACTATCACAAACATAGTAAGCTGAATGTTTGTCATTTTCCGAACAACTCCTATCCAATGAGTGTTCTTGCTCTCCTGGAATTCCATATCTTTGTGTTCCTTTTCTGTCTTTTCTGATTTTGTCTTCAATCTTCAGGGTCACACTGTCTGTACCTCCATCACTTGTATAAGTTTCCAGAACTTCTCTGACAGCTGTTAATGATGGTGGCGGCACAGAGTTTACATAATCTGGATCAGAAATTTCTGGGCCTAAGGAACCTATCTGCCTGGTATCAGAATTACTGCTGTCTTGTGGGGCACAAATCCCATGATCATCTTCTTCCCTTTTACCCTGTTCACTTTCATCCTTCACCATGGAAACTGCTTCAAAAAATTCCTGATCTGTCAAGGATGCAGATCCCTCTTCCTTTTCAACTTTGACAGAAATCTCCCGGATTTCGCACTCATCTAATTCATCAGAAATATTTCCATGGGTATATTCCATATGAAATGGTTCGCTGCTGATTTCATTCCCCTCAGTTATATTGGCTGCAATGCTTCCTGTGTTGTTCGAAGGGTCATTTTCTTCAGGTGAAACTGAAATTCTTGTTCTTTCTGGTCCAGTATTTTCTGTACTGTTCTTGTCGTCACTGAAAACTCTTGTTGTTGTATGTATATCAATGACACCACTATCACACATGAAGTTGATAATTGTCGCTTTCTCTGTTGAAAATTAAGAAAACAAGTGATCCTTGATTATTAAAATCACAGGAATCAGTCTCTGCTGAAAAGCAAATTTTCAAAGATGGCAAATTCTTGGCTGATTCTTCATAGCCTGCAGAAAGTGCATCTAAAGCTGATGATATGTGAGTATGCTGACATCCGTATGGATGTGACTGCTATAAATACAAATAATATAAAAATCGGTAAATTTTCACCAAACAATCGCAAAACTAGAAACTGATTTGAAGGCAAGCCAAATACCAGCTCAACCACTGAAAACACAAGTATTGTTAAAGGTATACAGTCACCTGTAATCTAAATATGCCATATATGGTCAAAGGGGTGTTCCTTGGTATTCAAAATGCCCATGTGAGGGCGCTGTATTTAAAAAGCGGCCACCCGCTTAAAATCTGTGATTGGTTAGATTTTCTCTTTCCATGGTAACTGTGGCAAAATTGGAACAGGTGATAGTATACCTTTAACATATAGTGTTGTTGGTAAGGTTTGGGAAGACAGAAAATTAGGGTGGCAACCCTGGTACCTATCCTGTTATCTTCTACTGTATTCTAGGGGAAACCTTTGTAGATTTACAGGGGTACTGGCCTTGACAAATACATTCACATAAATTAGAGTCCTCGCTTTGCAAAAAGCAACATCTTGTTTTCTAAGTTTCTCCACACTACTCACATTAGGGGACGACTGCATTAACTTGCATGGTACCTGAAACCCGAGTCCTTGCCTGACCAACTCGGGTGACAAACAGAAGACTTTTAATCCCCAAGGTGTGAATGTTCCATTGTAATGTTTATCTAATCCAGCTGATGCTATTGTAGTGCCATTGTAGGAAAGGCAGCTCTGTGAAATTGATCCTCTAGGGAAGTAGGGTATTCCTAAGTTAATGGAGCTTTCCCGTAATGGTACATGTCACGTCCAAAAAGTCATTTGAAACTTTCAAAATATTTGCTATCCCCTCCTACAAACGACGATCATATTACACCATCTTAATGCACTGTACAGTGAGAAAAACAGGCACCAAATCAATTACCGAATGTCTTAGATGTAATTTCTGTGCACCGAAATGGTTACTAGAATTACACTGAAATACAGGTAATCTCAAGCACTGTACGTGTATGATAATGTTGGCTGTATCATTGTGGACTTTGATAGAGATAATCTTTCACCTTACCTTTCTCTGTGAGTGAATCACTTTTCAGGTGACCCAATAATTCCTGAGTCGTCGTCATGAAGCTTTCACCGAAAACATCTATTTTGTTTGTCTTTTTCACCTCCTCCCAAACCTGACAACAATCTGTAAAATAAATCAACAATAAGAATGACCAATTCTTAACAGATGCCTGAGTGATATAAAATAGTTCAAAATACTTATTATAATATTTTAAAATTGGTCTACGTACAAATTTACTTGTTGTTCTTTATAAGGTTTTCTTGGACTAGTCTAACATACTGTGATGTCAGTGCAAGTCATGTTCCTACTCCTACAGATTGAATACCGTACAATGACGTAATTTCTTAACTCTTTGAGCGCCAAGGTCACTTTTTGTTACCTATATTAAATATACCCCAGTTGATTTTTAAGACTTTTGCAAAAATTTGACAAAATCTGAAGCAAATACAATGTGATGTCCATTGCGTCCAAAATTAGGGAACAAAAATTCAGAAAAATTCATAAATATTGGTAAAATGTTGCACTAAAATTTTGGTGGGAAAGATTACAGCACTCAAAGGATTAATTCATTCACTAGTTTTATTAGCCCTGCGTACGATGCTGTGTGTTCTCGGCATTATACGGCCTCCCATCATACGCCGGGGACACAGCATCGTACGCAGGGCATAGTTTTCACAGTTGACGCCTTTTGTCTCGCGTATCACAGAGTGCTAGGTTTCGAAGCTGATAAAAAAAGATAAAAAAAAAACACCTGAAACCCTTGACAGTCAAAGTCTACCGATCTCTTTGACAACACTGCAATGCTCATGGTTTTCTTATTGACATAGGCTTACAGACATTCTCGTTATCACGACCTCTGACAAATTGACACCCAACCCAAGAGGTCGCAACTCGTAAATTTTAGACACCGTTCGATGTTTTAGCAGCAACTAAAGATAAGCAAACAACTATCGAAACTACTACGACTTACATTCCTACAATTACGATCATTTTCTAAGGGCTGATTTTTACCTTTTGTGCTCAGCGTAACCGGTTCTCTATTTCTAGGATTTGAAGGCATTGTCCGCCCACAATGTTGACCCACTTGTTTGAGCTCATCCAGAGCAGACGACTTTTCACATCCCATCCGACTCTCAAACTCATCGTTGCACGACGACTGGATGCTCCGCGGCTTGAGGTGTTGACCATCTTTCGAACCTTCCTCGAAAGCCACTCTAATAGAGGTACTTATGGTAAAGGATATGTTGGCCGACGATGTCATATTGGTAGAGTTGGCCGATAAAAAACGAGTGTTACGCGAATTGCGCAGTCATATCCGAAGGAATTGACGAACTTTAGAAGTTGCACCCGCCCACGGACACACTTTGACTGCGTGCGCAATACTCGATGCCCATTGGGTCAATTTGGTTCTGAAACAGCAATAGAAAGTTGAGGGCGCTAGCGTGATCTTAATTTCATCCATACGTTGTTTTCATTGCTAAATTTTCAGGGCCAACAACAAGATTTAAAATTAAGGCTGTAGTGGGAGCTCTTACTTACAGCAAACGTATGGTAAAGGTTCGCCTTCTTTCTTAATTCCTTTTATCAAAACAGACATTTTACATCAATTTATTTTCTTCACTCCAAGAAGTTCAACTGCTACAGTAGTATCTTTTACAATGGTACAGGTTTGTTGCCATTTAATGTCGGTTGTTTTATTTATAGTTTTCTTGAAAGACTTTCCAAGCTGATGACGGCCATATTGGCCATCTGGGATTCATTTCACGAGTAAATAAACATTTTTCATAAAAAATTATTCGTGTTGTTACCTTTCTGTTGTAAAATTAATCTAAATTTTAACCTCACCAAGAATAATCATACAAGATTCTCTGCATATATGTTTTTTGTCGTTATTTATATTCACAGCTATGTTGGTAGTGGTCCAATCTGCAGTGTTTCAGTTGAAGAATGAAATTTGTACAATCTTCTTTCAAAATAGAAGAGTGTAAATTTCTTGTGTGGCTTTTCTATGCTGTCCTAAATAAACACTTGTTTTGATGTCTCAATACAACATATTGGTTCTCCAACGTCTGCTTATAAAATAATTTTGAATTTCATATCTTGGTAAATGGTAGATAATTTGTTTCTCCAGAATCAAACTTTGTTTGGTGACCCCCAATTTTTATTATTGATTTTGACAGAGATTGGTTGAAAGATTCCTTGAGGAAAGTTTAAAGTTGAAAAAATTTTAAGTCTTTTACTTTCGAGGTGCATACCTTATAAGATGAAATGTTTCATAGGTACCTAGCTCTAGCACAGTACAGGACCATTTGTTTCCTGGTTTCATAAAATAAACTTTTTCACATATGAGATATTATAGCTGAAAGGGCCAGCAGCTGTCATGTTCTATGATATTGTCACTATTTAGCTTTTGTTTTAATGTGCTGCAATTTTTTCCGCCAAAATTCTACTGCAACATTTTACCAATTTTTATGAATTTTTAGCAATGTTTTTGATGATTTTGGACTAAAAGGACATGACTCTTCAATAGCTACAGCTTTTGATCAAAATTTTTGTGGAAGTTTGAAAAATTGTCTGTATTCGAAAAAAAATTGCATGTCTAGGTTTATATTTTATAAAGGTGATGAAAATGGACTCCGGCGCTCAAAGTGTTAAATGCCAACTTCAGTTTCTTGTTCTACTCCCCAAAGCATGTTGAGATACGCAGACTAGAATTTAAATAACAGTGCATAATTAAATTTCCAAAAATCAATGCTGTGTTGACAAACTACACAGTAGGTGTTTTTTAACATGCTTTGGGGAGTAGAACAAGAAATTGAAATTGACATAGAAAACTGAAAGAGTGAAAAAAGAATTATCAAAAGTTACAACTAATGGCCTTTCAAAAATTATTGTATCATTTCAGATGCCAACTTCATCAATGAGAAATCTGAAATCTCTTTTAGTGCTGTCAACAAAAAATAACTTCAACCCTGCTTTAATACAGAGAGAATAGCGATCTTTATTCTTTCAGTAGGATTTGAAAGAAAATTTGTACATCACAATCTATTCAGAGTTTGGACACTGAAATATACATAAACAAACAAACATATAAAGTCAAAGCTGTCTTGGCGGTCACCCCTACAGAATGGGGTCAGTTGCTGTAACTTTCAATGAATTTTTCACTATTTTTGTTTTGTATGTCACATGCGAGTTCTTAGAAGTTCTACTCAAAGTATGTTGAAATATCCACTATTTAGCTTGCCAACACAGCGTCTATAAAAATGAAATGCACTGTTACTGTTTACATTTAAATTCTAGTCCGGACCAGAATTCGTTTGTCAACAACAGCAATGCAATGTACACATGTACAGGCTGAGTTGACAAGCTGAATACTGTGCATCTCAACATGATTTGGTGAGGAGAACAAGAAACTGCACTTGACATTGAACACAAAAATAGTGAAAAAAATTATAAAAAGTTACAGCTATTGGTACTTTAACAGTGGTCATTTTCAGGCTGTACAATCAGATTTTATATGTTACCGACTCTCTACAGGACAATCAAGTCTTTCTGTGGTCAGTGGCCCCCTGTAAATGCTTGAATGTTGTAAGACGTACCATACCTGTGTGTGGTGGTCAACATACTGACTGACTGAGAGACTGAAATATTGACACTAAGGCTGCGTTCACAAATAACGGTTAGGGGGGGGGGGCTGGAGGAATTTCGATTGAAATCTTATTTTTTTTCAGATCCCCCCTTAAGTACCCCAAAAAATTTTCAAATGCCCCCCCTCTATATGGTCAAAATTTTTCAAGTCCCCCCCCCTAACTATCACAGGCCCGCATATTTGTAAAGGATGTGAGCGCCGTTCCGCTCACAGGTGTTCAACACAACCTGTTTTAGCACTTTCTATAGTCATATTCCCAAGGCAAGTTCTTTAAATGCATCAGTGAATTTTTTAGATTTAAAAGCCAACATGAGTTAATCCAACTCTGGCCAGGTCAATTGCTCCTGCTGAAGAGCACACAAAATGACAATCATGAGAGAGTAGGCAAATTGTGAATTTTGGCTAATTGCCATATTGCACAGTGACCTACCAAAAATTTGTTTCAAAACTACAAGACATATATGGATTAGATGCTACTCAAAATTGACAACACTGGAAGGTAAAATGTTTCATCAAATAAATGTTTTAATCTCTGAAATTTTGGGTGTAATAATTTTAAATTTGTTTAAAAAATAAATAATTCCATTTGGTCACATATTTTTTCTTTTAGTCTTTACTGTTCAAAGTTTACATCAGATTCTGTAACATTTTATAACAAGAATGTGAAAATTTAGAAAATCAAGCATGGTGACCCCATCTTTTTTCTTTAATACCCGTATTTGATTATTCTCATATGCCAGAATTCAAATATTTCTATGTGTTCTTCCATGTGTTGCTCTCTGGCCTGATCTTGTGTACAAGTATGTTTCACTGTCATGAGCATCATTTGACCCAAACTCTTCTGCATGTACATCAGAGTCAGAGCTATCTCTTTCACTGATCAGGTATGCAGTGACAGTGACACCGCAGGAGGAGAGCATTAATGATAGTGACACTACCCGTAGGCAGTAGCTGTATTAACTTTGATAATTTTGGCAATATTTTTGTTCAGTTTTACAACTGCATTCTTGTTCTACTCCCTACAGCATGTTGAATTGTCCAGTATTCAGCTTGCTATCACAGCCTATGTATGTGTACCATGCATTAAAACACTGACAACTGACTGTCAGCCTGGACTCCAATTAAATTATCACCAAATACGTATTTATATTTATATATACAGGCTTTGTTGACAAACTAAATATTGTGTGTTTGAGCATGCTGTAGGGAGATAGCAGGAAACTATAGTTGTTCCATTGCATAGAAATATTGCAGAAATCATTAACAGTTGCAGCTTCTGCCCAGGTTACGAGGCTCAAGTTTGTTTTTTTACGACAAACCACACATTTAGATTTTTTCGAGATACAAGTCATGAAATGTGACAAAATGGTTCTAAATTTTGTTAAATTATTACTATGATGACATTAAAAATGGTATTCATTTTTCATTGAATTATCTACAAAAACTTGGAATGGGAAAATGTAAAACACAAATGGGAACCAAAAAATTTTCAAGTCCCCCTACAGGTAGAGCAAAATTGTCAAGTCCCCCTCTTCTACCCCAAAAATTTTCGACCGCCCCCCTGAATTCCTCCAGCCCCCCCCTAACCTTTTTTGTGAACGCAGCCTAACAGCAACAGATCAATCTTGATTTGACTGATTTTATACAATACTACATGAACCATCACTCTCTGAGGTACACGGTAGTGGAACTGTGATTTTAACCCTTTGAACCCGGCTCGGACAGAAATGTCCGATGATGTCATAGAGTACTAGGGGGTCAGGGTGCAAAGGGTTAAGGTAGAATGTGCCTCGGGGACAGACATTCAGACTCTCAAATTTTTACAATTCTTTTCAACTTTTTTCTAATTTTGTGCAAATTATAATTTGCATTTTTCCCCCGTAGACTTGAGGTACATGGTCACCGTAAATTTGCATATTCCATATATGGTAAAGGGAGCGGGGCTTAACGTACAACCCCGTGACACCTGTAACTGTCGGTCATCCATATTTGATATGTCGAAGACCATGCAGACGCACGCTGCTAAGAAGGCCATGGCTGGTCATGTGGGGGTGGGGGGGCCTTTTTAAAAAGCGGCCACCCGCGTAAAATCTGTGATTGGCTATTAAAAAACAGTTGACCGAATACCTTTAACACAGGAATGTGAAATAGTGCTATCCAGATCCATTGATATAAATGACATTTATACATAACAGTTATGTATGACCACTATACTATACAAAGGTTTGTGTGAATTTAAGGTAGTTGGTGCCTCAAAAATGAAAGACTTAAACTTTCAACAAGCAAACTTTCAACCATTCATTTTCAAAATCAAAAATAATAATCAGGGGTCACCAACCAAGGTATAGTCCTAGTGAAAACAAATTAGCCACTATTTACTAATATTTGAAATTCAAAATGGCCACCACCGTGTTCTCACTGGTGGGAAAATAAAGCTCCTGTTTTTCACAAAACTAAGCCAGTGAAAACTCTGTTTTAATTCATAGGTTTCATAAAAAGTCCCCACAAGTTGTAGGCCAAAGGAATATTGTAAAAGTTTGAGAGTCTGAATATCTGTCCCTGAGGCGCATCTAAAAAGACAAAATGTAACCAGAATATGAATTATTACATTTGAAGAATTGTACATATACTACACTAGGTGTATGTACAGATTATCTAGCTCATATCAATTCGAGATTTAAATGTTATATGAAAACCTAAGATTTAGATAAAGGCTGAGATTCCTGGCCTAATCAATCATAATACTAAAACAGAGTTGTACACATCAGCTTTTGTTTCAGAAGTCATACACTAGATTCTTTCATATGACGACATAGATACAACAACCAACATCCTGTTCCATTTGTATGAACATACTCTCATCAAACTAGAAATACCTTCATCAAAGCATTATTCACAAATAATAATTACAAGAAGCATTTATAAAATATTCATATATAATCCATTTGATAACACTTTCAAGACATACTTGTGCTAATCACAAGAAATATGAGAATTGCACTGAATTATCAAAGTTTATTTCAACAAAGGACATTTGCTGTGCCACGGTTCACTACAATGAATTGCTTTGAAGCATTGGCATTACGCATAGTAGACATATTGTCTAAATTGAGGTGTTGCCAACACTGTCAGGTGTAAAGCAAGTGATTCTTGGACAGTGCTTAGACATATGTGGTGGTGGTTTTAGACTGCATCTGACCGTCTGCTAGACAATGTTTCAACTTTTGCAGAGTTGATTCCTTTATGATCGACTCATGTTACTGCTTTGCTGTTAATTGCACCCGACAGTGTTGGCAACACCTCGATTTAGACAATATGTCTAGTTTGTCTAATGCCAATATTTCAAAGCAAACCACTGTATTTCAGGGGCACAGTCACTCTATCATACAGTTAAGCGATGTATTCATTGCTTTGATAAAAGTTTGTGAGCGATGTGTGGTAGTATATGTGAAGGTGTGTGTGTGTGGTGTGTGTGTGTGTGTGTGTGTGTGCAGGTGCTTAATGAACTCTAGTGTGTGGAGGGGTTGCAGCCAGAAAAATTGTAACAACGACAGCTCGGTTATTGAACCACTCTTTTTAAGGGTGGGGATTTAGCCGAGCGGTTTTAACAGTAGTGTCTTGGATAGGTGACTAAGTGCTGTTGGTTATGAGTTCAAATCCCAATGAGAATTCACTGATACGTAAAAGATACAATCTTTACTTTTAAAAAAATTGCACAAAAGTCATGTTGATAACAATACGCTGTTAAACAAATGTTCTGAGTTTTATCTCAAAATATTGCCACAAAAACAAATATTATTTGTTCGATTTTTAATCTACATGTATCTAGGGCTGTAGAGTAACGGTATTACCTGGCCATTGCTAGGGGGCAGGTCTATAATAGTTGTGGCAGTTGCTGTCCAACAGCTGCAAGATGCATCGAAATTATTGACAGACTCCCTATACACAAGTCCACACTCACAATTGATAACACTGGGTTTGGGTCAAAACCATGGTTGTGAAAGGGTTCAAGTCTTTTTAAAGATAAAAGCAACTGTGACGGTAATTGTAACTGTGACAACTGCTTGGTTACATCTAGAATATGAATATGTATCGCAATGCCACCGATACTGATGTAAAATGGACAGACAGTTCAGATAATAATATCTATATCTTGTATACATTTTAAAATGTTTTACTTTTGCCCGAAACTGTGAGATGAATCTTTGGCTTCATAGATTTGTCAATACCAGTGAATTTTGTGACATCATCACCTAAATTATTACTGATAATGTATCCGATTATCCACTATTGTGGCCCCAGATGTTTTCAACATCTATAAATTCACTGGCATTGCCAAAACTCTAAAATAATAGCAATAATGTACTCCCTCCCGGCCTACAATGGACTCAAGCAAACTTTGCACTCCATAATGTACTCGAGTTCGCCGTCTCGTACATAATTGCAAAGTTTGGTTTTGTCCACTTAGGGCTGAGAGGGGGTTACATTATTGCTTAAAGAAATGAATCTCATGATAAATAATAATAATAATAACAACAACAACAATCATCATCATCACATAAATATCAATAAAAATAGAGAGACTGTGGTCATTCATTGCACTAGAGTGTATGTGGCAGTGATTCTGGCATTGCATCATGGGAAGGGACTACTTTCCTCTTTCCTTAAACATCACAAACAAAGCTTTGACTGCTTGGTACAAAGTCGATACCAGAGTCTCGTAGTAAATATTCACACACGGAATCTGTTCATAGAAGATGTAGGAGCGTTTCAGCGGATTTGGTATCGGGCAATCGGCCATGCGTCCCAGGGTCTCACAAGCGACGTGGCACCTCACCAGGTACGCGCACACCTGTTCCGTCTCACCACTCGGCGAGCACGTGGTATGGACGAAAATCTGGTAAACCGTTTTGTAGACTAATGAGCCGAATGGAGTCTCTTTTGCGACAGCCAATGCCTCACTGGCCATGACTGGGAGAATCTCATCGAGATCAGCACGTCTGCTGAAGACAGCGTTCTGTGAAATTAAGTATAACAACTCATTGTCAATGACATAGTCCCCACTTGGTTGATGAATTTAGATTTATTGATGGAACTGATGGTCATATTGGATTGCATCACAAAACAAATCGAAGTCTGCATGTATGACATAGATATTAATCCTGTACCAAGTTTGAAAGAAATTGCTCTAGGCATCTTTAAGAAATTTGAACAGATACATGAACACACGCATAGACGCACGATGGACACACAGACATGATCAAATCTATAAGTCCCCCAGAGAGACTATAAAGACTCCACATCAACGTGTGTGATCTATAAATATCATTTGAATACATTTCTATTTTAAATTTTTGTATATGTGATTGTAAATTTTGTTGTTCATTTTCATTTTCTGAGAATGAAAATTTTATTGCCTTTTTATACCATATTAAACCCACAATAATCAATTTCTTGTTTACAACTAATGCCTGACATTAACCCCCCAACAAACAAACAAACAAACAAACAAAATATTACAGATAGACCAAAATGGGAAGGGGGAGTTTGGGAATTTCAAGATTCTGTTTGTTTTTCAGCCATTAATGCACAATGTTTAATTTGAAAAGTTTACCCAATTGAATAAAACTGAACTTTTACACCAAAGTAATTTTGACACTTTTGTCCAAGTATGGTAAATACCCTCCTTTTATGAAAATAAGTTTCACACACTCGTACAACAGCAATTTTAGTATATTTGTTCGCAAGTAATTTCAGCACTTTTTGCATTGAGTTTCTCACCTCTGTAGACGTGACAACCTGAACAATGGTGTCACCATTTGGACCACAGACTTCTATATCACTTTGCAGGACAACAGGGTGACCACACACAGATATAGAATGAGCGGTTGACTCACGGATTCTGTGAATAAAGATCAAACAGACACAGACAGTCTTACAGGATCTCTGTGTAAAATTTCTCGTCCAGTGCTGTATGTCAATATGTTCTTTAAAATTTCTGGCATCCAGTCAGCTAGCTACAACACATATTTCTTTATTTTTTTTAAGTATAGGTGACAAGATAAAACTTGAGCAAAAGGTTTGAAACTTGAATTGTGGGGGTTTGTACCATTCCAGAGCGGTTACTATATTGGTCCAAGGAAATATCTGCAGTCTTTGAACGGTATAGCTGTCACTTTTATTTTGGAAATAATTTTGATTGTTTGTATTTCAAACTGCCTAAAGAGTTATAATGACTAAAGTAAACTTTACATTAAACGTTATGGCTAATGGAACTTCCATACGGTAGAATGCACTTCTTTGGACTCTCAAACTTATAAATATTCTTCTTTTTTGCTAACCTCTTGTAAAGTCTCATTTTAAGCTCATTGAGTTTATAAAGTTTTTCAGCAGCTTAGTTTCGTGAAAATCAGGAATTTTATTTCCCCCACACAAAATATGGGTCACAGCACATATTTTGGTACTTGAGAAACAAATCATAAAATATTTATTTATACGAAATCCAAAATGGCTGCCATCCCAGTTTTAACTCTATGAGGAAAGTAGAATTCCTAATTTTCACAAAACTAAGCCGATAAAAAGTTTTCTTACAAAGAGAGCTTTAAAATGAGCTCCTATCAGTGGTAGATCAGAAGAGAATTGACAAAATTTGAGATGGAATCTGTCCTCAAGGCGTACTCTACCGTAGGACTACAGCAAGTCAACGCTTTTACATGTATTACACTGTAATACCTACTTCAGAGTCACAAGGCAGTCAGTTTCATACGATGCTGAGTTGATGGTGTCGGCAATCAAATCAACCAGGCGACTTTCACTGAATTTGCCATTTGTAGATCGGTTACAGACATCGAGCCATGTGAGAAGGACTCGCCTGTGAACCACGCACGGAACAACTGAATTATGCAAGAACTCCTGTGTCAATTAAAAAGACAAAAAATACTGTCAGTAAATGATATTTTCCTTTCTACTGGAATAATTACACTGGAAGTAGTGCGCCGATAAATTTGAAGCTAATAAATTTCACTTGAAATCTTGCACAATATTATGCTTTAGTTGGTTACTGAAAATCTGTGCCACAGCTCTTCATAGAAAAGATTATACAACAGTTTTGGTATATATGTATGGCATTGTACTGAAGAATGCTAACATGCATATTTTACCTGATGTAAATGATGATTTCAACCCCCCAATCCTATTAGAAGACTGGTTGCATTCAGGAAAAGTTTAAATGGGAAGTTACAGGACTGTGGGCGCACAATACAGTAGTGGGATTACTGATGAAGCATCCATTTGCATACACTGGGCGGGAGTTTTTTGAATTGTCATACAGTGTTCTCAACAGTTTAGAAAACAGAGGGGTGGCCAATTTATATACTGTGCATAAATTGCATATTCTTTTGTTTTGAAAATGTATTCTATTGTACAGTTGTTAACATATGAATAGATTGTTCCAAAAACACAGGGGTGGCCCACCCCTGAAAATCCCCTTTTGGATAACCCTGTCATAGCATCGCTTTGAACGGGTGATAAAGTTGAATAATTATGATGGGCACTTTCGGAACATATGCAAAGAGGGGTCAAACGGTCGTTCAGGGAACACATTTTGATACATACATGTATGAGTTCTCCGACAAAAAATGGAACAATTTTTCGGTTTATTTTTGACTCAAGTTTAGTCGCTATATATTCACAGACATCATATACAAGATTTAATAACAATGAACGCCTGAAACATGGCAAAATTATGGAATTCTGGGACCAAACACTGCACGTCCAATCAGTAGCGTTGCTTTTTCACATTTGCATAGATTTACGATAATCCGGCATTTACAGGGGAAGTTCCTGTTTAAGGGTTACCTTTTGTCAATGGCCTTGATCCTGATTGAAGGTTTATTTAAGTTACGTAATAAATCTCCGAAGCGACTGGTATACTATGGGATTTTGACCAACCGGTAATGATATGCAAGAGCGATAGCAAGTGCATATATGGCATGAACTAGTCAAAATTTGAGAACTTTACCTGTTGTACTATTTTGTTTTATATGTCAATTGCAACTTTTTGTTCTACTCCCCAAAGCATGTTGAAACACCCAATATAGATAGTCTATGTGTATAACACACCGTTATCTTTCCATTAGAATTCTAGTCTGGACCAGAATTCATTTGCCAACAATAACAATGCAGTTTACATTTGCAGAGACTGAGTCGACAAGCTTAATTAATACTGTATCCCAACAGGCTTTGGGAAATAGAATATGAAACTGTAGGTGACATTAAAACAAAAAACTGAGAAAAAAACCCATCAAAAGTTACAGCCACTGGTCAATAGAACTGTAGCATTAGGGGAAGACTGCATTAACTTGCATGGCACCTGAAACCCGAGTTCTTGCCTGACCAACTCGGGTGACAAACAGAAGACTTTTAATCCCAAGGTGTGAATGTTCCATTGTAATGTTTATCTAATCCAGCTGGTGCCATTGTAGGAAAGGCAGCTCTGTGAATTGATCCTCATAGGGAAGAAGGGTATTCCTAAGTTAATGGAGCTTTCCCGTAATGTTTACTTGGCAATGGTCCCTCTTGCTTGCAATGGATGAAAGCTTTCACTAATGCCAGGCATGGAACACGCAACAGATTTTGCACTTGGACTTCACAGTCAGGAAGATGATTCTATATGGACTAGGTCAAAGGTCACCATTTCACTCACATCAAACACTTTGTATAGAAACACTAGATTCAAGTACCTTCAGTAATGTGTGCGAGTGAGTTTCATTACAGATGACCTTTGACCCTTTGTGGAGTACCTGTGTTTTACCATGGAGCTACTTTCTTTTGGTGGCTCCATGGTTTTACTTACAGCAGTGTTCACAGCCTCGTTCAAAACTGTCACATTGTCAGTTTCAAGATTGTACTTGGCAACAAATGACGACAACAGATGGAGGAATGTATCTTCTTGTAAGCGCTGTTTAACTGTAATGATAAAAGTACAAAAGTATGAATTGAAGCCCCTGTAGCATTTACTTACCTAGAAAAATACCACCCAAACTTAGAGAGATGTTTTGGATTCCTGTCATTGAGTTTGAGTTCACCTCAGGAACACATTTCGATTTTAAAACATTTCCAACATTCTTTTGGCCTGCCATTGTGGCTCATTTTGACGCTTTTGGAGTAAATAAAGTTTAAAGACATTGGAGGCTGTATGTTGACCAGCCTACTAACTTTACTGAACGATAGATGAAATTTATCGGTGTATAAATTCATAATTCATCGGTGGTTGTGTATGGGCCGCCACTTACTGTATGATTGCGTTGTTACTGCAGCCTTTAGGTAATGTAGACATCATGGCGGTACAACATGAAGGATCTTGTGGTACCTCCATTCTATAATTTACAGAAGAACATACAGGACTCTGGATCTTTTACCGATTTTAAGATGTAAAATTTTATCCTTGATGAACCCTTACCAGAACAAGCGGTTTTAGTTGTCCCCACAGCGAGATGTTTAAGGTCATGTTGCACACTATTGATATCAGACTCGTTGTCGCCATGTTGACCCTGATCTCGAAGCTGACAACTTTCATCCGAAAATAACCAGTGACAAACGACACGCTGGAAGGACAAGCCCTGCGGTAAATTGAACGAGTGACAGACGAAACGAAGCCGCTGAATGTGTTGGTTTTCCCATTTTAACGGCGAAGAAGGAAAAGTTCTGTGCGGATGGCGATTCGGCCCGCATTTGTCGGCTTCCTTGCATGTTCCCAACTTGTATTGCCGACATTCAATCGGTCTGGTTGTTGTCAATGTTGATGTGTACGGCGGCGATGGCTCGTCGACGCCGTCGTCTTCGCCACCGTCGTCGCTTATCGTCACAACTGGTAGCGGCAGTATTTCGGGAATTTCCTCGGTGCCGTCCCCTCCCCCTCTAGCGCCGAACTGTTCACCTGTGGCCATCATAATCCACAACAAGAGATTTAGCCTGAGCGCTCACCGATCGACCTATTTATGTTGTTCACCACGGTCAACTTTGACCTTTATTACGAGGCTTTGCTAAAGGCCTGTGGTGGCGTACTTCATAATTCCCACAGCTGTACTGAACGCTGGCCTGGATGGGCCAAGGGAAAGTCAGGCAATATAGTAGTTTCATTACGGTGGAGAGTTCAGGACCATTTTACCATGATTAGAATAAAAGACAGTATTTTCATGACAGAATAAGGTGAATGGCATTATTTTCACTGCAAACCAGGGCGAAGGACAGCGTTTATACTTTACTTTACTTTTATACTTTATTGCTCAACAACACACTCAAGGAGTGTGGTATTAAAGGCAGAATATGAAGGAGCAGAATATGAAGGACACTATTTTCACCATAGAGTAGGGTCAAAGAGAGTGTGTTCACTGTATATTTGGGCAAAGGACAATACTCTAAGTGCAGAATATCACGAAGGACAATGTTTTCGTAACAGAATAGGGTAATGATACTGCTATATATCATAATGATAAATTCCTGCTCTGAAAATGTTGTCTTTCGGTTAATGATTACGCACAGAAAACACTGTATCAATACCTAGGATTTTTGCTTGGCCATTGGGGTCCTTCACCATCCTTTATGTTCTTTCTTTAAGTTTTTCTTTTTTAAAACAAATTTCCGAAATTTGATAAATGTACCTTCCTGATTCATACTGTATTCTATAAAGTGATTGCCTTATTTGTTATTCAAAATAACCCCTTATCAAACATTGATCGTTTTTCTTTTTGGTGTGGACTGAATTTTCACTCTGGAATCATGAATTTTCACTCAGCAGTCACTAATCACACGAAAAGCCTAAGACTGTCAAAATGCTGAATTAACCTTTTCACCACAATGGTTTGGCCCAAACCCATTGTTATTAATGGAGATTGTTAACCTGTTTACAGTGAATTGGGGGCTTTCCTGACAGTTAAAAGTGGAGCCAATATTTCAGCAGATCCTGCATATTGCCCAAGGACAGATATTCAGGCATTCAAACTTTATCAATTCTATATTGATCTATCACTTGTGGTGACTCGTTTAAGAGCTCTTGGTGTAAAAAAACGTTTTCACCTTCTTAATTTTTCGAAAATTGAAAATTTTGTTTTCTTCCATAGAGTTATCAAACAGGGATGGCGGCCATTTTGAATTTCATATATCACCAAAATTTGCACTATGATTCCCAAGTTTTTATTCTTGGTTTTGAAAGAGAAAGGTTGAAAGATTCCTTGAGGAAAGTTTGAGCAAAATTTTAAGTATTTAACTTTTGAGGTGCATATTACCTTAAAAACAGGCATTTAGGATCTATCTGATTTTATTGGCTGATCAGGGAAAGCTTAGCGGGAAACAGTCATCGGAACTGTGCCTGTGCGAGTTTCTTGTTTACAACAATAAATGTTGTGCACGATATCTAGGTGCATCTCATCATCATAGCTGTAACATTTAAATTATACGGTGTAGATAATGACAGATATGTTTTAAACTTTCATCAATCACCATCGTACCTTGGATACAGTGTTTACATTGGTCGTATGGGTCCCATACGAAGCACAGTTCCAACGACTGTATCCCTTTAACACATAAAACAATGTAGTATTTTCCCACACACTGGAACTCCCATGACCCTTTTCCTACCAGGTCATCACTTCCCCATCTGATGAGTCAGCAAAAAGTGGTATTTAGCCAAAAACCCTACTTTTATTGCAGGCTGAATCATTAAAAATGTTAACAGCATCTGTGTTTTCAGGGCCTTCAAATCTTCAAGTCTTTTTGAAATGCAACAAACTAAACATGTTGTGCATTACTAGTTTTCATTATGGAAGGCTCCATCAACTTAGGATACCTTACTTCCCTAGAGGATCATTTCACAGACCTGCCTTTCCTACAATGGCACTACAATAGCACCAGCTGGATTAGATAAACATAACAATGGAACATTCACACCTTGGGGATTAAAAGTCTTCTGTTTGTCACCCGAGTTGCTCAGCCAAGGACTCGGGTTTCAGGTACCATGCAAGTTAATGCGGTCTTCCCCTAATGTCACCAACTTGACCTGATGGTGACCTATGAACTCTGCACGCTAAAAAGTGAATGTTGCATGCTTCTTATCGTAAAGGGGTTCAAAATTCTGAGGATGCTATACTCGACTGCATGTAGGTGTTTCAGAGGTCCTAATTCACAAGGTGAGTGTTCATGCATGAGGTGCCTGTGGCAAATGCACATGCATCAAAAATTTTGATTGCAAAGTTTGCATGCACTTGTACATATTTGGTACGTGTTATGCTAATGTCACAAGACAAAGTGAATTTCATATTCTAATTTGTGTTAGGCCAAGAAAAATAAAAAGTTTGTTTCTCATCCTAGACATATTGCAAAAATGATGAGGTGATATGGATTTTTTACTCTCAATTTTTTTTATTCTTCAACAAACAAGAACGTGCAAAAAACATTAGAAAACAACCTAGGAATGCACATAGAAATAAATGCACAGCGGTGTTGCTTTAGTATATTTGTACAGCAACAGTTCTGTGGTTTGACTTTCAGTGCAGCAATGCACAGTTTTGACAGTGATATATGTGTACAAGTTCTGAATGGAATGTTAGTGTCAGTTGTTTTGTTTACAGTTCTGTTTTATACAGCACTGTGTTATGCAGTATCATCCCGTATTTTTGCATTTTTTTGGTCATTTTATTTCGTCATGAGCAGAAAAAAGGTTGACGCAGCAGGTCTGAATTGATGCGCACCAGGATGAGGAACAATATTTTTATTTTTCTTGCCCTTAGTGTTCACTCATCTCCATCACAGTGCACTCACCAGATTACATCTAATTTAACACAATTTCTCAGTTTTCTTCAACCTTTTGAGATTTACATGTGTCCGGTTAAGGGTCACATACAGTCACCTGTAATCTAAATATGCCAATATATGGTCAAAGGGGCGTTCCTTGGTATTCAAAATGCCCATATGAGGGCGCTGTTTTTAAAAAGCGGCCACCCACTGAAAATCTATGATTGGTTAGATTTTCTCTTTCCATGGTAACTGTGGCAAAATCGGAACAGGTGACAGTATACCTTTAATATTGTCTTTGCACGTTGACATAGACCACAACACAAGATTTATCTCGGAGACACCGCTCAATGTGGAATATTGATTTTGTACCATTTTGTATTATCAGTGCAGGCATTCTTCATTTACAGAGTCTTGAAAAGTTTTGAAAATCTTGAGATAAATTACTTAAATAGGATATTTACAAAGTCTAACATAGAAGGTAAAAAGTGTGAATTACAAAGTGTGTAACTCAAGTATCTCCTATACACTTTTATTACATGGCTAATATATCAAACATCACACTCCTACAGGATTCAATGCTAACTTGTTGATGAGTAGCTGTCCTTATTTGTCATTACTTGACTAAGGGGCCGTGGATAATTAAAACATGCGCACGGTAAACTCAACTTCTGTGTTTAGGGGGGGGGGGGGGATGGGGTTTTGCTGTATGTCAATTACCGAGCGCAAAATCGCACAAGTTTTCCTATTGAAACATCTCGCTACACGTTTTAATGTATTGCAAAATATCGCTACATTATTTGGAGTGTACCAGGCCATTAAGGCATCGGGGCTACACCAGTATTCTTTTTACATACATGTGAGTCAGTGCATGAGTAATACACTGTTTCATTTCATTTTATTGGTTGCGTCATTGTTGAGAGTTCGCACTGAACAGAGATTGATTTTAGATGGGGGAAGGGGGGGGGTAGCGTATGCGTGATTTGATTTCATAGCAACGTAATCACCGATTGTTGGATGCAGATGCAGATACAGAATGAGGCTTGGTTGGATTTTCACACTTCTAAACTTTCATTGGGGGGGGGTGGGGGTTGAAGACAAACGCACTTACATGTAGTTTTGTTTACGGTGCACATGTTTTAATTATCCACGGCCCCAAAACTGACCCAAAACTGACCAGAACTATTTTGACACCGTAGAACAGTGATTTAAATACAGTCATGTGCTGTTTCACGACGACAAATATTCATATAATTTTACGGATTTTTGTCTACCATGGAAATCAAGCATCTGATTGTACTTTGCAAATCAAACAGTGAAGTACGTATGAAACTTTTGTGTGGGGGGCATGTCAGAAAAAAACATTTTAGCTGGAACAAGGGACTATATATGTACAGGATACCACTTGCCAAGATTATGTCAGGTAAATGGCCACCTGCCCTCAGGCAGTCTGTTATGGGGCTGTAATAAATATTGTCAACTCTACAATCGATGCATTATTCTTTACTACATATGAGTTGTGGATTCTGAACTTTGACATGACCCAGAGTTGACCTGTCATAATTTACATATATGCCAGTGAATGGAGTACCTAGTATACTACATTGCATGAATATTATAGCTTTGTCAATAAAAGTGAATTTTGTGATGTCATCCCCTAGATTATTACAGTACATCCGGTACATCCGATTATCCAGCATTGTGGCCCAAGATGTTTTCTACATCTACAAATTCACTGGCATTGCACAAACTATGAAATAATAGCAATAATGTACCCCATTCACGGCCCATGATGGACTCGAGCAAATTAGCACTCCATAATGTACTTAGCTTCGCCTCGTACATTATGTCATACAAAAGATTGCTTTGATACTTATGGGCCGGGAAGGTGTACATCATTGCTCAATTACATCCACCTTGTGTGCAATATTGCGATATTTTACAAGTGTGGTTTTTAAAGGTTTGGCTGATTACTGAGTTGCTTTGATCTATGAACATGCATGTGAGTGGCTAGATGGTGTTTCAGACTGAAACGTTTATCACATATCTGACATTGGAACGGCCTTTCGCCAGTGTGCGTCCGCATGTGACGTTCTAAACTCTGCCTACTGCACAAGAATTTTCCACACACATTACACTTCACTAACGATGTCGCTTTTCTGTCTACTTTCCACATACGAGAAGTTCTGGGCCTCTGATCAGGCAAATGAAGTCCGTACTTCCTTTGAGAGCTGAAAAATGGACTGCACAGCCTGGACAATGGTCTGTCCGGAGGCTTGAAATTCCTTGCCATTGGCATTCTGCTTTGCTTTGCTCTATCCTCAGTGACATGTAACCCTGGCTGTGACTGTGAATACACTTGGCTTGGTGACCGTGTTCCTTTATTTGCTTGGCTTTGAGGCGTTTCTTTAACTGTTTTCCTGTCAAGACAAGTTTGCTTCTGCGAGTGAAAGAGATCCCGACTTTTGGAATGAACTGTATCTGCCGAGATGCTGTACCTGTGACCAAACATGTCTCTTGGAGGTGTCTTACTTAGTTCACCATGGCCAATACTGTGACTGACAGTACGGTTACTATTTTCTGCATTTCCTGCAGAACTGCTGAAAACAGTAGACTGTGGTAACACCTGTGTGAGACTCGATGTACTAAGACATTGCCCACTGTTAGTTCTCATTTGCTGAACTTGTTTCGCAAAATTGAGTTCACTTGATGTAAAAGAAGAGTGTGTTTCCGTGTCTGGCTGAATGTGGCATAGATCAGCCTCACGGGGCACACTGCCTAATATCAATTTCTGGTTTTGAAAATTGATGTTGTCTTTATTTCGGATTGTTTGATGCTGATTCTGGAATTTTGTCTGATCAGGGTAAGCGGTCCGTATTTTTTGCGCTGAATTGCATGGATATTGCTGGTGTTCGCTGACAATAGTCCTTACTGTTTGCGTTTGTGTTGGACTGTTACTGGTTAAATTTGAAGGCATCTGTGCTCTGTGCCACTGCCTGTGTGTGATTTCTCCATCGTTCATGAACACACTCCTTTTCTGTGTCATTTGCTGGTCATAGTTTCCTTCATAATCATTACTAGTAACTTTTATCTTTCGTTTTCGAATGCTGCCATGCAGCTTATCAGTAATGCATGTGCTATTAGTCCCAGACATATGTTTGGTGACATTTACACTATTACCATCATCATAATTTCCACTGTTAAGCCTTCCTTCATCAGCACTGGACACATGGCTGTAGTCTACGGCAGAACTGGTCACATCTACGATTTCAATACTCCTTGCTGGCGATACATATCCTTTGTGCACTAACAAGGAGGTCTCTCTTCCGACATTTACATTCCTGGTTTTGTTCACCTCCTTCACCTGTACAGCTGCATCATTTACATCTTGTGACGTTCTTCTATTATGAATATCTCCACAATACCCAATCTCAGATCTTGGATTTGGTACTTCTTCTCCGTGTATTGTATCATTCTTGGAGTACAACGCTTCCTTCCTGTCTGATATGCTAATAGGATGTGAGGTTTTCTCTTTTGGCTCCTCTTCGTTGTGCAAACTCCTTGAAATGATCAAGTCTTCTGTGACATAGTAAGATTCTGTTGGCATGGAAACCTCTTCTACATCACTGGCGGTCTCCTGTTCGACTTTCACTACAGTGACAATACCACCACCAGCATTCTCTGTACCACTGGCTTGTTTGCAGTCAGCATCATTTTTCACATTACGACACGAAAAATTCTCAGCTGTGTTCCTTTTTTCAAACTTGTGAGGTGCTTTTGTGCTCCCGGCATTACTCTCATCTTGACTTGATCCACCCCTGAAATAATCTAAGGTTCCAATATTTCCAAAATTGATATTTGGTATTGGAGTAGATGCTCTGTGTGTGTAACCATCACAGCTGTTCTGCATTTCGTCGGTACGTTCTAACTTAACTATGACAGGCGTAACTTGTTTCTGATTGTTCAATCCACTTTCATGGCACTGTGCTTCATTTGTTGAAGCCACTTGGTCATTTTCAGGAATGCTTCCCTCACCATTTGCAGAAGAGTTATTTGGGCATGTCTTATTTTCCTCAATTATCGGGGGAACTGAATGCTGGGTGTTGTCCTCACTATCTGTATGATGCTCTGAGCTGTCTTTTGGTAGGGTGACGTTGCAGCCTTTGTAGATATCATCGAGACCTCTGCTTGTGAACTTTTCTGTTTTAACGTGCATCTCAATTATGCCACTTTCACTCAGAAAATTTATGATTCTTGCCTTTTCTGCGAAAAAAAGTAAAAACAAGACAATCTATTATGTTGTTTTTCATTAACAAACTAGCGTTAGCCTGAATCCTTTTTTGATTTTGGTGCAATAATACTATCAGTGATTAAAAGTGTCTTTTGACGATTTCTTTCGATATTTCTTTTTTAAGGTAGAACGAGCCTCGGGGACAGATAGTTGGACTCTCAAATTTTTACAATTCTTTTCTGATCTACCCCTCATGGGGGCTCATTTTAAAGCTCTTGGAGAAAAAAAAACTTTTACCACCTTAGATTTTCAAAAATCTAAAATTTAATTTGTCCCCCATAGAGTCAACACAGGGATGGCGGCCATTTTGAATTTCAAATCTCGCAAAATGTTAGGTGATTTGTTTCGCTAGTGCCAAACTTTGCATGGGGACCCCTGAATTTTATTGTTGATATAGTAAGAGTATGATTGGAAAGTTTCAGTAAGGAAAGCTGGAGCAAAAGTTGAAGTCTTTCTCTTTCAAAGTGCATAAAGTTTTTTGTTCTACTCCCCAAAGCATATTGTTATATGGTACACAGTATTCAGCTTGTCAACTCAGCCTATACATGTGTTGACTGAATTGTCATTGTTGACATATGAATTCTGGTGTAGGTGTAGAAAAGAATTCATATGTAGGCCATTTAAAGAAAATTCTTTGTTTGCCGTCCTTTGATTTTTGATAAACCTACCAGCCAGCCAGGGAAAAAAACTGGAGAGGGTTTTGATCGAAACGATAGAATTTCGTTTAATGAACTTATGCGACAATCTGAGACAGTCCCTAAGACAGTAATTGACATATAAACATTACAGTAGAATGTGCCTAAGGGATAGAAAGACGTGGAGAATTTTCAGCTATTTGGCAAATTAATGCAAAGTTTTCAGAAAGACA
Organism: Ptychodera flava; assembly: GCF_041260155.1. Taxonomy (NCBI): domain Eukaryota; kingdom Metazoa; phylum Hemichordata; class Enteropneusta; family Ptychoderidae; genus Ptychodera; species Ptychodera flava. The sequence goes on from NW_027248278.1 coordinate 10,363,265, forward strand.
CTCTTGTTAGGGGGCACACTCAAAAGTTTCATCAAGGTTTAAGTAGGGAGGCCAACTGAAATTTTGAAATGTTCAATCTGCATTTTAATTAATGTAGTTTTTTAGATTTCAATGAGAGAAGCTAAACATTTTTTTTAATTTTCGAAATTGGATGAACGGTTACAATTTTATAGCTTTTTAAAACATTCACTTTTACTCTTTCTGTAGAAAGACAATACATGTAATAACAATGGGAACAATGGGACAAAAATGAGTTTTAGCTGAAATTTACAGTAAATTTGCTGTAACTTTGTTAATAAAACATCTTTTTGTACCAAATTTGGCATGGAGATAGATTTTAATGGCACACACAAATGTATCCTAAAATTACGCGATTACGATGGTGGCCATATTGGATTTATCCATGGCAACGGATGAACGACACTTAACGAGAAATGACAAAATGAAAATATTAAGCTCAAATGGCATAAGTGATATATCAAATTGAAGTCTTTTTGAGCTGATGACACTTTTGAATAGCTCTACTGCATTAAAACTACCTACAAAAAGTATTTTATCCAAATAAAGGCTTTCAAAACATCACCACTGGGGCCATGTGGAGTTTTGACATTATTTAGTAAAGGCTTCTTCAATTTTATCAGTTTCTGAACAATTTGAAACTTAGAATTTAATTTAAGGATTATTGGTTAAAACTATGTTCCAAAATTATTGATCATCTTTAAAATTCAGGAGTAATTGAATGAGAAGTCGATGTTTGGAGGTGCTAAAAATTGCATACTTGTCATGGTAAAGTTATCAGCAACTAAGATGGTCTCATCATACCACCTGTCAGACATGCAAATTTCCTTTGTTACAAACATTTAAAAAAATCAATACCCTTTCTCCAACACAGATGCAACTTATTCCCTTAGTTTCCTTGAAAATATTGTGTATGGCTGTCAAAAATCTATGTCGACAAAATCACAAAATTGCTATCTCCTCTGCGTAAAAGGGATTGATCTTCTCATTATTCACCGTGAGAAATTACAGAATTATGATTATCAAAACTATGGTCCCAGAATTTTGATATATGGACCGAGCTGTTCTGTGTACAGAAGAAATATGAGTGATCTCCGTGTGTACGGATCATGGAGAATTGTGGGTAGCCTCACTTACTGTGAAGCGTGGTCAATATCTCCGTCAATAAATACGTGAGCTGTTCAAAATTTCTCATTTTTCTAGCAAAAATTCAAAAGAAATAATGATAAACTGCGTACTAGAGGACGTTTCACTGAGAGTTGGTCGGGTTAGGTCTCGGAAAAATCGCTCTCAATTTTTGTCTCGGATTTGGTCATATACACTGTGTATGTTGGTGAAGAACCTTATATCGCGAGAAAGAGCGAGATCTGGGCTTTCAAATGAGTATTCGATGTAAGGGATGTTTTGATTGGCTCACCTTCAAAAATGCGTTTCAAAATCAGCGATGTAAATATTAGGTGCTGCCATGTTTCAGATCGCCGTTCCCGGTACCGTTTCTAGCTCAATTTTGCAGTTTATTCAAAAAGTAAGTAGTTCATATAAAGAAATAAAAAACATATGAGAGAATAGCTGCATTTTTAATTTTTAGCCTCATGTATTTTTTTCCACAATTTTCTTTCCCGTTATCGATGTTTTTCAATTTTGAACATGACTAAGTCACTGGTGATTGAGTGTCAATTCAGCACGTCCTGGGCGACCTGCTGGCCTCCCTAGTTTAAGTGTTTCATTTTTGAGGCACATACTACCTTAGAGAGGCACTCCCACTTGGTAACATTTTTAGAACACATTTTTTAATGCCAACGGTCGATATTTGACATGGCGACTGTGCGCGGATCGCGAGATATCGATAAAAACATGTCCTCAAAAAAGTTAAAGTTTGAATTCCGGTGGCCCACCTGAATTCAGCTTCCGAACATAGAACGTTCGGCACTGGGGTCATTGTCAACTAAGCTATGGAGTACGAGTCTACGCTGACGCTGCTGTACGCCACAGCAGTACCACTCGCGTCGGTGAGCGGTCATGTCCCATGGGAGAAAGCCGAGTCCTACTGACTCGGCACTACTGACTCGGCAAAAAAACGAAAAACAAAGTTTGCTGATTCCACCAGAATTCGCATAGGTGACTAGCACAGATAGGTGCGGTTGATACATAGTATGCATAGTGGCCGCCGCGTGGTATGCGCGCATACCACACGCGGCGGCCGCTATGTATCGAACCACGCGTAACTGTGTGGCAGACGACAAAATGTAGTCATCAGAGGCAACTAATATTTTATACGTAAAAACTGATATCTATGTGGTATTGTTTAAAAATTTAATACAACTGATTAAGAATAATGAAAACAACAAAAACTGAAGAGAAGTTTTAAAAAAGAATTACCAGAGGTAAAGGCATTGATAATGATGTATATAAAGTCACGCAGTAGGAGGTAAATTAATTGCGTCATTCGAACGTTTTTGGACTCCTTAGAATATCGTCAATCAGCACAACAACACACTTTCGGGGGATTTCGGGTCATAACCAGAAACCAGCGTAAAACTTCAGGATGTGAAAAATACGCTCGGGAAATAACATGTTTTTATTGATATTTCGCTATCCGTGCGGAGTCGCCACGTCAAATATCGACCGTTGACATTAAAAAATGTGCTTTAAAAATGTTACCAAGTGGGAGTGCCTCTTTAAGACTGAGACTAACATGGTTGAGTGTTTATGATTGTACAGTATGTATTATTGTATATGTAATCCTACTGTAGGATTTCTACGTAGTGCAGTCATTTTCTCTACTTACTTTTTTGTAACGAACATTAAAATGGCTATTGCAGCATGTCAACACATAGGACAATGAGAAACAAAACCTATTCTTTTTTTTTGGTTGACAGACGTCATATTTGCAGCTGTAAAATTTTCCTCTCAAAATTCCTTACCTTGAGATGTGAGTGTATCTTGGCAGAGACGTGAATGAAGGTCTTGGGCTGCTTTGGAAAAGCAGTCACCCAGATGAGTTATTTTGTTAATCCGCTTGGCCTCTTCCCAGACATACTTGCAATCTATGACGGTAAAATGTCAAAGGTCAGTGATTATGCTATTATGGAATCACTTCTCATTAAGTAAACACTACCCTTTGAGTGCCGAAGTAAATTTCTGTCACCTTTAAAAAATAAGGCCCAGTCAATTTTTTCAGATTTTTGCCAAAATTTTGATGAAAAACTGTAGCCAATGAAATGTGATAAACATTTGGTCCAAAATTATCAAAAAATTTACAGGTAAATTCATAATTATAGGTAAAATGTTGCACTGAAATTATGGTGGGAAAAAATTACAGCACTAAAAGGGTTAATGACATTTCAGAATTGAAAAATTCTGAAAAATACATTTAAAAAATTGGAAGTATTCACTTTAGGGTAACTTTTTTTTCCTCAAACTTCGGATAGCTTTCCACCTTTATCAGGGTTTTTAAAGTTGAAAACAAAAAAATTTGTTTTTTCCCTAAAAATTATTCATGTAATATTGATCTTCCTGTGTGAAGAATATCTTGGTCTGGGAATTTCTGTTTCTGGCTGAAATTTTGGGGTAAATATTTACAAGAAGCACAAGTACACACTTTTGCGTTTGAGAGTACCATAAGACTTGATTGACAATGATAAAGCTAAGCGGTGGTGTCAGAGCATTTTCCGCATGCACGTGGACAACATCCATTGTGAAAAATCCCATTGACACCTACCGTTCACTATGGAGGCCTGTTCTGGTCAAAATTATGTTACATTAATTTTAATGTGTTAAAAATAAATTGTTTTTGTAGTCTTGAATTAATTTTACTTGTACTGTCAATTAATATCGTATATTCCTTGCATTAATTAAACACATTTTAAATTAATCTTACATGCTGGAATTAATATTTTGTAGCATAGAATTAAATTTTACTGTTCTCGTGAATGAATTTTGTATTTCGAATCCTCCTAACGTATATCGAGAGGACCATTCCAGAACAAGGTGAATCTAGTCTGTTTCATGGAAGTCTGACGACTGTTCCCTCAGTCGTTTGTTTGATTTTTGTTTACTTGTTTCTTTTTGTTTACTTATTTGTTTTTATTGTCTCTTCTCTTTTAGTTTTTTTCTATTTTTCTATTTTGTATTTACTTGTTTACTGTTATTCTGTCAGAGTTCCATGTGGTTGCGTTGGTTCCGCCTCTCACCAAGCCGTCTAAGAGCAAAGACAAGTCCCCCAGTATCAAGTAATCGAAAACTGACTTCATATACATAGATCATCTGTAAAGTCTACATTCAGAGGAGAACAACTGTCTTTAGGTTGAGCAGAAAGTAGTTGAATCCTTCCTGACTCCTTTCTCGCATGACAACTTGACGACTAGGGCTGGAGTGCCACCTTATTGAATAAAAAGCGTGCGCAAAGGACTGTGGGATTAGCCATCAAATTCTACAATCACACAAAATTAATTCTGAAACCACAACATTAATTCAGGTACCGGTACTAGTCAAACTAATTATAGACTACATAAAATTATTTCAGCATGGGAAATTAAATAGAAAATGGAAAATTATTTTGGTATACTGATAAAATTAATTCTAGACTACACAAAATTAATTCCAACACATAAAATTAATTTTAACAGATTAAATTAGTTCCAAGAAAATAGAATGTTAATTCAAGGTAGCAGTATAAAAATTGATTCTATGCCACACAATATTAATACCAGCATGTAAGATTAATTTTAATTATGTTTAATTAATTCAGGGAATATACAATATTAATTGCCAGTACCAGTAAAACTGTTTCCAGACTACATAAAATTGATTTCAACATGTTAAAATTAATGTAACATAATTGTGACCAGAATGGGCCTCCATAGGTGGCCACTCAAACAAAGATGGCAACTTATGAGATAAGCCACACAAGTGGACAAGGTGAGACTTGTGAAATTTTTGATGATCCAATTTCAGGTTAGAACAGACCAAATAGCAGCATATATCGAGTCTTACATCTACACATGTGCCATGAGTAACGGCAGGACTTGCAATTATTATGAAATAAAGTTGATAAAAGTCGTGGTCAAGTTCACTTAAGTTTCAGGAGATTGCCATGGAGTTTTGTTGATTTCAATGATCCTCAAAGCAGGACAGTTTTCATGGGAATCCAAAAAGGCTAACAGCTCTACTATCTGAATAATATTTTTCTGTTCAATTCTGTGTTTCCTTAATATTTACATCACGGTCTCTCGTGTGTAGCATACATGTTTTTCACATTGCTGCGGCCAACCTATCAGTTCGCAAGCCTCATACGACACCTTGTTCCGATTTCAACGCGTAACACTGTATGACCTAGCTGCAGCACAGTAGCTCGAGGTTTTGCCTGGGTATTTGGGTCGGACGGCAAAACCACATGTTTTGCCGACCGACCCATGCAAAACTCGAGCTACTGTACTGCAGCTATGTATGACCTTGCAACTATTGGAGGGGTTTTTAGTCTCAAGTTCACATATATCGTCAGCTCCATGGTGCTATCTGCATAATTGCCATCTTCATCTTCACCGTTTGTCCGATATTTTTTTTCACTGGTGCATGGTGCAATCGGGAAGCTCTGGTTTGCCATCGATCGTCAGGTACGGGAGTATCGTGACATCAGGGCCCCTGTTGCTTGACCCATGCCAAGGTTCATTCGCACATAGCTTAGCGTAAACGCTGTCAAACTGACAGATAAAAATAGGGTGGCAAGTGACCCGGAAATCCAAAATATGAACTTACCCTGCGAGTTCAGAGAGGCCGAGCTATTGCACGAGTCACATCGATGCAATGGTTGACCAGTCTGTTGTGTTGTTGTTGTGAGGTCGCGTCGTCCATCTGTACCTCGTGTTGTAATCCATAATTTGCTTGAGGCAGGGATTTTCCTGCTTTTCGGGGAAAACTATGTGAACTGTCCTTGCCAGACAAAACCTTACGTTTACACCTTCCATAGCCGTGCGCCATTAATCAGTACAAGCATTGCCTTTTGTCGGGTCGTACGTGCGATTCACAGTTGCTTTGTATCGCTGAAATATCGCACAGTATGATGGGTGAAAGAAAGCAGTATGTCATAGAGGGCGCTCGTCCCAATACTTTCATTCGACATCCTATCTAAAACCTTGATCTTTTTTCATACTACTAGTTCACTGGTACTATGGAAATCAATGAAACTTGCCCGTGATGTGATCTCGTCGAAGCTACTGTCTGTTTGGCATGCCAACGTAGAATTCGATCACCCTTAGGGGCCCCTACCAATATTTCGGACTCCGCATCAGTGGCAAATATACCCTTACTCAATGTTTACAAAAATTGAAAAACTGATTTATTTCAACAAAATCTCATCTTTAAAGGTAACTGTTCACCTTCAAAGGCCCCCTTTTTAGTTTCACCAGCGTTTTTTAACTACATCATTGGGCGAAGGACATGTTTCACCACAAAAAATATCGAAGGACAATGTTATCAGTGCAGAATACGATGCTGAAGGACAGTATTTTCACTGCAAAATAGGGCAAAGGATAATATTATCAGTGCAGAATGTAGTGAAGGACAATAGTTGCATTACGGTGTAGGTTGAAGAAGCATTTTCATTTCAGAATAGGGTCTGAAGAACAGCACCTTCACTGCAAAAAGGGAAAAGCAGTGAAGGAGAATTTTCACTATTAAGAACAAGGTAAAAGATAGTATTTTCATGACAGAATAGTATGAAGGACAGTATTTTAACTGCAAAATAGAGCGAAGGACAGTGTGATCTCGATACATTTATAAAAGCATAAGTTTTTGTGCCAGGCCGAAAGTTGCACAACATGAGTAGTATAATGAAACACTGTATGTGATTTGGTTTTCATATAACAAATATCCGTCAATCGAAATTCTCACAAAGTACCACATTCCAAATACTTCATATATTCTAAAATATGGATTGCTTCGCATACATCCCATCGCAATTCAAGAACGTCGAACAGCGTTTTATATTTTTTATTTCAAAGTGAATACAAGTTTCACTTGGCCGTTTTTTGCCACGGACCGGGAAATCGCCTTGTGTCCTTCCTTCTTTTATTTCCAAAATAGAACTTATTCGTGATGCAGGTGGAAGCTGACGTTATTGTCTTGTAAACGTGGTATAAAGTGCCTTCTGTCTTCCACGCAAGCTGAAGGAAAATAGTAGATTGGAAAGAGCGCCCTCTATCTTGTCTTTCTTTCGCCCATCATACTCTGCGACATGCTCCAATACCTCTTTCCAGACAGTCATTACAACGCACGTACGACCGACAAAAGCGATGTTCGCATCGATTGACGGCTCATCGGTATGGAAGGTGTACATGTACAGTTTTGTCTGGCAAGGACAGTGCATATAGCTTTCCTCGAGGAGAGGGGAAAACCACTCCGTCAAACAAATGACCGATTAGAACACGACGTACAGATGGACGACGCGAACTCACAACATTCACAACAACAATATGTCGGTCAACCATTACATCGGTGCGACTCGTGCAACAGCTCGGCCTCTCTGAACTCGCTGGGTAAGTTCATATTTTGATTTCCGGGTCATTGCCCATCCGATTTGCAACTATTTGCATTTTAATGTATCGTAAAACCGATATGAACAGTAAAATCGATGTGGTGATAACCACAAAATTCACAGGAAAGACTGCATCTAATTAAATTACACTGTGATCAGGTGCAATTAATTTATCAATTAGGCGGTAATATGAGTCCATCATAGAGGATTCAACTCCGTAAGCTAATGTTGAAATATTGTCTAGCAGGAGGTCAGGCTTTGACAAAAAACACCACCCGATCCACGCACACACCGGTACCGGCGTCTGACTTCCTGCTAGCATGGAACTCTATTTTTTACATCCTTTCTGCCAGACAATATTTCAACTTTTGCAGACCATAGACCCTCGTTTTGCTGCAGGGTCTATCTGCAGACTGAGTTGATTCCTTCATTACCGCCTAGCTGATTATTGCACCTAACAGTATAATTTCATGATGCAGCCTTTCCTCATAAAATGCAATTAACAAGTCATCGTTGATGACACAGTCCCCACTTGATAATGGGTACTTCAATTACAAGTCCTCGGAGAGGATGGAGTCCTCTTCATTAACCCTTTTCCTGCCGAGCACCCTTGTCCGTTATTTTGCCAAGTCCGTAGAAAACCGCCCCATAATATGTGCCTGCAAAAGATTGGCTCTCCTGCATGTTATCCTGCCAGCCATTTTGGCAGAAATCGCCCATTTTCAGGGTTGTTTTAGCCGTACTTACAGTACACGTGTTAGACTTCGATAATTTCTACATGCCCGTAGACAGGGGAAGGAGCTCAAGGGTTACTGCAGAAAAAAATTGAGGTCACCGGCTTTGTTTGCCCCTTGGAGTGCGTCATTTTATTGCCGTTTCATGTTTATTTTTTCGGAAATAAACTCCTTCAGTATTACGCACGTCCGCTAGGCACAAACATCACCTCACTCGTCTGTTAGTCAGAGACCCTGAGGGTCGTGCTAGGGGTGCGGCAGCACCGGCAAACCTGTCCTGTTTCCCCAGGGTAGGGTCAATTGAATACGTACCTCCAACGACTTGGCAGTGTTGCCAAAAAACTACGTTTTTACCGTTGTATTAACGACATGGCTGAGCCATTGAAGCACAGCTCCACGTAGTTTAGCCAGCTCAGTTGGGAGTTGGTTTACGAGTGTTACCGTTCATTACTGACTTAATCGAGTGGTCCTCAGTCAGGTACTGGTTTGTACCGACATGGCTTGGGCTGCAGCTAACCAGTGATAACCAGTCACTACACCCAAGTCTTCAGTTCACTTTTGCGATGCACGGGTGCAACGCAATATGCTTCCATTGTTCTAGCCATCGACGTGTCCACATGCCTGGCAGCCATATTGTACTGCTAGCTGGTTTGCATAACAAAAGCAGTCCCTGCTAAATGCAGGCGGTATCCCCGTAGCATATTGACCTTATGTCACCTTTTGAATTCTCTGTACGCAAACAGCGTACGTAGTTACCAATGCGTCGGCAAGAGGATACGTTTGCCTGCAAACCAGAGCCAATACTTCGGACGATGGAATAAATAAAAAATCCAAAGCTACGTCCATTGAATGGCACGGCCAAGGCGGTGAAGGACGTTGCCTGGCTTGAACTTGCAGAGCTGAAGCCCAGCTTAGTACGTCGGACACCAGTTTGTAATGGTATTTCCGAGTCGTTCATATCCGTTCCATCGGAGGAACAAGTCGAGCCATCCCGTCAAAAATACGTTCTCATTTTCAGTCACGCACAACTGAATAAGTGACTTTCGTCTCGCACCATCGGCATATCTGCCAAGTCGTTTGCAAGAGGTAGCCTTCTAGATTAGCATTGCCGAGTTGGTCAAGTTCGGCAGCAATCTCTATAGTGCCAGGCAGCCAAGTACGTCCAACTCCGCCAGAAAACGTCACCATGCTATCCTGCCAAGTCCGCTAAAAAGCGGTAAAAAAAACCCAGCCCCCCTCGGGTGTGGGGGACTGGCGGACAGGTTTCTGCACCTTTCCCTGTCTATCGACTCCCTGCGAACCCATTTCGAGGGGAAAAGGCGTTCCTTGTCAGAAAACCTCTCCTCGGATGACCCCTAAACGCACAGGGGATAGCAAAACGTAGTGCCGTCGACTTGGCAGGAAAGGGGTACCCAAAAGGGCCCGATTTCCACCGGGTTGGGAGAATAACGGTCACCAGTGCTTAGATTCTGGCTACACCGAATTTCAAGCGGATTTTCACCGACTTGGCAGGAAAAGGGTTAATTAGGTTTGTAATTAAAAATACTGTGATACAGATGGGGCTTATTGACCGACAATGAGTTCCATGGTGGTGAAAACATAAAACCAATGTAGGCTGCCATCCTAATTACAAAAGGTCATTAAATGAGTCAATTAGTAATTAATTGGCAGGATGTTGCCAAACATTTTTGCATCCTATCATAACACTGACAGATTATCACCGGTACCATATTTCATAAAGTTTGATGCAGTGCTTCTGGATATTCACCCTAAAACAAAAATTTATCTTGTAAAAGCAAATTAGCATTTAATTTAAACGATACTGCTAAGTGTCATTGAATTGTATTTACAACATCTGTACCAAGTTTCATCGTCGATACACTAAAATGCAAATGGTTGTATGTGATCCCGTACCACAGGCGCTTCGATCAACCCTTTGTGAATCCCCCATGATATCTTACTTGAATATGCACAGGCATTTGTGGGCAGGGTAGTCTGTTCGATCAATTGATCGTCTGCTAATTGCTCTGCCCTGAGACTGGCGAAAACTAAAATACCCAAAGGTCCGAAACACAATAATTCCCTCTACCCACGACCCAATCCATCAATAGAGGCACTGCCCATATTATGTGATTAACCAGTCACCGATTAAGTGTCCAAATAGATTACATCAGTCTCATAGCATCGTTCAAGAGCCACTGTTTCACCAGGTTTTGCCACAAAACAGGGTTGAGTTCTTCAAAACAATGCAGCCAATCTTTGCTGGCATGAATTTTGGAAATGCAGTCAAATTAATGATCCAACAAGGTAAAAGTGTGATTCTGATAGTTGAGTGTGCATGCACAGCAAGTTGAAAAATTTGGTTGTGTGTAGTTTGAATGATTGTTTCAGACCTTGTGGTATTTTAGTTACGTTAGAGGGCAGAGCACTGAGCAAATGATTGATTGGTTGAGCAAACTCCCCAGCCCACAAACACCTTTGGTTGATATATCATAGGGGCTTAGTGAGGCGGCAATCAAAGGGTTGTATGACCTTCTAGTTGTAAAATCGCTTACAAACTGTGTTAGGTGACATTTAGTACTGGTGCATAGTACAGCTACAGAGGTGAACAAAATGCCAACAAAAAGCACAGTCGTTTGCAATCAAACAAATTTACTTGAGCAAATTTATAGAGGTTGTTTAATAGTCTTAAAAGAATTCCTTTGTGAGTGTTCATCAAAGTACCGTAGGTAGGATAGTTCTCATTACTGCATGGAAACTTTCATCCTGAGTGCTTAGTGGCAGCAGGTAGCGGAATACTCAGTATATTTTCACTGAGACAGATCAAGATGAAATGAAGATTGTGCAATATGTAAGGCAAAGAAGCATTTTACTTTTCACTTCTATACAATTTACTTGTAGATGGTAAGAAGGCAAACAAAGTTCTACCATACCCCGGCCAACAGAATATTGACATCCTACTGTGTATTTATATGCACTCAGTGAGAAATGCAATATTTTATAAATAATTATGAATTTTCCTGTAAATGTTTTGATAATTTTGGACCTAATGTTCATCACATTTCATTGGCTACAGATTTTTATCACAATTTTGGCCGTATTTTTTAAAGGCGACAGAAATTGACTTTGGCGCTCAAAGGGTAGTGTATTTTGCTAGGTAATAATGCCAGATTTGGTACATGCGGTACAGTTCAATTTATGTTTACTCAATGAGAAGTGATTCCATAATAGTATAATCACTGACCTTTGACATTTTGCCCTCATAGATTGCAAGTATGTCTGGGAAGAGGCCAAGCGCATTAACAAAATAACTCATCTGGGTGACTGCTTTTCCAAAGCAGCCCAAGACCTTCATTCACGTCTCTGCCAAGATACACTCACACCTCAAGGTAAGGAATTTTTGCGAGGAAAATTTTTTAGCTGCACATATCTTTCCTTGGGTCTTTGTCTCTGTGTTCCTTTTGTCACCCTAGAAGGCTGCAGTTACATTGTTTCATGTTTGCTTGAAAACACTACTTGTAGAAATGGTGGTACACTACTCAAGGAAGAAATACTACTGTAGACTGATTACATGCACACATTGTACAATAATGAATAGTTTACCTTTTCCTGTCATCTCACTTTGTATCACACATGTACATGCTGATGCAAGCATTGACCCTCTCGCTCCAGGGTCTATGATCACATAAACATTTTGTTTTGTTATATATATATGCCCACAGTTTGACCTTGTTAGCCAAAAAACCTTTGAATGTAAAAAAAATCATCGCCGAGTCATATTTGCGTGAGAGATATAATGAGATAGAAATTGATAATTATATGCGTTTCCAGAAATACTTACCTTTGTTAAGGTGGTTGGAAAGGCTAGAGCGTCAGTTATAAACTTCAATAAAACTATTAAAATATAAAAGTAGTCAACATTCTCTGTGGAATAAAAATAACTAGACATTTGGGCACAAAGGCATTGCAGAGTTATAGCCTGTTGAAACTTCTGAAAAACTGACCAAATAAGAAGAAGTTGGGGAGTCCTTAGTGTATTAACTATGGTAGAGGTCCCCTAGCTTTTAATAAAATGTTCGAAAAGGGAAAGTCATTATTTGCTGTTTTTCAGGAAAGTTTGACAAGGCGGTGCTTGCATTCAGAATGAGTGACTGCTATTGTAAATGCATTTTTAGATTCTTTGAGTGTCAAAGAGGTGTCAAAAGTGAGATTAACCAAAAAACAGCTCTGTGACTTCAAAAGAGGGTGCAAATATGGCTTGTTTTCAACATTTTTGACAGAATAACAGTTTTTCTACATAATTGTATACCATGATATGAGATATGGACATGGAATTTTTACAGCCTATTAACAAGGTTACAGATAAGATTTGTATGGCACAATTTTCCTGTATTTGAAGTACTTTTTGAAAAATCACATTTTGAAATTTGAAAGAATTTTTAATAATTTTTTGATATTAACCCATGTAAAATCATAAAAACAAATTTTATTTACAAATCCTGCCGTACAAATCTTACAATAAATGGTGTCACATATTTATAACTAATTTGGTATATTAATACTATCCAATTATTATTAAATTCAAATATGTAAAAAAAATATCAAAAATTAAATTTTAATATTTACTGGTGTCATATTTCAAAATCGTGGCTGCAAATATACAATTTTCATATTCTTTGGAGAAAGTATTAACTATGGGAGTTATCCTGAAAATTTGAACTAAATATCTTGATTCTAACACTTGAAACTTGACATTAATCTGAGAAAAGAATTGGTGCAAAAATAGCCTTTCCAGCCACCTTAAAACACTCAGACATTTAAGCTTATTTCCCATTTTCAAAATCATACATAATTTTCAAAAAAACATTTTGCTGTTATTGATGGGGTTTCACTCAAAAATTCAAATCGACCTATCCTCTTTCCAGGAAGGCATGTTAATGGAAACTCATACAGTATATACTTTTCTTTTGCCAAATTCATAATAATTGGTCCGGGCTTTGCCTTTGTTTCACAGAAAAAGCAAGAATCATAAATTTTCTGAGTGAAAGTGGCATAATTGAGATGCACGTTACAACAGCAAAGTTCACAAGCAAATGTCTTGATGATATCTACGAAGGCTGCAATGTCACTCTTCCAAAAGACATCTCAGAGCATCATACAAGTTGTGAAGATCAAATCCAGGATTCCATTGTCCAGATAAGAGAGGGAGATGATACAAATAAATCTTGTGTGAATGGCATGGAAAACTTCTCTGAAAATGGTGAAGTGGTGGCTCAGTGCCAAGAAAGGGAACTCAACAAAAAGAAACAAGTTACACCGGTCGTAGTTAAGTTAGAACGTACAGATGAAATACAGGACAGCTGTGATGGTTACACACAGAGAGCGTCTACTCCAATACCAAATATAAATTTTGGAAATATTGGAACCTTAGATTATTTTAAGGGTGGATCACATCAAGATGGCGTTACTGGAAGGAACACAACAGCACCTCATGAATTTGAACAAACAAAATCATCTGAGAATTCATTCTGCTGTAGTGCAGAAAATGACACCAACAGTGAGGACAAGGAGCAAGCCACTCATCTTGATGATACAAAGAGTGCTTATAATAGGGTTGTCTCTATTGTGAAAGTTGAACGGGAAAATTTAGATGATGTTGAAGACAGGGAGTCCTATTATGTCTCAGAAGATTTGATCACTTCAAGGAATTCATATGATGAGAATAATGAGCAAAACAGTAATACTGGCAGTACAGAGCATGGGAATGGTGGTGTTGTCAATGTTGTTAAAGTCGAACAGGAGACCTCCAGTGATGTTGAAGAGGTTTCCATGCCAACAGAATCTTACTATGTCACAGAAGACTTGATCATTTCAAAGAGTTTGCACAATGAAGGGAAGCCAAAGGAGAAAACCTCACATCGTATTAGCATATCAGACAGGAAGGAAACATACTCCAAGAATGATACAATACATGGGGAAGAAACACCAAATCCAAGCACTGAGATTGGGTATTGTGGAGATACTCATAAAAGAAGAACGTCACAAGATGTAAATGATGCAGCTGTACAGGTGAAGGAGATGAACAAAACCAGGAATGTAAATGTCGGAAGAGAGACCTCCCTGTTAGTGCACAAAGGATATGTATCACCAGCAAGGAGTATTGAAATTGTAGATGTGACCAGTACTGCCGTAGACTACAGCCATGTGTCCAGTGCTGATGAAGGAAGGCTTAATAGTGGAAATTATGATGTTGGTAATAGTGTAAATGCCACCAAACATATGTCAGGGACTAATAGCACATGCATTACTGATAAGCTGCATGGCAGCATTCGAAAACGAAAGATAAAAGTTACTAGTAATGATTATGAAGCAAACTATGACCAGCAAATGACACAGAAAAGGAGTGTGTACATGAACGATGGAGAAATCACTAACAGGCAGTGGCACAGAGCACAGATGCCTTCAAATTTAACCAGTAACAGTCCAACACAAACAGTAAGGACTATTGCTAGTGAACACCAGCAATATCCATGCAATTCAGCGCAGGAATTACGGACCACTTACCCTGAACAGACAAAATTCCAGAATCGTCATCAAAGGATCAGAAATAAAGACAACATCAATTTCCAAAACCAGAAATTGATATTAGGCAGTGTGCCCCGTGATGCTGATCTATGCCACATTCAGCCAGACACGGAAACACATTCTTCATTTACATCAAGTGAACTAAATTTTGCAAAACAAGTTCAGCAAATAAGAACTAACAGTGGGCAAGGTCCTAGTACATCAAGTCTCACGCAGGTGTTACCACAGTCTACTGTATTCAGCAGTTCTGCAGGAAATGCAGAAAATAGTAACTGTACTGTTAGTCACAGTATTGGCCATGGTGAACTAAGTAAGACACCTCAAAGAGACATTTTTGCCCACGGGTACAGCGTAACTGCGGAGAAATTCAATTCCAAAAGTCTGGATTTGTTGACTTTGCCGGAGCAAAGTTGTCATAACAGGAAAATGGTTGACGGTACTCTGTCAGAAAGCCAAACAATTAAGGGAACACTGTCACCCGGTCAAGTGTTCCCACATGTGTCACAGCAAGGAAATGAGGAACTGACTGGGGATAGAGCAAAGCAAAGCAGAATGCAAATGGCAAGGAATATCAAGCCTCCGGACAGGCCATTGTCCAGGCTCTGCAGTCCGTTTTTCAGCTCTCAAAGGAAGTAGGACTTCAGTTGCCTGATCAGAGGCACAGAACTTCTCGTACGTGGAAAGGAGACAGAAAAGCAACATCGTTAGTGAAGTGTAATGTGTGTGGAAAATTCTTGTGCAGTAGGCAGAGTCTAGAACGTCACATGCGGACGCACACTGGCGAAAGGCCGTTTCCATGTCAGATATGTGATAAACGTTTCAGACGAAAACACCACCTTGCCACTCATATGCATGTTCATAGATCAAGACAACTCAGTTATCAGCCAGCACTTTAAAAAACACTCGTAAATTTCCAATATTGCCAAGAAAGTCTGGTACTATAGTGTACCATATGTATTGTATATTTCCATGTTAGCGCCCAGGGTTCAAAAAAGGTAATTTTCTTCAGAAATCGGGGTTTACATTCACTGAAATCAAACCCTGACACGTTCAAAAGTGACCACTGCTAGCAGGCTATTGTTATGCAAATAATGTGGCCCTTAGATTGTTGTAATGCAATAATGAATAATATATGTTTCGAAGATTCTCATATAATTACTATCTATTCATTACATAAAAGAATTCCTTTGATTGACGCTTGCGTCGCCAGGTGTTGAATGCATGTATACTGTATTGGTGTGAAGCTCTTTTGTTTTCAGTCTCGGTCAAAACTCCACGATGTCAACACAAGCAATTTTTTTCAAATTATTATGTTATTATTGTAATGCAGTTTCATCATACTTGTAATTCAGTGTCTTCTTAATAATTCGATGTAAGGTGGGGGGAATTGCATAATAAATGTGGTGAGTTTTTCGAGGGTACGCAGTACACTCATGGGGTGTAACGACCACAGGATCCTGCATATTATCTGCGTTGTGTATCATTTATTCTCATTTCTCAAAGTTTAGTATGGATGAGGTCTGTACAGAGTGTGAGCTATGTGGTTGTCAACAGTTACAAAACAAGCAACATTCCAATGCAATTACTGCATGTAGAATGAACGAGACTCTCACTCAATGATTTAGAACTTGTTTACCATTCCCCACCGAAAACACTTGAAAATTTGGTCGGTATTTACCAGAATATTACCTTAGTTTGAAACTTTCATGGAAAGTTGGTGATAGTAACATGCCATTGCATGGGCACAAATGCACATTACACACATTATGATAATCTCCTAAATCAACTGTTGAAAAATGCAGATACAAAATCTACAAAATCTTGATTATATGCGTAAATTTTGTGTAGGTCTTCCGCCATTTTGTTTTGTGGATGACATTCTATTTTTCCACTCAATTCTGCCCCAGCCTCAGAGCCATGACGTCACTCAGGGTGCCCAGAATATGATAATCAAACACACTGGTGTTCTATCTTTTTATTTCCTGGTATCCATTTGGTATCATCTAACCCTTATCCTACCAAGTTCATGTTGGTTAAGCTCAGTGAGGCATAAAACGTCCCTGATGTTGCGTTATAACAAAGATTTTAACATTAGCAGGGCCTCTGAATCGCATGTACTGGTACAGTAAACATGGCTTTTACTGACAACAGTTTCTGCACAATACCTCTTTTTACAGGTTTGGGAGTTTGATACGTGACACTGACTGCCCGGGAAGATAAGGGCTGTGGTACTGGAGGGCTGTGTGAATGGGGGGGGGGGGGGGATATCAAAGATTCAGCTGTGATCTTTAGTCTGTGAAACCATTAAAACCATGAATATCAATCCCTTTGTTAAACAGGAGCTAATATGAAAGAAGAAGAATTAGCTGCACTTAACCCTTTGAGCGCCAAAGTCTATTTGTGTCCCCTTCAAAAAAATAAACCCCAGCCATTTTTCCCAGATTTTTGCCAAAATTTTGAGAAAAAACTGTATCCAATGAAATACGATGTCCATTTGGTCCAAAATTATCAAAAAAACAAGTCATTGACAATGACATAGTCCCCACTTGTAATAGGAGTATTAGTCTTGATGGGGCAGGGAAATGAGGTCATTAAGAAGTATAGGTCTATGTCATTGTTCCCAATTTGAAACAAGAGGCATGTCTAAGTTATGGTTCTAAATCGGGGAAAAAGATCAGACCTCTAGCTGTATTGGCCAGCCAAGAAATACATATGTGCATAATAAATGAGGTACAAGATGTGACATCTTAAGGTCTATTATCCTATCAAAATTGAAGCATAAAGAACTTGTGGTTACTGAGTTATGCATATTTATGCATATTCAAGGTCAAAGGTCATCAAGGTCACGTGACATTTTGAAAAAACCCCCATTCTATTGCTAATTAATCTATATATGCCAAAATTCAGACCTCTAGCTCTATTGGCTTGCCCACAATTATATATGGGCATAATTAATGAGGTAAAGCATGTGTTGTCATAAGGTCTCCATCCTACTAAATATAAAGGACATAGCACTTGTGGTTACTTATTTATTGACATAATCTTGTATTTTAGGTAAAAGGTTATCGAGGTCACATGACATTTTGTCAAAAAATTTCTATCCTATAGTCTATCCCTATATACTAAAAATCATACATTTACCTCTATTGGCTTGCTTAATATTAGATATGCACATAATTAATGAGGAACAATATGTGGCGTCATAAGGTGTCCCATCATACCAAATAGGAGGGTGTAGCACTTGTGGTTACTGAGTTATGGACAAATATGTATATTTGAGGTCAAAGGTCACCAAGGTCACGTGACATTTTGTCAAAAAAATTGTATTGCTAAGTTATCCATATATATTAAAAATCAGACCTCTAGCTCTATTGGCTCGCTCAAAATTAGATATGTGCATAATTAATGAGGTACAATATGTGGCGTCATAAGGTGTCCCATCATACCAAATATGAAGGGTGTAGCACTTGTGGTTACTGAGTTATGGACAAATATGTATATTTGAGGTCAAAGGTCACCGAGGTCACGTGACATTTTGTCAAAAAAATTGTATTACTAAGTTATCCCTACATACCAAAAATCAGACCTCTAGCTCTATTGGCTCGCTCAAAATTAGATATGCACATAATTAATGAGGTACAATATGTGGCGTCATAAGGTGTCCCATCATACCATATATGAAAGGTTTAGCACTTGTGGTTACTGAGTTATGGACAAATATGTATATTCGAGGTCAAAGGTCACCAAGGTCACGTGACATTTGTCAAAGTGTCTGAGATATCTGCGTGAACGGATGGACTCACATGGATGACTCACGGACTGACATGACCCAATCTATGAGCCCCCTGGACTTTATCTGTGGGGACTAAAAACTGTGTCACTGCATCCTTTTTGCAATATGAATACGATGAGAAACTAAATTTTTATTTTTCTTGGCCTTATACATGGGAGTCTATGGACTGCCTTATACATGGGAGTCTATGGACTGCCTTATACATGGGAGTCTATGGACTTCCTTATACATGGGAGTCTATGGACTGCCTTATACATGGGAGTCTATGGACTGCCTTATACATGGGAGTCTATGGAGGTGAAAACTAAAAAGTCCTCTAACACGGCCAAATTTAATCGCATTGTGAAACAAATCGACGTGCATCTGTATGAGGTAGGGTACTATCCTTGTACCAAGTTTGAACGAAATCGCTCCAGGCGTCTCTGAGATATCTGCGTGAACGGACGGATGCACGGACGCACGGACATGACCAAACCTATAAGTCCCCCCGGATGGTGTCCGTAGGGACTAATTACAGAAACATTCATAAAAATCAGTGAAATGTTGCACTAAAAGTTTGGCGGGAAAAAATACAGCGCTCAAATTTTAAGGGTTAAAGGGGCATGTTTTTGTCGGCTTTATCCCTTAGAAAACTAACTGTGCATAAATTTCAGAGGAGAACAAAGGACTAAAATCATATAAACAGACCGTATCAACAACCACTACAGTGAGAACAAGGAATTGAAGACTGCGTTTTTAACTATCCAAAAAGCCTGTTCTTCATGTGATATCCACTACAGTTATGGCTGCGGAATAACTGAAAAATGTTTGCTTTGACTGTTTGTTCTATATGAGTCTTGTGTGTTGCAAATTCAAAAAAAATTAAAGTAAAATTTATTTTAAGTCAAAAACTTGATACTATTTTCTGAAATTTTGTATTTCACTTGAAACGAGTGTGTAGAAAAAAGACTTTTATTTTGCATTATATATCCTCATTCTAAAATGGCAGGGGTTGAAAGACTGACACTGAAAAAAGGGAATAAAATCATGATAAGCAAAAGCAAAATGTCTGTTATTCAAAATGTGATAATTTTATTGCCAAACAAAATAGTCGTTTTGTTAAATAGTATTTGAAGAACGTAATGTGAAAATTTCAGAAAATTCGACCCAGCCAGAGTGGACTTAAATTATTTAAAAATCTTGAATGGGGTAAAAAGAGAAACCAGGAAATTTCGTGATTTGCACCCAATTTGCATAAATTTACACTTACCACTGCTTGACTAGCTTAAAGCTGAGCCCAACGAATATTTTAATCTTGGGTTGACAAAATACTTAAAATGGAATGAATCATCACAAAAAACTGATTTTGAGCAAAATACGACGTGTTACGTGAAGTGCTACCTTAGATAATGTTTGCACACGCCACGTCATGACGTCACTCCGGCTGCCACATCTAACCAAATGTGAGCAAGCGTCATTGACGCCATTTTCTATGCAAAGGGCAGGGTAATTCAAGCGCCGCGAGCCAAAGTTCACGATGCACGATTAGCATGTTAAGCTAGAAATGGGTACATTTTCACTCAAATTTAATTCATTGTTTCATTGGTGTTTCCTACGACGTTCGCTATGCAAATAAGAAATTCCACTTGTTGATCCGACTAGAGGATATAATGGCCTAACAGAGAATGTTTAAAGCGGGCAGTCCTGGAGCAGCTAGCGTACAGCCATATATTTTTTTTGCTTTGCATAACGTTTTGCCAGTGTGTTAACCCTACCGGCACTTGGAGTCCCCACGTTCCATACTACGATCAATTTTATATTTATACACATAATGGAGATAATTTTAGTGTTGCCATAAAGCGCCGATTCAGTTGTAAGTAAACAGAGAGTTGAATGCGAGAGAAGAGCACATTGTTGACGTCAATGGCGTCATTGCCAATGTCGAATATTACTCAGTTCCGAACGCGATTATCTGGTGTAAAACATTATGCAGTACCAACATTTCTGCTGTTTTCTCATACTTCCATCATTCTGGGCTTCCTGTCGATATCAGTTTTTCTCAGTTTCCCGGCTTTGCAAGGAAGAAAAAATTAGATTAGTATGGAATCAGTTCCAGACGAGAAACCACACACAACAAAGTGTGAAACGTATTCGTTATCTTAACAATCTTTTAGTGCATCCTGATTTGTTTGTGGGGTTGGGGTGGGCGGTGGAGGAATTGTGGGGATGTACTTGTTTTAGGTGCACGTTAGGATTTTCCAGATTGTCTTACCCCAAGGGATGGAGCATTTGACAGATTTCATAAGAATAATTTCCAAATCCCCACTATGCCCAAGGTTGGGGGGGGGTGGTGACATTGACTGCCGCATTAATTGTTGTGATAGTGCGGGTCTAGAATTGCAGAGACTTACTTATGTGGTTTAACATTATTTGTTGTGATTTTCTTGTGATGTGAATTGTTCACAATGAGACTATTCATCAAGGAAAACAGAGAAAAGTTGGTTGAAGCAAAACACACAGGTGTAAGAATTGCCGAGTCGGAGAAGACATGTCTGTCGGAGACATGGGCACGCAGACACCGAACTGGTCAGTGATCGGGGATGTACGAGGCTAGTCAAGATTTGAATCAGATTCTGATTCGAAGGAAATGCAGTGGTAAGACACCAACTCAACATAAGATTACTTTTATTATTTGTTTTGATTTCTTTGCTGTTCTTTTGATTGCGAATAAACATTTAACTTTTAACTCAGTCTAATTTGGAGAAAGTCAAAGTGTAGAACATGATCTTCCGAATACTTTTCTCCTGTAACTTATAGGCCTACAAACGGCCAATTTTAGATATTGTTGGTAGAGTTATTGTGCAACTGAACTGTGTCGGCCGTGTTTCTTTGTCATAAGCGATGAATTCTTGTAACTTGAGTTGTATAACTTGGGTTCCGAACGAGCGTGGATTCAAAAGAAAAACACATGATCTAAAAATGGTATTTACAAATTGTCTACTATTGTAATAATTTGAATTGCTCGAGTTCACACATAGTTTTCGGAAGCTCTGGTTCGGTGCAGTACAATGTGAAACAACAAGATCTTGTGAGTTTAACACATTTTTGTATATAAGAAGGCGTACCTATGATGGATTGTTAAATAATCATGATATCAATATTAAGCAATAGGCCTAACCCCCGCCGCAGCCGGAGTATTAGAGAGTGCTATATGAAGCGATTTGTACCAAATCGAATGTACACCCGACTGCGGTGAGGGTTATTGCTATCATATTATATCAACTTGTGTATCTCTGTCGTGTTCTTGGATATTCTCGCCATTTAGGCGAAAATTCAGCGCCCGAGACCGAGCATTCTGATAAGTTGGGATTACGTTTACAACACATGTGTAGGCTACACAGTATCCAACGAAACGACGTTCATTTACATCATGCTTTTTTTGCTCACGTGTGAACACGTGAGCATATGTCGCAGCGATGTCTGTCTGTCTGTGTGTCTGTCTGTCTGTCTGTCTGTCTGTTGGTCCATTTTCTCAAAAACGGCTGAACATATTTCAGTCAAATTTGGTAGACATCTTCAGAATTCAAATGGCTAGAACTGAAAAGGTTTTGGTGGGCGTGGCTTGGATATTAATGAAGTTATGAAAGTTTTAATTTTTCTGTTACGCCGCGTATGACAAGTGAAAACAATCGACTGTTTGAGGGCGCTGTGAAATGTGCTTGTCCAGGTTGGCTACAGCTGGATAGCACTGGTTTCAACCACGGTCCCTCCGTGTTTCAACCTCGTATTGAACATTAAAAATATGATATTTTATTACTCATTCAACTCACTATTCAAGATAAAATATCGTTTAGCAAATTAGCTTTATCCTTGGTAATTGATTGTTTCCCTCGCTGCTCGATCGCCAGAAATGAGTACATACGTTCTCTACCTAGCCTCATGGCATGGAAGTGCTGATGAATAATAACTTTGGGTCAAAGGTATTGAAGTGTCCAATCAGGTTCGTGCACAGAGTCCAAGGCCATGACCTACTTCATGTACTTCTGCACTGTTTTGAATTTGCTTCGCCAAGAAACGTGTTCGTCATTGTCCATAGAAGTATGTTTGCTCTCCTTTGAGGTTGTTTGTGAAACAAATTCCGGGATAGGCCTTGGAATGCATACGATCGGCATCGCGGCAGTGCATGTAGCTAGCCCTACGAGTATGACGAGAGTGTCCGGCTTTGGCTACGCCGCCTCCCACCTCCGGTAGGCGGCGTAGCCAAAGCCGGACACTGTCGCCATACTCGTAGGGCTATGCATGTAGCGTACCATGCTTGTGTAACTGCCGAGCTCAACGTGCATTCACGGTTGATACTCGTGTACAATCATGATGTGTTCAATTCTGATGAAGATTCATAAGTCTTACTTTTGCAGTCTTTTTTCCGTACGATAATCCCGACAATACGTGTTACTGTTAGACGAGGTGGCCATTTTATGATAAGTTTCAATACTGCACAGCTACATAGCGTCACTATCGTGTGATCGAGGTACAGCGTTGTTGAACGGGATACAGAAACTCTGCAGAGGGAGAAACGATCGTTGACATGAACAGTCAATGTACTTCAGCACGTAGTCCGCAGATAGCGGATCGAGAAAATAAACGTGTCCCAGTAAATAACGGAATATTTATGTACATTAACTCGATATTAATCAAATTTCCAGCTCATCGCAAAAAAATGTATTGCAAAGATTAATTTGTCACTGACAAATACTGCACTGTATGGAAAAAACAGTCTGTAGTGGTATTACCCGAGACAAACACTTGTGTTGTCAATTTTGATTTCATTTCATAAACTTCATACTTCATCGAGTATCGTGTATTTCAGCCTTTGTGAAGCCATTTTATTGATATTTTCAATTTTGTCTTGGCTTTGTTGTGGAACATGTTGAATCGTCTCCGTGGACATGTAGGCAAAAGTGTGACGGGGTCGAAGTGACTTGGGTACCTGGGGCCGACCAAAACCAGTGTGAATTACTGGGGTCAAAGCGGACAGCGGCCGGGATGACGTGTTCCCCAAGCGAGCTACCTTCAGAAGTCTGTTTCATCGCAAAAAACGTCAACTTTTAAAACCCGTCATTTATTTACTGATGTTATTCTCAGCATCACAAACATATACGCCTCTGCTATGTATCACAGCAAATAGTTATATTTGAGCGCCCCGTAAATGGGATCCTCGTTTTTTTGCGAACCCGGAAGTGTGTCTTGCTCAATGCATTTCCTACCCATAGCGAGGGAAACTGCCCGCGTTCCCATGCTCCCATGCACCCTTTTTCAATGCCAGTGCAACGCCATCTGTGCAAAATTTGTGGTGGTATGCTCCCGTGTGATGGAAAACCTCTCTTATTCTAACAATGACGTAGTTGACTTTGGACTTCGATTTCGTAAATGTGATGTCCATGCAGTGAGTTTGGGTTGGCGCGCTTATAATGCAATCTTCGCCCGCCTGCGGTCCGATATCCCGCATTTATTAGCGATATTTATCTGTTTTGACTTGACCAAAGTTGGCAAAACTTGCTATGTACATTAAAGATACTATGATACAAGATTATTGAAAGTCATTTGACATTTTTTTCAGCCAATTCCCAATATGCATATTTAATGAACCTTCCAAATTAGGGATATATACTGGCATTTACTTGATAACATTTGGCGAAACATGCTGTGTACATTGATCATTATACCAGGTTATAACAGTATTGAAAGTCATTTTGCATTTTCATGTCAGCTAATTCATAATTTGCATAAATAGCTAACAAGCTTTCACGGTTTGGCATATAGAGCTTGAAGGACTTGACCAAGGTAATTACACATGCTATATTGTGATACAATGACAGTACTCAAAGAAATTAATTATTTTTATTTCAGCTAATTACATATTTGAATACTTAATGACCTTTAGAATTGATCTGTGGTGAAATTCATTGTGTTGATCATAACACTTTAAATGTAGCAAAGCATGTAGCAAAGGTTCAAACTTGCACATAAATGCAATATATAATGAAACACGTGAGCATTTTCAGTTCATATCTGGTTATTCACATACAACGCGAACACTAACTTACTAAGGGATGGACCATTAGATCTTGGGGGGGGGTTGGTCACAATGAAATTGTGAAATTATTTTTTTACTATTGTAAATTTCTATAATTTTTTTTTCCAATTGAGATTAGCTGTGGCAATTTTTTTTTTCAGAGTAAATTTCAGATTTATAATTTTTTTTTTAGTTCGTACGCTGTCTGAGGATAAAGAGGGCAAAGATGTGGTGTGAAGCCCACAAGCGACCGCGCAAGCGGTCACAGGGGGTGGTCAGGAGGGGGTGTTCCCCCTCCTGCGGTTGGAACTTTTGAAAAATAGAGATTAAAATGGTGTTATTTGGTGGCTCTTGGGGAGTATTTTTGCGGGGGAGGTCAGGAGGGGGGTCCCCCCTCCTGCCGTCGGAGCTTTTGAAAATAAGATTAAAATGGTGTTATTTGGTGGCACTTGGGGAGCATTTTTTTCAGATTACACATCTTCTTCTGAAACATGGTCTTCTTGCTCCTCAGTAGCTTCCTATAGTTTTGAAAATTGACTGTTTTGGTTTCCTGGCTTCCCTTTCTACTACATGGTGAAATGCCTACATTCCCTCCACCAAAAATCATGCATATCTCATGATTTACAATTGATTTTGACAAGCTGAGAAGCTGTTTGCAAAATATAGTGAAATTTGCATACTTGTGTTTTTAGGGCAATATTTGCCCTTTTTTGATCAAAACATCTATTTCTCTGTAGCAGCATGTCCAAATTGATTGGATGTGTATAGATGTGGTGAAATTTCAATATTTGTCTTTTAGGGCAATTTATGCCATTCATTGTCAAAAATTCTGTATTCTCTGAAAGGGCTTGTCCAATTTCTTGGAAATTTGCTACATAAGTCCCTAAGATTTGTTGAAATCATGCTCTTTTTTGTGGTGGAAAAATTCTTCAGATAATTGTCATTCAGCATTTGACACACAAACGATTATTCATACAGATTTATTCAGTATTTGCTATCGAGAAACTTTCAAAGTTCAACCCTTTTGTGTGTTTTTGTGTTGGGATTTGTTGGATAGATGGCATTCTACATAGTGTATTGTTGAATGTTAAAAAATGTGTTGCTGTTGTTTTTTGAGGCTGTTTTTTGAGAAAAAAGAATTGAAATGCCTTTTTAAAAGGCAAAATAATACATAATGACTTGATATGTTGTTTTATCATTATTGACGTGTTTCTACTTGTTCACCTATTCTTGCATTCATCATTGCAATAAAATGCTGTGAAAAAATGAACCTGATGTGGCCTGCATCTGTTTACCTTGATCTTAAAAGGCAAATATAACTTTCTGTCTTGACAACCATACCATAGTTTCAATGTTTTACCTAGTGTACCTGCTTGGTTTGTACGCAGGAAACAAGTAGAAAACAGGCTCTATAATTTTATAATTTTCAAGTGATCAGAATACAAAAGTCCTGAAAAGATAAGATAATCACAACTTCCAGTATAAGGGATACAGTCACTCTAAATGTATAAATTAAAATTAAAAATGTGCCTGGAGGATGTACTGAAAATACAGAAAGTTGCTTCCTGTCGGTAAAATCTAAAAAAATTCAAGATTTTAAAGACTTTTGCAGATTTTTTTTACGCATTTGTCTTCTTATTTATTTATTTTTATTTTGCAAACTAGTTTGAAGATTTTTTTTCCAAACTTTCTGCTCTGAATTTTTTTCTTCTGTTTTTGACCCTCCCAAGATCTAATGGTCCGTCAATAAAAAACGACCTCCTGCAGACACAGAAAAACGGTCACAACCTTTTTCTCCGTAAATTTTCATAAGATAGTAGTGGGTTTTTTTGCCATGATGCTAAAAGTAGGATTTGTCTCACTCTGTATCGTTATACACACATAAAATCGCAAGATTTTAGAAGCCACCGTGGTACAGTGAGGTCACACATGCTATTATTGATGGATGGGTTGACATTAACTGAACCAGAAAACATGCAATTTTCAAATAATCCAGAAATGGCATGCCCTTAACTGTGACAAACAGTTGTGCAGAGTGTACTGCCCGATTCTACGAGACTGGACGCTGACTCTGCTCGTTGCATCTGATGTCAACTTTTGTGGCAGTCGGATTAATCATCGCATTTCCATCTTGAACTTCTTGGTCAAAATCGTCGGAATAACCTAGTCTGCTACGGCCCAAAATTTAAGAAAGAATATCTGCCTTACCTCTACTCTGAAGGAAGTGCCAACTTGTTTTTGTAGAGTCTTGACTCCCGCTGAATCAAGCGAAGTGCATGCTGTTGCTATACATAATGCAATGTTTTTGTGTACATCAAATAACATGTGCTGATTCGGATATTATTTTCATCGAAGCCCCGCACCCCAACGCCGTTAATAGCGCCATCACAGTCTGTGAAAGTTTCGGCCAACGAGGAGAGCGAGAAGAACACACAACATGTTGAAGTCATTGATATTGTCGAATGTTTACATACAGTTCCAAAGCTATGCAATTTGGTGCATGCTACGTACAACGAGCGAATATTTCCGTTATTCTCTCTCTCTCTCTCTCTCTCTCTCTCTCTCTCTCTCTCTCCATTTGGGAATATCGTCAACATTTTCGCACTTCCATCATGCTATAGGCTTAGTTAAAATATCCGTGTTTATAACTTTCCTTACAAGGAAGAGGAGTATTATCATGGATTTCAACCTGGACAAAGATATTGAAAGGTTTGTAGAATCATATAAAGAGCCAAATAAAGTTGAATATGCAAAGTACTGTTATTTTACGAAATTCAGCATATCGTGCGCTTTTTGAATAGAAACGTGCTTTGGACTAGACGTAAAACGAGCCCCTCAGAGGGGCTAGATAATTTTGACAGAAATAAATATTAATCTTTGTTCGTAGATATTGAACAGACCAGTCTAATTCTATGCAGTTCTGTGCTTTGGAGTTCGAAATCTCAAGGCTACACCGCTACCCTATTCGACCTCAGAAAAAAACTTCGTCAAATCATACATTCTAGACAAATTACACAGTATATGTGTATGCAAAGAAATTTTATATCTTCGGTTAATTGATAATTAGTCAAAAATGAGTCAACGTCGGATGACCGGAACCACAATAATTTTTTACTCAACCTTGAAACTTATGAAATGTTACCTTTATCCGTTTTATGTCTATTTGAACATTATTGAAGATATTTTGCCCCTTCCCCTTGAAAAAAAAGTAGCTCTATATTGTCAACTATGTTGTATTGACTACAAGCGAGATGGCAAAATACTATAACAGTCAGAGAAATCTCAGGGATGTATATTGATATCTGAACTTGATTGGCACGCTCATATAAATTCCATTTATAACAAAGCTGTAAAACTCTTGGGTTCCTCGCCAAAACCTCCAAATTAGCTCCAGCTCTATAAAGGAAAAAAGCCTACAAAGCTCTTGTTAGACCTACATTGGAATACGCATCCACTGTGTGGGATCTGTACAGGCAGATTGGTGTCATTAATATTGAAAAAGTACGAAGGCGAGCAGCTCGATATCTCTTCAGTAGGTACCGATACGTCGGGCTATACGCTCCGCCAATGTCCTCGTGCATCCTTTGCGGTATTTCGTAATAACCTTATTATTATACATCTTATATTCTTGACTGGGGCATCAAATTGTCAGAGTAATGACCGTTTTCGTGCAATGTCAACAATTTTTCTTCCGATTTATAGCGCCAGTGTGGAACGCTATCTCGGACGCGCTTCTGCAAGTTCTGGATAGTGTGTGTGCACTGCACACGTTGGTACGTACAGAGCGCGCGCGAGACGTGGTCTGGCAATGGTCCCTTGAAACCGTTCAACAGTGAACGCGCAGATACAGCCGCAGGGGATGGGGCGCCTGGAAACCGTACGTGTTACGGAACGGGCGTTCCGTACGGCTTTTTTAGCGCACGCAAAATTCTATTGTTCTCGATGGTAGATGTATAATAACATCCAGTATTAACGACATGTTGAAAAAATTGATTGGAAAATAAACGTCAGAAGAGCGAAGAAAAGAGGCAAGGCTAGCTATGCATTATAAAATTAGTACATGATTGGTATAACTTGACACTGATAAATTTCTGAATTTTCTGGACACATGTACTAAATAGTATCAGGTTTTATTAACTATTAGGGAATTTACCTCCAAGACATTGTGACAGCTGAAACACTTGACACCTTTAGAGCCAAAGCGGCAAAATACTTTCTGCAAATTGACTGAGCCGTTTTTTCTTTATATCTTTAACACCCTGTAAAATTTACTTGCGCACAACTAACAAAATCTTCAATTTGATGAAGGTGGCTGCAAGATTTGAAGAAGAAGAAAAAAAACCCCTCACCAGCAGGTCATAATCATAATGATGATTGCTGGAGAGCTGTTGTCGTTTAGGGCGACATTCACCCAAAGCTTTTCGTCCTTTCACTTTCGTCCCAATGTAAGAGCCGCGCGGAAAGTTGACGACGTGTGTAGTCAGGTACCGTAAAATTGTGCATATTCGAGAGTCACCTTCGGCCTCACACTTCGATCCCCTGCTTTCGACCATCCAAACAGTTGACGCTTCGAGCACCCGTGGATGGGACCCCGTGTGGGGCAAGGGTTAAAGTTCACGTCACGCCTGGGTTCAAAGAAGAGGTCATTCATACACTGAGGCTACATGTTTTCGACCATTACACCCTTTCTGGACAGTGCCTGATGCCGGTGCCGAGGCCTTCTGTTGGGCGAGACAAGGACAAACACAGGACATAAAAGAATCAGAACGAACGGTGACGTGACATCAGCATGGATTCCGACGTGATTCCCATGGAAGGATGCAACGTCGAGTTTGTGAGTCCTGCAAAACGTGGCGTCGAGTCACATGTTACGTTTGCTCCCGAAACCAAGGTATGAATGAAGGTTTATTACAATCGCTGGAGTTTACCCTCATTTCAAGAGGACTCACTGTATGCAAATCCACTGGAAATTATATATAGAGAGAGAGAGAGAGAGAGAGAGAGAGAGAGAGAGAGAGAGAGAGAGAGAGATGCTTAAGTGAAGCATACTATATTACACATTCTTTTATTCATCCATACATATTGTAATTGAAACATTGATTTAAATACAAATGTGGGCAATAAAGAAAACTGCACTATGCCGTTGAATGTCTAGTTATTCTGTCAGGAAATGGACTGAGGGGGCGCTGTGATTTGAATATTGAGCGAGCTCAGCTGGGACAAGAAACAGAGTGAATTAAGTTTTTGAGCCAGCATGATTATGTTTATTGGCGGAGCATATTGTCTGCTTTATTGATCTATAATTTCACAAAAGTAGTAATATCAATGATGTTGTGATGATCAGTATTGAAATGTATTGTTACTCGGGTTTTATTGTGTTGTGTTGAAAGATGATTATTGAAAGGTTGGAATTTTGTAATTTATGCTAATCAGGGCTTGTATCTTGACTTCCATCAGTATTTTTCAATTTCTTTGATGTTTCTGCTTTTCAAATTCAATCTAAAACTTGCAAAGTTTAGAATAACACTGTTATCAATATTGCATGTTGATTGCCTGTTAGACTTCATTGTGCAATAGTATTTCTGAAAATTAAATTGTGTTCTGCTCAAATGATTATTTGCAAGGGGCAGAAATAAATGTATTTTAAATAACGATAAATAAAGTTAATGAAAACACAAATATTGACATGAAAATCAAATGTAGAAATGAAAATACAGAAATAAACAAATTCAAATCAATTTCTTCAGCCAACAAAACAACATCACATGAATGTGGTACCATAAATATACAAAGCATGCTTTTCAGAACCTACTGAACTAGCACCCACTTGCCAAAGAAGACCTGAAGTCATACTGATATCTGTCTCTCTTTCAGAATGCCTTAATATACTTCATCAGGCCAAAAATGGAGACAATCTTAGGAAGTTACGAAAGGCCTTTGAAAAGTCAACAAAGAAATTTAATGAGCGTTTTCAAACTGATTCGCTCACAACCAAGGGTATGTAAATTTTTCCAAAAGCAAAGAAATTGCAATTCCAGTTTGTTATGATCGATATCCAAAGCAATACGTGACTTTTTCTTATTGCACTGTTACAGTGAATGTTGACAATTACCAGCACTTGAAGGGCTCCTGTGGTTCAAATGAATGTGATGGTCCCCAAAATATGCAAATTGATGCAAGGTTGCAAATTGTGAAATGGTGGGACGCCCAGCACTCGGCAAGAATCGGTCAGATTCCTCTCGTTTGTGCATTGTAGTTTTCTGAGGTAGAGGTATTATACAAATTTCAAGTTTATTTTTGCATTTGTATGAATTATTTTCTTCTTGTTTTAGTCAGCAGCATCGAAGTAAATTCTAATCAATTCTAATCCGATTCTAATCGAAGCATATTCACCAGATTTTGTACTTTTTTCAAAATGAGGCTGAACATTGTACACTAATCTTAGCTCAATTTTGGTGACTTCATACGTTACAAAACACTAAGAATGCAAAACACCACCCAAAACCACCCAATTTTGGTGACTTCATACGTTACAAAACACTAAGAATGCAAAACACCACCCAAAACCACCCAATTTTGTAAAGCATGAATAATCCAAAGCGTAGGTATAAAGACATAACCAGATAAAACCAGATAAGAATGGACACTGAAATTGATCTAAAGGTTAGGGACCGTCTCAGATTGTCGCATAAGTTCAGGAAACAAAATTCCTTCGTTTACATCAAAATCCCGTCCCCCTCCCCCTTAGTGAAAGTTCAAAGGTGCGAAATGTTGATGTCTGCCTGAGAGGACAATGTAGCATTTTGCTATGGCTACTGAAGAATATGTTTCCCCTGACCACATCGCCAAGTAATCGATCAAATTTGAGTACTAACCACTGTCAGCATGACACGAACAAGTTGGAAATAGTTAAGCTCACAGCAAAATTTATTGTTGCAGTTTTCTTTATTTTTACACACGATGTAAAGAGAACTTGTAATCACAAAAAATAAAAGTGCGAAAGTGAAGTTCACAAATGCATGGAGGTCAAACCCCGTCTCCCGTAAACAAATTAATTTCGCTTTTGAACTTATGCAACAATCTGAGATGGTCCCTTATCACACTTGTGTAATTGGTTTGTAAAATTGTTCTAAATTTGCCTCAATATTGGAGTGACTCGTTGTAACTGCGGTGCAAATCAGACAGCTTTTATGGACCAATGATAAACACACACCAGGGAGTACACTTTGCAGTGCACTTCACATATCACAGAATCATATTACACTCCTTACCGCCGCCCTGACTGCATCACTGCCGAGTCAGAGATGAATTGTCATCAGACTTTTGTTGCATTTGCATTGTATGAAGTTCTTAGGCAAAAAAATCACGATCCATGGGAAAAGAGGTGTGCATACGCCAGAAGCTGTACTTGAGAAAGTTGTTGAAATGTACGTGGATTGAAGGCCAGGAAAATCTTTACCCTAAACACACAGACACAAATTATTCCTACTGCCGACAGGTTTTATCGCTGTATCTCAATAATTACAGTGGAAGCCTACTGTGAAACAACACTATCCATCTGTTGTTTGCTGCAAGTTAACTACAATTACAGACCCTGTAGTAAATTTTGAAATAACTTTACAAACCAATTACACAAGTGTGATGGCATTTAGATCAATTCCAGTGCCCATTCTTATCCCGTTTTCATTGTAAGTTGATTATGTGAGTGGAAATGGGTTTTAGCAGAGTGCCTGTTTCACACCGACCGCAATATTGGCCAGTGCTTGTCACTTAGCAACAGCCTAGGCCAAGCCCTGGTTATAGCATTCATAGGCTCATTTTCATGAAAAATGTACTACATATGTAGTGAAAAGACTAGTTTATTTGGTAAGTTACTGAAATGGGGGCGTGGAAAGGTACACATGTCCAGTTCAGTATTGTAGTCACAGAAATTATAGTCACACATTGACCCCAAAGATGTCTGAGAATTTAAAATGTGTAATAAAGGTGGTATATTGTACATTCAAATTTCTGCAACTAATGAAGTATAATTTTATAAATGATGAGGGCAATATCGTATGAAAACTGTTCATCTTGTTTCCTTATTGTAATATTTAATTAGCGAGAAATTTTACCCCTCAAGTAGCCTATTAACACGATTGGAACTAATTTGGGATAATTGGATAGTGAAGTCATGTCGGTTTCATCTAACACTTTTGAGAAATTTAAAAAATATGAAGATCAATTATCCCAAGTTAGTTCCAATTGAGTTTGAGGTTAAAATAGCACAATTATTTGTTTCTT
The DNA here is from genome assembly GCF_041260155.1 of Ptychodera flava. NCBI lineage: Eukaryota > Metazoa > Hemichordata > Enteropneusta > Ptychoderidae > Ptychodera > Ptychodera flava. Next base: position 10,396,264 of record NW_027248278.1, read on the forward strand.
AAAGATAAGCTGCCGAAAAGAAATTACAAACTCTGTAGGGCGTACATTTGTAAATTGAATTACTCTTATTTTTGTTTATCTTTATCTGTTGATTTATCCATGCAGAATCAGCCATCATTCTACAAAGCCTGGCGGAAAATGGCAATATGTCATTTGAGTTCGGAATATTCAGGCGTAAGCGGAAAAGGCGCATGCAAGAAGAGCCAGAAGAAAGGCAAAAGGAATACCAAGAGCCTGTCAAAACGATGGAAATTAAATCTAATGTGAATACACAGAAAGAGAGTGGTGGTAAAAGAGACGCACAGTTGAAGTGCGTTAATTGCGGTTTCAGTTTTAAAGGGAAAGAAAGTTTTGACAGACATAAGCAAGGAAAAGGGTGTGATTGCGAAATGTTTTGATGAACTGCTTTTCGCTCAGAACAACCCATTGATGCCATAGAATGTTAAAGAGTAATATAGTTTTAGGTAAAACTTTTAGGAAAATGCAACCTTCAAAGTTTTATCCGTCTGTTATTCAACAAAAGAGCGCAATAAATGGCCAGGGAAATGAAGATATCTCATTCCAGGGTTGATTGGGACCGACACTGATGTTTATGCATGAGATAATTTCATTGGCCCGTTATATTGAAAGTGGTATACAAAAGTTTCAGATAGATGTGGCTGCAGATCTACAGGAAGGAAACTTCAAACAATCGAAGCATATTAGGTCATTGCTCAACCAAACAGATACCATCTGGTGAGATACAACGGTTTTTATGTTGAAAATCAATCATTACAGTGAAATATTTACAGAATAGTGAAAGCAACTCTATTCTAACTTCAGACAATCTAGGTTTGCATTAGGCAAATTAGTTTTGCAGAGTAGACAAGTGGTCTTATCATAGGGCAATCATGACATGTACTGTATATTGAATTGAGTAACAGATTGCACATTTGAAATGTGCGTTTCGTTGTACGTCCATGTCAGTAGATTCACATACAACAGAAGAGAACAATGTAGTCATCACATGATGAAGAAATGACCCTCTCACAGGGATCAATGAACACACTTGTAATCAACTTGATACCTCTGAGAATAATTGCTCATAGAATTTGTCATGTTCATTATAAAGTTATCCTGTGAATGCCAGAGGTATTTGTTTTAAAGGGATTTTATTATGAACAAGGTTTCCGGTGGAAGGAATCCCTTATTAAGGTGTTTAGAGGTGACATATGAAGTATTTGCACATTAAAATAATTTGTGCTGTGTCTCCATTCTGACAAAATCTACTCTCGGCGTGCCACTTCGTATAATGTGCTATAAAACAATTCATCCTTTAATATACTGTATAGATTCTATGCTGTTTGAAAAAAGTATGCAAAAACATACAAATATACAAATTAAAACATTTCTGATATTGTTATTGTTTTATTCAAAAAAATCTCTCAAAGTATTTAAGTTTTAAAAAAGTTTCATTCTTTTTTATTTAAATCCATGCGTCGTTCTTTTACTGCAGAAATATTTTAGAGACTGCAAACAGTATTGCCCATAACATTGTGGACGTGGGAAGTGGTAGATAGCGCTGGACTACATAGGGACGTATAAGGTAGTCTTGAGTATTACTCCTCATAACTGAGGTTGAATGTTACATCCTAGAAATATATAGCAACCATATCCAGTATAAATGCATATATATGTATTAGTTTGTTTCATAATCAATAAGAATAAAAATCAATTGCTGCACCATATCATTTGATCCATCTGTATGTGAAAATATGGAATCCAGAGTCGGCAGCGCATTCCTGCAACCCCTTGAATATTAAATCATTTTGTGTTCGGATGAGAATGTCACATGCCTACATGACAATCGTGCATAGTGTCTTTTCTGTTCCATGTACAACAGCTGCAAAAATGCCAAAGACATAAGTAAACAAATTTTCGTTTTTTAGGAGGAAATTTGTTTGAAAATAACGCCTCGTTTGTCGATTTGCGACTCAATAAGCTTCGGGAAAATTTCATGGCGTACAGGGAGATACTCCCTGGTGCAGTTTGGGCAGCCGAGAAAATTCACAACTTGACAGTTCGTTGAGCGTGGCGTTAAAAGTAATCTTCTCATTGGACACACCAGGTATTCACTCGATGCATTTTCGGTTGGCTGCATTGTCAATTATCATGGCTGCATATGTGTTTTTACAAAAATACTTAAAGGCAGTCACACGTAACTGTTGATTTCCCCCGGTGTTGATTACTACCTTCGATCGCTTATTCAGTGACACTTTCAACCAGTCAGGCAATAACTCATTAAAGGAAGGGTGTCGTCAGAACAGCATTCTTGAGACTATCTTGTTCACAAACAACGTATTTCATGCACGATATCTAGATGCATTTCCTCAACAGAGTTGCTACACTTAACCCTTTGAGTACAAAAGTAAACTTTTGTTGCCTTTCAAAATGTTACATAGCCAGCAACTTTTTTAGATTGAGACAATTTTTTCAGATTTTCTGCGGAAAGTTTGGTCAAAAATTGTAGTCATAGAAACGTGTGCATTTGGTACAAAATTATCGAAAACAATTACAGAAAAATTTATACAAATTGGTAAAATGTTGCACTAAAATTTTGACGGGAAAAATTACAGCACTCAAAGGGTTAAAGATCATGGCGTACATTATATCATGATTTAGCTCTCATCAGTCGTCAATGTACCATGGATACTATGTTTAAATTTGTTGTATGAGTCCCATACGACCGTATAACGCAGGTCCGACGACCCCTTTAAGATATACGTAAAAGTTTACGAAATTTAAGAGCAAAATATAAACTTATTCATCTTAGAAAACATACTTGAGTTCTCGCTCGACAGAACGACGGTCACAATCATCGTGCAATTTTATTTTGAAAACATTGCCACTATGTATAACTCTGAGGTATGGACAGGCATTGAAGAACAAATTTAATATACAATTTTTTTTAAAGTTTTGTCCAACGCAATGAAACAAATGTGTCTTGCAATATTATTTTTAAGCACAATGTGTGGATGCTTTGGTCATGTTCAATAACATTACTGTTTGAGACTCAAATCAGCTGACGTGATTGACACTCTGAAAAGCGCTCGTTCGCGAACAAAATTTAACAAATCAGCCATGCGAATGCACACTCAGTGAGTACGTTGTGACTCTAATTAGGCGGTCACTCAACTTGATTTCTTGGTGTAAAATCTGTCAGGGTCAGTTGCACGAAAGGGTCACAGTCGCTTCTCAGAGTCCCTTTATCTTCATTAATGTTTTTCTTGAGGTTTATTGAGAAGCTATTGACAAAACAGACCGCGGTAAAGTTAAATTGGTTCATTAAGCTAGTTCGCGCCTCGAAAGTGAAGGACTTGAATATTTGCGTTATCGTTTCTCAAGGAAACTTCAAACAGTTTCTTTTCGTATAAAAGCCTGGTCAAAGTTCAAATTTTGGACTTGAGAAATAAATTGCCCATTATTTTGCCGAGTCGACGAACACTGGTCATTCAAAAAGGTTATTTACTCCTTAAGTTTAAAACGAACCCCCAAGTGCGAGATCAAAATGTTTTGTAAAAGTTTTAGAGTCCGAGTATGTGTCTCCGAGGCACACATTACTTTTGACGTGTACATTTTTACAATTAGTGCTATGGGAAAGACTCCATCCACGTTATCCATGTCGGGTATAACCACTGTGAAGACAAGGATGAGAACACCATTTTTATACTGATATCAACGCGCGCTTGCTGTTGTATCACCCCTATTTGTAACAATCAACCCTATTTGTAACAAACTTAATTTTCAAAATAACTTTGCCGTATTTGTTGAAATATTAATAAAATATGCATATTTGTATGTTTTGGGGCAATTTTCTTTTTTTTTTCCTTGTCAAAACTCATTTTTCCGAAACTGCTTTTGTTACAAATTGGGTTGATTGTTACAAATAGGGGTGACATGTCAACCTTATTTGTAACAATCAACCCTATTTGTAACAAAAGAAACTTGGCCGTATTGGATGAAATCTTGATGAAATATACATATTTATATGTTTGGACAATTTTCTTTTTTTTCCATGTCGAAACTCATTTTTTTCCGAAAATGCTCGTTAGATTAAATGTTGTTGTGCAGGTTCCTAGGGATAAGAGGCCTACTCGTGAGATATAATCAAGTCGTGCAGATACATGCCAAAAGTTTGTTTCGGGGCAATTTTCACCAATTTCGGTCAAAAAAGTTTAAATCTTGTTTTCTGACCGAAATCTTACTAAACCAATATGAGGTTAAATTTTGTTACGAATTGGGTTGATTGTTACAAATAGAGTTGACATGTCACCCCTATTTGTAACAATCAACCCAATTTGTAACAAAAGCAGTTTCGGAAAAATTAGTTTTGACAAGAAAAAAAAAAGAAAATTGCCCCCAAACATACAAATATGCATATTTTATTAATATTTCAACTATTACGGCAGAGTATTTTTGAAAATTAAGTTTGTTACTTATAGGGTTGATTATTACAAATAGGGGTGATACAGCTGTTAACATGGGACTACATTTACGTTTGGAAACTTGAAACCTTATTATGTTTTACACTGAAAGTAGGCATTTTTGACTGCTCAAAAGACTATTGCCCGGCTAATACGACATACACATGTGCACGTGGAAGAACACGTATATTGGGTAGCTTTTCAGAGATAGATTGATATGTATATCGGTGTTATGAATTATTCGCATTTTTGTCGAAATAATGTAAGGAAAAGTGCAGATAATATCAGGAACAATGCTCTCTTCAAAAAACCCTCAGCATTAGAGAGGTTAGGTTACAGTACGCGCAACGTCTTCGTCAACCGGTAACCGGAGGTCGCGTTCGTGAAGCAAAGGCGCTGGGAACGGCAAATGACACTTCTACACGTGGTCATAATGAGGTGTGCATTGTTTAGATTTTGTAGATTTTTCCTTGAATTTAGACAGGCAACCTCGCACAGTAGCAGTGTAAATTAGCAAAAATCTTTTAATATCAGAATATTTCTTAGAGTTCGCACCAGTACAGGAAGTACCTGCTATGATTTGGCGATATGAGCAAATTAATTGTTGAAGGCTCATTCCACGGTTTATTTGACACCTCTACAAATTTCTTGAAGCCTCATAAATAACTGTATTAAAGAAAATTTGCCTTTTAAATTTGATTGTGGAACGAGTTACAAGAATAGTCTTCACATAAACAAATTGATTTTCTTTAAAAATTACACGAATTTCACAATATCGAGAAAAATGAAGCAAAATCATCGGAACGCAAAATTAACCGAAAAATTCACACGTGAGCACGGATACGCGTACGCCACTGCGCGCCGTCACTCGCACGCCTACTTACGGATGACCAAACATCTCTGTTGGTAGTGCAGTCAGCAACATGTACCGAAGTTTAGCGAAATGTAACTAACAATTAATTTCTTTGCCAAATCGGCAAATACTGTGTAGTGGCTCTAGCGAGAAGTAAAGTACAGAATGTTTACTAGACAGAGAAATACTTGTAAAGTGTAGCATATTTAACGTGTAGCGAAGTATAGCAAAATGCAACTGTCGGATTTCTGTGCTGAAGAGGGAAATAGCAGTTTAGTGGCTGTAGAAAAGTGTAGCGAGATGTCGCGAGGCGTAAGACATGGAGATTTGTACTTATCAGAGAAGGACTGAAAACCTGTAGCGTAGTTAACATTATGTAGCGGAGTGTATCAAAATGTTATAGTTGAAGCGGCTATAGCTAGGTATAGCGAGATTTCTGCATAACAAAACGAGCAGTACCTGACCAAACAAAAATACTTAAGATCCCGAAGATTATCTGACTCTCTGGATTGTTTACTGAATAGGTGACGTTTATTCCAGCCGCTGCAGACAAGACATGCACGTAGAAGAATTGAACTACTAAACGTCCATTAGTTATTATATCGTAAGCCAGGTTATTCATATGAAGATGTTTTGTTCGTAAAATACCGTTTATGTCTACTCTCGAAACCCTTTAGAAATGCCATGTATTCTAATCGTCAACTCAACCATTGTAAATGTGTAATTATTAATTCGAAATACTAAATTTCTGTATTGGGACAATAACTCACTACGTAAATGCACTTGCTATCCAGGATAATAATAATGACTTGATATAATAATTACAGCTATTACTCATTTCAAGACTTGTGCTACAGTTTTGCATCGTAGAAAATATCAGTATCGCTATCTATGTGAAGAAAAAACGGCAAAATCAGACAAAGGTGACACCTGCAGGCAAGCTCCACACAGAGATTGAAGCGCGGCGTGGCACTGAGTTCTGCGTCGATAATTCTTACCATGCTAGAGAGTGTCCGAGTCGTTGACCGCGCGCCCCAACCAATCTCTGCTGCCGGCAAATTTAAATATTCCAAACTGGGACTTCTTTTAGTCCTGCACCTGCGCACAGGTGGCTGAATAAACGTCAAGGACATCTCAGATTTTGATAGGAGCTGTCCAGCACGAGATCGCATTTTCCGTGCTCTGGTAAAAATAATACACATACACAAGTGAAAATAATACATTATGTGCTATAACTTTGACAATCGTGTCTGCAAAGCTGATAGCTATTGGGGCATACATTTTGAATCATCGATTCACACCCATGTAACCTAGAGCAAGGTCTATGTTTTGCCAGTGTTCATGGAATCTAGGATCGATATCGAATTGGTGTATTTTTCATTTTATTTAAAATGTTTGGTTCGAAATATTATTTATAAAAAAAAAAATAGAAAATGTTTATATTGGAAACAGTCGCCTGTGGCAGAGATTAGTGTGGCTAATGCTAAGATTTCCTAGCTAAGTTATAACTATCCACTCCGGGCTACAATCTCTCTATGGAGATTGTTACGCATTTCAGGGGGATATCAGATATCATACTGCTGTGTGTGTAGACTCGGCAAATGGGCGGTGTCCAGTTGACCGAAGTCAAAATTCTAAGTTTTGTCCGGTGATGGAAAGAACAGATGAGTTTTTCGTTGCAACGTAAATAGCATTTGCCATTTCCCATTTTTCTCATGTATGTCAATCACAATTTGATTTCAAGCCTTTAAAACCTAAAGAGATGTCGATATTGGGTAGGACCGCAGAGTCTTGATAGAGCAGATAAGGTCCAAGCTTCAGCCACAATTCAAATTAGTCGGTCGGCGATTGTGAGCCTTTCGAAAAATTTTACCAAGCTAGTATTTCTCGTGACATAGAGATTTTGCATTGACAGTCGTCAAAGCTAACACCAAATAACGTTAAACGTAAATCGTGTTGTAACCAGTAATTCACCAAGTCACAGAATCATTTCCACAACTTCCCATTATCGTCTGCACATGTATGACTGGAGAGAGTGGCAACATCAATCTCTAGGGTAACGATAATCGCAAAAATTGGTCTTTCAATCGAAGCCATATTTCCCTTAATCAATTATAATATAACATGTTTCGTAATACCATGGTTCAAAATGCATATAGTCGTTCATACGTTCCTTCGCCAAAATTTTTATCGATTGCATTTCAGAGGGAAGATAACCTAGGGTAAAAATCTCGCGTGCAATAGCGTGTCCGACTAACTGGCGAATCTTCCCCTGCAACTATAAGGTATATTAAGAAAAGTCACTTATGTTTCCTCTCATTTTACTGTGTAAAGATGTAGCGTCCAGCGAAAGTCACTGTTTTGGAGTAAAGAAAAAAATCTACTCTGACATAGAAGGTCGCCAAGTAACCAACATACATTCTTGTTGAAGATATTATAACTGCCTAGACACAACTTCCCTGGTCAAATGGCATTTACAAAGAAATTGAGTCCTTTACATTGTTCTCTTCAGTCATTTACAGATCAAAACCTTTGTAGAGTACATCTGTTGAATACGGTATGTACACTCATACAATCCTTGACGGCCACGGTCATTTATTGATTTGTATAGAAAGAATGTCGTATGACGGTTGATAAATTACTTACCAAGTTGGAAATAGTAACACTCGCGAAGCAACACTTTGTTATAAGAGTGTAAATAGACATTTATTAAATATCATTTGATGGCAATCATTGGAAAACCTACACATGTATTTACCTGATAATTGAGCTCAACAAATCAGTTATTCAAAGAAAAGCAACAGGAGTTTCATTGATTTCATGACTCTAGTCACTTGAACCATCTCGATCCTCAAAAATAACATGATTTGACTTTTAAACTTTATGATCCAGAACAAATTCAGGAGTTCTCTGGCAAACTTTACAGAATGTTACCTCAGATGTACCGATATATTGAATATAAACTTGTCTCCTTTATCTGTGAAAACGTTGCCAACCAGTTAATAGAATGTTTAACTTTTTGAGAGAAAACTTAAACTGATTAAAGTCTCTAACGAATAAGTTACATATGCATAAAATCTACAAAATAATTGTAGGATGTCTTCTCAGAGCATATTCTACCTCTATTACAGCACATGTAGGAATTGTAGGCTGTTCATGAACTACATATCATTACCTTTGGAAGCGATGCTTTGACATCAAAGGACAGGTAACTGTCAAGGCTGTTCACATCCCTTTATTCAAGATCGTCTAACTCATTTCAAAACAATTCTTTCGTGCCTCGCACAAACAAGCAAACAATAAATATCAACAAGAAAATTGAGATACAGCACCATGACAACAAATTCAGATCATTCGACGGTATCTCTTCAAAATTTAGATAGTGGTCAACACAGCAATACAATACAATACAATACAATACAATACAATACAATACAATACAATACAATACAATACAATACAATACAATACAATACAATACAATACAATACAATACAATACAATGCAATACAGTGCAGTACAGTACAGTACAGTACAGTACAGTACAGTACAGTACAGTACAATACAATACAATACAATACAATACAGTACAGTACAATACAATACAATACAATACAATACAATACGATTCTTTAAAATACATACAATTCAATACAATACAATGTAATACAATAATATACAATACAATACAACACAACACAATAATATTTTTTCCGTGAGTGTATATTTCACGATGGTAAATTTTTGTGCGATTTAGGTATTGTGTTTTCCTTACATTGACATTTCAGTCTGATAAACTACTATACTAGCATTATTGTTATTTTATACAATGCAATGCAATACGGCAATGTAATACATACAGCGCAATACAGTACAATACAATACAATACAATACAATACAATACAATACAATACAATACAATACCATACCATACCATACCATACAATACAATACAATACAATACAATACAATACAATACAATACAATACAATACAATACAATACAATACAATACAATACAATACAATACAATACAATACGATATAGGACGCTGGATTTGTGAATAGGGTGCTGGGTTGATGATTGCATATGATATTTGTAAGATGATAAGGAATAGGATAGATGGTGTACATGGAGTGTGGGATTGAACGGATATGTTCATTACTTTATTAATTTGAACTTTGACCTCACAAGTTGTAAATTATGGGGTTAACACAATGACGAAACTTAAGCAAGTGAAATTCTCCAGATAGTAGCGAACGAAACTTTCAAGTTTTGTTAGTTTTTTATATTTCTTTGGGGACATTTCCTGAAAAGTGTCTTTACGTTTAATATTAAAAATACCAGTGTGCCCTGAAGTGAGTTAGTTACATTGAATATAATGCTCACTATTTCATTGTCGACAAACATGTCAACCAGAGCAAGACTCCAAATACAGCCTGCAATGACGAATATTTTTGCACTTACACCAAACTGCTGCCTCCATCCATTTTGTTTCGTCTTCAGTGTTCCTACTCTAATGTAGTGTACAGCAATTGAAAAACAGATTGTATTTGACACGACAATTGCGATGACAGGGCTAATGAAAAATACAATGAGTGCTAGGCGTCGACGAATCCAACACACCCCATCCTCACCGTAGCCTATGCGAAAATTTGTCACCTTGCTCAGGTCTAGCAAAATACAAAATGACACAATGAGTGCAGGCATCAACCAACACAAAAGGCAATAAGAAACCAGCCATTTTGTATTTTGTTTAACGAACAGCGTTTTGTTTATCGATCGAAATGTTCGACACAAATCAAAACTGACAACAGCCATCCAGAAGAAATTTGCCAACCACGAGTAGTGCAACAAAATTGCCAAAGGGAAACACAATCCTGCAATTTCGTTCAGCCCCATACTTGATAAAAAAATTATTTGGGCACAAAACATTGAAATCACCATATTCAACATTAACTTGTTAGGAAAAGTTAGCACGGCAGATCGTCTAATGTGTAAAATTACTTGAATAAAGAGACAGATAACGGATAGTGAGGAACATGAAATAGTCATCCATATGATATAGTTGCCATTGGAAACATGTGAAATGAAGCATACAATTGCTAATGCCGTTGGCGAATAATTCATACATTTGACTTTGAATCACATCACCGTTTACTTTGAAAATAAGCGTACCTTCAACATTCCGAAAATCAGATTTGTTTAACACAAGTAACGTGGTAGATAAGGGGCATTTGTGAGGGAATATTATCGCCACATCGTCTGATCTATTGTTATAGGCATTGTTAATATCTTTATCTGATGAGTCAAAGGTTGAATTATACGTAGTGTTTTGTAGGTATTCGTTATCTACAGACGCCAAATTGTTACTTAACTTCGAACAGGTTTGTAACTTTGGGTCGAAAATCTCACCAACGTCACAATGGAAATTGTAAGCGATGTCTATAGTCGGCCCATATAAGCGTTCCGATTTCACTGCAAGCGATATATAGCCATTTTGTTTTATGTCAAACAACATACTTAATGCAAAAGGAAATCTACCATCTGTATTAAACAAATCTAGGTTTGCTCCGCAGGACATCGGGACTGGATGTTTGTTGTTGCATATGCCACAGTGCATGTTTCTATATGCAACAATTGCTCCAGCCGCTGAAAATTCAGTGACTATTGAAAACTCGGATTGACACATTTGCTCCATTCTTTGAAATTCTGACTTGTCATCGTAGAGAGATGATTGACATGAATCGATGATTCCATAGAAACAGGGACGCAGAAACCCCACTGAAGTCTCTTCCATTGAGATTATCAAGTCCTTTTTTGTCTGTGTTTTGTTCATAATTACCATCACAGGGTTGCTGCTATTCGTCCATTGCTCTAAATCGCTGCTTTCATAATGAGGCCACTTCACTGAAACGTTCAGTCCACATTACCACCTCTGTATGCCCAATGCCGTTACATTGTGCGCAATAGATGTTAGCGAAGACGTCTCTACCTGCTGGCCAGGTCACTGGGATACTTCTTAAGGACATATCTACAAATGAAAAGATCACGATATAAATTAATGCTTGCGAGAAGATCAAGCTTAAAATTAACTCCCAGTTTCCAAAATTCGCGATCATTATCACATGGTTTCGACAAATCTTGCAATAACCCAAACACCGTTATCTATCAATATCAGAATTAAAAATTATGTTTCCTTTTCGAGTCTCTTTATATATATAGAATCTCCCGGACGAGAAAACTCAAACTTTGAACGTTGAAACAAGTACTGAAAGCTGCATCGAAATACAATATAAAGGCTCAGTCTATACATCGTCAACTAAGGGTTTACGAATACAAAGCGAGTCTGTCATGTGACATGTGAAACATCGGTGAGTTTCTAATGTACTTAAACAATATCTATGATACGCAAAGAAAAATGTAACCACCAAAGACACTTAAAATCACCTCAATACTTGGTGCTTAACTCTTTGTGATTACTACACGATTTAATGTTCAGCAAGGGTTTTGTTATATTTTCAAAAACTAAATGATTTAACACAAGTGTTAACAAGTATCAGAAATGTACTGTGAATGTGAGCTTCCGTTCACACCATATCTGCAGCAAATGTATAACCTTGAAAATCCAATATTAATATCTTCTATTTTCTGAGCACGTATTACACATGATGGGAACTGCACTATAGACGTAGAAAAGTAATAATCACAGTAGATTTGACGTTTGATTGAAAGGTTTCACATAAAATGTGGTAGGAGCAGCTATTTAACAAAACGTCTTCAAGAAGTGGTGTTACCATGCCTTGTTTCGATATAAAAGGGCGAGATTAAAACTGCAAGTCTTTTTTCCAGTGTTTCTGGATAAATATCCCGTTATGTGACGCCATTACCTGCTCGGCAATCACTTGTTTCTTCAGACGATCTACTCTTTCTCTAAAGGAACGTTTTACAATTTTCGCCGATCGGAAACACCCCAGGCGACATAAAATTTCGCAGTATTGGAGGAGTTGAAATTTTCATTACTAGACAAGGATGTTTTGTACCTTTGGGGACTAGGTAAGACGGGAACATTTCATTCCTCATAATAGTTCATTTTCGTTGGCTTCAACCTATCAATTAGTTTTTCAGTATTTGTTTTTTGCGCAGCCACCCACCTCATCAAAAGCATAAATACGAGAAAGTCGCATCGTAAAATTCATAAAGCAATCACGCTTGATGTTATTATACAACATTTCAATTATCTCAATCGCAGGTTCAACAATGAAGAGAATCGGGAATCGGGACGACAAGCACTGTTGGCATAAAACTGTCCTTGTTAATACTGTTTCTAATGTAGCTGATAGTGGCAATAAATGCAGAAATAAAACACGTTTCTTTTATCTCTGTGCCTTACTGGCACGCTCTTGGGGCCACGACAGCGCTAAAAGAGACATCTTGGTTATATTTACAAATCGTTCACTTTTAGTATGACTGTTAATCTTGTAGCTTAAGAGTTCCCATTTGAATTTACACTCGACTCTGAGGGGCTCGCCTGCAGCAGTTTCAAACGTTTTGAAACGCATAGAAGCGTCCATTTTAAAAGTCAGGTCTAACATTAATATGATAATTCCCTTTGGCTTCAAGTTGATTTAGCTGCACGTTAACAGAGAAAATTCATTTCAGAGCCATCTTGCACGGTTAAATAATCACAATTACAGCTTTGTCAATACCAGTGAATTATGTGATGTCATGTCCTCAGATTATGACTGATAATGTATCTGATTGTCTATCATTGTGGCCCCCGATATTTTCTAGATCCACCAATTCATTGGCATCGAAAATACTTAATATTAACAATGTACCTCCCCCAGCGCAAAATGGACTAAAGCAAACTTTGAACTTCATAATGTACACGGTGCTTTGCCTCCTACATTGTTTCGTGCAAAGTGTACTTTTCGTCCACCATTTGAAACTGACACTGTATTGTATTGTATTGTATTGTATTGTATAGTATTGTATTGTATTGTATAGTATTGTATTGTATTGTATTGTATTGTATTGTATTGTATTGTATTGTATAGTATTGTATTGTATTGTATTGTATTGTATTGTATTGTATTGTATTGTATTGTATTGTATTGTATTGTATAGTGTTGTATTGTATTGTTATTGTATTGTATTGTATTGCATATTTACTCATCAGATGAAAGGAAAATCCCAAAACAAATAACACAAAATCAAAGTCTAAAAGTCGACAATAATATGGGGATGACATAAAATATCTGAACTTGTCTAATCTGTTGCCCGGGTAAATGGTACATCATAATGTAACTGAGGAAGTGCGCATCGTGTAAGGTATTGCTATTCACAATAAAAGGGATGCGAAATGAGTACATGGAAGAAGAAAAAATAATTAATATACACAAGCTTACACTTTGGTGATAAACAAATAGTCACTCTCTCATAGCATGTCTTTGTTACTCACGCAGACTAATTGACTGCTTGGCTAAGTCATAGATATTTTGGCTTATCATTGTTTCAATGCTAAACAGTAAAGTGAATAAGATAACCTACCCAACTGAGTGACGTTTTCACAATTTTCGCGAATCAGGTCATCTTTCCATGACTGGGGACATTTTCTAATCATCCAAAAACCTCTGTTCGACAGATTTGTGACACTGGTACAAACGTGTATGTTCTCATTGTTATGTTCGTCAGTGTAACGGGAGTCAGCTCCATTTTGACAGACATCTCTGTAGTCATAGCAACAGTCTCCAAAGTAAAGACACTTCGGATCGCAGTTACAACTCCATCTGTATGTTGTACCTTCGGGCAGATCATTCACATTTGGCACCGAATTGCACAGTGGCCCGTATGGCGATGTGTTCCAACACGAATCAAGTCGACTGAAAGACCATGGTTCAGAACATCCCATAACACTTGAAAACATACCGTTTACCAGTAAAATCAGCAGCAGTTTGCCAAACATCTCCATGTTAAATGCCTTGTGCTGTCAATTTAAAAAGGAAAAGAAATATTTGCATGATAAAAGTACAAATATTTTTTATGGGTGTGGGACACACATACGTAGAATCAATGATACATGCCACCAAAAGTGACACTTGGACACTCAGCCATTTAGCGATGTCAGGCGATAGAAAGGTGTTTTTGACGTAGCATTTATTTTTGAATCTTTTCAACGGTAGCCCAATTAGTCCAAAGTATTTCAATCATGTTACTTATATCATGTCGTGGAGTAACGACATCCTTTGTTTCCCAAAATATTGTATACAGCAATTAACAGTCTTTTGCGTATTGCTTTGCTTCAACAAGATAACTTAAGGTCGAATAAAAATAAGCTTTGAAATGCTTTTCACCCCTTGTCTTGACACGATTAGATTATTTGTTCATTTCGAAACATTTAAATGACTTTGTTGAAAAGTGTAACATCATTCCAACAATTTTGTCAGACCATAGAGCTGTGTTTATTGCTTTTAATTTTACAAACATGAAAAGGGAAAAGGGGTCTGGCGCTTAAACACTTCTGTTTTAAAGGAAGAAGCATATATAGGTCAAGTTAAGGAGATCATTAACAATGTGCGTAGTGAATATGAGGAGTTGTCTGCAAGCTTAAAGCTTGAAATTATAAAGATGAGAGTAAAAGAGTCACTATCAGTTACTGCAAAGATAGAGCAAAATCTCAAAGAAATGAAATGACGGGTTTAGAAGAAAAATTGAAAGTATTAGATGAGTTGATTGATGAAACTCTCAATGAAGAAGTGCTTAATGAGTATTCACATGTGAAAGCTCGGTTAGAGTACTTGTATAAAGAAAAAGCTCGTGGGGCACAGATCCGTGCGCGGGCAAAGTGGGTCAAAGAGGGTGAAAGAGCATCAAGTTCTTTCTGAATTTAGAACGCAAGAGAAGATGTAGTAAGGCTATTAGTAAATTAATTTATAAAGACAAGGAAATTTCTGGTAATAGTGAGATTCTAGAAACTATTGTTGATTATTATCGAGATTTGTTCGCCTCTCGTAAGCCACTTACTGATAACATTATACAGTACCTTGAGCAAATTAAGGTTGACAATGTGTTATCAGATGAGGATAAACAACTCTTGGATAGCCCAATCTCGATAAACGAGTGCAAAACCGCAGTCTTCAAAATGAAAAAAGAAAAAGCGCCTGGGTTAGATGGTCTACCGACTGAATTTTACCAAACGTTGTGGGAGTCTATTGGGGATATCGTCTACCAGTCAATCAGTGAGTGTCTTGAGAAAGGAATGCTTAGTCATAGTCAACGCATTGCTGCTCTTAGACTCTTGTACAAAAGAATGAAAGAACAAATCTCGATAACTGGCGTCCAATCAGCCTGTTAAATACAGATTATAAAATTCTTGCTTTTACACTTGCTAACAGAATGAAGAGAGTACTTCATAAAATCATTCATTCTGATCAAACTGCGTATATTCCTGGAAGGTACATCCGACAAAATATACGCTTGGTGTATGACATCATTCATTATACTGATATCGAGGATTTACCTGGTGCCATTTTATTTCTCGACTTTAGAAAAGCCTTTGATACAGTAGAACATGCCTTTTTGTTTAAAGCACTTGAGAAATTTAATTTTGGTAATAACTTTATCAGTCATGTTAAGACGATTTATAATGGTAATCGATCTGCAGTGATTAACAATGGGTATGTTTCAAAACCTTTTCAGCCTTCCAGAGGAATTAGACAAGGCTGTCCTTTGTCAGCGTTATTATTTCTACTGGTAGTCGAGATTCTTGCAACTGCAATCCGTAGTAACGATAATATCAATGGTATTACTATCAAAAATATATCAATTAATAGATCAACACAGATTAAAATTTCCCAAGTAGCTGATGACACAACCCTATTCTTAGCAAATGAAAATAGTGTCCATGAAGCACTTTGTACAGTGAAGAGCTTTGGCGAAGTCGCCGGTACACAATTGAATACACATAAGACAGATGGTATATGGATAGGTAAATGGAAGACCAGAAGTGATATTATTGCTGGAATAAGCTGGTCAGATAAACCATCAAGTCTTTAGGAATGTATTTCCACACCAGTATCCAACTTTGTAAAGAGTTGATTGGCAGGAGACACTCCAAAAGTGTCTAACACTCTTAAAGTATGGAGTAATCGAAATCTTACTTTGTATGGGAAGGTTGCAATTTTAAAAACTTTTGCAGTGTCGAAATGTATTTATCCACTTTCTATGTTAGATTTTTCACCTCATCAACTGAGGCAAGTAGATGCGTTGTTCTTTAATTTTTTATGGGACTCGAAAACGCACAGAATTGCACGAAACACAATCATTGGAGATTATAAGAAAGGTGGAATCAGAATGGTTGATATTTTAGAGCAAAATAAGGCACTTAAAGCGTCATGGTCAATGCGCTTGTGTAAGTATATGCATACAGATGAAGGTGAGAAACCTAGTTGGACGCTTATTCCAAATTTTTATTTAGAAAAAAACTATATTGACTACATTTGTTTTTATAGCAATTTTACAGAACCTAAAGATTGTCCTGAAACCACTGCTGTCCCTTCCTTTTACAGGAAAATGATTTTATTTATGCACGAGTGCCTTGAAAGACAGGTGAAAGCACCAAGTACGGCAGAGTCCTTACTTATGGAAGTGCTATGGTCTAATCAATTCATTCGTTTTAAAAATAAAACTTTGTTTTTCCCTGAATGGATCAAATCAGGTATTATTTTCGTGAAGGACATAGTCACAGGGGATAAATAGATTTTGATAAGATAACAAATCTACTTGTTAATAAGAGTAATTATGTTAGTGAATTTTTTATGTTATCAAACGCTTTAAAACCTTGGCTAAGCCTTTTATCTGAATCGAGCACTGCAATGGATGTGACCACAACTGATGTTAATATTAAGGTTAAACAATTGTATTTGAACTTAATTGAAAAGAAAGGGAAGAAATCTTATGTAGAAGCTATGTGGAGTAGGAAATATGGTTTACAACAATTGAACTGGGATTTTATCTGGGATAATAGATGTACGAAATGTGCCATGGATAAAAAGCTTTGTAATTTTATGTTTAAGTTTATTCATTGTATCTTACCAAATAGATACAAATTATTCAAATAGAAATTAAGAGCATCTCCTCTTTGTGACAAGTGTAACGTTGTGGAACATCGACTGCATATATTTTTTCATTGTATTCAGATACAGCATTTGGGGACAAAATAAGGTCTCTGATTCGAAAATATATTGGTATAGATCCCATTCTTAACATTGTATCAGTAATAGTAGCATCCGATAATGCAGCTGTCAATCATATTTTATCAGTTGCCATGTATGCAGTCTTTAAAGCATGGTGTCTAAATAAGTTAAATGTACACAATTTATTCAAACAGACCTCAAGTTTTGTATTCTGTGTGAAAGCTATATAAATGAGACTAAAGCTAAAGAAAAGTGGAAAAAACTGTATATGGTTACAAAAAATGCTAAAAAGCAAGAAAATGATCTATTTACTTAAAACTTTTGGTATCTCTGCTGAAACGTGTTTTTCGTCAGTAGTTGATTTTTCATACTTAATACTTAAGACCTTTTACATGTTGTATTGATACCTACTTCAATAACTGTTAAATAAAGAAAAAAAAAAAAAAAAAAAAAAAAAAAAGGTCGAATAAAAATAAGCTTTGAAATGCTTTTCTTTCAACCATTTTAGATTTGCATTAACCAAAAGCACACTACAAGGCGTATTCACCATTGTGCCAGCTAGTATATGTGTGTCATTTTCCTTGTCTTTTGTGCGTCTGTACATTAAATGTGACATTATACTGACATGAACCATTTACCACGGTAAGATATCAAAACAATTGACACTAAGAAAAACATACACCGATTGTGGATTTCGAGGCTTGACATAAAACAAAAAATTATACTAAATTCGTTTTAATGGTTTGTAGTTCGAACGTTGGATGGTAAGCAACATTGGTTTCTGCACTTGAACATCAAGAGTAAAGAAACTGTGACATATTTTATTGAAGGGAATCGAAACAGAAAGTACCCCTCTACATTTCGCCATGACGAGAGGTGTGGAGGCTGTGCGGGGTCGATCATCGATGATGACGACAAAACCATACGGACAGTTAAGGAAATACGAAGATATCTGCCGGCGCTTTCTACATTCTCGACACAAAATTAAAGATTGAAAACTGAAACTTGTCACTGATGCTGATGCAGCCCTTTTTCACATCAATAGCAGTATGGTACAAAATGAATTATAATCCTATTTATAAACTTTGCTGACTGATAGTGAGGCGAAAGGCTATAGACATAAGAACGCATATGTTGAAAATGTGAGAAAACTTGATAAACATTATTTAAATAAAATGCCATGGGATAGGCACTTATTAGTCCGTAAAATAACGCCTTCGTCATCTTGCTTTTGTATAAAGATATTAAGACCGAGATTTTGAAGATTACTGTGTATAACTTTGCCAAATATTTAGACTGGACTACTGTCAGTCTTTTTTTTTTCAAAAAGGTAAAATGCATATGCCCTGCACAATGATTTTACAGGCATGACGTTTACCTACTGCCAGTTTATCTACTGCACGAAGGTCTTAACTAACGGATATTCTTGCCATTGACAAATCAAGCTGGTCAGATTTGATCAATGTGATAAGCTTGTCTTTTTTGGCCATTTCATGGCAAGTTGAGTCACATAGTCTATGGACGGGAATTAGGGCCGTCGATAATTAACGAAACTAGGTGCGTTTGTCCTCCAGCCCCCTCCCGTATGCAAAAGTTTGGAAGTGTGAAATCCAGCCAAGCCCCATTCTATATCTGCATCCAACAATCGGTAATTACGTCGCTATGAATCTCGCAACGGGACCACCCTTCCACTGCATACCCCTCTAAAATGAATATCTGTTCAGCGCCAACTCAATAATGACGCAACGAGTAGTATGAAATTAAACAGTGTATCCAAAATGATTGTTACGTATTTTACTCGTGCACTGATTTACATGTATGTCAAAAGAATGCTGGTGTAGCGACGGTGCCATACTGGCCTGGTACAGGCCAAAAAACATAGCGATATTTTGCGTTACAAAAAAACGTGTAGCGAGATGTTGCGATAGTAAAACTTGTGGTGCGATTTTTCGCACGGTAATCGAAATACAGCCAAACCCCCTCCCCCCTAAACACAGAAGTTGCATTTACTGTGCGCGTGTTTTAATTATCCAAGGCCTCTTACTGACTAGCTATTGGTCAGAAGTTTTGGAGGAAGCACTTGAAGCTGCATGATTGGCTACTTGAAGGTGGCTAATGACGTTTTGACAGAGCACGAAGTCGTGTCCCTCCAGGCTGCAAGCTTCAGCGAGGGGCATGTTGCTAGAAGCCGAGTCCCCCATTGGCAAATACCTTTAAAATCCTTGTAAATATCTGTGTTAAATTGAAACTTTAATCTGAGATCCACATTGTGCAAATTCACTTCTTTCTTTATATAGTACACACAAGTTTACTCTCTGTTACTTGTAGTCTCTGATGTCTCAGACCATTCTTTTTTTGTGTGGTCAGTCATTCAAGGTTTTCCAGAGATTTTTTCCTAACCGAAAATAAGGAATATGCTCTTTAGGCAAAGAAAAATAAAAAAAATTGTTCCTTATCCTCGCGCGCGTCAATTCAGACCTGCCGCGTCAACCTTTTTCTGCTCATGACGAAATATAATGAAAAAACAAAATAAAACAAAAACCTCCAAAAAATACGCGCCGATAGTGCATAACAGAGTGCTGTATAAAACAGAGCTGTAAATAAAATATACAATTCCATTCAGAACTGTGCACATATGTCACTGTTATATTAAGCTGTCAAAACTGTGCATTGCTGAACTAAAAGTCAAACCACAGAACTGTTGCTGTAGAAAAACATTGAAACAACACTGCTGTGCATATTTCTCTCCGTGCGTGCCTATGTCGTTGTCATGTTTTTGCGCGTTCTTGTCGGTTGAAGAATAAAAAAAAAAATTTTTTGGAAAGGAACCCCGCGTCACCGCATTATTTTTGCAATTTGTCTGGGATGAGAAATAAACTTTTTATTTTTCTTGGCCTTATCTCTGTTTTTTAGTGTGGAGTGCGATCCACTGTTCCATTTCTCTCTTCGCTAAAACTGTTTCCTTGGATTCAAGACCTGATCAGAAGAAATCTTACAAAACTTGTGAGTCACCTTGCCACCTTGCCAGAATAAAGCTAAAGCTTGTGAGCCACCTTGCTTCCAGAATAAAACTTGTGAGCCATGGATTGTGAGTTACGTGCTTATTTGCGTAAATGAGAGGGTAGATGAAACTACGCATATGTGTTGCCATAACTCTATTCAAACACACTGCAGGGATTGATGTTGAGAGAAAAACAGGACAAGATCTTTACCTGCTTCCACAGCAGTGGAAAAGGAGATTAGAAATAAAAATAGAAAAAAGAACATGTTTTACCTGCTTCCGTGTAAAGTACAGAAAAGTATAATCGAAATTGAACACATCTTTACCTGCCACCATGTACGGTAAAAACAGAAGAGATTCGAAAATAGAATAAGATCTTCTATTGCTACCACTACAGAGAAAAAAACTGAATAGAATCGAACATAAACCAAGATCTTTTATTGCTACTACTTCATTGAAAAGGAATTGAAAACAGAGCAAGATTTTACTTGCTAACACTACAATGAAAACAAGAATGGAATCGAAAATAGAACAAGATCTTTTCCTGCTACCACTGCAGAGAAAGAAAGATTAGAACCGAAAAAGAGCAAGTTTCTGCCTATTACCGCTTACAGTGAAAAAAGAATCGAATCGCAAATAAAACACGATCCTGACCCACTACCACGTGCAGAATCGAAATGGAGAACACGCCAAATTGATCGTCGCGAAAAAATTGTAATCTACAATGTCTTGGAATTACTCTTAACCGAAAAGTTCCCGTTTTACAGTGCTTTATAACTCATCTCTACTTTCCAAAGAAAAGAAAACACTGAATGTGGAAATGATGTAAATCAGCGATGCTTCGTCGTATGCAACAGGCTTGTGTAAACTCTGATAACAACATTCAAAACGTTCTATTGAATCCAATGTATTTTAATGGATTAAAACTACAGACGATATGAAAAAAAACTTAGAAACTGCTGAATATTAACCAATTTACATGGAAGTAAGAAAGAAAGATCAGAATAATGGGAATAGTGGAATAGAAATTGTGAATATCAAACCGTACCTTGATATTGAATACGCAGTAACCCGTTTGTGTCTTGAGACAAAGCTGCTTCGCCGACTGTATGTTGACAAAATAGTTGAAATCTTTTGCCGTGGTTTCTCTGGTGAAAATGATATTCGTCTTGCAATGAACCTATTTTTGTATGAGCAAAAACACTTGTCCTTCAAAGGGAAATATTATGACGAATCAATACTTGGCCATCAAAGGAGTGATCCAGTCACGTTCGCATCTATCCATGTGCTTTCGTATGGGGGTGTTTACATATCCGTCCCCCGGGTCTGGCTGGGTGGGGGTAGAGGTGTCTTGGTCTACGCAAAGCTGAAAAACAATCTTCTGTTATACCTTGCCGGCGGTGCGTTCATTGTCCACTTTGTCAAAGTTAATCCGGTGATAATCTGGTGACAGCACCTGCAGATCAGTAACTTACCCTTGCTTGCTTTGGCGCAATGGGCAATCAAACGTATAACAGGCGAAACAAGTAACAAAACTTCGCGTACGATTTTCAAAGGACAAATACACGACACAGAGAAGGAGAAAAAGAAATCTTTGCAAAACCAGTGATAACATAAAACCAAGACACAATGTATTGGTGGTATAAAACTTTATTGGCAATACGTATCATAGTCAAAGGTATTATAATAAAATAAACAACAGCAAGAAGAAACCTGTGCTTAGACCAAGACACCTGTACTTCCACCCTACCCCGAGGAGGACATGTAAACAGCCCTTGTGATGATATTTTTCCTCAACCTTGTTTGATGATAATCTAAGAACATTATGATGATACTGTGAGTGTCATGTTAATTATCTTCTCATTTGCATATTTAATGAACTGTTGTTATTAGTGAGATAACTCTGAAATTCCTGCACCAAACTTGATGATACTTGCAACAAATATTGATCTGATATGTATCTAATGATACTTAAAAGCATTAGGCAGTGTCAAGTTAATAAATAGCTCATTTGCAAATTTTATGAATGTTTGTAATTAGTCATATAACTCCAATATAACTTCACCAAATGTGATGAAATCTGCTGCAGATACTGATCCGACTGATATCTAATTGTAGTGTAAAGCATTTAGTAGTGTGAAATTAATTAAGGGTTCATTTGCATATGTAATGAACTCTGTAATAAGGTATATAACTATGAAATTACGGCACCCAAGTCAGTGAAATTGGGTACAGATATTGTTTTGATAAAAAAATATAAATTTTACTATAACCCAAACGGGATTCGAACCCCACACACTCACGGCAACATCGCCTAGCTGCTAGGCCTCACACAAAACCAGTCGGCCACTGCTTCCAACCCAAAAGAGTTGGTCACAGTAACCGACTTAGATGTTTCAATTCTGTGCGCGACCGAACAACACGGTATGCGTGGAGCAGACGACACACAGACACAGTACACACACACAGTACACACATATATAGTAATCGGAAAAGCACGAAGCTTTTTACTGAGCTATCAGACAGACTCGGGGACAAGTAAATATCCACCAGCAGAACTGTCCACTCAGGTTAAAGAAATATAAATTTTACTATAACCCAAACGGGATTCGAACCCCCACACACTCACGGCAACATCGCCTAGCTGCTAGGCCTCACACAAAACCAGTCGGCCACTGCTTCCAACCCAAAAGAGTTGGTCACAGTAACCGACTTAGATGTTACAATTCTGTGCGCGACCGAACAACACGGTATGCGTGGAGCAGACGACACACAGACACAGTACCACACACAGTACGCACATATATAGTAATCGGAAAAGCACGAAGCTTTTTACTGAGCTATCAGACAGACTCGGGGACAAGTAAATATCCACCAGCAGAACTGTCCACTCAGGTTAAAGAAATATAAATTTTACTATAACCCAAACGGGATAAATATCTAATTGTACCGAGAAGCCTTTTGCAGTGTCAAGTTAACAAATAGATTATTTGCATATTTTATGAAGTTTTGTAATTAGTGATATAACTCCAAAATATAACTGCTTCAAATGTGATGAAATCTGCTGCAGATACTGATCCGACAGATATCTAATTGTGGTCTAAACACTGCATAAAAACCCTATAATACTTACTGTATTAATATGGATTTTTGCCTCTATTTTAGCTGAACAGAGCATATACGGATGAATACAGTCAAGAATCCATTTTTTGTATTCAGCAAGCATGTATTCATGTGGATTCATGTGAATACACGTGTATTATTCTATAATACATGCTACTCATTAATGTGAATTTATCTGAATTATTGGGTTTTCACGTAGTGAAAGTATTTAGTTGTGTGGAGTTAATTAAGGGTTTATTTGCATATTCAATGAATTTTGTAATTAGTGATATTAGTCCAAAATTACAGCGTTAAATTTGATGAAACCTGCACAGATGTTGATCTGATAAAT
This sequence comes from Ptychodera flava, assembly GCF_041260155.1. Taxonomy (NCBI): domain Eukaryota; kingdom Metazoa; phylum Hemichordata; class Enteropneusta; family Ptychoderidae; genus Ptychodera; species Ptychodera flava. The sequence goes on from NW_027248278.1 coordinate 10,420,232, forward strand.
ATCCAATTGTACTGAGAAGCATTTAGCAGTGTCAAGTTAATAATTAGCTCATTTGCATATTTCATGAAGTCTTATAATTAGTCATATAACTCCGAAATAACTGCATCAAATGTGATGAAAACTGCTGCACATACTGATACGACAGATATCTAACTGTGTTGTAAAGCATTTAGTAGTGTAAAGTTAATTAAGGGTTCATTTGCATATTTAATAAACTTTGTAATTAGGTATATAATTCTGAAATTTCGGCACCAAAATTTTGTGAAACGTTCTACAGATATTGATTTGATAAATATTTAATTGTGCTATGAATCATTGAACAGTGTCAAATTAATTTAGGGTTTATTTGCATATTTAATGAACTTTGTAATTAGTGACATTACTCTAAAATTTCGGCATTAAATTAAATAAAACGTGCTACAGATGTGATCTGACGGATATCTAATTGTTCCATAAAGCATTGAGCAGTGTCAAGTTAATGAACAGCTCATTTGCATATTAAATAAATTTTGTAATTAGTGATTAAACTCTGAGAGAACTGTGCGAAGTGGAAAAAAACCTGCTACATATAGTGATAACATATATCTCATTGTTCTGTGAAGCACACTATTATTATTGAACCTGTTGTAAAACACGTGAGCATATTCAGTTCATATCTGGTCTGAAGTTGGTAGCCCAGCGACAAGGTCTGGTAGCCCATGAATGAAGTTTTTTTGTAAAGGATATTTGTATTTATATCTGGACACTGAAAGATTTATTTTGCATGATTCTATCCAGGAAGTGAATATTCTAGTCATTTGACATCAATACCTGCAGATCATAGCCTTAGGAGAACGCTATAGCATGTGTAGTGGACAACGGTGACGCCTCAATGTTTGACGACCTATGCACACATACGCAGAGCTTAAATGCAAATTTTGATGTTCGCCATGACAACGAGTTTTCACTCAGCACGTGTAAACATAACATGGCTAAAAATAGATTGGCTATGAATTTCAGGATGGCAGCTTGGTACAGTCATGTTCCTAATATTTTCGTTGCAATTTTGGCTACATTTCTCCACCATAGTAAAGTATCATGGGATGATCTCGTACACTTCGGAAAGCGTAATTTGTGGATGGCCCGACAGCTTTTTCTTTGTAGTTTGAAGAATTTTGTGTTTAATTGTGATTGATACATTGTGATTAAATGACTATGAAAAATGAATTTTCATTGGCCATCATTTCCCGAGCCTGTCATCCAAGTACATCAGTTCAGACAATGATATTTTATTGAAAGTTTGTCGCAACAAATTCGACTGCACTGTCGCCTTTTAATTTTCATAACAAAGTCATAGCCTGGCCTTTCTGTGTCCAGCTGGGTTTACTGTATGAGCGTCGGTCATCTCACAGCGATCAACATCATGTCGCCCACTCAGTAATTTCATGTTCCAGACTTTGGTAGTCCGTGTGGGCTACCATTCGTGGACTTTGGTAGCCCCAGGGAAAAGTTGGTAGTCTGTGGACGCGGGACTACCGCTAATTTCGAGCCCTGGGAGGGGAGGGGTTTGGCTGTATTTTGATTACCGTGCGCAAAAATCGCACTGCATGTTGTCATATCAACATCTTGTTTCACGTTTTACCGTTTCGCAAAATATTGCGCTATACTGTTTGGCGTGTACCAGGCCAGTGCGGCACCTGCGCTACGCAATTCGTTTGACATACATGTGGTTCAGTGCATGATGTAAAATAACGTGACAACCATTTTGGATACATTGCGTTATTGTCGAGTCCGGGTGTCAAGTTGGCGCTGAACAAAGATTGATTTTAGAGGGGGTAGTGCTGGTTGGAGCATACGCGTGATGCGTGATTTGGTCGAGTATTTCTGTCCGTGGCTTCTCCGCTAGGTGACTGGATGCTGTATGTTGTTGGTTCGAACTTGATTGAAAACACCGTATATTCATAGCCATGTAATTACCGATTGTAGAGTATGATACAGAATGAGGCTGGGCTGGAGCCTCGCACTTCCAAACTTTCGTTTAGGAGGGGTGGGGAGGTCAAACGCATGTAGTTTAGTTTACCGTGCGCATGCTTTAATTATATCCACGCCCCCTAAGTAGTATGCAGGCAAGTTGGTAAAACTTTATGTAGGTGTTTGTTCGCTGATTTTGGCTTTAGATCAGCCATAATCTGAACACTGAATGTATCGTGTCAAATGTTTGGCACACTCATCGCTAGCGTTTTAACATCTCGACATAGCTACGCTTCACTAGTGTATTGAGTTTGGAAATGTCCGGAGGCGCCAAAATATAATCCTAGGAATTAAGGCACCTCCATGGAATATGAATGGACCAATAGAAAGTTAATACGCCATCGAAGTTTGTTTCACCTAAGTTTAAAAAGTTAGTATAACGTGTTCTTGGCAAAGGTAACCTGCGTGTGACTGACATCTTTAAGTGTGATTGACATTTTAAATGCAAACTTGCGCCAATACAAAATCAATAAACCATTCATGCAGATGCCCAATTAGTAAGTATGTAGTGAATGTAATGAGCCTATTGCTTGTTTACGTTGCTTTACTCTCTACTTGCGAGGTGTTACTTTTCTCAGAGTCATCAAAGATTCCTTTTATCGCCATCAGTCACGTCACGCTTGTAACTCATTGGTTCCGGAGCGTGTCACAACGAAACGTCATGACATTAAGGTTGCCCGATCGTTTGCCATAGTCAAAATTGTGATGTTTGGACTCAAAACGTGCGATTTTTTCAAACAAGCGCAAAAATCTATACATCATGTGATATCTTAGGAGAAGCTTTTTGTTTATTTTGGCGGCGTAAAAGGTCAGTTGAAATCTAGGGTGACCCGTCGCGGATTTTTTTGACATAATTGACATTTGACATTTGACATAATGTGCAACTTTTTTGATAGCCTTGCGGACATAGTCCCGCTCACGGACAATAACAAGTTCCGCCTGTTGACGGAAGGACGCGTTGCGCTACAACTTTGATCAGCATCCTACGTACGCATGTTATTAACTTATGAGATGATCACAGTCACAAGCCGCAATTATGAATAGTTTCTGTTTTGACACATTATGATCGGGAAAAGTCATGATAGATTTTCATTTAATGAACAATCTTCTCGCGGACGCGGTTTGCACGTGTTGTGCCTTGCCATGAGGAAAATTATACCTACTCGTTGTTTAGCCACTATTTTTGGTAAGTCAGTACCAATAATTAGCTGGTAATTATGTCGAAGACTGATATAAACAGCCATAATTTAGTGTTTCATCAGGCCGGAAGGTGAGCAGATCGGAAGAGAGAAACTCGACAGAAGGGAAAGAATGACAATACGGACACGGAACATATATCGTTTGCGGTTTTATACATCTCAGACACGGTAGTATCTCCGCGTTCATCGAGGAAAAATGAACACAAATTGCGAAAACCGAAAAGAAACATTTGACCCATTAGAATAGAATAATATAAGGTTATTCATAAAATAGCTGGATTGATATCCGAGTACATCGTATAGCAGAGTCATTGTCCGAGACCCGTAGCGTTGAGGACAATACTGAAGCGTACGATGTACGAGGACATAAATCCCGGTAGTTTGGGAATAACCTTATTATTATACACCTTTTTAGTCCAACTTTGCAAGAAAAGTCGAAATTAAGGCGTCTTTTGGATGCTCGTCGCGCACTGTACTGAGCGATCGCGAGCAGACTTGGTGTCATCGAGCAAATCATGAATAACTCTAGATCGTAGAGCCTAGTTATTTGGTGAATAATTTATTGTCCCATGTGGATGTGCAACAAACAAAGAACATAGACTGTTTGTATTGCAACATGTGTCGTTGTCGGCTTGGAACTTTCCGATATGGAAAAGGTCATTTGTTGCTTACAGACCAAATAAATTGTTTAAGGTTGTTTGCGCCTCCAAATTGAAAGACTCACTTTTTTATGAAACTTATTGTAAAATCTTTACACCATTCCCTCTGAAATCAAGAATATAAAACCAGGGTTTATCGTGCAAATTTGGTGCCAGAGAAACAAATTACCTTAAAATGTATCGGTCATTGAAATTCAAAATGGCCGCCATCCCTGCGTTACCTCTATCGAGGGGGGGGGGGGGGGTGGACTAAATTTTGGATTTCGAAAAACAAGACGGTGAAAATTTTATTTATTCCAATAGCTTCAAAACGAGCCCACACATGTTGTTGATCAGAAAGATATTGTAAAAATTTGAGAGTCCGACTAACTGTCATCGAGGAGCATTCCCCCGTAAAATTCAAATGAGTCCATGATTTGTACAGCGTACTCAGGAAACTTTCAGCATAAGTGAACCTAAAGATACCAATGTACGTTGTGATCCAATACGGATCAATGTTGTCGGTTTTCGTACATCACCAACATAGAACAAATCGTCATACAGACTCAGCAGGTTGGTAAATCATTATGTCGAGCTGCTAATGAAACCCACGTAATGATTAAACATTTACGTATTATCTTTTTATTATAATCTGATCTAAAATTTGAATCAGCTCATGATCTGTTTATAAAAATTAAGGACATCAAGAGATGTCAAAGGCATAATGGCCAACATGCAAATTAGCCTGAAATTTTGCAAGTTTCAGCGTCCAAGCTAAATCACACTTATTTTCCTCAATATGCTAGATAACCCTGGCCGAGAGCGTTCAGATGTGACTGGAACAGACACACAAAGAAAACCCTTGACATGTACACCAATTGTACGGACCATGTCCACACGCTGGAGAAAATAATTGATTACGTAGAGTAACCAATTAAAAACAGGAATGTCGTTAACTCTTTGTACATCGATTCGATGAAAAGTGGCTGAGAAAGTTTTGCGACTGACGGCATTACATAACATATCAGAAATTAAGATGAGTTACCCTCAAGCTGACTTGTATTGTTTTACACGCTAGTGAATGGGCATCTGTCAATTCGGGACATACCTCAAGTAATTGCATCGGCTCAATGAAAGAGAGAATGGATAATTATCTTAAAATGTATTTTATTTATGCTGCCTTCAGGATATTATATAGGGCTCAGCCCTTGGTGCCGCACCAGGGACTAAGATGAAATTTTATTTCTAATGATTCATGATAAGTAATAGTAAAATTAAGTGGCCCCCTCCCCTTTGCAGTTTTTAGATTTAAGTTGAACCCCCCGAATTTTGCCGGCCCACCCAAAGCTATAATAGCTGAACACCCCCTAAAAGTAAAGTTAAACCCAAACAAACATACCATGATTTGATCGAATGTGGCAATCCAGAAGAATGAGTTCAATACTTAAAGTTGCTAAACCACGTGATATGCTAATGTTTATTCATTTCTTCTCCAGCCATCTCAGAACTCAAGTGTTCGACGATTACTTGTTGGGTTCCCTGGTTACACGACAGTTGCCGAGTAACTTCACTCGGGTCCAACGTCTGTCTTGCTGTGCAGCCATACTGTGCCTCACAATGATTGTTAACGGCATGTTCTACAATACAGACGCTGCAGTTCAGAGAACCATAACATTTGAGATTGCCTCGGAAAGCCTGTCGTTGGTACTCTGTACACATCCGATATCTTTCACGATTCTAGGGCTATCCAAACGAACGCGACGCATCAGCACAATTTCTCCTCTACGTGTTTGTGGAGACGAACAAATTCGAAATGTTCCGAATCAAGAGCCATCTCTGTACTGCTTCATAGCTGCCCAGACATTTATCTTAAGCACTGCTTTCGTATCAACCTTGCACTGCTTTCGTATCACCCTGCAGTGGGGACCAGAAGTCGCCAAGCAGTGGGTACTGACGTAAATAACGTCTTTCGTGCTGTTCGTAGCTATTTAGAACCTTTGAAGGTACGCGCGGAATTTAGAATTTCATAAATAATATCATCACTCTTAGTGGAAGCGTGTATTCTTTTAGTTACCAGGGATGAGGCGATTTCACGTTTGTGTAAGTCGTGTTACTCGCAGAGGGGCTATGTAAACTATACTGTCAAGATTACTGTATGATATCTCCCTCTTTCTTTTCATCAAGGCAGTTCTGTTTTATGTGGTTTACTCAATAATCGGCAAGCTAAGAAAGAAGCCATTCAAATCCGAGCCTGATGATATTTACAGACAAAGTTGAATGGTTCCACGGACGGACTAGAAGGTATCGCAGAAGAACACTGACTGTATCATTTTACACGTCAATGCTGGGGGTAACAGAATTTAGCATCACAGTGTTGTTATTGTGCCTACCTTGCTAAAATCACCCATTTCGTGTAAAATTCAAAAAAAAATTCTTTTTTGCATTTATCCTATGATTATGAAATTTATAAATTAGAATTATAAAGCCTCGATATCATGATTATGCAACCGATTGATGTGGCCATTCGCAAATAGAAAATACGTTAAAACGTATTAAAAACGAACGACTCACGCCTTCCAAGTCGACCCCACATTGAGTATTTATTAAAATTTAAAGCAGCCGGGTGAAACTTGAAGTGACACCAAAACTCCTTGATTGTTTATACCTGTTACGTTGTCTTTGCTTCGGTTTTAGGGGCTCCGTGAAGGCCGCTGTAGGTTTTAAAATAAGTACAGACGCACTGTCGTCAGCGTAGTCATCCCGAATCCATGGTCAGAAGTCTGCAACTTTTTAATTTTTAAAAATTTTACATTTTAATCATGCACATTTACGGTCCTACCATAACTCGAACTCTTAAATGTCATATGTGCAAAGCTATCGTGCAATATGCCGACTAACGTGTAGGGACCTAACGCGTCTAAAACGTCTAATGTGTATTTTATTTTAGAGTCTCAAGATAAGTCAAATTCTATCATGCCATTTTCCCTTCATCAATTATCATATAATACCGTGTGGACGAGTAAATATCACAAGTCGTTGACGCGCTCCTTGGGCATAATTTTTATCGATTGCTCTTCGGAGGGAAAGTAATCCAGAGCCAAAATCTCTCTCGCAGTAGCCTGACCGACTAACTGGCGAATTCTTCCTAGCAGAAGTCCCTGTTTTTGAGTAGTGGAAACATCTACCACTAACATAGAAGGTCACTTAGTAATTAAGATATATTCGTAATCAAGATATTATTATCTGCCTAAACACAACTTCTCCTGACAAATAGTATTTGCATAGAAATTAAGTCCTTGACATGGTTCTCTTCAGCCAATTACAGATCAGAACCTTTGTAGAGTACATACCCTGAATACGGTATATACACTCATACAATCCTTGATGGCCACGGTCATTTATAGATTTGTATAGAAAGAATGTCATTATATGAAAATTGATAAATTGCTTACCAAGTTGAAAATAGAAACACTCGCGAAGCAACACTTTGTTATAAGAATGTAAATAGACATTTATTTCATAACATTTGATGGCAATCATTCAAAATCCTACACAGTTACATGATAATTGAGTTCAACAAATCAGTTATTCAAAGAAAAGCAACAGGAGTTCATTGATTTCATGACTCTAGTCACTTGAACCATCTCGATCCTCAAAAATAACATGATTTGACTTTTAAACTTTATGATCCAGAACAAATTCAGGAGTTCTCTGGCAAACTTTACAGAATGTTACCTCAGATGTACCGATATATTGAATATAAACTTGTCTCCTTTATCTGTGAAAACGTTGCCAACCAGTTAATAGAATGTTTAACTTTTTGAGAGAAAACTTAAACTGCTTAAAGTCTCTAACGAATAAGTTACATATGCATAAAATCTACAAAAGAATTGTAGGATGTCTTCCCAGAGCATATTATACCTCTATCACAGCACATGTAGGAATTGTAGGCTGTTAATGAACTACATATCATTACCTTTGGAAGCAATGCTTTGACATTGAGATGAAGGACAGGATACTGTCAAGGCTGTTCACATCCCTTTATTCAAGATCGTCTAACTCATTTTAAAACAATTCTTTCGTGCCACGCACAAAGAAGCAAACAATAAATATCAACAGGAAAATTGAGATACAGCACCATGACAACAAATTCAGATCATTCGACGGTATCTCTTCAAAATTTAGATAGTGGTCAACACAGCAATACAATACAATACAATACAATACAATACAATACAATACCAAATACAATACAATACAATACAATACAATACAATCCAATCCAATCCAATCCAATCCAATACAATACAATACAATACAATACAATACAATACAATACAATACAATACAATACAATACATACAATTCAATACAATGTAATATAATACAATACTATACAATACAATACAACACAAAACAATACAATTTTTTTCTGTGTGTGTTTATTTCACGATTGTAATTCTTTGTGTGATTTAGGTATTGTGTTTTCCTTACATTGACATTTCAGTCTGATAAACTACTATACTACTATTATTGTTATTTTATACAATGCAATGCAATGCAATGTAATACATACAGTACAGTTCAATACAATACAATACAATACCATACAATACAATACAATACAATGCATCATACAATACAATACAATACAATACAATACAATACAATACAATACAATACGATACGATACGATACGATACGATACGATACAATACAATACAATACAATTGTTACGTGCAGAGGATACGAACAAAAGGGTGAACTCAGCAGTTAACGTTTAAACAAAATTTATTACGAAAATAAAACTAATTGCTAAGTCAGGGATAGAGTACAAACTTTAAAAGTGTACAGACTACTTATTCAGCTGGGACGGCAAAGCTCCAGTCTCAGAGTTGTACAGTCAGTCGGATGAATGAACAGTCCTTTGGCTTGCAGGCTTGAAGCTGCACAAAGTCCACAGTATAAATCCAGCGTTGGCAGTGAAGGTCTTGAAAAGTCTTGAGAATGACTACTGCTGGAGTTTAGTAACACACAAAGAGACACGATCCCAAAAGTCTGACTGGAAGCTGTGCACGTCCCTTTTATAAAGGCATGTAAGAACAATCTAGAACTTTTATTGACATGCTAATTACTGTTCTAAAATTATCTCCCTTACACAACTAATCAACTTTCCAGAACATTCCAAACATGACTAATTGAATTCAAGGTTGTGAGGTCATCAAGGGCAGTGACCTTGGGAATGTTCTAGACTAATTGAACTCAGGTCATGATGAGTGTGGGGGAAATGACCTACATAACACACCCCCTCTTCAAAAAAAGAAAATTTTTCAAAGAAAAAGCTTTCTTTTACAAATGTAATCTTGAAAAGGATTTAAGTACTCAAATTTTGTTTTACTCTAAAGTAAAATTTCTTGAAAGTGAACAACAATAAAATTTCTTGAAAGTGAACAACAATAATTTCTAAATACGAGAGAGACAGTCTGCAATTAAATTGTCTCTGCCTTTGATATGTCTAATGTCAAGATTAAACTCCTGTAACATTAAACTCCATCTTAGCAATCTCTGATTTTTGCCTTTAAATTTCTGCAGAAAAACAAGAGGGTTGTGATCAATATAAACCACTATTGGCTGATTTGAAGAAGTAACATAAACTTCAAAATGCTGTAAAGCTAATATCAAAGATAAACACTCTTTTTCAATTGTAGAGTAGTTTCTCTGAGATTTGCTAAATTTGCAAAATTTGTTAAAAATAGCAAACAAGATGATCTGTCCCATGACTATCCTCTTGCAATTTGGTATTGGAAAACTCGAAATGGCACTGAACTTGGCATAAAGTATGCATGGCAAAGTCCGGTTATTTTTATTGAGTTCGATAAAGTCATTGTTCGGCAAATACTTGGCTTCCTCCTGGAGATATTCCGCTTTCGCAGGATTCAGTCCGTCTGGATGTTGTTCCACTGGATTACTGTCGCAGACATCTTCGGTGTGATAGATGATGTTTGTCCTCGTTGAAATATCTTGGAACAAATGTTCATGGATTGGTTCTTTCAGCTGTTGTTGTTGTTCTGGCTGGAGGTGTGCCAACTTTGTAGACCCAGCTTCTCCAGGATTTCTGAGTTCTGAAGCTTGACCGAGCCCAGCTTTGAGTTTAGAGTATTTTCACTCAAGTCAGTTTCAGTATCACTATCTTCATAATGGTTTGAACTGACTGCACTGACAGGCTGAGTTATAGTAGGATTATCCCTATCCAAATATGGCTTAAGCATATTTATGTGACATAGCTGTTTTTGTTTTCGCCTGTCAGGTGTTATTATGATGTAATTTAAATCACTCAATTTCTTATCAATTAGGTATGGCCCAAAGTAACGAGCATGGAGTGGTTTGCCAGGAATTGGAAGTAGAACAAGAACTTTTTGACCTGGTTAAACTTCCGTTTTGAGGTGCTTTTATCATATTTGGTTTTCATTGACTGCTGAGATGACTCAAGATTTTCTCTGGCTAATTCACATGCTTTAGAGAGTTTTGTACGAAAATCTGACACATATTGCAAAATATTCAGACAATCATCGTCGTCAGACAGGAATTTCTCTTTAACGAGCTTAAGTGGGCCACGGACTGTATGTCCAAATACAAGCTCAAATGGGCTAAAACCAAGAGACTCTTGAATTGACTCTCTAACAGCAAAGAGCAAAAATGAATTCCTTCATCCCACTGCTTCTCTGTGTCAAAACAGTAGGTCCTAATCATGTTTTTCAAAGTTTGATGAAATCGCTCAAGAGCACCCTGACTTTCTGGGTGATAGGCGGAGGACCTATACTGTTTAATGCCTAGCTGATCCATTACTTGTTGAAAAATTCCAGACATAAAGTTGGAGCCTTGATCGGACTGGACACATTTAGGGAGGCCAAATAAAGTGAAAATTTTGACTAAAGCTTTCACTATAGTCTTTGTCTTTATATTTCTCAGTGGTATGGCTTCTGGGAACCGAGTAGATGTACACATTATTGTCAACATGTACTCATTTCCTGATCTTGTTTTTGGTAGGGGCCCAACACAGTCTATAAGTATCCTACTAAATGGTTCTTGAAATGCAGGAATTGGCTGTAAAGGGGCCTTTGGAATGGTCTGATTTGGCTTTCCTACCATTTGACATGTGTGACAAGTTTTACAGAAATGTGTTACATCCTGCCTGAGATTAGGCCAATAAAAGTGACTGAGAATTTTATGATAAGTTTTCCTGACTCCTAAGTGACCAGCCCAGGGAGTTTCATGGGCCAGGCGCAATATTTCAGCACGGTAGGGCTTTGGAACCACAATTTGATGTTTTATAGCCAATCGTCATCAACCAAAACATCTGGAGGTCTCCATTTACGCATGAGAATACCAGATTTTGTATAATAGGAAACAGAGCTATCTGAAGTTTACCTTCATCACCTACCCTGTCAAACAAAGACAAAATATCTGGGTCTTTGTGTTGTTCTGCAATGAGATTTGATCTAGAAAATGTCTGACTTTGGTCAGCAGAAGTTTTACTGGAAGTTTCAAATCCACGAGGGATAACGGAATGATCCGTGTCAAACACCTGACTGAGAAAGGTGTCATTTAAGTCAACATCTGTGACATTATTTTGAGAGTATTTTGATTCTCGGAAGTTTTCTTTGACATGGCTCGAGTAATGGCACATGAAGGAAATAAATCGGGTATCTCTTGTTCAATTGGCTCTGGATCCTGATCTAAACTAGGATTATCAGTCACAAGTGGATTAGTAATGACCTTGTCCCCAGCAAGGTCGTTTCCAAGAAGAAGGTGAATCCCTTCAAAAGGCAAAAAAGGCCTAATACCTAAAGTCACAGGTCCAGAAACAAAGTCCGAAGACAAATAGACATTATGGAGAGGAACAGGAATGTAGTCATTACAATCTACCCCCTTAATAAGAACTTTAGAACCTGAAAATGACTTTTCAGAAAACGGCAGGGTATCTGCCAACAAAAGAGCTGGGAAGCCCGGTATCTCTTAAATTTTGACAGGGGTAGCGGAAGAAAAATCACTAGAAAGTGATATAAAACCATCATGAATAAATGGTTCGAAAATACCCATAATGCTATCTTGAGAAGAATTGACCTTGACCTCATTAATTGGGGATAAGAGGGGTTTAAACCTCAGAAAATGTGTTGCACACATTATTAGACTCTAATTGAGTTGATGAAGAAATAAAGCCGTTGGCTTAGATCCACTTTGACCACTTTGACCTTCACGTTTTCTTTTCAATTTGAAACACTCTGACATTAAATGGCCGTCTTTCTTACAATAATTACAAGAAAGTGTACCGAACTGTTTGTCAGAAGGAGATTGAGACTTGGGATTTGATGATGTGGAAGTGTTACTTGAATTTTGTGAACTGTTGTCATTTGATTTCCTACTCTCCTTTGAAAAATTCTGATGAAAGGAAAAGGAGAGTTAAATTTACCTGCATTGTTTCTGTATGAAAAGGACTGGGATGGTTTGCTGAGAAATGAAGATTTGTGGGTCAATGAATAATCATCGGCCAAACGTGCAGCAACCTCTAATGTATCTGCCTTTTGTTCATTGATAAACGTCTTGATGTCACTCGGATGCACCTTTTAAATTCCTCAATCAAAACAAGTTGTCGTAATTTGTCATAATTCTGACTGACCTTTTCAGAAGAGCACCAACGGTCAAACAGTTGTTCTTTTGTTCGAGCAAATTCAACATAAGTTTGATCCTTCACCTTCTCACAATCCCTAAATTTCTGACGGTAAGCTTCAGGCACCAACTCATAACCCTTGAGAATTAATTCCTTCACAGAATCATAATCTGAAGCCTGCTCTACTGACAACTGAATGTAAATTTCTCTGGCTTTACCCACCAAAGCACTCTGCAAAAGCATAGACCAGGACTCCTTAGGCCAATTCAGACTCTGAGCAATTTTCTCAAAATGGAGGAAATATTTATCAACATCCTTCTCTTGGAAAAAGGGGGAACTAGCCTGAAATGCTTAGTGATGTCAAAACCGTCTGAAGGGAAGAATTTTCCTGACTTTCCAAGCTCTAAACGTCTCATTTCTAATTGCAGTCGGTGTTCTGCTAATTCTCTTTCCTTTTCTTTTTCCTCTCTTTCTTTCTCTCTTTGTCTTTCTTCCATTTCTAATTCTTTCTCTCTCATTTGTAATTCTAGTTTCTTGATCTCCAAATTTGTCTGCATTTCTAATTCTAATTTTCTGAGTTCAGAGGTAGACTCGGGCTCATAATCTTTTAAGGCAGACTCCTCAAAATGGCCTGATTTAACTAAATGTTTGCAATCTTGAACTGTATTTCTCGCTTGCGCATAGATCGTTTAACTTCTACCTTAAGGAAATTGGCCAGTGTTATGAGGTCGTCTTTTCTGAGGGAATCAAATGTGTCCTGATCAAGGTCATCCATTTCCTCTGGTTTAAATTCCGCCATGATTAAATTTCGCTGAGTTCACAGTATACAGTAGTTTTAAAAAGGCTGGCAAAATGTTGTCAAACGGCTCAAAATGTTCGTCTCCCGGACGAGCCCCAATTTGTTACGTGCAGAGGATACGAAACAAAAGGGTGAACTCAGCAGTTAACGTTTAAACAAAATTTATTACGAAAATAAAACTAATTGCTAAGTCAGGGATAGAGTACAAACTTTAAAAGTGTACAGACTACTTATCTCAGCTGGGACGGCAAAGCTCCAGTCTCAGAGTTGTACCAGTCAGTCGGATGAATGAACAGTCCTTTGGCTTGCAGGCTTGAAGCTGCACAAAGACCACAGTATAAATCCAGCGTTGACAGTGAAGGTCTTGAAAAGTCTTGAGAATGACTACTGCTGGAGTTTAGTAACACACAAGAGACACGATCCCAAAAGTCTGACTGGAAGCTGTGCACGTCCCTTTTATAAAGGCATGTAAGAACAATCTAGAACTTTTATTGACATGCTAATTACTGTTCTAAAATTATCTCCCTTACACAACTAATCAACTTTCCAGAACATTCCAAACATGACTAATTGAATTCAAGGTTGTGAGGTCATCAAGGGCAGTGACCTTGGGAATGTTCTAGACTAATTGAACTCAGGTCATGATGAGTGTGGGGAAATGACCTACATAAACAATACAATACGATACGATACGATACGATACAATACAATACAATACAATACAATACAATACAATACAATACAATACAATATAATACAATAAAATACGATATAGGACGCTGGATTTGTGAATAGGGTGCTTGGTTGATGATTGCGTATGATATTTGTAAGATGATAAGGAATAGGATAGATGGTGTACATGGAGAGTGGGATTGAACGGATATGTTAATTACTTTATTAATTTGATCTTGGACCTCACAAAGTTGTAACTTATGGGGTTAACACAATAACGAAACTTTAGCAAGTGAAATTCTCCGGATAGCAGCAAACGAAACCTTGAAGTTTTGTTAGTTTTTGATATTATTTTTGGGGACATTTCCTGAAAAGTGTCTTTACGTTTAATATTAAAAATACCAGTGTGCCCTGAAGTGAGTTAGTTACATTGAATATAATGCTCACTATTTCATTATCGACAAACATGTCAATTAGAGCAAGACTCCAAATACAGCCTGCTATGACGAATATTTTTGCACTTACACCAAACTGCTGCCTCCATCCATTTTGTTTCGTCTTCAGTGTTCCTACTCTAATGTAGTGTACAGCAATTGAAAAACAGATTGTATTTGACACGACAATTGCGATGACAGGGACAATGAAAAACACAATGAGTGCTAGGCGTCTACGAATCCAACACACCCCATCCTCACCGTAGCCTATGCGAAAATTTGTCATTTCGCTCAAGTCAAGCAAAATACATAGTGACACAATGAGCGCAGGCATCAACCAACCAAAAAGGCAATAAGAAACCAGCCATTTGGTATTTTGTTTAACAAACAGCGTTTTGTTTATCGATCGAAAAGTTCGACACAAATCAAAACTGACAACAGCCATCCAGAAGAAATTTGCCAACCACGAGTAGTGCAACAAAATTGCTAAAGGGAAACACAATCCTGCGATTTCGTTGAGCCCATACTTGATAAAAAAATTATTTGGGCACAAAACATTGAAATCACCATATTCAACATTAACTTGTTAGGAAAAGTTAGCACGGCAGATCGTCTAATGTGTAAAATTACTTGAATAAAGAGACAGATAACGGATAGTGAGGAACATGAAATAGTCATCCATATAATATAGTTGCCATTGGAAACATGTGAAATGAAGCATACAATTGCTAATGATCCGTTGGCGAATATTTCAAACATTTGACTTTGAATCACATCACCGTTTACTTTGAAAATAAGCGTACCTTCAACATTCCGAAAATCAGATTTGTTTAACAAAAGCAAAGTGGCAGATACGGGACATTCATGAGAGAATGTTATCGCTACATCGTTTATTGATCTATTGCGATAGCTATCGTAAGTATCTTTCCCTGTTGACTTAAATTTTGTATTGTGTGTACTAGCGTTTTTCAGGTATTCGTTATCTACCGTTGCCAAACCGTTACTTAACTTCGAACAGGTTTGTAACTTTGGATCAAAAATTTCACCCACTTCACAAAGGAAATCGTAAGAGATATCCATGCTCGGTCCAAATAAGCGTTCCGATTTCACTGCAAGCGATATATAGCCATTTTGTTTTATGTCAAACAACATACTTAATGCAAAAGGAAATCTACTGCCCCTCCCTAACAATTCTAAGTCTAGACCACAGGACATCGTGTTCGGGTTTTCGTTGTTGCATAAAACACAGTGCTTATTTCTGTATGCTAAAATTACTCCGGTCGCTTTGTTACTTTTTGCGATGAGTGAAAAATTGGATTGGCACATTTGCTCCATTCTTTCAAATTCTGATTCGTTATCGTACAAAGATGATTGACATGAATCGATGATTCCATAGAAACAGGGACGCAGGAAACCCTCTGCGGTGTCTTCCATAGAGATAATCACGTCCTTTCGTAATATTTGTGTTGCGTTCAGAAATGCCATCATAGGGTTGATGCTGTTCGTCCATTGCTTTAAATCGCTGCTTTTATAATAATGCCACTTCACTGAAACGTTCCACATTACCACCTCTGTATGCCCTATGCCGTTGCATTCTGCGCAATACATATTAGCGAAGACGTCTCTTCCTGCTGACCAGGTCACTGGGATACCTCTTAAAGACATATCTAGAAAAGAAAAGGATGACAGCATAAATTAATGACAGAAGATCAAGCTTAAAATTCACTCTCCGTGCCGAAATTGGCGATCATTATCGCATGATTGCCACAATTATGAAAATTAGACCCAAACATCGTTATCTCTTCATCTCCCGTTAATATCAAAATCAAAAACTATTGTTTCAGTTTCGAGGCTCTTTATATCTAGAGTCTTTCTAAGAGAAAAACTCAAACCTTGAAGTGAAAAACACAAGTACCAAATACCTGCATTGAAATTCAATGTATACTTAGGCTCGAGCTGCACATTGTCAACTAAGTCTTTGCCACGACAAAGAGAATCAGTCATGTGACATGTAGATTATCGGTCAGTTTCTATTCAAACAGTTTCTATGATATTTCAAGAAACCCAGTAACCACCGAAGACACTTAGAGTAGAATGCGCCTCGGAGACGGATATTCGGACTCTTAAACTTTTACAATTCGTTTCTGATCTACCACTCGTAGGGGATTTGTTTTAAAGCCCTTGGTGTCAGAAAAATTTTCACCGTCACGGTCTTAGTTTAAAAATTGAAAACTTTATTTTTCACCATAGAGTTAAAACAGGGATGGCGGCCGTTTTAAATTTCAGTCATCGGTAAATCTTGGGTAATTTGTTTCGCTAGATCCAAAGTTTGCACGGTGACCCCCACTTTATATTTTAGATTTTGAAAGAGTACGGTTGAAACATTCCTAGAGAAAAATTTGAGCAAAAGTCTAGTCTTGCACTGTGAAGGCGCATACTAACTTCAGATGATTAAAAAATCATGGTACTTTACTCTTTTTGATCACTTCACTACTTAATGGTCAGCCTAAATTTTGAACTGCCGTTCACACAAAAATTGTAGCAAATGTAGTACCTTGAAAAATGAATGTTAATTTTTGCTGCTTTCTAAGCACGTATACTTTCTTAAAATGTCGTTTATTTGCTGCACATTTCGCGACTCACGCCATCTATTTTCCTTTACTGACATCAAGCGTAGCTCTTAAGGAAATATCTACCCAGGGCATGTCGTGGTTAGTAACGCAGACTTGTTGATTGCTTGGCTAAAAATGACCAGACGTTTTGGTTTATCATTGTTTTGATGTGAAGTAGTATAGTAAATAATAAGTATAACCTACCAAGCGTGGTGACATTCTCACAGCTTTCACGAACCAGGTCATCTGTCCATGACGTTGGACATTTTCGAATCATCCAAAAACCTTTGCCTGACAGATCTTTGACACTGGTACACATATGTACCTTCTCGTCGTTACGTTCTTCAGTGTAACCATCGTCATTGTATGGACTGGAGTCAGTTCCCTTCTGACAGACTTTCTTGTAGTCATAGCAACAGTCTCCAAAGTAAAGGCACTTCGGGTCGCAGTTGCAGCTCCACATATATGTTGTATCCTCTGGCAGATCATTCACATTTGGCACCGAATTGCACAGTGGCTTGTATGGCGATGTGTTCAAACACGAATCAAGTCGACGGGAAGTTTCTGCTTCGACACAAATGTCTCCCAAAGCGCCTGGTAGCACGCTGCTTACGAGTAAAGACAGCATAAGTTCGCCAACCATATTTAATGTTAAACGTTTCGTTCTGTCGATTAAAAAGGATAAGAAACATTTGCATGATAAAAAGTCAGATATTTTTTCATTAAGTGTAGGAAACTCACATGTAGAATCTGTATAACTTACCACTAAAACATCATGGGGCGGGGGCTCAGAACCGTGAAACATTGTCTAGTTTAAAGAAATGTGAAGGTTTTAATGTTGATTTTTTTATATCCTTTAGACTAATCTCAGGCCTTTATGAATCAAAGACCGGTATCTGGCCATGTCGTACACATAAAATATTGTGTCACCAGGAACGTGTTATTTTCAAATTTTGACTAGGACCCTTTTTAAACTTTTCACCTCCCAAGATTTCACAAACGTTACGCTTATTGCAAGAGGAGAATAGCAAGAGGAGTGGGCAAAGAGGTTTTCCCATCACTTCCTGCTCGTAAAACAGCAATGCCGCTATTAAGATTTTACATTGAGCAAAATGTCGTTTCCTTATTCGTACTAGGCCTCGGACCTAATAAGCGATGGTCAAGCCCTGAGGATTTCGTCTCACACTACTGAACGTTTCATTTTTTGTAGGTATGGCCTTGAGGACTGTGCGTATTTCTGGCTGCGCAAAGAGACTAGACTATAATGTAAAATTACTCGATTCATAACAAAGAGTCGATAGACGTTCACATTTCTGTCAGTGATCCCCCCCCCCACACATCAACTGCTTTTCAGAGATAATTGACAGTGTTTTGTATATTGCGTTTATTTCCCCCAAGAAGCTAACTTCAGATCAAACATAAAATAAGCATTAAGATGCTGTTGTTTTCAGCCATTCTAGATTTGCATTATCCAAAAGCACACCATATGGCATTTAGGTGAGCTAGTATGTGTTTGTCATTCTCCTTATCCTATTTTGCATCTGTAGTTCAAATTTGACATATTGACTTGAACCAATTATCACGTTAAGATATCAAAGACTATTTACACTCAGACAGGAGAATGTCTCAGGTGAACGCAAAACGACAACTGAAACTGAATGCGTTTCAATGTTCATGGTTTGAACTTTGGACGAAAACCAACGTTGGGTTCTACTCTTGAACATCAAAGAATAGCAAACTGTCAAACGAATCTGGCATTTTCCTTGGTTCCTACCAGTTTTGGCTTTTTAAGTTAGGCAGAGATTTTGTGGAATCGTGTGTATCACTCTACCAAACAAGCAATTTGATTGCCGTCAGGTTATGTAAAAAGGGTTATATGCTTTTGCCCTTCACAATAGACGTGTTTTAACTAATGGATGCTCTCGCGATCGACAAGTCAAATTAAGGTTCCAAGACAAGAAATTTGACCTTTTTAATCTAACAATTCTCGAACGGTTAATAAGCTCAGAACCCCTGTAAAGTATACATTTTCTGAAAGCCTAGATATACGGAAACATTTTGGTAACCACAGTGTCTCCATTGTTTACATAACTATCACGTGACACAGTAATTTGCATAACCTTTCAAAAAACGGTTTTCCCTATGTTTTGTCTCAATACTTCAAATGTCTGACTCAAACTTGCTGGAATGCAAGCTGTCACAACGCTCTTCCAAAGTGTGTCTCATAATTTTTATATCTTGCTTAGTTTTTTGGAGCACAATTTTAAAGAAATCAACTATGCTTAAATTCACTGCTCTGGAAGTTTTTCTGGCATAAAAACTGTTGTAGAAGGTTTAAAAAAATTCTGAGACACTCTTTTGAAGACCTTCAGAAAGCTTGCACTCACACAAATTTCAGCCACATATCTCAAAGCATTGAAACAAAACATAGGGAAAACCGATTTTTGAAAGGTTATGCAAATTACCTGTCACGTGATAGTTATGTAAACAATGGTGACACTATGGTAACCAAACTGTTCCCTATATCTAGGCTTTCCGAAAATATACAATTTACGGGGGTTCTGAGCTAATTAAACACTAGAGAATTGTTGGTTTAAATGGTCAATTTCTTGTCTTGGAACCTTAAGTTATTGTCATTAGCTTGTCTTCGGGTATTTTCTAGCAAAAAGAGGCACATGTCCACTAAGGTTGGTAAAATGTAATCACTGTGAAGGTGCATAAACTCTAGCTTTGAACTTTGATAGAAGAAATTTACAGTTTTGGTCACTTTCTAATAAACTTGTCTGGTCCCAAATACGTTAAAATATGCATTTTGTTGGGTTGACCCTAGTTTAGGTAGCACGCGCCTCGGGACATATGTTCAGGCTTTCAGATTTTGTCAATTATTTTCTGATCTACCACTTGTGGAGGCTAATTTTAATGCTCTTTATGAAAGAAAATGTCTTTACCGTCATATTATATACAGTTAAACACAGGAATGGGGGCCATTTAGCGAATTTCAAATATTGAGGGATTCTTAAGCACTTTGTATCTCTAGTACCAAATTTTGTACAGTGGCCCCTGTTTTTTATTTTTGATTTGGTAAGAGAATGTTCGAAAGTTTTATTGAGGAAAGCTTGAGCAAAAGTTTGAGTCGTTTATTTTCAATGTTGGCGGAGCATACTACCTTAAACACACAGGCGGTGATGTAGTATCAAAAACAGAACAAGATATTTACCTGCTACAAATTCAATGAAAAAAGAACTAAAGTGAAAATAGAACATTTTACCTGATAACGTGTACAGTAACAAAAAAGAATAGAATCAAAAATAGAACAAGATCTTTACCTGCTACAAATTCAGTGAAAAAAGAACTAAAGTGAAAATAGAACATTTTACTTGATAACGTGTACAGCGATAAAAAAGAATAGAATCGAAAGTAGAACAAGATCTTTACCTTTGACCGTGTATAGTGATAACAGAATAAAAAATATAACAGGATCTTTACATGCTAACATGTACTGTACAAAAAGGGAAAAGACTCGAAAATTTAACAGAATCTTTTCCGCTATCATTGGTGAAAAAGGAAGACAATCGAGATTAGAACAAGATTTGACCTGGTACCATGTTCGGTGAAAAAAGAAAACAAAACCGAAAATACAACCCGATCTTTGCCTGCTACTGTATACAGTAAAAATCTTAGAATAAAATCGAAAATCGATCTTTTTATTTCTTGCTACCAAAGAAGAATATATTCGAAAACAGAACGAGTTATTTATCTGCTACCATGTTAAATGAGAGAGTTAAATGAGTGAACAGAAACGAAAATAGAACATGTTATTTTGCAACCATTACAGTTAAAATTTAGAATAGGATCGAAAAACGAACAAGATCTCTGTTTGCTACCACTACAGTGAAAAGAATGCTATCATGTACAGTGAAAACGAATATAATCTAAAATAGAAGAATTTCTTTAAATTTACCGTGTACAGTTAAAAAGAAAATAGAATCGAAAATGGAACAAGATCATTACCTGACACGATGCACACTTGATAAGAAAGAATCGAGAAAAGAATGAAATCTTTCCTTGCTACCATGTACGGTTAAAGAAGAATACAATCGAAAATACAACACGATTTTACCTGCTACCTTATATGGTAAGAAATAGAATCGAAAAAAGAACAATTTTTTTTTGCTACCACTGCAGGGAAAATAGGATAAACCGAAAATAGAACAACATTTTTGCCTGCTATCTTGTAGTGTGAAAAAAATCGAATCCAATCGAAATAGAACAAGATTTAACTTGTTACCTTGTACAGCGTAAAATGGGAAAATCGCTAAATTGATCGTCGTAAAAAGACCGTAGCCTAGAATATATGTCGCGGAAAAGGCTTCACCTGAAAATTTCCCGGTTTACTGTCCTTAAATTTACTGTACTCAGAGTGCAATGTGGGGAGTTTCGTGAGACGAAAAGAAAACATAACCTGTATCACAATCAACTAGGTAACTCTTCGATCATGTCATCAAATTTGCGACGAAAGATGCATGTGTGATGAAAAATTAGTTTTTGAAAACACGACGCAAACGCTGTCGTTCTCGTATGTTTCGCGAGATATCTCTACTGGTAAGATGGTTTAAAACGGGACCATGCCACTCTATAGGTACACAGAGTCCTGAGGAAGCAGAGTCAAGTGAAACTCGGTTCATCAACAATGGCTTTCCTAACGAGGCTTTCTGTGTGTTCCTTGTCCCTGTACATTTATCCACAGCAGTGTGTTTTCACAGATAGCTGTATTACTTTTCATGTTGTCACTGAGCTCTCTTCCGCAGAGCAACCATGTTAAGTCAATAAATGATATATTGTCAGGGAACCATGGCCAACCCTTGTAGCGATAAATACAGTGGTTCCTATCATTTTTGGCTTTTTTTACAATCAACCGTAAAATTATTATGCACAGCCATGCCAAAAATTGCTCAAGTAGAATGAGAATTACCTTACTATCCATACGGAAGTGAGCTTTCTTTGAGGCCGCATACGCCTTGAAAGTGCAAGACGTTAACTTTCGCCCCAACTTTCCTCAATGAAAGTTTCAACCATTCTCTTTCAAAATCAAGAATAATAATAAGGGATCACCATGCAAAGTTTACCAATAGAGAAATGAATGACCTGACATTTACCGATATTTGATATTCAGAATGGCCGTCATCCCTGTGTTTTCCCGGCGGGAAGAAATAAAACCTTCGAATTTCGAAAAAATAAGACTCTGAAATTCTTTCTTACTCTAGGATCTTAAAACAAGGCCCGTGCAAGTGGTATATCAGAAAAGAGATTTGCAAATTCAGAGACTGAATGTTTGTCCCCGAGGCGGATTCTACAGTTTTCTGTTATTAACGCCTTATTTCTACTTTCCAAAGAGAAGAAAACATATAATTGTGAAAATGATGTATATCAGCGATGCTTCGTCGTATGCAACAGGCCTTTATAAACTCTGATAACAACACTCGAAGCTTTCGATTTTATCTGATGTATTTAAGTGGATTATAACTACAGACAATATGAAGAAAACAGACATTGCCGAATACTAACGAAATTTATCGAAGTAGGAAAGCACGATTAGAAATATGGGAATAGTAGGATGGAAATTGTTAAACGGTACCTTACAGAATATGCTGAAACGTGTTTGTGTCTTCAGATAAAGCTGCTTCGCCGACTGTATCTTGACTAGGTGGTTGAAATCTTTTGCCGTGCTTTCTCTGCTGAAAATGATATACCGTCTTGCAATGAATTTATGTGTTAGGGAAACCACTTGTCTCCTTTCGATAAAAATAACGACGAATCATCAATCCTTGGCGATTTAGGTGTCAGTGACGCAATCATGTTTGCATGCATGTGATATTTCTTCCTCTAGATAGTTTAGATTTAGGATTAAAATAGAAATAGTTCGCAGATTGTTTTTCAACGACGTTGTTAGAATTTGTTAATCGTTTTTTCTCAGTTTTAAGTCCATAACATTCTGTGAAGACATAGCTTACTATCGATTGCTGAATGCATTTACCATTGTGTTTGTGATCACAAAAACATAAAGTACAATATTTCACGTA
Organism: Ptychodera flava; assembly: GCF_041260155.1. Classification (NCBI taxonomy): domain Eukaryota; kingdom Metazoa; phylum Hemichordata; class Enteropneusta; family Ptychoderidae; genus Ptychodera; species Ptychodera flava. The sequence goes on from NW_027248278.1 coordinate 10,443,344, forward strand.
TACACCCGAAACAAAAATATTTCAGAATGACAGAGAAGAAGTACAAAATTGCATTCATTTTGCAATACACAAGTTTTGATATAAATGAAAGCCAGTCTTCGCTTTGTATTTTCTTTGCAGGCAAGCAGACAGGTAGGTAGGTAGGTAGGTAGATATGCAGGCAGGTTGGCAGAAACAGTATGTAGGTATTTTTTTCGCGGATTTTGGCTTTTTATTGCCGCCATAATCTGAAAAGTGAGAGCGGTGTGTCAAATATCTTGCACACTCATCGCTAGCGTTTTAGCACCTCGTTATAGCCATGCTTCACTCATGTATATAGTTTGAAAAAGTGCTCATGCGTCAAAATAATCGTAGGATAGTATGCACCTCGAAAATGAAAGACTTAAACTTTTCCTCAAACTTTCCTAAATGAAACTTTCGCCTATAAAAATCGGGGGTCACGTGCAAACATTTGGTACTAGAGAGACAAATTGTCTAAGGTTTTCCGATATTTAATATTCAAGATGGCGGCCATCCCTGTAGAAAGGCTATTAGCAAAATAAAATTTTCGATAAACTAAAACGATGGAAACTTTTTTTACACCAAGAGCTCTAAAATGAGCTTGACAGGTGGTAGATTAGAATAAAATTGTTAAAATTTGAAAGCCCGAATGTCTGTCCCCGAGGCGCATTCTACCTTAAAACATCTTCATGGACTATGAATGGACCAATAAAAAGTTGGTAACACGACATCGAATGTTGTTGTATTAAAGTTTCAGGAGTAAGTACAATGTGCTGTTGCCATGGTAATAATAAACAACTGCATGACTGACATAGTTAAGTGTGATTGACATTTAAAAAAATAGACTTTTGTCACCAAAAAATTAGCAAACAAGTCATGCAGATGCCAATGGAAGTAAGTTTGTGGTGAATATAATAAGAATACTTAATTTTTCACGCCGCTGTACACTCTACTTACGAGGTGTTACTTTTCTCACTCGTCGGAAGACTTGCATGATTTGATGTTTCATTCGGCGGAAACGAAAAAAGAACGAAAGAGAAAGAGAGCAACTTTGCCGAAGAGAAAAATTGACAATACAGACACGGGACATATATTTATAAGAGATTTTAAACGTGTTGACTCAAGTAAATTTTATACAGCTCCGATGCAGTACTAACTCCACGTTCACCGAGCTTAAATTATGTAGAAATTACGACAACCTGAATAGAAACACAATTTGAACTGTAAATAATTACATGTTACAATTTTGATTTGTAAGCGTTCTTGGACGCGAAAACTCTCGCCACAATACCAATCGTTTTTGACTATAACAATACTGGTGCCATGAAATACTACCACGGATTCAACAAAATGGCCTAACTCGTTCAAACATGTCTATATCCACCCAGTAACTTATCCTCCTCGTGGAGGAAATCTACATATTGTTTCTCAACACTTGGCAAATTAGGCTGTTTGATATCGTTTTAATTCATTCATAGCTTGGGCCTGAAACGATAGAATTGTGGCATGACGCGCACGGGCATGTGATGGCATAATCTTTTGTATTTTCCCAAATGACGGTTTAAGTCAGTATGTCATATTATTGTTTCTATATGGCGTCGGTATCCGACATAGCCATAATACTGTATAAATCGACACACACAAACAATCAGACAAGCAGAGACAGACTCAGACTCACAGGTAGAGACACTCACAGACACTCACTCACTGACTCTCTCTCTCATTTGGGGATACTCTTATGTTTCAGCGGCTGGGCCTTGAAGCCAAACCATGTTTCCGTATTCAAGAAACGGGCTCCAATTCTATATCACCAATCTTCAGTTCCAGCGTCTTCCATATATTTCCTCATTACGACACAACCCTTTTCCTCAAACCGCGTATTAGGGCCGTAAAGATTATTATCTGCACATTTCCATTAAACGTCTGTGTGAATTGCAGAAAAAAACTAAGGTCCAATACCAAATTCATGTGGGAGTTATTTAACACCGTCATTTATATCAAAAGAATTGAAAGAGAGTTTATCATGCACTCCAAGCAACTTTCTTTTGTGACGCGATAATTGTACTTCAGTCTACGTAATGTAACGACATCGTGCGCCGCATAGGATTCAATGGTAACTGGTTGATGTCGTCGCGAGACGCTTAGGCATAATTTAACTGAAAGTTACCTGAAATATTTTCACCTTGACAACTTCTGGCTTTTAAAATGGTCAAATTACATGTTTTCCATAGGAAATAAACCGCATATAAATGATTTGAATTTATCAATGCACCGAGATAGTAAGACGTTGACCAAAATTGTCAAATGCGATTCATTTGTAGGGAGCGTTGACGTCGCCATCTTGTAAATAATAAACAACTGTAGATCTTATTGCCTAGTTGTGTGGTGAATAATTTATTTTCCCTTGTGGGATGTGCGACAAACAAAGAACATAGACTGTTTGTATTGCAGCATGTGACGTTGAGGGCTGGAAACTTTCCGAGATGGAAAAGGCTATTTGTTGTTTACAGACCTAATAAATTGTTTAAGGATGTTCTCGCCTCCAAATTGAAAGTCTCAATTTTTGGTCAAACTTTCTGCAAAACTTTTAAACAATTTCCCTAAAATCAAGAATAAAATTCATGGTTTGTCGTGCAAATTCTAGAAACAAATTACCCTCAAGTAAATATATCGATCTTTGAAATTCAAATGGCCGCCATCCCTGTGTTAGCTGTATGGAGAGGCGGGGGGTCTGTGCTGCGGCATTTTGTAATACTGACGTGTTTTGTAATAACTTACGCAAAATGTAATAAGGGGTATCAGCATTTTGTAATAACTGACGCATTTTGTAATAACGTCTGCAGTATTTTGTAATAAACCAGTCTACGCGTTTTGTAACAAGGGTATCAGCATTTTGTAATAAAAAATTGTCTACGCAAAATGTAACAAGGGTATCAGCATATTGTAATAATTCGCACTTTGTAATAACAGTTAACGCATTTTGTAATAATTTTAAAAACTTTCCCCAGTTTTAAAGCATAACAGATATTTTATTGACTTTGGAATGGTATTACAAAGTGTGTGTTTACTCGTTAAGTAAGTACAAAAATTGATCGCTCCCTGACTTCCATTTCAAATTACAAAGACTAAATTTTAGATAGCTGTAATCAGTATTTTACCAACTGATCATCTGAGGCAGGTAACTACTAGATTTTGACTAGTTTATTATTATATATTTGAGAGAATAATTGGTATACACAGTCAGTTGATTTATTAAATAGAGGATAACGACATTCTTTCTGATGTATTGCAGACAACCAGCAATCAACAGGTAGATACACAGATAAAATAAAATATAATAACATAAAATAAATTATTATACATCTGCCTTCGCAAACAATACAATCGAGCTTCCTTAAAAACGGGCACGTAACGGGCATGCAATAACCCCTTTACTTTCATATTTGACGATAAATCGTGCGTCATTGAATTGCTCCATACTGAAACTCCATACTGTACTTTGAAAATAACTTCTGATAAAAGAAACAGAAGTAAATGTATTACGACTGTTTGAAGGTGAAAAATATTATGAGGTAATAACGAAAGTTCACCAAGACCGCACTGTACAAATATGGCACGACATCGCTGCTCGGCTGGTACATCGAATGTTGGATATGAGCGCGCGATGTAAACAAAGATGGCGCTTACCCTTAACCCGCTCGCAGTTAAGAGGCCTAGAGGGCGATGGAGAATATATGCCTCTAAAGTATATGGAATAATGCATCGGAAACGACGGGTGCATATCTTCTTGATAAAAAAGGAGATTTATGATAATAATTATTACGAAAATACCGCAAAGTAAACACTCAGACATTAGTGCAACACATTGCCCGACGCGCTAACGCGCGCTAATGACTACATGGATGTGTCTTTATACATTCTTTGCGTTATTTTCGTAATAACCTTAACTATACTGAAGTAATCTAACGTAAACAAAACTAAAACTAAACTAAACGAAACTAAAATAGTCAGAATAATCTGATGTTTTAGTGATTTGACTTGTTTAGCTACTAAAGCGGAAGTATATCTGACCTGTTGAGTATGTATGTATGTATGTATGTATGTATGTATGTATGTATGTATGTATGTATGTATGTATGTATGTATGTATGTATGTATGTATGTATGTATGTATGTATGTATGTATGTATGTATGTATGTATGTATGTATGTATGTATCTATGTATGTATCTATGTATGTCTGCATCTATGTTGGTAGGGAGGGGGAAGGGAGGAAGGGAGGAAAGAGTGCCTGAGTCTATCTATTTATCTATCTAAGTATCTATCTATCTGTCTGTCTGTCTGTCTGTCTGTCCATCTATCTTTCTATGGCTGTTATTTAATGATAATTGCAGATATTTGGCAGGTATAACCAGTAGGATAGCGAATAAAATGTAGCTTAATCATGGTATTGCAGGGCAGCTTATCCTAGCTCGTTGGCTAGACAAATTTTACCAATGGGCGATAGCGTAGATTTAAAGGAGGAACACAACAGGAAAGAAATAGATCTGAGAAAACAAAACCATGGCACAGTACATATGAATTGTCACCTTTTACATACAAGGAAAAGTGGCTGGTCTGTCGATAGAGCTTCATTTTGTCCTTGTCTATGGGATGATTTAAATAAATTATCATTCAGTATTTTAATTGACTGCTTCACGTCAGTGTTTATCAGTATATTTTGATAAATATCAGCTGTCAGTATTGACATATTAACGTGCCCCTCCCATCTTATTACCGTAAATTATCGACAATCAACTTTAGGGAAACACATATCATACGTATAGAAGTTGCTTGGAATACTGCAACCTTTCGTACATTTATTTTCCACTTTAACCATACATTAGTTTGAGTTTATTTGTCTATGTAAAGGGCCACTGCCCGTCATACAACACAAGTTACTACAAATAAATCTTGAACAAAGTATGGTCACGTGAGGCAAAGTCTAACAAGTATACAGGCAAATGTGGAAAAGGGAAATTTACAGAGTCTTCAAATACTCACTTCTCATCAGTAAAGCTTTGTAAATGTATACAGACAATTTAAAAAGAGTATCAGAATTTCTTGTTGAAAATAAAGATGTGATTTTATCTCTAGTGGGGTTTTCGTTAATAATTAACGGGAAGTAAATCCCTACGAAGTAATACATAGAGTGGACAATAGGCAATAAAGTGAATTTCATCCTCTCGGATGAATACATTTCGTTTTTCGCAAAAAGGACAGATTCTATTTTGTACATCTAGGTGGGTATGTCTTCCAGTTTCTATTATTAAACTATGATTGGAACAACGAAATTTTGACAGTGCGATTTTAAACTTAAGTGGAAAAGTACATTTAAGATACATCTCTGGTTCAAATTGGAATTTGAACATGGAGTAAAATTTCATGCGGGGTGAATCATTAATTGCCGCATTCCATTCTTGTTTATAGCAATCTTTCAATCTTTGACAGAATAAGGATAAAAATAACTCAGAGTTACCAACTTGTTGCTCAAACCAGACGTAGGCAAGCCATATCTCATAAGCAAATGCTTAATCTTTGTCACCCAATTTGTTTTTCCCGCTTCATCTAGCTTTCGTAGCATCTCATAACAAGCTTTAGGGTAACGAGAATTGTCCATTTCTATGAGCTTCAACCAGTAAGATACACAACGTTTCATGTAAAGACAGGTAAGCGGGAATCTCCCACATTCACCTAGAACAGCTTCATTATTTACATTGCTGCCAAGGCCAAGTAAAAATCGACAAAATCTCAAGTGTACCTTTTCGATAGTAGGGGAATACTCAAAACCCCAGATTTCTGCACCATAACACAAAATTGGTGCCACACAGCTATCAAAAAGTTTGAATGCATTTTGAATTGACATACAACCTAGTTTTTTAATGACAATTTGAATTTGTGTGAGGGCTTTTTTCGCTTTAGTAGACAACTCTGCTTTAGCGGTGACCATGACAACCTAGACGATATTAGCATGCCAAGATAATTGTAATGCTTTACGCAGCTAATTTTCCTCCCCATATAGAACCATTTTTCATATTTCTTTAAATACCACCATTCCTGAATACTATTATTTTTGTTTTGTCAAGATTCACCTTCATACACCATTGTTTACAAATAACTCTAGCTGATTCAGTTTATGTTGTAAAGAAATTGGAAGATCGGCACTGTCTGTTACATCGTCAGCATACATAAGTAGTCCCAAATTAGGCAATTCTTCATTTACAAATATACCGTCCCTATCAGAAACATTCATGTACACGTACAATTCATTAATAAATAAGTTAAATAAAAGATGACTTAACATGCAACCTTGACGAGTGCCGATTTTGCACTCAAAATAGTCTGTCAAACCCTCATTGCATAAAACACAAGATTGCAAGTTAGAATACATTGACTGCAGAACGTGTAAATTTTACCATGCAGGCCATAAGATATCAACCTTTGCCACAAATAGTCATGTCGAACACAGTCAAAGGCTTTAGAGAAATCGACAAAAATACAATACATTCTACCTTTCCGGTTAGACAAATATTTAGATGCTAATGCTTGCGAAGAAAAAACATGATCAACAGTACAGTATCCTCTGCAAAAACCCGCTTGGGCTTCAGAAATTACATTCAAATCATCAGCCCACTTAACTAGACGGTTATTAAGATTTTTGTAAATATTTTGCTGACAACAGACAAAAGAGAAATTCCCCTATAATTGTTCACATCATTCAAAGACCCTTTCTTGTGTAAGGGTAAATTTCCCTTACACCAGGATTCTGGGAAATTTCCCGAGGTAAGAATAGCATTGAAAATAGAAACTAAATACTGTGAAATAATATGTACACTACATTTAAACATTTCATTTACAAAACCATTAGGACCTGGTGACTTGTTTGTCTTAATTTTCTAATAACACACTCAATTTCATCTAATGTAATAGGGGAGTTCACAGATAACGGCTCATTTTTGTTACAGGATCACAAAATCTATCATGATTCGTCAATTCATTTTGTATGTGAGCATCAAAATGAGAATCACCTGGTTGCATATTTATGTCAAATAACTTCTGAAAATAATTATACCAGTCCATTGCTTTGATTTTACAAGCTTGAAATGTACTTTTTCCACCTCTGATACGTTTGACAGTTAACCAGAATTTACAAGAGTCGTTAAGGTTGACAAAAGAGTAGTTTGCTGCTCCTTCTTGTGATTGTTATATTTCACTCTACAAGATTTTTATGGCGGTTTCTAGCTAACACATATTCACTGCGAGCAGGTTCACTGTTTGACCTGCGAAAAGTATTTAGCAACTCAAATTTTTGTTTGCGAGAATCTTCGCATTCATTGTCCCACCAGCTTTCATTAGCATTTGAATATCTTTTCTTTTGTTACCAGCTGTGTATTTCATATCAATGGCAGCACGGTCAAGTACATTATTTAACTCCTCTACAGCTTGGTCACATCACCTATTTCGCTGGCAGTATACAAGTTTTGGAAAAGATAATTCGCATTGTCATCACTCAATTTATTTAAAAATTTTCAGCTAGATCTGGCTTCCATTTATATTTAATCCATTTGGAATAAGAAGTTGTATCATCTGATTCAGTTAATAAGGTCTTCTCAGGCAAAGTAAAACTACAATAAATTGGAAAGTGGTCTGACACATCAGTAGTGTCAACTACAAAATTGTGAACCAAAGGGAACAAATCGCTTTGAACGATGATATAATCCACCACACACTCTCCATTCGCTGTGCAACAGGTGTAATTCCCTGAACTATCACCGTCAAAGCGGCCGTTTAGAATATGAATGTCGTAGTTACGACATAAATCAATAAGTGAACGACCAAAATTGTTGACTTGAGAATCCTGCGAGTTTCTTGGAGTGCAAAAATTATCTACATCATAGTCAACAGAAAGAAACAAATTACTTTCTCTATCTTCAACGTTAAAATCTTCCAGTGCGCCAATTCTGGCGTTAAGATCACCCATAAGAATTAAATTAAAATCCATGTTTGACGAATATAAATTAACAAGATAATTTTCCAACACTTCTATTCCATTGACTTCTTCGTTATTATAACTAGGTGATCCTTCTGGTGGCAAATAAACACAGCACAATACTATATCTTTGGTAAAATTGAAAGCTTCCTTGTCTAGAAGCAAAAAAATCGCATTCTTACATGGAAGGAATAAACGTTTAACAAATTTGCTCAATTCTTGAGTGACATATACCGAAATACCACCAGGAAAACGCCAAATTTACTGGCTCGTTCATTGAAAATAGAAAAACATAAGTGTGACGGTAAGAAGTCAGAGAACTCTTCCTCTGATCTCGCCCAAGTTTCACAAATACTAATAAAGGAAAACTGTGACAGAAAATTTTTAAGTTTTACATTATAACGATGTTGTTTCAAACCCCTGGCGTTCCATGATAGGAACGACATCTTCTTTGGTTGTACAGTTTCCGGGGAATTTCGACTCTGGGCATGGCCACATCGTTATAAAGGAACAATAGTGTTGGAGGTTTCATCATATTTAAATTTTTTCTCTATTTATTACAAGTTTGTCATAGTTTAGATGTGCCCTCTTTCCTTCAGTTCGTGCTTGAGTCATGAAAGGAATCAATTTTCTTCTTGTTTTCCTGACACTAGGGGGGAAATCTTCGCTGACTCGAAAAGTTGAACCTCGTAATTTCTTTCTTCCCTGTTCAAGTACATTGGAACGGTGTTTGTACGACAGAAACTTTACTATAACTGGTCTTGATTCATTTGGTTTAGTACGCACGTTCAATCGATGAGCTCTCTCTATTACCACTGAGTTTTCATCAATTGCATCATCAATTCCTAGTCGATCAACCATAAATTGGCGGACTGTCTTTTCGCAGTCTGACCATGTCTCATCGGCTTTTTCATCGAAACCGTAAAAGATTACATTGTTTCTTGATGTCTGAGAACGCAAATTTGTACAATCATTTTCAAGGTATTTCACTCTTTACTGAGCTCTTCATTTTGTTTAACTAGTAACTTTTGTTCTTCTTTGAGTTGTTCAATGGTTTTGTTCACTCCAGATATATCACGTTTGATTTCCTTTATGTCCGATTGAATACTTTTCAAAATATCCATCATACTATCATCAGTCTTTTGACCTGCCGCCGCCGCGACTTCAAGCTCACCTGTACTTGTCAGGTTGATTGCTGTTTCTGCGTGGACCTGGGTTCAACTCCACGTCTCCTGCTTGCTGCAGTAAACGAGTGACTGACGGACAAGGGGAACTTTTTGTACTTTCCAACGAGAAACAGACATTTTTCATGAAAGTTCAAGGAAAAACTGACGAGATGGGTAAAACTCAAGTGCACTAGTTGCATAACATGCAGTCATTTCAAATCCGACAGGTGTTGAATTCCTCATGCCGATCGTTCTGCATTTAGATACAAAGAACATGTCGAAATCTTCACGTATTTCATTCGTAAATGTTCCACAAGCCAATAGACCAGAATTTTCCAACCAGTCTTCCCAACATCGTACAGAATATAGGTACCATAGGTGCCACAGAGAATCGAATAGGTGACAATAAAGCAACATGCCAACCTGTACCCATATTCGGTGGTAGACGACCATGTTGTTTCCGACGTGTACAGGTCCACTGACACGGAGCGCCAACATTTCGGCTGGAAAAAACTACCAATTTTTGCTCGCCAACTTTCAAGACCAACACCCATGGTTGTAGATAGCACTACCTACTTGTTGAAAGTTTTCTGGTGTGAAAACCATCCGGCAATGACTTGAAATCAAGAAATTTTCAGGAGCTCAAAGTTCTCACGAGTTACCACTGCTCGGTGCAATCAGTCTTCCACTCTAACCTTTGCACCCTAAGGCACTGGGTGGAGTTGACATTTGGAAGTACCATCTAGCATGACGTCTGACTTCTTAAATTAACAAAGACTGTCCCCCATACCATATATTTTTAGAATCACCATAAAATACTCTGTCCCAAAAATATGCAAATTATGGTCACGTGACCTCATTAAGTATTCAAAATGGCCGCCAATATATAAAATATTGTACTTTTTAACATATTTCTTTATTTTCATGGGAATTCCTCATTAATTCATAATTTTTCATCACCAAACCTGTTTTCTATCACGTCAGCATGGACTGAAATGAAATTGTGACAAAAATTTTGAAAAAAACACTGATATTTTGTATCATTTTGACCTGCTAAGTGTAATGTAAACAAAGGCTCTGTATAAGTGTTAAATCTGTCAAAGCATAATGTAACATAACATCCAGCACCTAATATTATGAAATATTCCCACAGTAAGTATGTATATTTTGAATGACAATGACACACTTGTCCCAAAATATGCTAATACTGGTCATGTGACCAATTAGGTATTCAAAATGGCCGCAACAATATAAATTTATCATTATCTTTACATGTTTTCCAGTTTTCCAGTAAAGATAATCGATATTTTATCATATCCCAATGCTAAATCACATTTTTAGTCCCATTACCATGGACTTTGATGTAAACTTTATACATTATGATAAACTTTACACAGACTTGATAAACCTTACACAGATTTTCTTGTCTTCACTCATAAGTCAAGATTACACACAGCGCCCTTGAATAGGGGTCATACAGGTCAAGGTATCCTATTTCATAACATCTGACTATTGAATTTATCAAACTTTGTCCACAATTACAAGATATGTTTTGAATTGTAGTATTACAATTGCCCCCAAAATATGCAAATACTGGTCACATGACCTCATTAAATATTCAGAATGGCCACCAGTATTCTAAATTTACAATGATTTTCACATATTGCTTCTCTTTCTGACGACATTTTAAAGAATTTATCACTTCCTATTTCTCAATTATGTCTGAATGTATATTAGATAACTGATGGTTCCAGGAAAATGTTTGTAACATAATTTTTATGAACTCAATAAAAGCTTCGTTCACATCACAGTGTACACTAACATTACAATCATTTTGCAAAATTAAGAATTTGATTATTCGAGGTTTGCAAACTTCATCCAATATACATGCAAAAACATAAGAATACACAATTTTATTGTAACCAAAAAACAATATTTATTGTTTATCTTTAGTAAAAAAGTAAAAATAATGTAGCAACGCCCTAAAAATCAGACCAAAACCCTCAAAATGTCACAAGGGAACCATTTCTGGATAAGGTTGGTTTTGTGGCATGTACATCATTAGTATAATAAAATTAGGTCTTAGAACACAACACTGTCAATGTTGATGATGTCGCTGTCTTTTATCATATTCTGAGCTCTGCATGTCATCTCCAAGCCTTTCTCTTTCCATCCATCAACAGTAACATTGAAGAGAAAAAATGCAGAACGGTCTGCAGTATATTGTCTTTTCAAAGTACAGTACTGTATGTAAAACCTACTAAAACTTTCTCGGTTTGTTTTCTCGATTATAAATCGCATACAATAAATCTCATTCTGTCTTCAATTGCATTTTGACTATCAACTCAGACCCCCTTATATGGCGTTATTATGATAACCTAGCCTCGGTAGTGAGATATAATATCGACATCATTATATGCTATTACATTTTTACGTATTCAGAAACCACAAAGCATTTTGAAACACATACAATATCAGCGGATGTTTATAATTATTACAAAATGCGTTAACTTATGTTACAAAACGCGTTTTATTACAAAACGCTGATACCCTTATTACAAATCGCGTAAACAATATTTTATTACAAAATGCTGATACCCTTATTACAAAATGCGTAGACCATTTTATTACAAAATGCTGATACCCTTATTACATTTTGCGTAAGTTGTTACAAAATGCGTCGTATTACAAAATGCCGCAGTACAGGGGCCTAAACTTCGGATTTCAAAAAATAAGACGGTGAATTTTTTTACTACAATAGCTTCAAAACGAGCCCACACATGTTGTAGATCAGAAAGATATTGTAAAACTTTGAGAGTCCGACTGTCCTCGAGGGCATTCTCCTAAAATTCATGTTAGTCCATGATCTGTATGGCGTGTTCGGTAAACTTTCAGCATAAGTGAACCTAAAGATATAAATGTACGTCTATAATCCAGTACGGTTGAATGCTGTCGGTTTTCGTACATCCCCAAAATATAACAGTTCGTCAGCAGGTTAAGAAATCAGTGTGTCTAACATATAAAACCTACTTAATGATAAAAACTTTAACATATTATCTTATTATCATAATCTGATCTAATGTTCAAATCAGCTTATGATCTGTTTATATACATTAACAGATGTCAAAGTCAAAATCGTCAACGTGCAAATTTGAAATTAGCCTGAAATTTTGCAAGCTTTGGCATCCAAAGCTTAATCACAAGTACCTTCCTGAGTATGTTAGATTACTTTGGTCGAGAGTTTTCAGTTGTGACTTAAACAGACATAAAACCCTTGACATGGCATTGTACACCAACTGTGCTGACCACGAGCATACGGAAAAAAAATAATTGATTACGGAGAGTCACTCAAGCTGTCTTTACTAGTTACCGCACATGAATGTCGTGAACTCTTTGTGTATCGATTGGACGAAGAGCGGCTTCGATAATTTTTCGACTGACAGCATTACAAAACATGTCAGAAATTCAGATGAGTTACCCTCAAGCTAACTTGTATTGCATTGCATGTAGGTGAATGGCGATCTGTCAATTTGGGACATACTGCAAGCAATTGTAGCGGCTCAATGAAAGAGAGAATATATAATAATCTTAAAATGTATTTTATTTATGCTGCCTTTGGTATGTCATCGTCTACTTAAGGGCTGCATTTTTTATTCATTTTCATCATCCATGCCTGCGGTCCAACTAGACTAGTATATATATATATATATATATATATATATATATATATATATATATATATATATATATATATATATATATATATATATATATATATATATATATATCACAATATATCACTTGAACTGGCTTCCCACATGTGTGACGTAAAGCAGGACTGATAAGAAATCCGAATTGCCCTTGTTTACGTCATCAACTGGAACTTTCTTCCTGCACTTCAGCGTTACGCTTTCGTGCACAGACCGATCTGTCGCGATCGATGCCGTGCACTCGTGACATTTGGTATTGCGATACATTCAGACATGGAAACATGGATGGCACGTCTGATGAAATTTTGAGTCCTAAAATCTTTTATAGTTTTTTTAAAGAATAGAATGGGGTGCCGTCGCGGCTCGCGCTCCAATGAAGTCTTAAGGACGGCTCAATGTGCACCTAAACGTAAGTTCAACTGAATAAATCAGTACCGTATGATCTTCGGAAAGCGACATAGAAGGAAAAAATATAAAAATCATTTGACGAACAACAATATGTTTCCTTCATCACATAAAAATTCCGTAAATTCTCGATCGAAATCGAGCCTGCAGCACAGCGCCGTAGCGAAGACATCAGCTTTGGGCTACAGCTATTGCATGAACTCTGCAGTACAGTGCAGTTCATGTGTTTTCAAAAGTTGACTCGCAAGAGTTTCCGTCAAGTGATAAAATTTGCAGTGATCAGCCCGTGAGACATGTGTCACCGCAAACATCAAAGTACGTAAACACAAATATTGATGACCGGGATCGCCCACTCGTGATATTTTGAAAAGCTACGACACCTTACAGAAAAAGAACTAGTGCTTATATCTTGTTGTTGTCTTCCCTTCATAAATATGTTTGAAAATATTCTAAATAATTATGGTTACAGTACTATTGCTTTTAGGCGCTGGCGCGGCGAAGCCCCCTGGCCAGCTGATGGTAGACTTCCTTTGGCGCCGGGAAATGGCGAGACAATGATTGGCTAGTTCACGTGACCGAATCCGTATGTCTGGTTGGTTAAGATGGCACTTCGGTCAGAAGTTCTGAAACAATCGTATACGACGACGTCAAACAGAGAAGTATTTCATGGGATTTTACATATATATGTGTTTGACGTCATCATATAGAGAGTTTTTCGCCTAGCCGTACAGTTCGAGCGAAGTGGCTATTAAAACAGGTAATATATATTATATCACATGAACTGGCCCGTATCTCCACCAGTGTGACGTACACCAGCACAGATAAGAAATCGATATTACCCCTGTTGTACGTCATCAACCGGAACTTTTTTCCTGCAATGGTACCGTTCGTACGTGCACGTCGCGACACAGACCGATTTGTCGTGATCGATGCCGTGCTCTCATGGCATTTTGACAAAAAGGTGACCCGATAAATCCAGATATGGAAACATAGAAGGCATGCCCACGAAATTTCGAGTCGCTAAAGCTTTAGCTATTCCCAAGAATCGAATGAGGATACCGTCGATCGTTTTAATGGCTCTGTAACGTCACGGCTCCAGTCGTAAGGCTCAATGTGGACGTCGTCGTACCTGGCGATCGCCAAGCGACGTCGTACCTGGCAATCCCGGTTGGCGATAAACCCGAAAGATACACCTCAACGAAAGTTCAACTTAATAAATGAGTACCGTATAATCTTCGGGAAAGCGACATAGAAGGCACAAGCATAAAGTCATTCGACGAACAACGATAAATTTCCTTCATCACACAAATTATTCCGTTGTTTCTCGATCGGAATCAAACCTGCAGCGTAAGGCTGTAGTGAAGCTGTCGACCTGTAGTGCAGCGCTGTAGAATCCGATGTATTTCGAAAGTTGACTCGGACAACACTCACAACAGAACAGAGTTCCCGTAAAGTAACAAAATTGGGATGTACCTACGGGCGATATATGTGTCACAGCAAACATCAAAGTCCGTAAGACGAAAACATTGACGACCGAGATGGCCACCGGCGGATACCGGTGACGGCAGTGCCCACTACAAGCGTATAAGCTTACACTCTGTGTGTCATTGATCTGAATCTTTCGGGCTCGCAAAGGTCGTAAACTTGTGATATTTTAAAAGCCACGGCATCTCTAAGAATGATAACTACTGTTTCGATCGTGTCATTGCATTAACTTCAAAAATATAATTGTAAATATTCTAAATAACTCAAAATAATATTGTTATCCGTCGCTGAGCGCGGTGAAAGCTATGTCCGCCAATGGCAGACTTGCCTTGGCATCAGTCCAGTCGCGAGACAATGATTGACAGGCGCACGTGACCGAATCCGTATGTCTGATTGGTGGAGATACCATTCGGTGTAACAAAATTTAGGCTTAATCGGATTTATGAATGAAAGTATACCTGTAAACATTTGCACATCTCCTGGGTGACGGGCCGCTTTACTCATTAAATAAAACTAATCCGCTAAATAAAACACCAAATCGCTGACAAAAATCATGCACTTTATTACATTAATTTTGATCCATTCTCATCAAAGAAAAATAAGAAGACTGTTCTTGTGATAAATATATAATCCCATGGAATTTTTCTCTGTTTAACGTCATCGTATACTCGTGTTTTTCGCGGAGCCGCACAACTTCTCGCCTTCGGCTCGAAGTTGTACGGCTCCGCGAAAAACACTCGTATACGATGACGTCAAACAGAGAAAAATACCATGGGATTATATATATATATATATATATATATATATATATATATATATATATATATATATATATATATATATATATATATATATATATATATATATATATATATATATATTATATACACATACATATACATACATACACACAAGACCAAGGTATCAACGGGGGACAACACGGATAAGGTTTACATCGGCCTTAATGATGACATGTTCAAGACGCGCTTCGCTTATCACATGCAATTTTTCCGTAACGGCAAATACAGGAAAAGTACAGAGTTATCAAAGTTTATTAGGAATTTAAAAAGCCAAGGGCCAAGTCTTTGACGTCTCATGGTCAATTATTGACAAAGCATCGATTTTCTCTGACATAAGCGAGCGAAAGCTTTGCATATCAGCCAAGCCATAAATAGCCCACATGTACACCAACATGTTCTTCTGGATCAATAGATTTGAAGTCTCGAGAGGTAGTAAACTGAGGTTTCAGTATTCTTGTAAACACTTAAGACTTTGTTTTACAGCATTACCATTCTGAAAGCGTTTAAAACTTTTAACGTATTCATCTGTGTTGTACCTCTGTGCCACCCTGTTCGCTGTTACTATCGTACAATGATTAAACGGCTTTGTTTGTGCCGCTACGAAATGCAGGAATGGTTATATTGGTTGCAGTTGTTAATTGAATAAGAACCAAGCTTCCTTTCTCTATTACCAAGAAAAAACATCAGACATTGATTGTGAATGTAAGAAAGAATGTCATTATATGAAATTGATAAATTACTTACCAAGTTGGAAATAGTAACACTCGCGAAGCAACACTTTGTTATAAGAGTGTAAATAGACATTTATTAAATATCATTTGATGGCAATCATTGGAAAACCTACACATGTATTTACCTGATAATTGAGCTCAACAAATCAGTTGTTCAAAGAAAAGCAACAGGAGTTTCATTGATTTCATTACCCTAGTCATTGAACCATCTCCTCAAAAATAACATGAATGGACTTTTAAAGTTTATAATCCAGAACAAATTCAGCAGTTTCTTTGCAAAATGTACAGAAGAAAGTTACTTCAGATGTATCGATATATTGAAAATATACTTGTCTCCTTTATCTGTGAAAACTATGACAACAAGAAAAAAGAATTACCAACTTTTTGAAAGAAAACTTAAAATGCTTACACAATCTGATGAATAAGTTACATATGCATAAAATCTACAAAATAATTGTAGGATGTCTTCCCATAGCATATTCTACCTCTATCACAGCACATGTAGGAATTGTAGGCTGTTCATGAACTACATGTCATTACCTTTGGAAGCAATGCTTTGACATTGAGATGAAGGACAGGTAACTGTCAAGGCTGTTCGCATCCCTTTATTCAAGATCGTCTAACTCATTTCAAAACAATTCTTTCGTGCCTCGCACAAACAAGCAAACAATAAATATCAACAAGAAAATTGAGATACAGCACCATGACAACAAATTCAGATCATTCGACGGTATCTCTTCAAAATTTAGATAGTGGTCAACACAGCAATACAATACAATACAATACAATACAATACAATACAATACAATACAATACAATACAATACAATACAATACAATACAATACAATACAGTACAGTGCAGTACAGTACAGTACAGTACAGTACAGTACAGTACAGTACAATACAATACAATACGATTCTTTAAAAGACATACAATGTAATACAATACAATGTAATACAATAATATACAATACATATTTTGTTAAAAATATTACTAACGCTAAAGTGTTTATACCGAGAAAGACATTATCAGTATGCTTGATTTCCTCATTGACAACATATTTGTTGAATTTGGAGGACACTTTTCCAACAGTGTATAGGAATTCCCATGGGCACTAACTGTGCTCCCTTACTTGCCGACTTATTTCTGTTCTCATACGAGGCAGAATTTATCCAGAACCTTATCAAGCAGAAAAAGGTCTCTGTAGCTCGTACTTTCAACCTTACATTTAGATACATAGACGATGAAATTTCATTGAATAACACTGAATTCAGTAAATATCTCGCTAGGATTTATCCTCCAGAATTGGAGATTAAAGAAACTACAGAAACGGCTCTTCTGCTTCATATCTGGACATTTTACTTGAATTTGACTCTAATGGTCACCTTTCTACTAGGCTATATGACAAGAGAGATGATTTCAACTTTAGTATAATCAATTTTCCACACCTCATCAGTAATATTCCACTCTCACCTGCTTATGGGGTATACATTTCCCAGCTTATTCGATATGCAAGAGCATGCAGTTCATATGGTGATTTTGTAGAGAGACATGGCCATCTCTTTTACAAACTGTTAAATCAAGGTTACACCAGAGCAAGACTTGTCTCTACATTCAAACGCTTTTTTGGCAGGTATCGCAAGCTGGTAGATAAATACAATATCTCTCTTCGACAAATGATCACTGATGGCATCGGTGACATGGGGCCTTAGTTAGTGACCACTACCTATCTGACTTACAGATTGATATATTGCGGGTGCCACATGTGGGGCAGGATACGCTTACTATTTTCGAAACACCTGACATCACTTCTTGGTCTTTTGGCCAGAGGTCCATATATCTTTCTTTCATGAATTTGACTTTGTTTGTGTACCGTCTATTTACTGTCTGTTCTGTGCTGTTTTGTGTCTATGTTTACAACTATTGTCTTACAAATTTTGACCTAGTGTTATTGGATTATGGATTGGTATGATAGCGATTATTATACAATACAACACAACACAATAATTTTTTTCCCGTTGTGTATATTTCACGATGGTAAATTTTTGTGCGATTTTAGGTATTGTGTTTTCCTTACATTTGACATTTCAGTCTAACTACTATACTAGTATTATTGTTATTTTATACAATGCAATGCAATGCAATGTAATACATATAGTAAACAGCAAAACAAGCCATACAATACAATACAAATGCAATACATACAATGCCATACAATACAATACAATACAATACAATACAATACATACAATACATACAATACATACAATACAATACAATACAATACAATACAATACAACATACAATACAATACGATACGATACAATACAATACAATACAATACAATACAATACAATACAATACAATACAATACAATACAATACAATACAATATGATATAGAACGCTGGATTTGTTAATAGGGTGCTGGGTTGATGATTGCATATGATATTTGTAAGATGATAAGGAATAGGATAGATTGTGTACATGGAGTGTGGGATTGAACGGATATGTTAATTACTTTATTAATTTGAACTTTGACCTCACAAGTTGTAAATTATGGGGTTAACACAATAACGAAACTTAAGCAAGTGAAATTCTCAAGATAGTAGCGAACGAAACCTTCACGTTTTGTTAGTTTTTTATATTTCTTTGGAGACATTTCCTGAAAAGTGTCTTCACGTTTAATATTAAAAATACCAGTGTGCCCTGAATGAGTTCGTTACATTGAATATAATGCTCACTATTTCATTGTCGACAAACATGTCAACTAGAGCAAGACTCCAAATACAGCCTGCAATGACGAATATTTTTGCACTTACATCAAACTGCTGCCTCCATCCATTTTGTTTCGTCCTCAGTGTTCCTACTCTAATGTAGTGTACAGCAATTGAAAAACAGACTGTATTTGACACCACAATTGCGATGACAGGGCTAATGAAAAACACAATGAGTGCTAGGCGTCTACGAATCCAACACACCCCATCCTCACCGTAGCCTATGGGAAAATTTGTCACCTTGCTCAGGTCTAGCAAAATACAAAATGACACAATGAGTGCAGGCATCAACCAACCAAAAAGGCAATAAGAAACCAGCCATTTGGTATTTTGTTTAACGAACAGCGTTTTTGTTTATCGATCGAAAAGTTCGACACAAATCAAAACTGACAACAGCCATCCAGAAGAAATTTGCCAACCACGAGTAGTGCAACAAAATTGCCAAAGGGAAACACAATCCAGCAATTTCGTTCAGCCCATACTTGTAAAAAAATATCATCTGAGCACAAAACATTGAAATTCACCATATTCAACATTAACTTGTTAGGAAAAGTTAGCACGGCAGATCGTCTAATGTGTAAAATTACTTGAATAAAGAGACAAATAACGGATAGTGAGGAACATGAAATAGTCATCCATATGATATAGTTGCCATGGAAACACGTGAAATGAAGCATACAATTGCTAACGATCCGATGGCGAATATTTCAAACATTTGACTTTGAATCACATCACCGTTTACTTTGAAAATAAGTGTACCTTCAACATTCCGAAAATCAGATTTGTTTAACACAAGTAACGTGGTAGATAAGGGGCATTTGTGAGGGAATAATATCGCCACATCGTCTGATCTATTGTTATAGGCATTGTTAATATCTTTATCTGATGAGTCAAAGGTTGAATTATACGTAGTGTTTGTAGGTATTCGTTATCTACAGACGCCAAATTGTTACTTAACTTCGAACAGGTTTGTAACTTTGGGTCGAAAATCTCACCAACGTCACAATGGAAATTGTAAGCGATGTCTATAGTCGGCCCATATAAGCGTTCCGATTTCACTGCAAGCGTTATATAGCCATTTTGATTTATGTCAAACAACATACTTAATGCAAAAGGAAATCTACCATCTGTATTAAAAAAATCTAGGTTTGCTCCGCAGGACATCGGGACTGGATTTTTGTTGTTGCATATGCCACAGTGCATGTTTCTATATGCAACAATTGCTCCAGCCGCTGAAAATTCAGTGACTATTGAAAACTCGGATTGACACATTTGCTCCATTCTTTGAAATTCTGACTTGTCATCGTAGAGAGATGATTGACATGAATCGATGATTCCATAGAAACAGGGACGCAGAAACCCCACTGAAGTCTCTTCCATTGAGATTATCAAGTCCTTTTTTGTCTGTGTTTTGTTCATAATTACCATCACAGGGTTGCTGCTATTCGTCCATTGCTCTAAATCGCTGCTTTCATAATGAGGCCACTTCACTGAAACGTTCCACATTACCACCTCTGTATGCCCGATGCCGTTAC
The DNA here is from genome assembly GCF_041260155.1 of Ptychodera flava. Taxonomy (NCBI): domain Eukaryota; kingdom Metazoa; phylum Hemichordata; class Enteropneusta; family Ptychoderidae; genus Ptychodera; species Ptychodera flava. The sequence continues at coordinate 10,463,982 of NW_027248278.1, forward strand.
ATTGTGCGCAATAGATGTTAGCGAAGACGTCTCTACCTGCTGGCCAGGTCACTGGGATACTTCTTAAGGACATATCTACAAATGAAAAGATCACGATATAAATTAATGCTTGCGAGAAGATCAAGCTTAAAATTAACTCCCAGTTTCCAAAATTCGCGATCATTATCACATGGTTTCGACAAATCTTGCAATAACCCAAACACCGTTATCTATCAATATCAGAATTAAAAATTATGTTTCCTTTTCGAGTCTCTTTATATATATAGAATCTCCCGGACGAGAAAACTCAAACTTTGAACGTTGAAACAAGTACTGAAAGCTGCATCGAAATACAATATAAAGGCTCAGTCTATACATCGTCAACTAAGGGTTTACGAATACAAAGCGAGTCTGTCATGTGACATGTGAAACATCGGTGAGTTTCTAATGTACTTAAACACTATCTATGATACGCAAAGAAAAATGTAACCACCAACACTACGGGCAAAAAGGGCCCTAAATTGTTCAGTGCAGCGCCCCCGCCGGACAACGCTTTGGGCTGGTTGCTAGTGACGACAGCGAACATTGTATCAATTTCATTTCAATAAAATATCGATCGAAATCTGCTCGCCTGTCGCTCGTATTTTCAGGTTACGCCATGAATTTTTCCATGACAGCCCGTATATATTGACTTATGTACCATAAAATCAACGTATCGGTTGTTTTCTTCCACTCAAATTGAATCGAAGACAATTTGTTTAGTTTTGGTGATACTTTTATGTCTCAGCATATTTTGGCGCTCTTTGGACAAGTTTGGCGCCATGCGATCCGCGGGTATGCAACACAACATTGTAACAATTCGCAACAAAAGAATATCGATCGATAACGTTCACTACACGTTCACAGTGGAGACTCTACACCAGTTGGCGTCCGTTTCGTGTTATTTTTACCAATTTACTGCAATATTCATGGTTCATATTCACCCAAATTTTGTATAAAAGACAACAACCTGACAGGTATTTGATCTGTACAATTTAGGAGACACTTGCTGATTAATTTGCGTCAAAATCAGACCCTTGTTCTGCACATGTAAACGCCGTCAGATCGCCATATTGTTGACGGCAACAGTATATTTCAGTGATCAGAATAAATAGAATGGCAATAAAACAAATTTTACGAAGAAATTCAAAAATCTAAAACGATACGATTTTTGCTTATTAGTCAAAGAATCACCGTGCCAATTTTCATTATCATTGGTTCAGAATTGAAAAATTTGAACCGGCGAGAAGTTTGCAATGTGTTCGGTCGATCGGACGCGCATAAACGCCATTGTTTTCTATGGGAATCGAGATTATTCGGCACATCGTAAAATGAAAAATACATCTGAAAAAACCCGTCGGTTTAAATTTTTCATTTCGCTGTTATTTCTCACAATATTTGAGATTAAGCATCTCATGAAGGTTAACTGAAACTCTATGGTTTTAGTTTTTTAAATTTCCCTCTTATTTTTATGAAATGACGAGTTTACGATCGGTTGTGTTGTTGGCCGTGTTTTCGCCTATTTTTGCATAGAGTATTTTCGCTTCGGTATTTTAAGAATTCCTTCATGAAATTATTGCCGAAATATCATAATGGACAGAGGAACATATGAGGAAATGGAATCTGCATCTCTTTCCTGAATATTTAGCTGTGCGGCTAGGAAAATTCGGCGAAGTTTTCAACATTACGCGAAGCTTGATTTGGCTCTCTTTACGCTCATTCAGCGTATGTGCGGCAAAAAATTGTCACATGTTGAGAACAATATAGAGGCCATTTTGCCCACAGTGCAAAGACACTTAAAATCATCTCAATACTTGGTGCTTAACTCTTTGTGATTACTACACGATTAATGTTTAGGATTGCAAAACTAAATGATTTAACACAAGTGTGAACTGGTATCAGAAATGTACTGTGCATGTGAGTTTCCGTTCACACCATATCTGCAGCAAATGTATAACCTTGAAAATCCAATATTAATATTTACTACTCTCTGAGCACGTATAACGCATGATGGGAACTGCACTATAGACGTAGAAAAGTACTAATCACAGTAGATTTGACGTTTGATTGAAAGGTTTCACATAAAATGTGGTAGGAGCAGCTATTTAACAAAACGTCTTCAAGAAGTGGTGTTACCATGCCTTGTTTCGATATAAAATGGCGAGATTATAACTGCAAGTCTTTTTCAGTGTTTCTGGATAAATATCCCGTTATGTGACGCCATTACCTGCTCGGCAATCACTTGTTTCTTCAGACGATCTACTCTTTCTCTAAAGGAACGTTTTACAATTTTCGCCGATCGGAAACACCCCAGGCGACATAAAATTTCGCAGTATTGGAGGAGTTGAAATTTTCATTACTAGACAAGGATGTTTTGTACCTTTGGGGACTAGGTAAGACGGGAACATTTCATTCCTCATAATAGTTCATTTTCGTTGGCTTCAACCTATCAATTAGTTTTTCAGTATTTGTTTTTGCGCAGTCACCCAACTCATCAAAAGCATAAATACGAGAAAGTCGCATCATAAAATTCATAAAGCAATCACGCTTGATGTTATTATACAACATTTCAATTATCTCAATCGCAGGTTCAACAATGAAGAGAATCGGGAATCGGGACGACAAGCACTGTTGGCATAAAACTGTCCTTGTTAATACTGTTTCTAATGTAGCTGATAGTGGCAATAAATGCAGAAATAAAACACGTTTCTTTTATCTCTGTGCCTTACTGGCACGCTCTTGGGGCCACGACAGCGCTAAAAGAGACATCTTGGTTATAATTTACAAATCGTTCACTTTAAGTATGACTGTTAATCTTGTAGCTCTACAGTTCCCATTTTGAATTTACACTCGACTCCGAGGGGCTCGCCTGCAGCAGTTTCAAACGTTTTGAAACGCATAGAAGCGTCCATTTTAAAAGTCAGGTCTAACATTAATATGATAATTCCCTTTGGCTTCAAGTTGATTTAGCTGCACGTTAACAGAGAAAATTCATTTCAGAGCCATCTTGCACGGTTAAATAATCACAATTACAGCTTTGTCAATACCAGTGAATTATGTGATGTCATGTCCTCAGATTATGACTGATAATGTATCTGATTGTCTATCATTGTGGCCCCCGATATTTTCTAGATCCACCAATTCATTGGCATCGAAAATACTTAATATTAACAATGTACCCCCCCAGCGCAAAATGGACTAAATCAAACTTTGAACTTCATAATGTACACGGTGCTTTGCTTCCTACATTGTTTCGTGCAAAGTGTACTTTTCGTCCACCATTTGAAACTGACACTGTATTGTATTGTATTGTATAGTATTGTATTGTATTGTATTGTATTGTATTGTATTGTATTGTATTGTATAGTATTGTATTGTATTGTATTGTATAGAATGTATTGTATTGTATTGTATTGTATTGTATTGTATTGTATTGTATTGTATTGTATAGTATTGCATTGCATTGTATTGTATTGTATAGTATTGTATTGTATTGTTATTGTATTGTATTGTATTGTATTGCATATTTACTCATCAGATGAAAGGAAAATCCCAAAACAATAACACAAAATCAAAGTCTAAAAGTCGACAATAATATGGGGATGACACAAAATATCTGAACTTGTCTAGTCTGTTGCCCGGGTAAATTATACATCATAACGTAACTGAGGAAGTGCGCATCGTGTGAGGTATTGCTATTCACAATACAAGGGATGCGAAATGAGTACATGGAAGAAGAAAAAATAATTAATATACACAAGCTTAGACTTTGGTGATAAACAAATAGTCTCTCTCTCAAAGCATGTCTTTGTTACTCACGCAGACTAATTGACTACTTTGCTAAGTCATAGATATTTTGGCTTATCATTGTTTCAATGCTAAACAGTAAAGTGAATAAGATAACCTACCCAACTGAGTGACGTTTTCACAACTTTCGCGAATCAGGTCATCTTTCCATGACTGGGGACATTTTCTAATCATCCAAAAACCTCTGTTCGACAGATTTGTGACACTGGTACAAACGTGTATGTTCTCATTGTTATGTTCGTCAGTGTAATGGGAGTCAGCTCCATTTTGACAGACATCTCTGTAGTCATTGCAACAGTCTCCAAAGTAAAGACACTTCGGATCGCAGTTACAACTCCATCTGTATGTTGTACCTTCGGGCAGATCATTCACATTTGGCACCGAATTGCACAGTGGCCCGTATGGCGATGTGTTCCAACACGAATCAAGTCGACTGAAAGACCATGGTTCAGAACATCCCATAACACTTGAAAACATACCGTTTACCAGTAAAATCAGCAGCAGTTTGCCAAACATCTCCATGTTAAATGCCTTGTGCTGTCAATTTAAAAAGGAAAAGAAATATTTGCATGATAAAAGTACAAATATATTTTATGGGGTGTGGGACACACACACGTAGAATCAATGATACATGCCACCAAAAGTGACACTTGGACACTCAGCCATTTAGCGATGTCTGGCGTCTAGAAAGGTGTTTTTGACGTAGCATTTATTTTTGAATCCTTTCAACGGTAGCCCAATTAATCCAAAGTAGTTCAATCATGTTACTTATATCGTGTCATGGAGTAACGACATCCTCTGTTTCCCCAAACATTGTATACAGCAATTAACAGTGTTTTGCGTATTGCTTTGCTTCAACAAGATAACTTCAGGTCGAATAAAAATAAGCTTTGAAATGCTTTTGTTTCAACCATTTTAGAATTGCATTAACCAAAAGCACACTACAAGGCGTATTTCACCATTGTGCCAGCTAGTATATGTGTGTCATTTTCCTTGTCTTTTTGTGCGTCTGTACATTAAATGTGACATTATACTGACATGAACCATTTACCACGGTAAGATATCAAAAACAATTGACACTAAGAAAAACATACACCGATTGTGGTTTTCGAGGCTTGACATAAAACAAAAAATTATACTAAATTTGTTTTAATGGTTTGTAGTTCGAACGTTGGATGGTAAGCAACATTGGTTTCTGCACTTGAACATCAAGAGTAAAGAAACTGTGACATATTTTATTGAAGGGAATCGAAACAGAAAGTAACCCCTCTACATTTCGCCATGACGAGAGGTTTGGAGGCTGTGCGGGGTCGATCATCGATGAAGACGAGAAAACCAGACGGACAGCTAAGGAAATACGAAGATATCTGCCGGCGCTTTCTACATTCTCGACACAAAATTAAAGATTGAAAAACTGAAACTTGTCACTGATGCTGATGCAGCCCTTTTTCACATCAATAGCAGTAATGGTACAAAATGAATTATAATCCTATTAATAAACTTTGCTGACTGATAGTGAGGCGAAAGGCTATAGACATAAGAACGCATATGTTGAAAATGTGAGAAAACTTGATAAACATTATTTAAATAAAATGCCATGGGATAGGCACTTATTAGTCCGTAAAATAACGCCTTCGTCATCTTGCTCTTGTATAAAGATATTAAGACCGAGATTTTGAAGATTACTGTGTATAACTTTGCCAAATATTTAGACTGGACTACTGTCAGTCTTTTTTTTTCAAAAAAGGTAAAATGCATATGCCCTGCACAATAATTTTACAGGCATGACGTTTACCTACTGCCAGTTTATATACTGCACGAAGGTCTTAACTAACGTATATTCTTGCCATTGACTGGTCAGATTTGATCAATGTGATAAGCTTGTCTTTTTTGGCCATTTCATGGCAAGTAGAGTCACATAGTCTATGGACGGGAATTAGGGCCGTCGATAATTAACGAAACTAGGTGCGAAAGTTTGGAAGTGTGATAATCCAACCAAGCCCCATTCTATATCTGCATCCAACAATCGGTAATTACGTCGCTATGAAATCACGCATACGGGACCACCCTCCACTGAATACTCCTCTAAAATCAATCTCTGTTCAGCGCCAACTCAACAATGACGCAACCAAAAGAATGAAATGAAACAGTGTATCCAAAATGATTGTTACGTTATTTTACTCGTGCACTGATTCACATGTATGTCAAAAGAATGCTGGTGTAGCGCCGGTGCCGTACTGGCCTGGTACACGCCAAACAATATAGCGATATTTTGCGATACAGAAAAACGTGTAGCGAGATGTTGCGATAGGAAAACTTGTGTGCGATTTTTGCGCACGGTAATCGAAATACAGCCAAACCCCCTCCCCCCTAAACACAGAAGTTGCGTTTACCGTGCGCGTGTTTTAATTATCCAAGGCCTCTTACTGACTAGCTATTGGTCAGAAGTTTTGGAGGAAGCACTTGAAGCTGCATGATTGGCTACTTGAAGGTGGCTAATGACGTTTTGACAGAGCACGAAGTCGTGTCCCTCCAGGCTGCAAGCTTCAGCGAGGGGCATGTTGCTAGAAGCCGAGTCCCCCATTGGCAAATACCTTTAAAATCCTTGTAAATATCTGTGTTAAAATTGAAACTTTAATCTGAGATCCACATTGTGCAAATTCACTTCTTTCTTTATATAGTAACACAAAGTTTACTCTCTGTTACTTGTAGTCTCTAATGTCTCAGACCATTCTTTTTTGTGTGGTCAGTCATTCAAGGTTTTCCAGAGATTTTTTCCTAACCGAAAATAAGGAATATGCTCTTTAGGCAAAGAAAAATAAAAAAAATTGTTCCTTATCCTCGCGCGCGTCAATTCAGACCTGCCGCGTAAACCTTTTTCTGCTCATGACGAAATATAATGAAAAAAGACAAAATAAAACAAAAACCGCAAAAATACGCGCCAATAGTGCATAACAGAGTGTTGTATACAGAACTGTAAATAAAATATAAAATTCCATTCAGAACTGTGCTCATATGTCACTGTTATATTAAGCTGTCAAAACTGTGCATTGCTAAACTAAAAGTCAAACCACAGAACTGTTGCTGTAGAAAAACACTGAAACAACAATGCTGTGCATATTTCTCTCCGTGCGTTCCTATGTCGTTGTCATGTTTTTGCGCGTTCTTGTCAGTTGAAGAATAATAAAAAAATTTTTTTTGGAAAGAAACCCCGCGTCACCGCATTATTTTTGCAATATGTCTGGGATGAGAAATAAACTTTTTATTTTTCTTGGCCTTATCTCTGTTTTTTAGTGTGGAGTGAGATCCACTGTTCCATTTCTCTCTTCGCTTAAACTGTTTCCTTGGATTCGAGACCTGATCAGAAGAAATCTTACAAAACTTGTGAGTCACCTTGCCACCTTGCCAGAATAAAGCTAAAGCTTGTGAGCCACCTTGCTTCCAGAATAAAACTTGTGAGCCACCTTGCCTACTATGGATTGTGAGGAACGTGCTTATTTGCGTAAATCAGAGTGTAGATAAAACTACGCATTTGTGTTGCCATAACTCTAATTTCAAACACACTGCAGGGACTGATGTAGAGAGAAAAACAGGACAAGATCTTTACCTGCTGCCACGGCAGTGGAAAAGGAGATTAAAAATGAAAATAGAAAAAAGAACATGTTTTACCTGCTTCCGTGTAAAGTACAGAAAAGTATAATCGAAAATAGAACACATCTTTACCTGCCACCATGTACGGTAAAAAAAACAGAAGAGATTCGAAAATAGAATAACTTCCTTTATTGCTACCACTAAAGAGAAAATAATGAATAGAATCGAACATAAACCAAGATCTTTTATTGCTACTACTTCATTGAAAAATGAATTGAAAACAGAGCAAGACTTTGCTTGCTAACACTACAATGAAAACAAGAATGGAATCGAAAATAGAACAAGATCTTTTCTTGCTACCACTGCAGAGGAAGAAAGATTAAAACCGAAAAAGAGCAAGTTTCTGCCTATTACCGCGTACAGTGAAAAAAGAATCGAATCGCAAATAGAACACGTTCCTGACCCACTACCGCGTGTAGAAACGAAAATGGAGAACACGCCAAATTGATCGTCGCGAAAAATTTGTAATCTACAATGTCTTGGAATTACTCTTAACCGAAAAGTTCCCGTTTTACAGTGCTTAATAACTCATCTCTACTTTCCAAAGAAAAGAAAACACTAAATGTGGAAATGATGTAAGTCAGCGATGCTTCGTCGTATGAACAGGCTTGTGTAAACTCTGATAAGAACATTCGAAACGTTCTATCGGATCCGATGTATTTTAATGGATTAAAACTACAGACGATATGAAAAAAACCCCAAGAAACTGCTAAACATTAACAAATTTACATGGAAGTAAGAAAGAACGATCAGAATAATGGGAATAGTGGGATAGAAATTGTGAATGTCAAACCGTACCTTGATATTGAATACGCAGTAACCTGTTTGTATCTTCAGACAAAGCTGCTTCGCCGACTGTATGTTGACAAAATAGTTGAAATCTTTTGCCGTGGTTTCTCTGGTGAAAATGATATTCGTCTTGCAATGAACCTATTTTTGTATGAGCAAAAACACTTGTCCTTCAAAAGGGAAATATTATGACGAATCAATACTTGGCCATCAAAGGAGTGATCCAGTCACGTTCGCATCTATCCATGTGCTTTCATATGGGGATGTTTACATATCCGTCCCCCGGGGTCTGGCTGGGTGGGGGTAGAGGTGTCTTGGTCTACGCAAAACTGAAAAACAATCTTCTGTTATACCTTGCTGGCGGTGCGTTCATTGTCCACTTTGTCAAAGTTAATCCGGTGATAATCTGGTGACAACATCTGCAGATCAGTAACTTACTTGCTTGCTTTGGCGTATTGGGCAATCAAACGTATAACAGGCGAAACAAGTAACAAAACTTCGCGTACGATTTTCAAAGGACAAATACACGACACAGAGAAGGAGAAAAAGAAATCATTGCAAAACCAGTGATAAAATAAAACCAAGACACAATGTATTGGTAGTATAAAACTTTATTGGCAATACGTATCATAGTCAAAGGTATTCTAATAAAATAAACAATAGCAAGAAGAAACCTGTGCTTAGACAAACACACCTGTACTTCCACCCTACCCCGGGGAGGACATGTAAACAGCCCTTATGATGATATTTTTCCTCGACCTTGTTTAAAACAAGATTTAGGATGAAAACATACATATTTGGCAATTTTTTTTTCACCGACATTTTTCCGAGTACTTAGGGGCCTTGGATAATTAAAACACGCGCATGGCAAACGTAACTTTCGCGTTCTGGGAGGCAGGGCTCGAAATTAACTTTTTTTCCCCGGTAGTCCCATTGGTCTACCATTTTTAGCTCACGTGTGTAAACACGTGGGCTAATGTCATAGCGATGTCTGTCTGTCTGTCCGTGTGTGTGTGTGTGTGTGTGTGTGTGTGTGTCTGTCTGTCTGTCTGTCTGTTTACACGATAACTCAAAAACGCCTGAACGGATTCGAGTCATGTTTAGTACACAGGTACCATATGCTACTTGCAAGAACTGATTAGATTTTGGTTAGTGTGGCTTGCATATTAATGAAGTTATGCAATATCGTTTTTTTCCGTACAATGGTTTCCCTATGGAGACGGTAATGACAGTGTAGACATATATCAAGAAAGACTGCAAAAGTTTCATGAAACCTTTCACAGATGACAATCTAAGAACATTATGATGATACTGTGAGTGTCATGTCAATTATCTTCTCATTTGCATATTTAATGAACTTTTGTTATTAGTGAGATAACTCTGAAATTCCTGCACCAAACTTGATGATACTTGCAACAAATATTGATCCGATATGTATCTAATTATACTTAAAAGCATTAGGCAATGTCGATTTAATAAATAGCTCATTTGCACATTTATGAAGTTTGTAATTAGTCATATAACTCCAATATAACTTCACCAAATGTGATGAAATCTGCTGCAGATACTGATCCGACTGATATCTAACTGTGGTGTAAAGCATTTAGTAGTGTGAAATTAATTAAGGGTTCATTTGCATATTTAATGAACTTTGTAATTAGGTAATAACTCTGAAATTACGGCACCATAGTCAGTGAAATTGGGTAAAGATATTGTTTTGATAAATATCTAATTGTACTGAGAAGCCTTTGGCAGTGTCAAGTTAACAAATAGGTCATTTGCATATTTTATGAAGTTTTGTAATTAGTGATATAACTCCAAAATAACTGCATCAAATGTGATGAAATCTGCTGCAGATACTGATCCGACAGATATCTAATTGTGGTGTAAAGTATTTAGTTGTGTGGAGTTAATTAAGGGTTCATTTGCATATTCAATGAATTTTGTAATTAGTGATATTAGTCCAAAATTACAGCGTTAAATTTGATGAAACTTGCTACAGATGTTGATCTGATAAATATCCAATTGTACTGAGAAGCATTGAGCAGTGTCCAGTTAATAATTAGCTCATTTGCATATTTCATGAAGTTTTATAATTAGTCATATAACTCCGAAATAACTGCATCAAATGTGATGAAAACTGCTGCACATACTGATACGACAGATATCTAACTGTGTTGTAAAGCATTTAGTAGTGTAAAGTTAATTAAGGGTTCATTTGCATATTTAATAAACTTTGTAATTAGGTATATAACTCTGAAATTTCGGCACCAAAATTTTGTGAAACGTTCTACAGATATTGATTTGATAAATATTTAATTGTGCTATGAATCATTGAACAGTGTCAAGTTAATGTAGGGTTTATTTGCATATTCAATGAACTTTGTAATTAGTGACATTACTCTAAAATTACAGCATAAAATTAAATAAAACGTGCTACAAATATTGATCTGATGGATATCTAATTGTCCCATAAAGCATTGAGCAGTGTAAAGTTAATGAATAGCTCATTTGCATATTAAATAAAGTTTTGTAATTAGTGATTAAACTCTAAGAGAACTGTGCGAAGTGGAAAAAAACCTGCTACATATAGTGATAACATATATCTCATTGTTCTGTGAAGCACACTATTATTATTGAACCTGTTGTAAAACACGTGAGCATATTCAGTTCATATCTGGTCTGAAGTTGGTAGCCCAGCGACAAGGTCTGGTAGCCCATGAATGAAGTTTTTTTGTAAAGGATATTTGTATTTATATCTGGACACTGAAAGATTTATTTTGCATGATTCTATCCAGGAAGTGAATATTCTAGTCATTTGACATCAATACCTGCAGATCATAGCCTTAGGAGAACGCTATAGCATGTGTAGTGGACACGCGTTACGGTGACGCCTCAATGTTTGACGACCTATGCACACATACGCAGAGCTTAAATGCAAATTTTGATGTTCGCCATGACAACGAGTTTTCACTCAGCACGTGTAAACATAACATGGCTAAAATAGATTGGCTATGAATTTCAGGATGGCAGCTTGGTACAGTCATGTTCCTAATATTTTCGTTGCAATTTTGGCTACATTTCTCCACCATAGTAAAGTATCATGGGATGATCTCGTACACTTCGGAAAGCGTAATTTGTGGATGGCCCGACAGCTTTTTCTTTGTAGTTTGAAGAATTTTGTGTTTAATTGTGATTGATACATTGTGATTAAATGACTATGAAAAATGAATTTTCATTGGCCATCATTTCCCGAGCCTGTCATCCAAGTACATCAGTTCAGACAATGATATTTTATTGAAAGTTTGTCGCAACAAATTCGACTGCACTGTCGCCTTTTAATTTTCATAACAAAGTCATAGCCTGGCCTTTCTGTGTCCAGCTGGGTTTACTGTATGAGCGTCGGTCATCTCACAGCGATCAACATCATGTCGCCCACTCAGTAATTTCAATGTTCCAGACTTTGGTAGTCCGTGTGGGCTACCATTTCATGGAATTTGGTAGCTCCAGGGAAAAGTTGGTAGTCTGTGGACGCGGGACTACCGCTAATTTCGAGCCCTGGGAGGGGAGGGGGTTTGGCTGTATTTTGATTACCGTGCGCAAAATCGCACTACATGTTGTCATATCAACATCTTGTTTCACGTTTTACCGTTTCGCAAAATATTGCGCTATACTGTTTGGCGTGTACCAGGCCAGTGCGGCACCTACGCTACGCAATTCGTTTGACATACATGTGGTTCAGTGCATGATGTAAAATAACGTGACAACCATTTTGGATACATTGCGTTATTGTCGAGTCCGGGTGTCAAGTTGGCGCTGAACAAAGATTGATTTTAGAGGGGGTAGTGCTGGTTGGAGCATACGCGTGATGCGTGATTTGGTCGAGTATTTCTGTCCGTGGCTTCTCCGCTAGGTGACTGGATGCTGTATGTTGTTGGTTCGAACTTGATTGAAAACACCGTATATTCATAGCCATGTAATTACCGATTGTAGAGTATGATACAGAATGAGGCTGGGCTGGAGCCTCGCACTTCCAAACTTTCGTTTAGGAGGGGTGGGGAGGTCAAACGCATGTAGTTTAGTTTACCGTGCGCATGCTTTAATTATATCCACGCCCCCTAAGTAGTATGCAGGCAAGTTGGTAAAACTTTATGTAGGTGTTTGTTCGCTGATTTTGGCTTTAGATCAGCCATAATCTGAACACTGAATGTATCGTGTCAAATGTTTGGCACACTCATCGCTAGCGTTTTAACATCTCTACATAGCTACGCTTCACTGTGTATTGAGTTGGAAATGTCCGGAGGCGCCAAAAAATAATCCTAGGAATTAAGGCACCTCCATGGAATATGAATGGACCAATAGAAAGTTAATACGCCATCGAAGTTTGTTTCACCTAAGTTTAAAAAGTTAGTATAACGTGTTCTTGGCAAAGGTAACCTGCGTGTGACTGACATCTTTAAGTGTGATTGACATTTTAAATGCAAACTTGCGCCAATACAAAATCAATAAACCATTCATGCAGATGCCCAATTAGTAAGTATGTAGTGAATGTAATGAGCCTATTGCTTGTTTACGCTGCTTTACTCTCTACTTACGAGGTGTTACTTTTCTCAAAGTCATCAAAGATTCCTTTTATAGCCATCTTTCAGTCACGCTTGTAACTCATTGGTTCCGGAGCGTGTCACAACGAAACGTCATGACATTAAGGTTGCCCGATCGTTTGCCGCAGTCCAAATTGTGATGTTTGGACTCAAAACGTGCGATTTTTTTCAAAACAAGTGCAAAAATCTATACATCAATGAGATATCTTAGGAGGAGTGTTTTGTTTATTTTGGCGGTGTAAACGGTCAGTTGAAATCTAGGGTGACCCGTCGCGGATTTTTTTTTATTTGACATAATGTGCAACTTTTTGATAGCCTGGCGCACATAGTCCCGCTCACGGACAATAACAAGTTCCGCCTGTTGACGGAAGGACGCGTGCGCTACAACTTTGATCAGCATCCTACGCATGTAATTAACTTATGAGATGATCACAGTCACAGGCCGCAATTATGAATAGTTACTGTTTTTGACACATTATGATCGGGAAAAGTCATGATAGATTTACATTTTATGAACAATCTTCTCGCGGCCGCGGTTTGCACGTGTTGTGCCTTGCCATGAGGAAAATTTTACCTACTCGTTGTTTAGCCACTATTTTTGGTAAGTCAGTACCAATAATTAGCTGGTAATTATGTCGAAGACTGATATAAACAGCCATAATTTGGTGTTTCATCAGGCCGGAAGGTGAGCAGAACGGAAGAGAGAAACTCGACACAAGGGAAAGAATGACAATACGGACACGGAACATATATTCGTTTGCGGTTTTATACGACTCAGACACGGTAGTGTCTCCGCGTTCATCGAGGGAAAATGAACACAAATTGCGACAACTTATTGTAAACATTTGACCATTAGAATAATATAAGGTTATTCATAAAATAGCTGGATTGATATCCGAGTACATCGTATAGCAGAGTCATTGTCCGAGACCCGTAGCGTTGAGGACAATACTGAAGCGTACGATGTACGAGGACATAAATCCCGGTAGTTTGGGAATAACCTTATTATTATACACCTTTTTAGTCCAACTTTGCAAGAAAAAAGTCGAAATTAAGACGTCTTTCGGATGCTCGTCGCGCACTGTACTGAGCGATCGCGAGCAGACTTGGTGTCATCGAGCAAATCATGAATAACTCTAGATCGTAGAGCCTAGTTATTTGGTGAATATTTATTGTCCCATGTGGATGTGCAACAAACAAAGAACATAGACTGTTTGTATTGCAACATGTGTCGTTGTCGGCTTGGAACTTTCCGATATGGAAAAGGTCATTTGTTGCTTACAGACCAAATAAATTGTTTAAGGTTGTTTGCGCCTCCAAATTGAAAGACTCACTTTTTTATGAAACTTATTGTAAAATCTTAACACCATTCCCTCTGAAATCAAGAATATAAATCAGGGTTTATCGTGCAAATTTTGGCACCAGAGAAACAAATTACCTTAAAATGTATCAGCCATTGAAATTCAAAATGGCCGCCATCCCTTCGTTACCTGTATCGAGGGGGGGGGGGTGGACTAAATTTTGGATTTCGAAAAACAAGACGGTGAAAATTTTATTTATTCCAATAGCTTCAAAACGAGCCCACACATGTTGTAGATCAGAAAGATATTGTAAAAATTTGAGAGTCCGACTAACTGTCATCGAGGTGCATTCCCCGTAAAATTCAAATGAGTCCATGATTTGTACAGCGTGCGCAGGAAACTTGTAGCATAAGTGAACCTAAAGATACCAATGTACGTTGTGATCCAATACGGATCAATGTTGTCGGTTTTCGTACATCACCAAAGTAGAACAAATCGTCATATAGACTCAGCAGGTTGGTAAATCATTATGTCGAGCTGCTAATGAAACCTACGTAATGATTAAACATTTACATATTATCTTTTTATTATAATTGATCTAAAATTCGAATCAGCTCATGATCTGTTTATAAAAATTGAGGACATCAAGAGATGTCAAAGTCAAATTGACCACCGTGCACATTAGCCTGAAATTTTGCAAGCTTCAGCGTCCCAAGCTTAAATCACACGTAATTTCCTCAATATGCTAGATAACCTGGATCGAGATCTTTCAGATGTGACTGGAATAGACACACAAAGAACACCCTTGGCATGTACACCAATTGTGCTGACCATGTGCACACGCTGGAGAAAATAATTGATTACGTCGAGTCACTGAAGCTGTCTTCACCAATTACAACACATGAATGTCGTGAACTCTTTGTACATCGATTCGATGAAAAGTGGCTTAAAACATTTTGCCACTGACGGCATTACATAGCATATATATCATACATGTCAGAAATTAAGATGAGTTACCCTCAAGCTGACTTGTATTGTTTTACACGCTAGTGAATGGGCATCTGTCAATTCGGGACATACCTCAAGTAATTGCATCGGCTCAATGAAAGAGAGAATGGATAATTATCTTAAAATGTATTTTATTTATGCTGCCTTCAGGATATTATATAGGGCTCAGCCCTTGGTGCCGCACCAGGGACTAAGATGAAATTTTATTTCTAATGATTCATGATAAGTAATAGTAAAATTAAGTGGCCCCCTCCTGTGCTGTTTGAAAAATACATGACCCCCTTTGCAGTTTTTAAATTTAAGTTAGACCCCCGAATTTTACCGGCCCACCCAAAGCTATAATAGCTGAACACCCCCTAACAGTAAAGTTAAACCCAAACAAACATACCATGATTTGATCGAATGTGGCAATCCAGAAGAAATGAGTTCAATACTTAAAGTTGCTAAACCACGTGATATGCTGAGGTTTATTCACTTCTTCTCAAGTCATCTCAGAACTTAAGTATTCGACGATTACTTGTGGGGTTCCCTGGTTACACGACAGTTGCCGAGTAACTTCAATCGGGTCCAACGTCTGTCTTGCTGTGCAGCCATACTGTGTCTCACAATGATTGTTAACGGCATGTTCTACAATACAGACGTTGCAGTTCAGAGAACCATAACATTTGAGATTGCCTCGGAAAGCCTGTCGGTTGGTACTCTGTACACATCCGATATCTTTCACGATTCTAGGGCTATCCAAACGAACGCGACGCATCAGCACAATTTCTCCTCTACGTGTTTGTGGAGACGAACAAATTCGAAATGTTCCGAATCAAGAGCCATCTCTGTACTGCTTCATAGCTGCCTGGACACTTATCTTTAGCACTGCTTTCGTATTAACCTTCTTTACCCTGCAGTGGGGCCTGGAAGTCGCCAAGCAGTGGGTACTGGCGTAAATAACGTCTTCCGTGCAGTTCGTAGCTATTCTCGACCCTTTGAAGGTAGGCGCGGGATTTAGAATTTCATAAATAATATCATCAACTCTTAGTGTATTCTTTTAGTTACCAGGGATGAGGCGATTTCACGTTTGTGTAAGTCGTGTTACTCGCCGAGGGGGCTATATAAACTATACTGTCAGGGAAGATTACTGTAATGATATCTACCCTCTTTGTTTTCATCAAGGCAATTCTGTTTTCCGTGGTTTACTCAATAATTGGCAAGCTGAGAAAGAAGCCATTCAAATCCGAGCCCGATGATATTTACAGACAAAGTTTAAGGCTTCCACGGACGGACTAGAACGTCTCGCTGACTGTATAATTTTACCCGCCTATGCTGGGGGTAACATAATTTAGCATCAAAATATTGTTATTGTGCCTAACTTGCTAAAACTACCCATTTCAGCATACCAGTCGTGTAAAATTCCGAAAACAAATGTCTTTTTTTGCATTTATCCCATAATTATGAAATTTATAAATTAGAATTATAAAACCTCGCTATCATGATCATGCAGCTGACTGATGTGGTCATTCGCAAATAGAAAATACGTTAAAACGTATTAAAAACGAACGACTCACGCCTTCCAAGTCGACCTTCAAAACAAATGCCCCTTATTGGGTATTTATAAAAAAATAAAGCAGAAGGGTGAAAATTGAAGTAACATCAAAAGTCCGTGATTATTTATATTTGTTACGTTGTCTTTGCTTCGGTTTTAGGGGCTTCTTGAAGGCCGCTGTAGGTTTCAAAATAAGTACAGACGCACTGTCGTCAGCGTAGTCATCCCGTATCCATGGTCAGAAGTCTGCAACTTTTTAATTTTAAAATTTTTTACATTTTAGTCATGCACATTCAGGGTCCTACCATAACTCGAACTCTAAAATGTCAAATGTGCAAAGCCATTGTGCAATATGCCGACTAACGTGTACGGACCTAACGTGTTTAAAACGTCTAATGTGTATATTATTTTAGGGTCTCAAGATAAGTCAAATTCTATCATGCCATTTTCCCTTCATCAATTATCATATAATACCGTGTGGACGAGTAAATATCACAAGTCGTTGACGCGCTCCTTGGACATAATTTTTATCGATTGCTCTTCGGAGGGAAAGTAATCCAGAGCCAAAATCTCTCTCGCAGTAGCCTGACCGACTAACTGGCGAATTCTTCCTAGCAGAAGTCCCTGTTTTTGAGTAGTGGAAACTTCTACCACTAACATAGAAGGTCACTTAGTAATTAAGATATATTCGTAATCAAGATATTACTATCTGCCTAAACACAACTTCTCCTCACAAATAGTATTTGCATAGAAATTAAGTCCTTGACATGGTTCTCTTCAGCCAATTACAGATCAGAACCTTAGATTAGGCCAAAAAAAAAAAAGAAATGTTTCTGGTCAGCGCGCGCGTCACTTGAACAACAGCGCGTCACCCTTTTTTTTCCCGGTGTGGGCCGGCGGCTGTGGCAAACTACATACTGATTACTATAACACCAAACCAAAACGGCTGAAGAGAAAGAGAAATTCTTTGGGGCACATGATCGGTGACTGCATGAACAATTTAATGTTACTATATTGATAAAACTGTAAACTCAGTGTTCCCCCAGACCATAGCGGTCCCGCCGCGCTAAACTTTCGCCTCTCCCCGTACGCTTTGATTCTCCCCGTTACGCTTTCAAATAGTCCCGCCATCCTTTAGTTCACACGCTCTGCATAGCTATCAGCTGATGCATGCATTGTCTACACATTAGCGCTCGCTGCAACTTTCAACCTGGTGGAAGGTGTGAAGTATGGTATGCATCAGATAAGTTGTCCGTAAGTGTTGAGGGGGAACCTTAAAACAATAGAAGAATCGGCTGGGTTGTTCACAAATTTTCATTCCAGAACGACTATTACGACCAACAAAGACCTTTAATACTCAGTATACATCGCGGACAAGTGCTCACAGAGGTAGGCGGTGTAGCACTAGCAGGTGCTTTGATCACATTCCAATGCTTTGATCAACGAAATAGATCGCAAAAGAAACAAGAGTTAACTGTGAGGTTGATTATGATTGTACAACCATGATACAACGATGAGTTTTGTCCTAGTACGATCACGATCGCGATCGAGTTCACATTGCATAAATTCAATATGGCAGCGGCCATGTTGGTCGACGGGTTTATAACGTGTTGACATTGATACTGGCGTCGCGTGTGGTGCCACTCTGACACGTCCTCTGAAATATTTACACCTGATTTTCGAGGGATTCTAGTCGTACTTAGTTCATGTCTTGTGATCATCTTGGTGGTATTTTTAAAATACGAACCTGTATGTATACTGAATACTGTATGTATACTGTATGTATGAATCGAACGACGATGTCCAGTGGCAGTAGAAGTTATGGGGGGGGGGGGGGGGGCCGCTGGTTGAAATCTATCCCGTGATGAAAAATTATTCGCGGTGTTTGTCGTTCAAAAATGATATAAAACTCAATTATATTTGAATTGTGTAAAGCTTAAACTTGTGAATTTTCCTCTTTGTTGGCAAGTTTTGACAATTTATGAGCAATATATGTATTAATGAAACTCTAATCAGACGAACCATTTCTTGCTCTCAAAGTTTCAATCTGAATCTTCTGTTTTAATTGCAATTGTAATTACAATACTGTGATGATTTATTTAAGTGTAATAAAGAGTTTCCATGATGTTCAAACTGCACACTTGTGTGTTACCATTGCATTTTGTTGTGAGTGTATATGTGTGGATGCATGTGCAAGCTTATATCCATATGCAAATATAAAATAATGATATGCAAATGATTATGCAAATTACCCGCTACGCTTTGGCGCTTTAGCTGACCCTCCTCCCTCCCTTGAGGAGAAAAAAGAAAAAAAAAAAAAAAAAAAAAAAAAATCCGCGTTCGCCGCACCATTTTTGAAAGAAAGGCCTGACCAGAAACACTTCTTTTTTTTTTTTTGGCCTTATATACCCTGAATACGGTATGTACACTCAGACAATGCTTGATGGCCAAGGTCATTTATAGATTTGAATAGAAAGAATGTCATTATATGAAAATTGATAAATTGCTTACCAAGTTGAAAATAGAAACACTCGCGAAGCAACACTTTGTCATAACAATGTAAATAGACATTTATTTCATAACATTTGATGGCAATCATTCAAAATCCTACACAGTTACATGATAATTGAATTCAACAAATCAGTTATTCAAAGAAAAGCAACAGGAGTTTTATTGATTTCATGACTCTAGTCACTTGAACCATCTTCTCAAAAACTAACATGAATGGACTTTTAAAGTTTATAATCCAGAACAAATCAGCAGTTCCTTTGCAAATGTACAGAAGAAAGTTACTTCAGATGTATCGATATATTGAATATAAACTTGTCTCCTTTATCTGTGAAAACGTTGCCAACCAGGAAACAGAATGTTCAACTTTTTGAGAGAAAACTTAAACTGCTTAAAGTCTCTAACGAATACGTTACATATGCATAAAATCTACAAAAGAATTGTAGGATGTCTTCCCAGAGCATATTCTACCTCTATCACAGCACATGTAGGAATTGTAGGCTGTTAATGATCCACATATCATTACCTTTGGCATTGAGATAAAGGACAGGTAACTGTCAAGGCTGTTCACATCCCTTTATTCAAGATCGTCTAACTCATTTCAAAACAATTCTTTCGTGCCTCGCACAAACAAGCAAACAATAAATATCAACAAGAACATTGAGATACAGCACCATGACAACAAATTCAGATCATTCAAAGGCACATCTTCAACATTTAGACAGTGGTCAAATCACGGTCATTATCTGTATGCAAATTACTGACACACCTAATGTAATTAATTGACTTGCTACCATCATCTGCAGTTTTGTCTGATTAAATTCTTTTCTAAAAACACAAAATCTGTACTTGCCAAACTAATGCATCAATTGAAAAATACCTTACCATGCATTATAAGACGCCGAACAAAGCATATCGCAAACTTGAAATGCGATGCAATTAAATCCTATAGGAAATGAATGTCATAACATGAAATCCCATGCGATGAAATACAAACTAAAACAATTGCGCTGCATTCCATTCTAATCCAATAACATTGTGATAATAAAATAAAGAAAATGCAATACAATTAAAAAAAAAACAGAACACAACACAACAATACAATGCAATGCAAACACAATAATAAACAATACAACAAAACATATTACAATTTTTGGTTTATGTATTTTTCATGATGGTAAATTTTTGTGCAAATGGATATATCCCTCGGTCTGAGTTAATTTTTCAGGTATTTCCTTTTGTATTTTGCCTACATGGACATTTCAGTCTGAAATAAACTGCTATATTAGTATTATTGTTATTTTGTACGATGCGGTGTAATACAATACAATACAATACAATACAATACAATACAATACAATACAATACAATACAATACAATACAATACAATACAATACAATACAATACAATACAATACAATAATAGGACGCTGAATTTGTGAATAAACGTAAGCAAGTGAAATTCTCCAGATAGTAGCGAACGAAACCTTCAAGTTTTGTTAGATTTTATATTTCTTTTGAGACATTTCCTGAAAAGTGTCTTTACGTTTAGTATTGCAAACACCAGTGTGCCCTGAAGTGAGTTACTTACATTGAACATAATGCTCACTATTTCATTGTCGACAAACATGCTAATCAGAGCAAGACTCCAAATACAGCCTGCTATGACGAATATTTTTGCACTTACACCAAACTGCTGCCTCCATCCATTTTGTTTCGTCTTCAGTGTTCCTACTCTAATGTAGTGTACAGCAATTGAAAAACAGATTGTATTTGACACAACAATTACAATGACAGGGCTAATGAAAAACACAATGAGTGCTAGGCGTCTACGAATCCAACACACCCCATCCTCACCGTAGCCTATGCGAAAATTTGTAACCTTACTCAGGTCTAGCAAAATACACAGTGACACAATGAGCGCAGGCATCAACCAACCAAAAAGGCAATAAGAAACCAGCCATTTGGTATTTTGTTTAACAAACAGCGTTTTGTTTATCGATCGAAAAGTTCGACACAAATCAAAACTGACAACAGCCATCCAGAAGAAATTTGCCAACCACGAGTAGTGCAACAAAATTGCCAAAGGGAAACACAATCCTGCAATTTCGTTCAGCCCCATACTTGATAAAAATATCATCTGAGCACAAAACATTGAAATTACCATATTCAATATTAACTTGTTAGGAAAAGTTAGCACGGCAGATCGTCTAATGTGTAAAATTACTTGAATAAAGAGACAGATAACGGACAGTGAGGAACATGAAATAGTCACCCATATGATATAGTTGCCATGGGAAACATGTGAAATGAAGCATACAATTGCTAATGATCCGTTGGCGAATATTTCAAACATTTGACTTTGAATCACATCACCGTTTACTTTGAAAATAAGTGTACCTTCAACATTCCGAAAGTCAGATTTGTTTAACAAAAGCAAGTGGCAGATACGGGACATTCATGAGAGAATGTTATCGCTACATCGTTTATTGATCTATTGCGATAGCTATCGTAAGTATCTTCCCTGTTGACTTAAATTTTGTATTGTGTGTACTAGCGTTTTTCAGGTATTCGTTATCTACCGTTGCCAAACCGTTACTTAACTTCGAACAGGTTTGTAACTTTGGATCAAATATTTCACCCACTTCACAAAGGAAATCGTAAGAGATATCCATGCTCGGTCCAAAGCGTGTGGCGAGCTAACTGAAAGCGATATATAGCCATTTTGTTTTATGTCAAACAACATACTTAATGCAAATGGATATCTACTGCCCCTGCCCTAACAATTCTAAGTCTAGACCACAGGACATCGCCTGTTCGGATTTGCGTTGTTGCATACAGCACAGTGTTTATTTCTGTATCCAAAAATTTCTCCGGTCGACATTTTAATTTTGTGATGACTGAAAACTTTGATTGGCACATTTGCTCCATTCTTTGAAATTCTGATTCGTTATCGTACAGAGATGATTGACATGAATCGATGATTCCATGGAAACATGGACGCAGGAAACCGTCTGTGGTGTCTTCCATAGAGATTATCACGTCCTTTCGTAATATTTGTGTTACGTTCAGAAATACCATCATAGGGCTGATGCTGTTTGTCCATTGCTCAAAATGGCTTCTTTCATAATAACGCCACTTCACTGAAACGTTCCACATTACAACCTCTGTATGCCCGATGCCGTTGCATCGTGCACAATAGATGTTAGCGAAGACGTCTCTACCTGCTGGCCAGGTCACGGGAATACTTCTTAAGGACATATCTGCAAAGGAACGGATGACAGCATAAATTAATGACAGAAGATCAAGCTTAAAAGTCATCTCCGTTTGGCTAAAAAATGACGAGACATTCTGGCTATTCATCATTGTTTTGGTGTGAAGAAGTATAGGAAATAATAAATATAACGTACCAAACTCGGTGACATTCTCACAGCTTTCACGAACCAGGTCATCTTTCCATGACGTTGGACATTTTCGAATCATCCAAAAACCTTTGCCTGACAGATCTTTGACACTGGTACACATATGTACGTTCTCGTCGCTACGTTCTTCAGTGTAACTGTCGTTATAGTATGGATGGGAGTCAGTTCCCTTCTGACAGACTTTCTGTAGTCATAGCAACAGTCTCCAAAGTAAAGGCACTTTTGATCGCAGTTACAGCTCCACATATATGTTGTATCCTCTGGCAGATCATTCACATTTGGCACCGAATTGCACAGTGGCTTGTATGGCGATGTGTTCAAACACGAATCAAGTCGACGGGAAGTTTCTGCTTCCACGCAAATGTCTCCTATGACAACTGGTAGCACGCTGCTTACGAGTAAAGACAGCATAAGTTCGCCAACCATATTTAATGTTAAACGTTTCGTTCTGTCGATTAAAAAGGATAAGAAACATTTGCATGATAAAAAGTCAGATATTTTTTCATTAAGTGTAGGAAACTCACATGTAGAATCTGTATAACTTACCACTTAAAGCCGCACTTTTCAATCCCAGGTTCTCGCATTAGTGGAGTTCTCCTCCCAGTCAAACACATGGCCAGTACGAGTTTTGATTTCTATAACATTAATTACACAAACTGATCTCAATCTTTTGTCACCTTTTGCTAATCCTGCAAACAGAGCTTATATAACCGTTTGATTGACGGTCGGTTCAAATTGCCAACGGTCATTTATTCCACTGCACCACACTCGAATTTCCTTAAAAACGTCGTCCAGTCAAGTTAGAATTTGAATATAACCACAGGGTTTGATCAGCAGCAGCTTCGTGCTAACCGCTTGGCAGTCTGTCAACGTTTTTGCAGTCGGAAAAAACTAAAAAGTGGCATTTTCTGGAGCATGTGCCCTCATGTTACCTGTTTGGTGTCCACTTACACAATGAACGCCGCCATAAGTTGGCGCCCTTTTAAAGGGAGGCTCCGCCTTTAAACTCATGGGGTGGGGGCTCAGAACCGTGAAAAATTGTCTAGTTTAAAGAAATGTGAAGGTTTTAATGTTGATTTTTTTTTAATCCTTTAGACTAATCGCAGGCCATTATGAATCAAAGACCGGTATCTGGCCATGTCGTACACATAAAATATTGTGTCACCAGGAGCGCATTATTTTTAAATTTTGACTAGGACCAGCCCTAGGATAACCATTGCTAAACTGTTCACCTCCCAAGATTTCACACAGGTTAAGCTTATTGCAAGAGGAGAATAGCAAGAGGAGTGGACAAAGAGGTTTTCCCATCACTTCCTGCTCGTAAAACAGCAATGCCGCTATTAAGATTTTACATTGAGCAAAATGTCGTTTCCTTATTCGTACTAGGCCTCGGACCTAATAAGCGATGGTCAAGCCCTGAGGATTTCGTCTCACACTACTGAACGTTTCATTTTTTGTAGGTATGGCCTTGAGGACTGTGCGTATTTCTGGCTGCGCAAAGAGACTAGACTGTAATGTTAAATTACTCGATTCATAGCAAAGAGTCAATAGACGTTCACATTTCTGTCAGTGAGTAACAACATCAACTGCTTTTTCAGAGACAATTGACAGTATTTTGTATATTGCGTTTATTTCCCCGAGAAGCTAACTTCAGATCAAACGTAAAATAAGCATTGAAATGCTTTTGTTTTAAGCCATTTTAGATTTGCATTATCCAAAAGCCCACTACATGGCATTTAGGTGAGCTAGTATGTGTTTGTCATTCTTCTTATCCTATTGTGCATCTGTAGCTCAAATTTGACATATTGACTTGAACAAATTATCACGTTAAGATATCAAAGACTATTTACACTCAGACAGGAGAATGTCTCAGGTGAACGCAAAACGACAACTGAAACTGAATGCGTTTCGATGTTTATGGTTTGAACTTTGGACGAAAACCAGCGTTGGGTTCTACTCTTGAACATCAAGGAATAGCAAACTGTCAAACGAATCTGGCATTTTCCTTGGTTCCTACCAGTTTTGGTTTTTAAGTTAGGCAGAGATTTTGTGGAATCGTGTGTATCACTCTACCAAACAGGCAATTTGATTGCCGTCAGGTTGTGTAAAAAGGGTTATATGCTTTTGCCCTTCACAATAGACGTGTTTTAACTAATGGATGCTCTCGCGATCAACAAGTCAAATTAAGTTATTGTCATTAGCTTGTCTTCGGGTATTTTCTAGCAAAAAAAGGCACATGGTCCACTAAGGTTGGTAAAAATGTAATCACTTTGAAGGTGCATAAACTCTAGCTTTGAACTTTGATAGAAGAAATTTACAGTTTTGGTCACTTTCTAATAAACTTGTCTGGTCCCAAATACGTTAAAATATGCATTTTGTTGGGTTGACCCTAGTTTAGGTAGCACGCGCCTCGGGACATATGTTCAGGCTTTCAGATTTTGTCAATTATTTTCTGATCTACCACTTGTGGAGGCTTCTTTTAATGCTCTTTATGAAAGAAATGTCTTTACCGTCATAGTTTTTCGAAAATTATATACAGTTAAACACAGGAATGGGGCCATTTAGCGAATTTCAAATATTGGGGGATTCTTAAGCACTTTGTATCTCTAGTACCAAATTTTGTACAGTGGCCCCTGTTTTTTATTTTTGATTTGGTAAGAGAATGTTCGAAAGTTTTATTGAGGAAAGCTTGAGCAAAAGTTTGAGTCGTTTATTTTCAATGTTGGCGGAGCATACTACCTTAAACACACAGGCGGTGATGTAGTATCAAAAACAGAACAAGATATTTACCTGCTACAAATTCAATGAAAAAAGAACTAAAGTGAAAATAGAACATTTTACCTGATAACGTGTACAGTAACAAAAAAGAATAGAATCAAAAATAGAACAAGATCTTTACCTGCTACAAATTCAGTGAAAAAAGAACTAAAGTGAAAATAGAACATTTTACTTGATAACGTGTACAGCGATAAAAAAGAATAGAATCGAAAGTAGAACAAGATCTTTACCTTTGACCGTGTATAGTGATAACAGAATAAAAAATATAACAGGATCTTTACATGCTAACATGTACTGTACAGAAAGGGAAAAGACTCGAAAATTTAACAGAATCTATCATTGGTGAAAAAGGAAGACAATCGAGATTAGAACAAGATTTGACCTGGTACCATGTTCGGTGAAAAAAAAAAACAAAATCGAAAATACAACCCGATCTTTGCCTGCTACTGTATACAGTAAAAATCTTAGAATAAAATCGAAAATCGATCTTTTTATTTCTTGCTACCAAAGAAGAATATATTCGAAAACAGAACGAGTTATTTATCTGCTACCATGTTAAATGAGAGAGTTAAATGAGTGAACAGAAACGAAAATGGAACATGTTATTTTGCAACCATTACAGTTAAATTTAGAATAGGATCGAAAAACGAACAAGATCTCTGTTTGCTACCACTACAGTGAAAAGAATGCTATCATGTACAGTGAAAAGGAATATAATTTAAAATAGAAGAATTTCTTTAACTTTTACCGTGTACAGTTAAAAAGAAATAGAATCGAAATGGAACAAGATCATTACCTGACACGATGCACACTTGATAAGAAAGAATCGAGAAAAGAATGAAATCTTTCCTTGCTACCATGTACGGTTAAAGAAGAATACAATCGAAAATACAACACGATTTTACCTGCTACCTTATATGGTAAGAAATAGAATCGAAAAAGAACAATATTTTTTTTTGCTACCACTGCAGGGAAAATAGGATAAACCGAAAATAGAACAACATTTTTGCTGCTATCTTGTAGTGTGAAAAAAATCGAATCCAATCGAAATAGAACAAGATTTAACTTGTTACCTTGTACAGCGTAAAATGGGAGAATCGCTAAATTGATCGTCGTAAAAAGACCGTAGCCTAGAATATATGTCGCGGAAAAGGCTTCACCTGAAAATTTCCCGGTTTACTGTCCTTAAATTTACTGTACTCAGAGTGCAATGTGGGGAGTTTCGTGAGACGAAAAGAAAACATAACCTGTATCACAATCAACTAGGTAACTCTTCGATCATGTCATCAAATTTGCGACGAAAGATGCATGTGTGATGAAATATTAGTTTTTGAAAACACGACGCAAACGCTGTCGTTCTCGTATGTTTCGCGAAATATCTCTACTGGTAAGATGGTTTAAAACAGGACCATGCCACAATATAGGTACACAGACTCCTGAGGAAGCAGAGTCGAGTATTATCATTGAGATTGAAACTCGGTTCATCAATAATGGCTTTCCTAACGAGACTTTCTGTGTGTTCCTTGTCCCTGTACATTTATCCACTGCAGTGTGTTTTCACAGATAGCTGTATTACTTTTCATGTTGTCACTGATCTCTCTTCCGCAGAGCAACCATGTTAAGTCAATAAATGATATATTGTCAGGGAACCATGGCCAACCCTTGTAGCGATAAATACATTGGTTCCTATCATTTTTGGCTTTTTTTACAATCAACCGTAAAATTATTATGCACAGCCATGCCAAAAATTGCTCAAGTAGAATGAGAATTACCTTACTATCCATACGGAAGTGAGCTTTCTTTGAGGCCGCATACGCCTTGAAAGTGCAAGACGTTAACTTTCGCCCCAACTTTCCTCAATGAAAGTTTCAACCATTCTCTTTCAAAATCAAGAATAATAATAAGGGATCACCATGCAAAGTTTACCAATAGAGAAATGAATGACCTGATATTTACCGATATTTGATATTCAGAATGGCCGTCATCCCTGTGTTTTCCCGGCGGGAAGAAATAAAACCTTCGAATTTCGAAAAAATAAGACTCTGAAATTCTTATTACTCTAAGATCTTAAAACAAGGCCTGTGCAAGTGGTATATCAGAAAAGAGATTTGCAAAATTAAGAAACTGAATGTGTGTCCCCGAGGCAGAATCTACAGTTTTCTGTTATTAACGCCTTATTTCTACTTTCCAAAGAGAAGAAAACATATAATTGTGAAAATGATGTAAATCAGCGATGCTTCGTCGTATGCAACAGGCCTTTATAAACTCTGATAACAACACTCGAAGCTTTCGATTTTATCTGATGTATTTAAGTGGATTAAAACTACAGACAATATGAAGAAAACAGAAATTGCCGAATACTAACGAAATTTTATCGAAGTAGGAAAGCACGATTAGAAATATGGGAATAGTAGGATGGAAATTGTTAATGTCAAACGGTACCTTACAGAATATGCTGAAACGTCTTTGTGTCTTCAGATAAAGCTGCTTCGCCGACTGTATCTTGACTAGGTGGTTGAAATCTTTTGCCGTGCTTTCTCTGCTGAAAATGATATACCGTCTTGCAATGAATTTATGTGTTAGGGAAACCACTTGTCTCCTTTCGATAAAAATAACGACGAATCATCAATCCTTGGCGATTTAGGTGTCAGTGACGCAATCATGTTTGCATGCATGTGATATTTCTTCCTCTAGATAGTTTAGATTTAGGATTAAAATAGAAATAGTTCGCAGATTGTTTTTCAACGACGTTGTTAGAATTTGTTAATCTTTTTTTCTCAGTTTTAAGTCCATAACATTCTGTGAAGACATAGCTTACTATCGATTGCTGAATGCATTTACCATTGTGTTTGTGATCACAAAAACATAAAGTACAATATTTCACGTATACACCCGAAACAAAAATATTTCAGAATGACAGAGAAGAAGTACAAAATTGCATTCATTTTGCAATACACAAGTTTTGATATAAATGAAAGCCAGTCTTCGCTTTGTATTTTCTTTGCAGGCAAGCAGACAGGTAGGTAGGTAGGTAGGTAGATATGCAGGCAGGTTGGCAGAAACAGTATGTAGGTATTTTTTTCGCGGATTTTGGCTTTTTATTGCCGCCATAATCTGAAAAGTGAGAGCGGTGTGTCAAATATCTTGCACACTCATCGCTAGCGTTTTAGCACCTCGTTATAGCCATGCTTCACTCATGTATATAGTTTGAAAAAGTGCTCATGCGTCAAAAATAATCGTAGGATAGTATGCACCTCGAAAATGAAAGACTTAAACTTTTCCTCAAACTTTCCTAAATGAAACTTTCGCCTATAAAAATCGGGGGTCACGTGCAAACATTTGGTACTAGAGAGACAAATTGTCTAAGGTTTTCCGATATTTAATATTCAAGATGGCGGCCATCCCTGTAGAAAGGCTATTAGCAAAATAAAATTTTCGATAAACTAAAACGATGGAAACTTTTTTTACACCAAGAGCTCTAAAATGAGCTTGACAGGTGGTAGATTAGAATAAAATTGTTAAAATTTGAAAGCCCGAATGTCTGTCCCCGAGGCGCATTCTACCTTAAAACATCTTCATGGACTATGAATGGACCAATAAAAAGTTGTAACACGACATCGAATTTTGTTGCATTAAAGTTTCAGGAGTAAGTACAATGTGCTGTTGCCATGGTAATAATAAACAACTGCATGACTGACATAGTTAAGTGTGATTGACATTTAAAAAAATAGACTTGTGTCACCAAAAAATTAGTAAACAAGTCATGCAGATGCCAATGGAAGTAAGTATGTAGTGAATATAATAAGAATACTTAATTTTTAACGCTGCTGTACACTCTACTTACGAGGTGTTACTTTTCGCACTCGTCAGAAGACTGGCATAATTTGATGTTTCATTCGGCGGAAACGAAAAAAAGAACGAAAGAGAGCAACCTCTGCAGAAGAGAAAAAATGACAATACAGACACGGGACATATATTATAAAAGATTTTAAACGTGTTGACTCAAGTAAATTTTATACAGCTTCCATGCAGTACTAACTCCACGTTCACCGAGCTTAAATTATGTAGAAATTACGACAACCTGAATAGAAACACAATTTGAACTGTAAATAATTACATGTTACAATTTTGATTTGTAAGCGTTCTTGGACGCGAAAACTCTCGCCACAATACCAATCGTTTTTGACTATAACAATACTGGTGCCATGAAATACTACCACGGATTCAACAAAATGGCCTAACTCGTTCAAACATGTCTATATCCACCCAGTAACTTATCCTCCTCGTGGAGGAAATCTACATATTGTTTCTCAACACTTGGCAAATTAGGCTGTTTGATATCGTTTTAATTCATTCATAGCTTGGGCCTGAAACGATAGAATTGTGGCATGACGCGCACGGGCATGTGATGGCATAATCTTTTGTATTTTCCCAAATGACGGTTTAAGTCAGTATGTCATATTATTGTTTCTATATGGCGTCGGTATCCGACATAGCCATAATACTGTATAAATCGACACACACAAACAATCAGACACAGGCAGAGACAGACTCAGACTCACAGGCAGAGACACTCACAGACACTCACTCACTGACTCTCTCTCTCATTTGGGGATACTCTTATGTTTCAGCGGCTGGGCCTTGAAGCCAAACCATGTTTCCGTATTCAATAAACGGGCTCCAATTCTGTATCACCAATCTTCAGTTCCAGCGTCCTTCATATATTTCCTCATTGAATTACGACACAACCCTTTTCCTCAAACCGCATATTAGGGCCGTAAAGATTATTATCTGCACATTTCCATTAAATCGTCTGTGTGAATTGCAGAAAAAAACTAAGGTCCAATACCAAATTCATGTGGGAGATATAACACCGTCTTTATGTCAAAAGAATTGAAAGAGAGTTTATCATGCACTCCAAGCAACTTTCTTTTGTGACGCGATAATTGTACTTCAGTCTACGTAATGTATCGACATCGTGCGCCGCATAGGATTCAATGGTAACTGGTTGATGTCGTCGCGAGACGCTTGGGCATAATTTAACTGAAAGTTACCTGAAATATTTTCACCTTGGCAATTTCTGGCTTTTAAAAAGGTCAAATTACATGTTTCCATAGGAAATAAACCGCATATAAATGATTTGAATTTATCAATGCACCGAGATAGTAAGACGTTGACCAAAAGTTTGAAATGCTAGTCATTTGTTTGGAGCGTTGACGTGGTGCCATCTTGTAAATAATAAACAACTATAGATCTTATTGCCTAGTTATCTGGTGAATAATTTATTTTCCCTTGTGGGATGTGCGACAAACAAAGAACATAGACTGTTTGTATTGCAGCATGTGACGTTGAGGGCTGGAAACTTTCCGAGATGGAAAAGGCTATTTGTTGTTTACAGACCTAATAAATTCTTTAAGGATGTTCTCGCCTCCAAATTGAAAGTCTAAATTTTTGGTCAAACTTTCTGCAAAACTTTTAAACAATTTCCCTAAAATCAAGAATAAAATTCATGGTTTGTCGTGCAAATTCTAGAAACAAATTACCCTCAAGTAAATGAATCTATATTTGAAATTCAAAATGGCCGCCATCCCTGTGTTAGCTGTATGGAGAGGGGAGGGGGGCTAAACTTCGGATTTCAAAAAATAAGACGGTGAATTTTTTTACTACAATAGCTTCAAAACGAGGCCACACATGTTGTAGATCAGAAAGATATTGTAAAACTTTGGGAGTCCGACTGTCCCCGAGGGTGTTCTCCTAAAATTCATGTTAGTCCATGATCTGTATGGCGTGCTCAGTAAACTTCTAGCATAAGTGAATCTAAAGATATAAATGTACGTCTATAATCCAGTACGATTGAATGCTGTTGGTTTTCGTACATCCCCAAAATATAACAGTTCGTCATATAGACCAGCAGGTTAAGAAATCAGTGTGTCTAACATACAAAACCTACAAATGATAAAAACTTTAACATATTATCTTATTATTATAATCTGATCTAAAAATGTTCAAATCAGCTTATGATCTGTTTATACACATTTAATTAACAGATGTCAATGTCAAAATCGTCAACGTGCAAATTTGAAATTAGCCTGAAATTTTGCAAGCTTTAGCATCCCTAGCTTAATCACAAGTACCTTCCTCAATGTGTTAGATTACTTTGATCGAGAGTTTCCAGATGTGACTTAAACAGACAAAGAACCCTTGACATTGCATTGTACACCAACTGTGCGGACCACGTCCACACGCTGGAGAAAATAAATAATTGACTACGTAGAGGCTCTCAAGCTGTCTTCACTAGTTACCGCACATGAATGTCGTGAACTCTTTGTATATCTATCGGATGAAAGGGGCTGACAGCATTACAGAGCATATAAGAAATTAAGAGGAATTATCCTCAAGCCGACTTGTATTGTATTACACGCAAGTGAATGAGGATCTGTCAATTCGGGACATATAACAAGCACTTGCAGCGGTTCAATGAAAGAGAGAATATATAATAATCTTAAAATGCATTTTATTTACGCTGCCTTTAGAATGTCATCGTCTTCTACAGGGCTGCATTTTTTATTCCTTTTGATCATTCCATGCCTGCGGTCCAACTATTAGCATGCACTTAGGAGTAAAGTGCCTTGCTCAAGGGCACAACACCGTGCTGGAGTCTCGAACTCACCATCCTCCGACAGTGAGTCCGTTACTCTGGACCTACCGGGTCTTGAACCGGGTCTCGAACTCACCATCCTCTGACAGTGAATCCGTTACCCTAACCACTGGGCCACGGTGCCTCCTATAATTTTCCACAAAGACATATGCATATATATATATATATATATATATATATATATATATATATATATATATATATATATAATATATATATATATATATATATATATATATATATACATACACACAAGACCAAGGTATCAACGGGGGACAACACGGAGAAGGTTTACATCGGCCTTAATGATGACATGTTCAAGACGCGCTTCGCTTATCACATGCAATTTTTCCGTAACGGCAAATACAGGAAAAGTACAGAGTTATCAAAGTTTATTAGGAATTTAAAAAGCCAAGGGCCAAGTCTTTGACGTCTCATGGTCAATATTGACAAAGCATCGATTTTGTCTAACATAAACAAGCGAAGACTTTGTATATCAGCCAAGCCATAAATAGCCCACACGCACATCAACATTCATCTGTGTTGTACCTCTGTGCCAACCTGTTCGCTGTTACTATCGTTCAATGATTAAACGGCTTTGTTTGTGCCGCTACGAAATGCAGGAATGGTTATATTGGTTGCAGTTGTTAATTGAATAAGAACCAAGCTTCCTTTCTCTATCACACTGAAAAACATCTGCAATTGATTGTGAATGTAAGGAAGCAGCATGATAACAGTCGCTTGAAAGCGCCTGGCTGTTCGCATTTTTTGACCAGCTTCTGCCGTTGAATTTTGACAAACTGGTAGGCGCACGAACTCCATATTAGATTGTTTAATACGTTCAAACCTGGGTATAACAAGATAATTTTAGGATATGCTTTTAAATTACAGAAATTAGGTAGAGCATGGAGGAGACGGTGGAAAACACCAGGCTCAAAATAACACACGTACAATATCCGATCTATTTCATAGTCATTCCAACTTAAAGTCTATAATTTATCCAATACAAAACTTACTTCAGTTGACAGTATGCATATATAGACATTAGATAATTGACACATATGTACTTGGTTAGAAGAGGATAGTTACAAGTGCATATATATACAAGAAATTAGATTTTAGAGTTTCACCGGAAATATTGATCTGCAATACATGGCAGCCTATGTGAAAACTATGAATGATTTTTTAAATACAAAATGTACTATACATGTACATGTGTAGACGTTTGATAATTTTCATGAATTACAAGTGTAAAGACCGTTATAATTGTTATTGATAAAAAATGAATTCTAGTCGACATTTGACTTCAATTTTAAACAATAACAATGCTAACTGTACAAATATGGTTGCACTGGACTTTTCATCACGCTTCAGGGAGTAGAAAAGGAAACTATAGTGAATACATAAACAAAACCACAAAAAATTTGCTAAGTGTTACGGCTTAAACTGATAACCCAACACATATTTCATATAAATCAGAGACAGTTTTGTATCGAGTTTCCCCTTTAAGTTCCAAATCCTTCAAGTCCCCTTAACATACCCTTGATATTTTCAACTCCCCCGTCAATTCACCTCCGCCACCAGAGGTGTTTGTTAATGCAGCCTTATAGCTCCATAATATCTGATTATACCTTATCCATGTCTTGATATTATTCATTTCCGGGTATGTTATGATACCGTATCTATGAGTACTGAAAATACAACGATTTTGCCTCGTAAGATGCGACAATAACGATGCTAAGTTGGCATATATACTAGCTTTGAACCTCTGCAATTGGCCCTGAATGTGAGTTACCTAATCATTAAAAAAACCCCATTTATTTCGGAAGGAATCTACCTAATATGGCCTTACGTGTTTATGCACGGAAAGTAATAAATAAGCAAAATTAATTAAACTAGTCAGTTTTTCAGAGGTGAGTAAAAATTTCTGGTTAATGGTGGTGTCGTCTGCAACAGCAAATAGCGGTTACGCAGTCGTTTGGCTGCACGATATCTGCAGAAACACAAAGTGTCTACACAGAACGTTAGTATATGGTTATGGTATACAAGATCTGAATGAAAGATATTTGCTCAACGAAAGACAGAATTGTACCGCCACCACCACCACAGGATTCTTTGAGCTGCATCACAAATAAAGAAAACCGATTGAGAACAATTCCGTGTTAAAATTTGGCATACCATTTTATAACTAATATTCAATGCAAGGTCGGCCACTTTTACATTCGCAAAATGAATAAAATTGCCTAGGTTATTTTATGATTCTCTAAAATCGCCATTGGTCACTTCCGATAATCACAAAGAACTTTATTTAAAGCATATTTCACTGTGTAATACGTTATTCCCAGGGGAAATAATAAAATATTAGAGACTTTCTTGTGCTCCACTAAGTTTATATGCACATAACATATTTCTCATTGCATATCAATAAATTATATCTAGATTTTTGTATGGAAAGTCACTCACGAGTACAATGGGCAACTTTCTTATGTAAATATTTCTTAGAGAAGTTGTTTCCATGGGCTAAATAAGATACGATTGTTACTATCATTTTTTATCATTGAACATAATGAAATGTGTTGTTCATTGCTTGAGGAACAATCTGCATAGAACTATAAAACATTTGATGAACTTGATATTCATCATTCTAGCTAGAGTCTTTGATCTTGACATGGCTAGCTACAAAGGCATAGGGAAAGCAGTACTAGCAATACTACTCATTACAACCGTCTTCATCTACAGCTTGATCGCAGGCGAGTCTCACGGTAAGATGAACTCTATAAAATCTAAATTACAACAGATATTTTGGAATTATTTTGTTTACGTGAAAGGTAAATAATATTGTGTCTTTGAATGGCACTTTGTATTGTGCAGTGGCTATTTAGGATACTAAGTGTAATCACACAGGCTATTACATGAATTAGCTCTCAACTATGAGTTACAAAAAAATCAAACATAGGCATGGAATGGCTTTAATCGCCCTATGTTGTCAATTCTGTATGTCTCTCAGAGGCAATATTTACTACTTTTGCGCAGAAATGTCTGAAATAATTTTGTTACATAACATCATAAAGTCGGAAAAATATAAATCCGCAAAGGAATCTCCTCGTCATATCTGCGCGATCAGCTCGGAGTATCCATTCACATGCGTTAAAATGCTTCTAAAACTTTAATGACATCTGTATTTCTTATGATATTGGTGTACGATCAAATATCGCAAACCTCTTGTAGTCTTAGAAAACAGACTTCAGCGTTTGTTGTTGAGGGAATCAAAGCATCGTCATTTGAAATGTCTGCCTGAGCAAAAAAATTATCTACCAGTCAAAGAGTCACGTTTTTTATTGCCTATTAGTCTCATTTCCACCAGAAATTGTACAATATCAAAAGCATGACCAATTTGGCATTTTAGAAACCCTATTTAGCAATCCCTTGCGAGGTCAGAGTGATGTGATGGCAGTCTTCATCGGGAGTGAAAGATGGAGACTTTCCCTCAAACTATTTGAGTGGAAGTTTAGACTACTCAATTTCAACGTCAAAATATAACATCAGGGTTCAACAAAGAAGTTATGGTTCTTGAGAAAAAAATAAATAAGGTAACAGTTGCGGATATTTGAAATTAAATTCGAGGCCACATTTCTAAAGTTAACTCCATGGCAAAAATTAATTTTTTTTTTCACAAAACATGATGATGTAAACTTAATTACACATCAACCTTCAAAAATACGTCCAACAGAAGAAGAATAGTAGAACATTTGTAACAATATGAAGTCCAAACAGTTGTCACGGAGATGCATTCTACCTTAACTTATTTGTGTTGAAAGCAATGTTGGGAAGGCTATAATCTGGTTAACTTTGATTTACGGAAGTATGCACCCAGAAAATGGAAGATTTAAAATTTTCTCAAGGAGTGTTTTAACCATTTCTTTCAAAACCAAGGATAAAAAATCGGGCGTCACGGTACAAATTTTGGTGCTCGAGAGACAAATTACCTCAAATTTACCAATATGTGACATTCAAAATGACTGCCATCCCAGCGTTAACTCTGTGTGCAAAATTAAAATGTTCAATTTTCGAAAAACTAAGATTTGGAAACTATTTCTTACTCCAAGAGCTTTAAAATGAACTCCCACAAGTGGTAGATCAGAAAAGAATTGTAGAAATTTGGGAGTCCAAATATATGTTTTCAAGGCGCATTCTACCTTAAGTTTGTTTTGAGTGAAAATAAGAGTTTATAATTTTCTCTAAAGGCTTACGTAATGGTCTTTCCGGCAAAGTGCTCACGCTTGGGAAATTACCCCAGCCAGGCTACGCGAAATTCCAAGGTCAGATTCCCGTTTTGGCTGCAGTGTCTGCATGTCTTTGGTTCAGGATACCGGACATGGAAACTGACCACAGTCACGTTCTGTTGAAATATGCAATCGATGACAACTATCCCGAGCTAGAAATGTCAACGATGAAACACAGAAATAAGCTTAAGAACATTTACATGTTGGTCCACGTGGACAGACGCAACATACCTATACCCTTTCCTGATATAGACTATCAATACTGGACTTTCGTGTGCTCCACTTGGTCTTTATATCATGAAAGGTTTGCACTTTACTGTAATGGGCAGCAGATGGAAAAAGTTACGGAAAAACGAAACTATAACTCCTCGCCCGCTGAGCTTCGGGGCGGCGGGATATTAACGCTCGGCTCAAACGAATCAGATGAAGCATTTTCAGGAGCAATTACAGAGTTTCATCTCTGGAATCGATTCATGGAAAAGGAAGATATAGAAACAGTAATGCACAGTATTTGGTGCAAGGAATTAGAAGAAGCCATTGTTTCCTGGAAAAGTTCAACCTTCGAATTGTTCGACAATATCACAGATAGTGAACAGGATACTTGGAATATTATCGGTAAGTAAAGCTGTTGCGGAATGGAATTGTAATTTTTAAAACGTATAACTGGTTATTGGGTAGTTTTGCTGGTACAAGGTCGGATTCCAAAGTTTTCCTTTGGCCTCTCTGTGACGTCAAGGAAGTGGGTATTACAACACCGAACGTTGTTTTGTACAGTGTAATCTTGAATAATTGTTCAAAGTGCAAGATGAGTTATATGGCGACCCGTTCGTTTTTTGTACCCACGACTTTGTTATTTTAAAATCACTATTACCTGTCACTTAAATGTGCGCGTTCTTTGTAATCATAAACGTTCACATAGCATTTGTAAGTTTGAGAAATTTTGCTTGGAAAGATAATGTTTGGATGTATGTGACAATTTATCAAAAGAGTCCTGTAAGCTGGCAAACCAGCAAAAAACATCATCCTTAGCATTCTCTTGTCCTTTTGAACATGATGACAGCTCAATTGTCTAGAAAACTGCCAGCCACATAATCACATTTGATGGCAAAATTTGGACTCTCGAGAAAAATATTCACTCCACTTAAAAGGAAGATCTTCCAGTGATAGCCTCAAATTGCGTAAGTCAGTTTATCGGTACTAAACAATTAACTCGGGCACTTTGAATGAAACAAGGCTTGCTCCCGAAGTCTTCCTTTGCCAGCTTTGGACTTGTCGGTAACAAAACAATTAACTGTTTTACAGGTAAATGTTAATGTAAAAATGTGCATTTAATATATAACCAAGGTAATTAGTCTATAACCATTGTTGCAAATTTACGGCAGCCTGGAAAAATCAAGGTCCTTTTGGTGGTTATTGTGACGTTAACAGAGTCAAAAAAGGTAATAAAAATATGTACTTTTCCTTAGCACATTATTTGAATTGTATCCCATTAAAGGACTGAATGATTCGCCAAGGCGTTGCTTTTTAGATTAATTTGTAACAAAACTGGAAGGTATCCGCGGCCTCCGTCGAGTTTACAGACACTATTTCAGCTATATGTATAATTATATTAACCTGATTGGCTAGGAAAAAAGATGAAATAGACATCAGCTGATAACTTGGTGAATTTGTGTGGTATTGTATACCTTAGGTCCAACTTATCTTGATGAGTATTACGTAGAGTGTTATGGATGGC
Source organism: Ptychodera flava (assembly GCF_041260155.1). Lineage (NCBI taxonomy): Eukaryota > Metazoa > Hemichordata > Enteropneusta > Ptychoderidae > Ptychodera > Ptychodera flava. The sequence goes on from NW_027248278.1 coordinate 10,502,075, forward strand.
ATGATGATGGCAATTACACACTACCTTGGGAAGCTGAGTACGATGCCAACAACAATACTGTGGGATTGACCTTTGAACTCAGGATCCGGGATAAAGGGGCAACAGATGTTGGCCAGTGGGTATACAAAAGCTCATTGGCATCATTTCCCATGATAAGGCTAATAAGTGGTAAAAAGGAAAGTTCTTTCACCTTGGAATTGGAAGTGAAAATTGAAGATGTGCTTGGTGAGTACGTCACCCATACAACATATCAACAGGTGAGGAAAAGGTTTTCTCATTATTCCCGCTTTTACTTCAAAAACGTCAGCAATTAACGTGCTGCTTGACAATAGAAGTGATCTTTGGTGACAATGGCTTTCACGGGACAAAGTCTGGCGACACAGTATCAATGGAAAATATTAACTAAAACGTGACTACTGTCAGTAAAACCTACATAGACACCTGCCTATTATATAACGCCTTGTATAGCTGAATCTCACAATTCAAAGAAAACTAGTTTATAACAAATCAACTGTGTCGGAATCATCCTATTTATTTGATGTCTTAGTCAAATCGAGGAGAAACTATCGGTATCCATCCTTTTAGGCAAATTCAAACGTGTGGTCTAGAAAAGGATACAACATACTTTGTTCGGCCAAACTTGATGACATGGTGAATTTTATTACACGACCTGTAGTACTCGACATTCCTTGCAATAACGTAATAATGATTGCATGCAAAGTCCTTACATTTCCAACAGTGAGTAAGTAACATGTTTATAAATCATGTTCAGCGTGTTCGGCAAAGGAACGGCAAAGGCTGAATCTGGTCTAATCCACACTAATCAGATTTTCACTTACTTACGCTTTGATCTTCAATATTAAAGTCGTCATCCTCTCTAGCGAACAATTTCCTTTCAGTCTTTGCTGGAGAAGTAGCTTACTGTTATCGAACACATTTCATTTTACAGGGTCTAATGTAAAATTACATGCTTTACTTCGCAGGTGAACCCATTTGATTATGCATCTCTGAATGCCTCTGAAATAGTGGATTTATTTGATACCGTAGAGTCTCAATGTAGGCAACTAGACCTCACGTTAAATGATACCAACATTGTGCTGAATACAATAAACGTGTTTGCGGACATGGTGAATCAGTTACCACAGGTTAGTTAAACACACACAATTACGGAATATATTACTTCAGAATGTTTTTGTTATGTCTGAATTCCAAAGGGATATGAGACAGGGCTATTAATTTTCTACCTCTAAGCATGAAAATATAAACTTCTTCAACATATCAAATCACTTGATGCAGTACCTCACATATCTAAGTGCTATTTTTCTTTTAATTTCGTAAGTGAGAGAGAGAGAGAGAGAGAGAGAGAGAGAGAGAGAGAGAGAGGGATTTAATATTTTATTTGACTCACATAATTATCGTCTTCCTTTACAGGAGAAGGCTGTACTTACCCTTCATGCCACACAAAAAGTAAGTGTCTCTACAGTATTGTCGGAGATATTCACGTATTGATGTTCTCTGTCTGTCTGTCTGTCTGTCTGTCTGTCTGTCTGTCTGTCTGTCTGTCTGTCTCTGATTGCATTATAGCATTGACAGAATGAAATCATGTGCGTTTGTCTACATTATATATACCCTATATGCCTTGACAAATATGATATTGATCATGACCAATCAAATACCTTATATATATATATATATATATATATATATATATATATATATATATATATATATATATATATATATATATATATACTGTACAAAGGTCTAGCATTTCTGTTTAAATTATCTGTTGTTTGTCTTTTTTAAAGGTGAGATCATTTTTAATGAATGAGTCATTCTTGGCATATCAGGGATGTGCACGTGATTCAAACTGTATTGAGCAGAGTTCGCAGACATTATTTGGTGTAACATCATTCAACATTCCGAAGGAAATCACGCCTGAAGCGCAGGTAGGACTGAAAGGGAAATGCCATGTGACAAAATTAATATAAACTATTTTCCGTTCGCCTTTCATGTACAATGTCATTCTCAATTGGGTCTATTGATATGAATAAGTGTATTCAAGTATGTGTGTGTAACTATTGTTGCGTTGTCTACCATGTTATACGTATTCGAAGTGACATCCATGATACAAGATATGATTTAATTTGTGGTCACACTATCAAACGATATATCAGTATTTTAACCAACTCCGAATCTTTCGAAGATCAGATCATTCGTTATATTTAATGTACCTCATTTTTAGCTTTTAGGTGCATCATTTGTTAGTGGGGTTGTTGGTAAATTGGACGTCATTTCTGACAATGACACAGCAATACTTTCGAAAGCAACAACAGGTAAATATCAATCCAAAATATTACCTCTTTAAAATAAATGAACAAAATGCAGTAAGCATTAAACTGGCCCTTCAAATTGGACAGTATGGCCGGAATGCATGTTTTGATAATATGTAATTTTGCTGTCTTCTTGATATTTTAAACTACTTGCGAAAGGAATGACAGGGTGTTCTTCTGCCTCTTGTATTGCAGACCTTTTCCGATCAGCGTCTAACATTATAGAAGCTAACAACGATGGATTCAAGAAGCGCGGACATTCAGAATGCAATAACATGGTGAGTCGTCACGAGTAAGGAAGTTATTTTCAAACACGTGACGAGATTCATATAATGATACATTTGTCTCATCTGCAGCTTTTGGAACCAATTTTTAAACTGAAAAACTGTTTTACTGTTTCAATTAAGTAGTCACTAACACTGGTATTATTTCCATTGCGATACATTGATTTCAACACCGGTCACTTTGAGTTAATGATTTGCTACTTTTTTGATATTTATAAGCTTTGATTAGCTTCTAAATGTTGTGAAGAAATAACGTGAGACTGTATTGATAGTCTTCTTGTACACATGTTACTTTTTTCGCAGTCACACTTTCAAATAACCCAGATTTGTATAACATATTTAGGATTCACAGATATCAATGTTGACTTTTAATGCAATAAATGGTAGCTTGAATAGGCTGATTCCAACGCTCGTTACATCAAGGGAAGATCGTGTTCATCATGGTTTGGAGTCTCCCCTGATACAGGCTAGTTTAACAAAGTATGAACAGGGTGTTGTCAGTAGCACAGAATTGTCTTCTACTGCTGGAAGTGTATCTATACCAGCCCAGAGAAGAGTCAACGTTCCAGAAGACAATATATACAGCAAGGTAAAGTTTGTACAGTAAACGATTTACTGATAATGTGTTATCAATATATTCATGTTGGTTAATTATGAGAAAGTACGGGATAATAGGGTATGTAGACAAGCTACGTTTACTTTTTTGCCTTTTTTAACCAACCAAATGTTTCTTACACGTTAAGAAATAATAATGTTGGTCAATGTGACTTTTATGGATGCGGAAGCGTTCTTGACGAGTATAGATTTAGTAATCTTTGTCAGGACAACATCAAAATTCTTTTTATTCATATGACAGACATGTGTGAGTAAGGAGGTGGTATCATCAGAGAAATGGGTCTGAGAAGAATATATGTAATATGCCCCTGTGGACATTTGGATGTCGTCAAACTGTAAAAAAGACAATACACAGTCTATTCAGATGAAATGCAAAAACATGTTTTATTCTTTCAGTTCGTAGGATCCATGGTAAATGAAAAACAATGCTTTTCTCCAAGCTCAGTAATGTTACAACCCACTGTAACTCTTGAAATGTTCGATCAACATGGGCAACCTGTGGAAACGAGTGATTCTTACACGATAAATATCGCTAATTTAAAAGTAAACAATGACTCGATACAAATGACGAATGTAAACATGTCTAATGGCAAACCAGTGCATTTCTCCATCATTGAGACCAACCCAGCCCAATTACTGAAGATTTCTATCCACGTTGGTAAAATCGGAGGGCAATATGAGCTCTATTACAAAGCTGATGACAATTCAGCAAAAGATATACACGACAACCACTGGACGATAGAAGATGGATTATCAACAACCATACCAGTTGAAGTATCACCTCGTGTAAACTCTCATAATTTCAAGCTAACGATGAGTATGTTTATTAGTGCATATTTCCTCGTTTGTGTAGAAGTGGAAAAATTCTGGGATTTGAGAATCATATACTGTCAACCTTACTGCAAGTTTTAGGACACGGTGTCTTGTATTTTGCGTGTTAGTTTTAAGTTGAATTATGAATAAACCACAGTATGTAAGCAGTGGTAAACATTTTTAGGAGATGCTATGCCATTACAAGATTGAGGGACAACATTATTGAACTGAAATCTCTAAAGCTGTATTGTTGTTCCAGATAGTAAGAAAATGTGTAATTGTTGTGTTGGGCTCATTGATTTACATATGATTTACATATCGTTTCTTCGCTTCGATAAAGTGTGTATGGGCGATGTATAATAGTGAGCATGCTTGCGTGAGTGCCTCACGAACTCTACAACGTGTTGAGCGATCTCAGTCAGAAAAATGTAACAACTTAGCCGGCTATTGAACCACTCATTTTTGGGAGTGGAGATTTAGCCGAGCGGTTCTCTCTGTGGCCTCTCAGCTAGGCGACTATGCCGTATGTTGTGGGTTCGAATCCGATTGAAAACTAGCCGTATTACATATGATTTCACATGACCGGGATGAAAATATAGGAACAGAGACCCATTCTTAAGATGTCTACTCTTCTTTCAATACTTAACGAAAGGTTACGGTGCTGTAATGACAGATGAGTTGACATTAATAGCTTCTTCATCGTCGTGTCTAAACTGGGACGACGGACACCAAATATGGCAGACCGATGGATGTCGGGTAAGAAAAATCATGGCTAGAAATGTTGAGACTGAAATTTGTATTCTGCTTTGATTTGCAATCAATAACTGATAAGCGTTCAATAACAAAATGTAGATAAACACAAAGACAGAACTATGGACAAAGATACATCAATAGACAAAGGTGGAATTAAATCATTGTTATGTAAGGTTGTCTATCTGTGATGTCTCTACCTACATGCATATAGAAATATATTTCTTATGAAGAGAAATATGTCGATAAATATTATTAAAATTCTTTAGGTTATGAGTAATCAGCAGATTCGTTGAGTACAATCTTAATGATAGAACAGGAGAGAGAGAGAGAGAGAGAGAGAGAGAGAGAGAGAGAGAGAGAGAGAGAGAGAGAGAGAGAGAGAGAGAGAGAGAGAGAGAGAGAGAGAGAGAGAGAGAGAGAGCAGACAGACAGACAGACAGACAGACAGACAGAAAGCGGAAGGGACCACGAAGTAAAAGCGTAACACATTTTGCAATTGCAGCCTGCTATGGACTCGATTGAAGAAGGGTATGTGGTGTGTCGATGCAATAACCCTGGAACGTTCACAGCTTCTGACTTTGTAGTTCCCATTAATGTGATTGACTACAATGCTGTGTTCAAAAAAGATATTGCTGAGAGTCCAGTCGTTCTTTCTACCGTTATATCTCTTTACGGCCTGTATGCATGCCTTTTGCTAGTAATGAGAAGATTGGACAAAGACGATATGGTGAACGTAAGTTAAACATGGACGTTCCCACAAACACAAACGTTTGTAAAAAATGAAATAAAAGCCTTCAGAAGCAGAAAAAGATAAGTTCAAATGTAGGCGTTATTAAAGTTACCATGAAATAGCCATGAAAAAACATTTTGTTACCATGCCGATTTTACACTTTGATAAAACAGTTACCTTCACGGGGACACCGATATCACGCGACTATCTGCTGTCTTTATTCATTTACATTTCCTAAGTAATAGTTCTGTCTTCGTAATATGACGTACAGAGCCGCAGGTCTTTTCTGTGGCCGTGCGGGGACAGAAAAAAACACTACAAACCCAAACGCAAGAAACCCAAGTATGAAGCGTTCGACTCTCACCATGGGGTTCTGAAACTTTCGCATAAATTAAACTGGAAAACACTAATAAAATGAAGTCTACTGCAACGAGTTTCGATGTCTGAAGTTTGATTAAATGATATCTACCAGTTCCTACTTTTGTACTAAGGTTTGATGTTGGATGATGTCAGTGGCTTCTCATGGCCTACTTATGCTACACCTAAAGTTCTGATTGCGTAGAGTTGTTTCCATGGGTGCGGGTCAAAGGTTTTTGAATTTGCGAAACATATCTGGCTTAAGTCTTTTGCTGAAGTCAAGGCGGGGAAAAACAGAGGGAAGCTAGCTTCTTATGGTCCATGCTAAATTCTTTACAAATGTACGAAATGTAAGCAGCAAAGAAGAAAAGTTGCATTATTAGCTAGAGCCTTACAATGTCTAAGCTGGCATGATTGCAAGGAAAAGAAATATGGGATAACACTGCGGTCTAAATATATCAATGCTTTCAGAAACGTGATTGTTCTCTCTTTCATAAAAAATGTAAAGAAACTTTGGCAAAGTTGTTGTCTATGAAATTTACCTTGTTGATTGATGTTGCCCCGCGCGAAAAATCTTACAGACGAGCATTTTCGGTTTGCTTAAAGATTTTTACATAGAAAAGTAGTCCAGGGTTACAAGTTCCCATCAACTAAGTATATTGCATAATGTTTTTGCTATTGCACCGCAGTGAAAAAAACTGACATTGAAACTGTCAACATGTACAATAATGTCCATTGCTTTCGTTATTCCTTTTATAAATAATCAACTCTTTCATACAACACGCTTAGTGTTTTAGTCTATCAACCATCAACTGGTCATTTCAGAACAAACTCAACATCACCTTGTGTCGTGTTTTTTTGCAGTGGAAATCTGCACCACAAGTCAACAACTCATCGGATGAAAAGTACCTTTATCGTGTGACCGTCTTTACTGGACTGATACCCGGTTCTGGAACAACTAGTATAGTAGCGATAAAGCTTTTTGGCGAACTGGCACATAGCAGAGTAATCCAGCTGGTAGACAAAGAGAAACGTTTGGTAAGGGTTCTGCTTTTATTGTCTGTGACGCAACTTTCCGGAACATGACCTAAAACACACGCATACATATTTTTTGTAATTTGTGGTGAATACTTAAATCGAAACGATGAATACTCTTATCGACACCTTCTTGTCATGTTATGCCAACCTTCAAAAGTTTAATGCCGTCGTTTGTGCATTTACGTGCTTTGTTTGGTATGCAAATCCCTGTGCCAAGCATGTTCTTTTATGCGTATGTTGACACTCTTTGATTGCATGGAATATACTCTGTCATTCACAACCGAGAATAAATTTCTCGTTACACACTAGAACCAATGCTAGTAACTAAATACTATTGTTTCACACGCGTTCGGCCATGTTAGAGACTTAGTTCTACGAGCGTCCGTAGTTTTCTAGTTTCCGAGAGACGTTGTCTAGGGCATATTCACAGCATGGAAGTTGAGCTTCGTACACCTGAAAGAAGAGGATACGACAAGTGGTTTATGGAGAGGATTGAGATTGTTGACATTCAGAGAAACGAAAGGCAAGCGAATTTTAAAAAGTTACCTTAATTCAATTATGTATTTATCAACGCAAATTATTTAAAGGTGAAGATACAATCGATATATATATATATATATACTTCGATATATATTTGTATACTTCGTCTGATGATCGCTAGAGAGAACACATGTAGCCTGCAACTCTGAGTAACGCCTAAGTCCTGTTTTCTACATGTTAACAATTTTTGCCGTATATATATATATATATATATATATATATATATATATATATATATATATATATATATATATATATATATATATATATAATATATATATACAACACTGTGCACATCATCGCTTCAAATCCTAACTTTGAAACTGGTCTATTAATACCGGCTTTAGGATATGTTCACTGAATTACATTATATAGTAAAAACAACATGGACTATAAGTGAACCATTGAATGACGTATTCATTCTCTAATTTTACGTAATTAGCATTAAACAGTGCTTCAAGTGTGTGCAGCTATAACACAATACATTTTATTTTATTCATTCAATTTTCCATTACAACAGATTTAACTTTCTGTGCTATGATTGGATCAAACGTGGCAGTTCAGAAGAAATGAATTCAATACTGCAAGTTGCTAAACCACATGATATGCTGAGGTTTATTCACTTCTTCTCCAGTCATCTCCGAACTCAAGTGTTCGACGATTACTTGTGGGGTTCCCTGGTTACACGACAGTTGCCGAGTAACTTCACTCGGGTCCAACGTCTGTCTTGCTGTGCAGCCATACTGTGTCTCACAATGATTGTTAACGGCATGTTCTACAATACAGACGCTGCAGTTCAGAGAACCATAACATTTGAGATTGCCACAGAAAGCCTGTCGCTCGGTACTCTCTACATCGCCATAATTACCAGCCTCATAAACATCCCGATGTCTTTCTCAATGGTAGGCCTTTTCAAACGAACGCGACGCATCAACCAAATTTCTCCTCCACGTGTTAGTGGAGAAGGACAAGTTCGAAATGTTGCCAATCACGAGTTAACTCGGTACTATCTCATAGCTGCCTGGGCGTTTGTTCTTTGCACTGCTTTCGTATCATCCTTCTTCATAGTCTTGTACAGCCTACAGTGGGGACCGGAAGTAGCAAAGCAGTGGTTATTGGCGGAAATGACGTCTTTCGTGCTTTCCGCAGCTGTTCTTGACCCTTTGAAGGTAGGCACGTAATTGAATGAAAAGAATTTCACGTAAAACGCACTGTTTTTCTGAAAATTCTGAAACAGTAACCACCAACTCGTTTTGCTTCAACTTGTGAATTGACATGAATTACATTATATCACTGTCAATATGATTGTTGCTTAAAAACGCAACAGATTGACCCTTGTATGGGCACCATTAAGTGCAATTTGGTGTGGATTAATAATCTTAAGGTGATCACACCATAGATTCTATGGTAAAACCATTTGAACGTATCGAAATTTATAATTTAAGAAACATTATATGTTATTGCAAAGGTATTGTCTCTTAGATACCAGGGATGAGGTGATTAGTATATGTCATGTTACTAGCCAAGTAGCCTAGATACGTGGTACTGCGATGGTTACTGTAACTATAACCACCCTCTTTGTTTTCATCAAGGCAATCCTGTTTGCTGTGGTTTACTCCACAATTGGCAAGCTAGAAAAGAAGCCATTAAAATCCGAAGCTGATGATATTTACAGACAAAGATGAATACTTCAGTGGATGGAGTAGAATGTCTCACAGATGAAACACTGACTGTACGATACGACTGTGCGACTGGGGTAACATAGTTTAGCACCAGAAGTATTTGTTGCGTAGAGATTATCACATGAGACAAGATGGCTGGTCAAAAACTATGCTACCCAAACCGTTTATAGGTCTACACCAAAATATGCTAATGAACCTTTGACTATGTTAGACTAAAACACAACATATTAGTCAACAAGCAGTGTTACTCGAGAATGGTATAATTAGCAATAGATGGACCTCGGTCTACCCGTTGTGTGTGGATTACAACAACATACTGTCTTTCTTGCCATATATCATTTAAATAATGTTCATTAGCAGGCGACTGCATAACGAAGTGTATTAATTATTGAACTTTAAAAATAAGTGTAGTGGCATACTGTTTAAAATGAATACAAGCTTTTCTGCACGGACATCCTGACGTAGAACTAGGTCTAACTTTCAATCAACCATAACAAATATATTGCAAGATAAACCCAAAATGATAGTGTTTCAACCAAAGTAACTAATGTTAAACATATCACAATTCTTAAGATATTTCAGATGAGTAAACACCAGCGAATTTTCAAGTATGTACGGATTACGTGTGCTGCAGTTTCCAAAGCCAAATAACCTGTTACAATGAACTGCATGATTTAAGATTTTTTCGAGGATATCTTGCACATTATTTTTAAATGCTTGGTAGAATATATCTTAGGTAAGCGACATACTGAATGTTTCCTTGACCAATGACTGGATTAAAATATTGTGAACAATGCTGACAGTTAATGACTTCGCCTTGGAATTTAACGTACGCCCGGTTTTCAGTTGTCTGCATTTCAAACACTTCGTACTGTTAATTAAATGACCTTCTGCAGGAGCAATATTCACAAAATATATTCCTTGACATAAAGTATACCCTGATCGGGAGAGCAAATTGTCTCCAGCCTCGAGGGTACATACTCCCTTGTTCGGGCTATAATGTTTTCATTACATGCCACTCTTACACACGTTTTATGTTTTGATTTGTTTGCAAATGACAAGCAAATGCTTTATTTCCACGTTAAACGAAATTTGTTGAAAAATAGAGCGCTTTTCATCGGCGAATGGCGCATTGATATATTTAGATCACAGTTACGTGGTTTTTTCATTTTTTAAGAATAATATTCTAAAAAAAACCGGATTTCCTGCGTAAAACTTGTAATTTTAACTTTGTCATATGCCAAACCTGTCAAGTTTAAAATAGTTTTGAAAGGACTAGAAAGAAAACACTAAATGTGGAAATGATGTAAATCAAAAATGCTTCGTTGTATGAACAGGCTTGTGTAAACTCTGATAATAACATTCAAAACTTTCGATTGGATCCGTTGTAATTTAGGTGATTAGAAAAACCGACGATAAGACGAATACTGATCTTGCCAAATATTAACAAATTCATATCGAAGTGAGAAAGAACGATCAGTACAATGGGAACAATGGGATGTAAACTCTGAATGTCAAATAGTACCTTTAATATTGAATACGCAGTAACCTGTTTGTGTCTTCACGGACTATGAATTGACCAAAAGAAAGTTTTAACACAACATCAAATTTTGTTGCACCAAAGTTTGAGGAGTTAGTAGAAGGTGTTGTTGCCTAGGTTATAATAAACACCTGCCTGTGACTGACATTGTTAAGTGTGATTGCCATTTTGAAATGCACACTCGCATGGACAAAGTATAGCAAACCAGTCATGCAGATGACCATCAAGTATGTAGTGAATATAATGAGAATGCTTAATTTTTAACGCTGCTGTACACTCTACTTACGAGGTGTTACTTTTCTCAGTGTCAGACGACAGACTTAATTTTATGGTTCTTCCGGCTGAAAGAAAAGCAGAAAGGAATAGAGCAACTCGGCAGAAGAGAAAGAATAACAATAAGACACGGGACAAGCATTTGTGTTAAATGTCTGGACTCAAGTAAATTTGATTGTACAGTTGCGACGCAGCACAAACTGCGCGCTCAAAGAGAAGCAGTGATAGAAATAACGACAACCTTAAAAGCAACATGATTTGAAGTGGTAAAAGAATACAGACAACTGGGAACGTTGAAAGAGTGTAAATCGAAAGTTTACTTATCTATATTAATGTACAGATTTTACACAACGTGTGCGTTAAAGACAGGTTGGTATTCTACAAACACATTAAACAAAACAGTTTTCCCTAAACGAATTTCGCTTCAAGGAGATTCGTTGTGAGGGAAGGGGGTTGACACCTTAAGTGAGGAATTACGTTTCTAGTGTGCCTGCTTTTATGATCGACGGCCCCTACCAATTGTCGACACAGGGGCAGCACTATCAGCCTGCTTTGACCATGCTGTCGTACAACTGTCATAATCCTCAAAATTGGCGCAAAACAGCGATTCCTACTCTCTACAAGCGCCATAAATACAAGAACGGAATTAACAGCATTGCCCAACTCGTTTACAAATTAAAAATACACCAAGTAACCTACCCTTACTCAATGTTCTTATTATTTTACGAACATGTGTCATAGTTAGCTGTTTGGTAGCTTTTTAATTTATTCAGGGCATGATTTTGAAACAATAGAATTGTACAATGACGCGCACAGGCGAGTGATAATATATATATTTGTATCCTTTTTAATGTTGGTAGAAATCAGAGAATTGTATGTAATCTTATTGTGTTCTTTATAGCTTCAGTATCCGACATAACTACGATACCGTATAACTGGAAAATCACACACTAACTTAGGGAGGCAGAGACAGACTCAGACCCTTAGTCAGAGATACTCACAGACAGACTCACTAACCTACTCTCTAATTGGAGGTATGTGATGTATCACTGACTTGGCCGTGAGGCCTAGAAATGGTTCCGTAGTCAATGAACAAGTTCAAGTCCTACAACAATTCGTCGGTTCCAGCGTCTTCTATATATTTCCTCATCGAATCGTGACATGACCTCGATCCGCAAAACCCGTATCAGGGCCGTAAAGATTGTTATCTGAACATTATTATTACAACCTCTGTACGAATTCCAGAAACAATGAAGGTCTAATACCAAACTTATTTGGGAATTATATAACGCATTCATTTATAGCACACAAACAGAAAAGAAGTATGACATACACTGCAAGGTACGTTCATTTGCAACACGATGGAAAAAGCGCCCCCATTTGTACATTAATTGACCTTTTACTCCTTAGATCAGAAAGGTCTTGCAAAAATTTTGAAGTCAGAATATTTGTCTCCGAGGCGTATTCTACCTGAAATTCAATGCAAATTATTCCATGATCAGTGTTACGTGCTCCTCAAGATATCAACATTATTGCTTATATGCAGAATGGAAAAAGTTATGAGAAAAGAATTGTTGGTAATTTTATGTGCTGTGAGGTGCCAAAAATGCCAGCACATTTTGGACAGAGAATATTATTCCTTGATCAAATGTTATAAAGCTATTGCACAACATTTACAGTTTACTGTAACGGTAAAGTCCAACACTAATAAAAAACGTGCAAGGGAGTTCTCGGTAACAGTATCCTCATGAGTCTTTTGAGTAAAATTTTGTTCGATCTCTCATTTCACTTTAGGTGATGTAGTCGCGAAGGTCTGAGTAATCAAACAAAAGAATCTTTCCGGGTTAGGGCGGATAAAAGGGGAAAGAAGGTTGTACAGTACGGGCCCAGATAAATAGAAAAAATCCCTGTGGTGACTTTGCATCGCAAGCGTACATGAGTGCCACCGAACACGAACAAGACCAGTGTCAAGTTTTCCGAACAGACTAATAAAAAGTTAAATCCCAGCTGTATCCATCTTTTTCAACCACAAAAATTACCTTCTTGGTGAGCTAGTCTGGTCTTGCAATGTCCCTGGACGGTTCAATAAATTCAAAGTAGGCTGAACTGTACCGTGTTTATACTAACCATACCTAACGACGTGCATGGTTCGTGACCAGGCTGAAGTAGGGACCCGCCTCAATACTAACACTGGGTCATCGCTTGTGAGTGAGTTGTGAACTGGTCAAAATATCGGAGTATGCGTATTATACGCGTCTAGGAGAGGGTGTATTTTACTGCTAAAGTATCCAATGTCAAATAGTATCAGTGAACAAATACAAATGTTGTAAGACTGTCGATTTTGTGACTTCTTTACTATCTCAATAATCCCTTCATACCGAAGTATATTTTGGAATTATTTTTCTATCAAGTATTGCACATCCATATGCATGCTGTTTCAATTAAACACCGATTCCCTTAATAGCTTGGCATGCCGCTAAATAATTAACATTCAATACACATTCTGCCGCCTTAATGTCCATAAAGTAAGCCTAGATTATTTTATGGTTCTCGAAAAAAAGCCATCGGTCAATTTTACCAGTTCACAAAAGACCTCATTTAAAGCGTATTTCATTGAGGTATGCCCAGGGGAATGGTACGATGTCAAAAGACGCAAAGATATTCTTTTGCTCAGCGACCTTTGTACTCATATAACATGTTTGCCATTGCAAGTCGATAAATTATTACCAAGCTTTTTTAAATAAGGAAATTCATTTACGTGAACAGTAGGCAACCTTTATGTGAAAACACCGCTTTGAGAAGTCACGTCCTCGGGCTAACTTAGATATGACTGTTACACTCGTTATTGTCATTAACAAAATGAGATGCTTCATTCGTCAATGGGGAGATCTGCAAAACTAAAATCCATTTCATTGACTTAATGTTCATCATTCCTGCCAGAATATTTGCTCTTGACATGGCTTGCTGGAAAGCAGTATTATCAATGCTGCTCATTACAGCTTTCTTCACCACCAACTGGATTGCAGGCGAGTCTCATGGTAAGATGTACTCTATAAAATATAACCTTTTGAGCGCTACAATTTTTCCCACCAAAATTAAAGTGCGCAACATTTTACCAATTTTGTGATTTTTCCTGTAATTCTTTTGACAATTCTGGACCAAATGAACATAACATTTTATTGGCTTCAAATTTTTATCACTATTGTAGCAAAAATTAGAAACAAATTGATTGGTGTATATTTTGATATTGGCAACAAAATTGACTTTAGCGCTCAAAGGGTTAACTAAGGTAAATGACATTGTAACTTTGAATGGCTATTTGAATATTCTAGTGGCTATCAATCATACTCCATGTAACCACAAATTGGATTTCATGAATTATACCTCAACTATGAGTTACACAAAAATCAAAACAATGTATGCACTGAGTTTGTCTATCGTCCTATGTAGTCAATTACGTGAGCATGTCTTTCAGAAGCAACGGTACACATCTCCGCCAAAAATTACAGTCCATCATAAATAAAAATCTGTAAATGATTCTCCTCGCCATGACTTTCGTGTAACTTGCATTGTTCAGATCGGAATGTCCAATAACAGTTAAATCGCTTCTAAAATTTATAAACGACTTCTGTATTTCGTGTGAAGTTATCTTGCGACATCGGTATACAGTCAAATATGATCGCAAACTTGTTTAGTAGTCTTATAAGACAGAGGCCCCAGTGTTTGTGTGGGTGAAAGAATTAATGCATTGTCATTTGAAATGTCTGCTTAAGCAAAAGCATTATCTACCGCTCAAAGAGTCAAGATTTTTTATTGCAGAAATTGTGCAATATCAAAAATATGTCCCCTTTGCCAATATAGAGGTTAGAGTGGTGCGATGGCTGTCTTGAGATAGTTCGTACATCTAAAGTCAAAGACTGACTCATTCCCTCAGACTTTCCTTGTGGAAGTTCAGCCTCCTCTATTTCAATTTCAATAATAAAACCAGATATGAACTGAATATGCTCACGTGTTTTACAACATGTTCATTAATAGTAGTACGCTTCACAGAACAATAAGATATATGCAAATGAGCTGTTAATTAACTTGACACTGCTCAATGCTTCATGGGACAATTAGATATCCATCAGATCAACATTTGTAGCACGTTTTATTTAATTTAATGCAGTAATTTTAGAGTAATGTCACTGATTACAAAATTCATTAAATATGCAAATAATCCCTATATTAACTTGACACTGTTCAACGATTCATAGCACAATTAAATATTTATCAAATCAATATCTGTAGCACGTTTCACAAAATTTGGTGCCATAATTTCAGAGTTATATACCTAATTACAAAGTTTATTAAATATGCAAATGAACCCTTAATTAACTTTACACTACTAAATGCTTTACAACACAGTTAGATATCTGTCAGATCAGTATATGCAGCAGTTTTCATCACATTTGATGCAGTTATTTCGATGTTATATGACTACTTATAAAACTTCATGAAATATTAAAATGAGCTAATTATTAACTCGACACTGTTCAATGCTTCTCAGTACAATTGGATAGTTATCAGATCAACATCTGTAGCAAGTTTCAAAGACTCGGGTGCCGTAATTTCAGAGTTATACCTAATTACACAGTTTATTAAATATGCAAATGAAGCCTTAATTAATTTCACACTACTGAATGCTTTACACTACAGTAAGATATCAGTCGGATCAGTATCTGCAGCAGATTTCATCACATTTGGTGAATTTATATCGAAGTTATATGACTAATTACAAAACTTCATAAAATATGCAAATGACCTATTTATTAACTTGACACTGCCTATTGCTTCTAAGTATAATTAGATATATATCAGATCAATATTTGTTGCAAGTATCATCAAGTTTGGTGCAGGAATTTCAGAATTATCTCACTAATAACAAAAGTTCATTAAATATGCAAATGAGAAGGCAATTGACATGACACTCACAGTATCATCATAATGTTCTGAGATTGTCATCTGTGAAAAGTTTCATGAAATTTTGTGCAGTATTTCTTGATATATGTCTACACTGTCATTACCGTCTCCATAAGGAAACCATTGTACGGAAAAAAAACGATATTGCATAACTTCATTAATATGCAAGCCACACTAACCAAAATCTAATCAGTTCTTGCAAGTAGCATATGGTACTTGTGTACCAAATCTGACTTGAATCCGTTCAGGCGTTTTTGAGTTATCGTGTAAAGAGACAGACAGACAGACACACACACACACACACACACTAACACACACACACACACACGGACAGACAGACAGACATCGCTATGACAATAGCCCACGTGTTTACACACGTGAGCTAATCAAGGTTCATCAAAGAAATTGTGGTACTTGAGAATAATTAAATAAACAAGTAACATTAGCAACCATTACAGAGGCATTCCATAGGGAAAAACAAACAAAACCACAATAAAACAAACATAACACACAATAAACCCTGAATTTCCTTACTTCACAAAATATGAAGACGTAAGCTTTAATTACACAGAAAGCCTCAAAAATAAGTCCACAAGAAGAGTTGGCAGAAAAGTGTTCTAACAATATGCAGTCCACATAATTGTCTCGGTGATGCATTCTATCTTAAAATATATGAGTTCAAAGGATTATTTCGGAGAGTATAATCTGGTTAACTTTGATTTAAATGAAAATAAGATTGAGTAATTTTCTTTGAAGGGTTACGTTATGGACTTTCTGGCAAAGTGCTAATGCTTGGGAAGTTACCCCAGCCTGGCTACGCGAAATTCCAAGGTCAGATTCCGGCTCTGGATGCAGTGTCCGCGTGTCTTTGGTTCAAGATACCGATCCTGGAAGAAGACCACAGTTATGTTTTTTTCAAATACGACAACGAAATCGACAACATCTATTCTGAGCTAGAAATGTTAATAAATAAACTACAGGGTAAGAATAAAGACATTCTTATCCTCGTCCGCGTGGGCAAACACTACATTCCTACGTACTTTTCTGACATAGACAGTCAAGGGTGGACTTTCATATGCACTACTTGGTCTCTACACCAAGAAAGGTTTGCACTTTATCTTAATGGGCAGCAAATGGAAGATAGCAGGGGCGTAGTAAAAGAAAACCCTACTCCCGCTGGGCCTAGGGGTGGCGGGCTATTAACGCTCGGCTCAAACCAATCACAGGAAGCATTTTCAGGAGAAATTACCGAGTTTCATCTTTGGAATCGATTCATGGAAAAGGAAGATATAGAAACAGTAATGCACAGTATATGGTGTAAAGAATTAGAAGAAGCCATTGTTTCCTGGAAAAGTTCAACCTTCGAATTGTTCGACAATATCACAGAAAGTGACCAGGATACTTGGAATATTATCGGTAAGTAAAGATGTTGCAGAATAGAATTTTCATTTCTAAAAGCGTTAACGTATCTGGTTACTGGCAACTAACTCGGGTAGGTTTACTGAAATCTGGTTGGCTCCCAAAGTATTGTTCAGGCCAGTCCGTACTGCACTTCAGTCAATTTCCAGTCAGTGAGACAGCAGTTTAATAATATCAAGAAGCGTGTACTACAGTATCGAACGTTGTTTTGTACATTGTGAATTTGAATAATTTTCTAAAGTTCTAGATGACGTATATGGCGACCCACTTGATCTCTATATCCTCGACTTGACACTTGGTTATTTCAAAATGACTGTTGCGTGACGGCCGAATGTATGTGTTTTTTTAAAATCAATAATCGTTAAGTTTGAGAACTTTTGCTTGGAAAGGTAATACTTCAATGTTTGCCGTGAACTGAATATAATATAATACGCATGTATGATAATATATCATTATAATATGCTAAGCCAGAATGTGGCCGTCCGATTGGCTGGCGCCAGGGTTTATATTCTCAACAAGAAGACATGCGTAAAATTTGATTCGGAAGCTCGCGCATATTTCTCACTTCAGCTTGAGAGCTCAATACACCATGGTATCGGTCATGTCTACTGCTTGAGGCTAATTGCGATTGTTAAATTTTAGCTTGATGCACCTCGATGAACTCACAAAAGAATAGTTTGTACAAGCAATATAATATATACATAATACAACACAATATAACAACAACAGAATCTTTAAAATTTTTCGAAGTTTTTATCGAGTTAAATCCTTCAAGTTCTATGTGTAGTCGCGATATGGATGCGTTACATTACCGTGTTGTGTTGAATCAGCTGTGCTTTTAATGTTAATGTTGAGGCTAGGCTCCTGAACTAACTAACTTCGCGTTCTATATGGCAACATTGTCCACTGGCATTTAACTTTATCAAATGTGCTAAATGTCACCTCGGAGATCTTATATCTGCAACCAAATACCATCGCTTTCCGTTTATAACCTCTAAAACCTCTAAAGACCTACGAGCTGACAAACTTCAATAAAAAAAGATCATTCTCAGCAACTTTTTGTCGTTTTGAACAGCATGAAAGCTTACTCGTCAACAAAACAGCCAGTCACATAATCACGTGTGATGGCCAAATTTGGACTCTCTTCAGAAATATTCACTTCGCTTCGAAGGAAGAAATAACCATGATAGCTTCAAAGTAATTAGTCAGTGTGGAAACAAATTTCATCGCTGAATGCCAATGTGCGATTGTGCATAAAGATATATCAACAAGATAATTAACATATTATTGCAAATTTGTGACAGCCTGGAAAAATCAAGGCCCCTTTGGTGGTTATTGTGATGTCAACAGAGTTAATAAAGGTAATGTGACTATGCACGTTTTCATTGCTACAAAGACATGTTTTAATTGTTTCTCGTTAGAGAACTATATTACTTGCAAAATCGCTGCTTTTTGGATGGATATGTAACACAAGAGGAAGATATCCGTGGCATTTATCAAGATTCCAAACACGTTTTCAGTTATCTGTAGCTTATATTATCCTGATTGGCAAAGAAAGAATGAGAGACTAAATATCATCTAAAAATAAACTTTACAAAAATGTTATGGCTTGTTATACCTTAGGTCAAACTTTGCTCGATGAGTATTACGTAGAGTGTTATGGGTGGCATGATGATGGCAATTACACACTACCTTGGGAAGATGAGTATGATGCCTACAAACAATACAGTTGGATTGACCTTTGAACTCAGGATCCGGGATAAAGGGGCAACAGATGTTGGTCAGTGGGTCTACAAAAGCTCATTGGCATCATTTCCGATGTTAAGGCTAATAAGTGGTAAAAAGGAAAGTTCTTTTACCTTAGAATTAGAAGTGAAAATTGAAGATGTGTTTGGCAAGTACTTGACCTATACTACATATCAACAGGCAAGGAAACTGTTTTCATTATTGCTACTTTTATTTCAAAAAAGGTCAGCAAAAGGTTATATATTCTGCCGCTTGACAATTTAGATGCACCTTTGTAGCTATGTTGTTTACGTAGAAAAGTCTGGCGACACCGTAATAACCTTTCAAATGCCAAAGTCAATTTTGTTACCTTTCATAATATAACGCAGACAATGTGTTTTTTAATTTTCCCAAATTTAAGATCACAAACTGTAGCCAATGAGAATTTAAATCCATTTGTTTCACAATTATCATAATAATGACAAAAAGTTATAATAATTGGTAAAATGTAGCATTACATTTTGGAGGGAAAATTTACAGCACTCACAGTGTTACCGGCAAATATTCTAGCTTGACTACTGTCAATAAAGTTACACAGACACCTGGTTGTCGTATTATGCTTAGCACGACTGATATCTTAAAATTCTAAGAAAAATTGTTTATAACAAATTAACTGTGTCGGAAGCAACCAATTCACTCTATGTCTCAGTAAATCGAAGGAAAACGATATGTAATTATCCTTTTAGGTAAATACAAACGTGTGGGTTAGAAAATGATGCAACACATTTTTTGACAATTTATGACACATGGTAAATTTTATTACACGACCTGTATTACTCGACATTCCTTGCATGCTATTTCTCACAACCTGGTTTCAAGTAATGATTGTAAATACAATCGTTACATTTCATACTGTGCAAAAGTAACATATTTATTAATCATACAGAGCAATCGGACAGCAAAGCCTTGATGTGGCCTAACCCACGCAAACCAGAGTTAACTTACGAGCCAACGCCACAGGTTATCATGGAAAAAGCTTACTTACTCTTTGGTATTCAATAATAAACTCGTCATTTTCTCTGACAAACCACTTACTTATGGGTTTTGTGGGAGTAGTAGCCTACCATTATCGAACACATTTCATTTTACCGGGTGTAATGTAAAATTACATGCTTTACTTCGCAGGTGAACCCATTTGATTATGCATCACTGAATGCCTCTGAAATAGTGGATTTATTTGATACCGTAGAGTCTCAATGTAGGCAATTCGACCTCACGTTAAATGATACCAACATTGTGCTGAATACAATAAACGTGTTTGCGGACATGGTGAATCAGTTACCACAGGTAAGTTGAACGCAGACAATTACACAATATATTACTTTACAATGTTTTTGTTATGTCTTAATTCGAAAGGCAGGGATATTACGTTTCGACGTCTACACATACGTTTTCAAAATATCAAAACACTTGACGCAGTATTGCGCATATCCAAGCGGTATTATTCTTTTGAGAGAGAGAGAGAGAGAGAGAGAGAGAGAGAGAGAGAGAGAGAGAGAGAGAGAGAGAGAGATTTATAATTTTATAAGAATTACATAATTCTCTGCTTCCTTCAAAGGGGAAGGCTGTACATATCCTTCAAACAACACAAAAAGTAAGTGTCAAATCTTATTTTTGAGAAAATCACTTATTGATGGTCTCTGTCTGTCTGTCTGTCTGTCTGTCTGTCTGTCTGTCTGTCTGTCTCTGTGTTTCTGTCGCTCTCTGTCTGTGTCTGTGTCTGTTGTCTGTCTTAGTCCGCTGTCCTGTGATAACATTGTGAAATTATATGTCTAATATGTTATATGTCTTAATCATATATATATATATATATATATATATATATATATATATATATATATATATATATAATATAGATAGATAGGTAGATGGATAGATAGCTAGATAGATAGATATATAGCTAGATAGATATTAAAGTCCCAGTAGGCCTAATGCCAATTTTTGATGATAACTTCACCATTTTTATTTTGACCCTAATTCCTTGTTTTTCTCCCAAAACAATGTTGATATACACAGTATCCAGCTTGTCAACACAGCCCCTATGGTTGTATTGTTATCGTTGAAACTGACTCCTTGTCCGGACTAGAATTCAAATTTAAACAATAACCATGGATTTTACACATATAAACGCTAAGTTGACAAGCCACAATGTGGGTGTTTTAACATTCTTTGGGGAGTGAAATAAGAAGTTGCAATTGATTATAAAATAAAAACAATGTAAAAAATCATCGAAAGTTTGCATTACTTGGACTTTAACTATAATATATTCTTTTTTAAAGGTGAGATCCTTTTTGATGAATGAGTCATTCTCAGCATATCAAAGATGTGCACGTGATTCCAACTGTATCGAGCAGAGCGCACAGACATTATTGGGAGTAACGTCATTCAACATTCCGGAGGAAGTATCGCCAGAAACGCAGGTAGACCTGATAAGGACATGTCATAAAAACTCAAAATAAACTATTTTGCGTTCACCTTTCATGTAAAATCTCATTCTCAATTAGGTCATTCGATATAAGATGAATAATAATTGTATCCAAATATGTGTGTGTAGTTATTGTAGCCCTATACGTATATCAAGTGGCGCCCATGATACCTGATATTTAATTTGCACTCGCACTGTCAAATAATTATTTTTCCCTCCTCAAAATCATTCGAAGATCAGATCATTCTTTACTTTCTCCATACCTTACTTTTCAGCTTTTAGGTGCATCGTTTGTTAATAGGGCAGTCGGTGAATTGGATGTCATTTCTGACAATGACACCGCGATACTCTCGAAAGCAACAACAGGTACATACCAATCCCTAATTGTACTATTTGAACAGAGTTGAACAAACTTCCGTTAGCATCAAAGAGGCTCATGGAATTGTTCAGTAAGCTTTAAAATATCATTGCCCGGGCATTATTCAGATGGGAATTGTTTCAGGGTACGTCTTTACTTCTATGTCTATTAAGACAATCAAATGCACGGGTTTTAATAATGTATAGTTTTGCTGTCTTCTTAGTGTTCTAAACTACATACGAAAGAAATGACATCGTGTTATTCTGCCTCTTGGATTGTAGACCTTTTCCGATCAGCGTCTAACATTATTGAAGCTAACAACGATGGATTCAAGAAGCGTGGACATTCAGAATGCAATAACATGGTGAGTCGTCATGAATGAAAATCTAAGTCTTCAAAGACGTAATGAAATCCGTAAAACGGTGCATTTGGCTCGTCTACAGCTTTGGGGACCAATTTTAAAGTTAAAAAAATCGAAAAAAATGCCTCTTCGATTAAGCAGTCCCTGATAATAATATTATTTATATATAAATACATATAAATACATTTTCAACATCGATCACTTTTAATTAACTTGCTACTCCTTTGTTATCTACAAATTTGATGAGCTTTAAAAGGTCGTGAAGAGAAAACATGAGTTGTATTTACAGTCTTCTTGTACATACATGACTTTCTGTCATGCTCGTACTTTCCAATAACATACATTTATATTCTTTTGCTTAGGATTCACAAATATCAGTGTTGACTTTTAATGCAATAAATGGTAGCTTGAATAGGCTGATTCCAATGCTCGTTACATCAAGGGAAGATCGTGTTTATCATGGTTTGGAGTCTCCCCTGATACAGGCTAGTTTAACAAAATATCGTCATGGTGTTGTCAGTAGCACAGAATTGTCTTCCACTGCTGGAAGTGTATCTATACCAGCCAAGAGAAGAATCAACGTTCCAGAAAACAATATCTATAGCAAGGTAGATTTTGTTTACAGTAAACGACTTACTGATAATGTGTCATGTTGGTTAATTTAGGGAAAGTGTAGGATAATAGGGTATGTAAGGAACCCACGTTTACTTTTTTGCCTTTTTAACCAACCAGGTCTTTAAGGAAATTATAATCTTGTACAATGTGACTGTTATATCTGGAGAAACGTTCTTGACGAGTATAAATTTATTTTTTTCTCAGAACACCGTAGAAAAAATTATTCATGTGTAATACAATACGTCAATGTATTATCAACAGATGCACTAGATATATGAACGGTCCGAGAATCATACCAGTAATTGTAATATCGCTACTTAGCCATTTGGATATCCACAAACTTAAAAAGATCAATTAGTCTATTGAAATGAAATGACAAAATATGTTTTGTTCTTTCAGTTCATAGGGTCCATGGTAAATGAAAAACAATGCTTTTCCCCAAGCTCAGTAATGTTACAACCCACTGTAACTCTTGAAATGTTCGATCAACATGGGCAACCTGTGGAAACAAGTGATGCTTACACGATAAATATCACTAAAGTAAACAACGACTCGATACAAATGACGAATGTAAACATGTCTAACGACAAACCAGTGCATTTCTCCATCATTGAGACCAACCCAGCCCAATTACTGAAGATTTCTATCGACGTTGGTAAAGTTGATGGGCAGTATGAGCTCTATTACAAGGCTAACGACAATCCAGCAAAAGATAGACACGACAACCATTGGACGATAGAAGATGGTTTATCAACTGTCATACCAGTTGAAGTATCACCTAGTGTAAATTCTCATCATTTTAAACTAACGACAAGTATGTTTATCAGAGTATCTTTTCTCGTTTGTGTAGTATTGACTTAAACTAAGGGAAGTGAGGTTCAAATAATGTCACGCTTACTGCAAGTCAAATAACCTGAATTAAACGGTATCTTGTAGCTAGTGAATTAGCATATTGGTGATTTTGGGATAAAACAAAGTACGTAAAAAATGACAATCATGTAAATACAATACTATTAACATATTAAAATATTGAGGGATAGCTTTTTTTGGACAAAAACGTATAGATCGTAAGGAAATGTTTTAAAGCTAAGATTAACCAGCCGTATTTTCTACCCTTGGTTGATAGTTCTGCTGGTGGACAGAATTATCGCTGAGACTGTCTTTCGCCCAGTGTAAGCGAAGTATTCATTGCTTCGCTTCGATAAACTTTGTGTGTGCGATGTGAGATAGTGTGCGTACGTGCGTGAGTGCTTCACGAACTCTACAATGTGTGGAGCGGTCGCAGTCAGAAAATGTAACAACTTAACCGGTTATTGAACCACTCTGTTTTGAGAGTGGGGATTTAGCCGAGCGGTTCTGTCTGTAGCCTCTCCGCTAGGCGACTGATGCCATAGGTTGTGAGTTCGAACCAGATTGAAAACTAGCCGTATTTCTTTGATGCACATATGATTTCGCATAACAGAGATGTAAGTATGAATACAGAGACCCCTAATGTATGATGTCTATTCTGTTTGCACTATTTAACGGAAGGTTACAGTGTTGCACTGACAGATGAATTGAAATTACATGCATCTTCATCGTCATGTCTCAAATGGGACGACCGACGGCAAAGATGGCAGACCGATGGATGTCGGGTAAGAAAATTTATGGCTAGAAATGTTTCAAGTTACAATTGATTCTTCATTTTAGTAATTAGCCACAATAACTGATAAACGTTCAATAACAAAAGGTATACATGGAACGGTATAAGGATGAGCAAAGCAACATTTATAGACAAAAGTAATTGTAAACGGTATTTGTCAGGTTGTCTACATGTGTATCATTCTACCTACCTACCTGCTTAACTGCATTTATTTAAAAGAGAAGTATGAAAGTAAATGTTGTACGGCTTCTTCAGTGTATTTGTCTATGAAAACACTCATCGAAATAACAAAGGTATAGCACAGAGTATTGGCGAAACGATATGCTCCCTTGACTCTAAATCTGCAGACAGGTTCATTAGAACCTGAACAAAACAATATATACGCAGAGAGAGAGAGAGAGAGAGAGAGAGAGAGAGAGAGAGAGAGAGAGAGAGAGAGAGAGAGAGAGAGAGATGAGAGAGAGAGAGAGAGAGAGAGAGAGAGGGAGAGAGAGAGAGAGAGAGAGAGAGAGAGAGGGAGGAGGGAAGGAGGGAGGGAGGGAGGGATGGATGGATGGATGGATAGATGGATGGATGGATAAATGGATGGATGGATAGATAGATAGATAGATAGATAGATAGATAGATAGATAGATAGATAGATAGATAGAGATAGATAGATAGATAGATAGATAGATAGATAGATAGATAGATAGATAGATAGATAGAGATAGATAGATAGATAGATAGATAGATAGATAGAAAGATAGATGGATAGATGGATGGATGGATGGTGATTTTGCAAGAGGCATAGCCATCTGTATTACAAACGTTCAAATCAGGTTACACTAGATAAAGACTTGTATCTACATCCAAACCCTGTTTTGGCGGGTATCACTAACTGGTAGATCATATGAGATCTCTCTTCGATAAATGATCGCTGATGGCATCAGTGACATTGTTCCCTAGTTGGTGACCACCACCTATATGACTTACATGTTGATATATGGCGGGTGTCACATGTGGGACAAGATGCGCTTACTATTTTCGAAACACCTGACATCACTTCTTGGTCATTTTGTCAGTGGTCCATATATCTTTCTTTCATGAATTTGAATTTGTTGTGTATATCGATACTTTGTTGTCTGTTCTGTGCTGTTCTGTGTCTATGTTTATAACAATTGACTATGTATTAGGGATTTTGACCAGGTGTTATTGGATTATGGATGGGTATAATTGTGATTATGTAACACATTTTGTAATTCCAGCCTGATGTGGACTCGATAGCAGAAAGGTATGTGGCGTGTCGATGCAGTAACCCTGGAACGTTCACAGCTTCTGACTTTGTAGTTCCCATTAATGTGATTGACTACAATGCTGTGTTCCAAAAAGATATTGCTGAGAATCCAGTCGTTCTTTCTACCGTGTTATCTCTTTACGGCCTGTATGCCTGCCTTTTGCTAGTGATGAGAAGATTGGACAAAGGAGATATGGTTAATGTAAGTTAAACATTAATGTTCTCACAAATTATGACTTTTGTTCACGTTTGCAAAGAGAAAAAAACCCACCCCCCAAAAAAAAACATCAAACGAAATATAAGCGTACCAAAGCAGAAGCAAGTAAATTTCAAATTTAGAAGTGGTTAAGTAACCATTATATAGCCATGACAACACAATTTGTTATCATTTCGATTTCCCCTGTTATAAAACAGTAACCTTTCACAGGGAAACCAATTGCACCAAAATGACCTTCATTAAATTTCCGATCAGATCTGTGTACGTTATATGACACAACCCCATGTCGATACAGTGCAAGTGCGAGGGCTTGCGCTGTATTATGCGGCCGTCGGGCAGCATAATGTACTACAAGCCCCAGTGCAAATACCAGTAGAAAACGCCTGCACTGTCACCATGAGATTCTGTTAGTGTTATATATGTTAAAACGGAAAACCAAAACACACTGGTGCCCGGTACGACATGTTTCGACGTCTGAAGATTTGGTGGAACAATTGTATTCAGTTCCTACTTTTTAAATCAGAATTGATGTTCGATGATGCCATCGACTTCTCATTGGCTGCCAATGCCACAGCACCATTTCAGATTTGGTAAAGTTTTTTACATGTTTACGGGTCAAAGGTTCGTGTTTTTGAAGAACAAGTCTCGCTGAAGCCTTTCGCTGCTATCACGGCGGGAAAGTAGAGAGCAAATAGCCATTCATTTACAATGTACAGGGTCCATGCTAAATTCTTTACAAGACACGGTAGAAATATAAGTAACAAAGATGTGAGGTTGAACTATTATTACTTCGTGAAAGAGCTGGAACCTATCGATATCGGAGTTACATTCATCGCAAGGGAAAGTAATACGGAATAACACTGCCGTCAAAGTTTATAAAATGTATGTAATTTCCCTCTTTCATAAAAATATAGAGTAACTTTGTCATAGCTATCGTCTATGAAATCTAACTTGATAACGGATGTAGCCCTCGCCAAGAAGCTTGCAGACCACCATTTTAGTTTGATTGTACTATATTAGATTTTCACAGTCAAAGGAAGTCCGGGGTTTCGAGTTCTCATCAATATAAGGTCATGGCATAATGTTTTGGTATTGCACTGCAGTGCGGATATTAACGTTGAAAGTATCAACATACATGATAATGTTCATTGCCTTCTCATCTTGGAATTTACAACTTACAACTTAAAACATGTTCCATTTAGAAATAATCAACCCTTTCCTTAGGCCCACTTCGGGCTGCAGTCCATTAACCATCAAATGATCATTTCAGAAAAAGCTAATATCATCTTGTGCGTTTTTTTTGCAGTGGAAATCTGCTCCACAAATCAACAACTCATCTGATGAAAAGTACCTTTATCGTGTGACCGTCTTTACTGGACTGATACCTGGTTCTGGAACAACTAGTATAGTAGCGATAAAGCTTTTTGGCGAACTGGCACAGAGCAGAATAATCCAGCTGGTAGACGGAGAGAAACGTTTGGTGAGGGCTCTTCTTTTTACCGTCTGTGGCGTAACTTTTCAAGTTATGATGTTGTCGATTGTTCATTTACGTGCAATTGTTGGTTTGCAAATCCGCCAGCAAAGCAGTATACGTAAGAACATACATCTGTCGACACTGACCATTTGATTACTCATAATGTTGTGTATATCTTGTCATGCAGACCTTAGAATGAATTGCTCGTTACACACTTCAATCATTGCTTGTAACTAATGCTGGTCTTTCTTGGCCATGTTAGAGACTTAGTTCTACGAGCGTCCGTAGTTTCCTAGTTTCCGAGAGACGTTGTCTGGGGCATATTCACAGCATGGAAATTGAGCTTCGTACACCTGAAAGAAGAGGATACGAAAAGTGGTTTATGGAGAGGATTGAGATTGTTGATATTCAGAGAAAAGAAAGGCAAGCAAAACTGTTTAAATTTACCTTAAAGCGACGGCATCTGTATTTATAAACGCAAATGCCATAAAGATGACGATATTGTTGTTATAGACACTTCTTTTTTATTTTTAAAAAATCCATCAAGTCTCTGACATAGCATTTAAGTTGAATACAAATAAGAAGTTCACGTTATATATATATATATATATATATAGATATATAGATATATAGATATATAATCTATATTTGGTACTGGTTGGTTTATAAATACCGGTTTATGGGTATGTACTACGCATTACAATACATTATACAAACAACAATGACTATATGTGAAACTAATTACGGGTTACTTCTTTACAAAGGGCATTTACTTGTTTCTACACTTTTATTAACACTATCCAAATAGCATTAAACATTGCTTTGTGTTGATAGCTATAACACGAAACATTTCCTTCAATTCATTTTTCCCTTTACAATAGATTTAACTTTCTGTGCTATGATTGGATCAAACGTGGCAGTTCAGAAGAAATGAATGCAATACTGCAAGTTGCTAAACCACGTGATATGCTGAGGTTTATTCACTTCTTCTCCAGTCATCTCAGAACTCAAGTGTTCGACGATTACTTGTGGGGTTCCCTGGTTACACGACAGTTGCCGAGTAACTTCACTCGGGTCCAACGTCTGTCTTGCTGTGCAGCCATACTGTGTCTCACAATGATTGTTAACGGCATGTTCTACAATACAGACGCTGCAGTTCAGAGAACCATAACATTTGAGATTGCAACAGAAAGCCTGTCGTTCGGTACTCTCTACATCGCCATAATTACCAGCCTCATAAACATCCCGACGTCCTTCACAATGGTAGGCCTCTTCAACGAACGCGACGCATCAACCGAATTTCTACTCTCGGTACTGGTCGAGAAGAATTAATACAAAGTGTTCCGAATCAAGTTCCGCCTCGATACTATCTCATAGCTGCCTGGGCATTTGTCTGTAGCACTGCTTTCATATCAACCTTCTTCATAGTCCTGTATAGCTTACACTGGGGGCCGGAAGTCGCCAAGCAGTGGTTACTGGCGGAAATGACGTCTTTCGTGCTGTCCGCAGCTATTCTTGACCCTTTGAAGGTAGGCACGAAATCGAATGAAAAGAACTTCATGTAGAAGGCAATGTTTTCTAAAAATTTCGAAACAGTCACCTCCTCATTGTGTGTCCAACTTGTGAAATGACCTAAATTATAGGATAATACGGTGAATGCGTCGAATGAATATTGCCTACAAAAACACAAAAGATTGGCCTTTGTATGTGTGTCATGTTTGAAATTCGATGTGGGATAACCTTATGGTGATCGCACCAAAGATTCTTGGTAAAAACCATTTTAACATTTCTAAATCTAGAATTTCATAAATAATGTCATTAACTGTAATTGCACGTGTATGTACTCTTAGTAACCCAGGATGAAGCGATTTGACATTTGTATAAGTCATGCTACTCGCTGAGGGGGCTATCTGAGCTATGCTGTCATAATTACTGTGATTATACACCCTCTTTATTTTCATCAAGGCAATTCTGTTTTGTGTGGTTTACTCAACAATTGGCAAGCTGAAAAAGAAGCCATTCAAATCCGAGCCCGATGATATTTACAGGCAAGGCTGAATGTTTCAACGGACGGACTAGAACGTCTTGCAGAAGAACACTGACTATACGATTTACCTGCCAATGCTGGGGGTAACAGAATTTAGCATCTCAATGTTAAGTATTATTATTTGTTATTATCTCATGAGGCAAGAGGGCAAGTTGAAGACGATGCTCATCAAGGTGTAAATAGATCCGCATAATACCATGCTAATGAACTTTTGACTACAATAGTTTCATGTATCAGGCCGGTCAGAACTAATCGCCCATTTAAGAGGTTCCTGACAAAGATGGCTGACAAAGATGGCTACAATCTGCACATATTTCAAATCAGTATTCTATCCGATACATTTTCCGTGCAACAGCCTCTTAAGGTAACAGATGGCTCAGCAGATAGCTTCAAAAGTTTGTCTATCCCAGGAAACTTTTAAACCATTCTCTTTCTTAATCAAGACAATAAATTTAAGAGGTTACCGTGCAGAGATATAAGAAACAAATCGCATATCATTTGCTGAGATCTGCATAAAATGGTCTGTATAGCATACCCTGTTGTACCATTCTGGCGGAAAACTATATATGCGATTTTCTCAAAATTACTACCTGCATACTTTCAGTTACGCCACAAGTTCAAAATGATTCTACATGATCTGTAGACAAAACAAGCATCGAACCAAACTTAAGTCTTAGACCTATGTCTCCGACGTTTCTGCCCCGAAACTTCTACCCCAAGTTCACATCATCTACAAAGAGCAAATATCTACTGCTTGTTAAATGATGACAACTTTCGGAAATTAGATTTGGTGAATGTCAGGAGTGCAGTGACGTTCTTTGGATTCACCAGCTTTAGTGTAAAGTAAATCGACTAAGTCAGAAACCAATACGAACAAAAATAAATACATTTGTCTGTATACAGTTGAGGTTTGGTCACATGACCAATACGTTTAAGTCGATATGCTTATATGCTTAAATGCTTGTGTGTCGCCGTTGCCTGCAAAATGTTGAAGCACGATGTTACAAGTAAATTAGTACCAAGTGTGAGCTGTACATCTGCAGATGCAGATTTATGGTTGGGTGATTTTAGAAGCAAGTACGCGCCTCGTGGGTGAAGGACGTCAACTTTTGCTTAGACTTTCCTCTATGAAACTTTCAATCATTATCTTACCAAAACGAGAACAAAAATCAGCAGCCATTGTGCAAGGTTTGGTACTATTACAAAAATTAAGTACTGACATTTTAAACTCAAAATAGCCGCCATACACATGCTACCTCTAGGGGAGATGATTTTTGTAAAACTAAGATGGTTAACTTTTTCACATTCCAAGAGCTTTACATTTAGCCCCCAAACCTGGTAGAAGAAACAAGACTGATAAAAATTGAGAAACACTTGGTTGATCAAAAAAGAATGATAAAAAATTTAGAGTTTGGATTTCCGTCCCCGAGGCGCACTTTCCCATAAGTACCTAATCATCTCAGTTAAATTTCACTCGTACGCTAATACATGGGCCGTCAAAGCTGTAAAGTGTTACTGATGTAAAAAGAAGTGGCTGATATGAAAATTTCACTTTATGATATGTATGTTTATACATTCATTTTTATGGTTAATTCTAAATGTAACGAATTGTCACCTTTGCCAAGTGTTTGAACGTGAACATATTCCTGTTCAAAGCATTGCGATTTGTATCATGTATTAACATAACTTATTGAAACGTAACATAACATATATATGATTAAACAGTAGTAAGTAAAATGTACAGTCAATTTTCCAGTTTACATTTGTTAAATCATGGAAGACTTTTAATCGTATAAAAATGGGGAGTGATTGTTATATATGAACATGTGCGTGAAAACTAACAAGATATTCACGTTATGGCATGAGAAAAATGTGCATGTTGATCCATCGTGAAGTGAGTGCATTTAATAGAAACAAAAATCCCCGTCCATTTACAATATTGATTATTTTGCCTTTACATACCCTTCGAAATTCTAATATATTTAGGTTATTTTGGTAACAAGCGCTACCATATATATATATATATATATATATATATATATATATATAACACATTGAATCGACAGTCATTTTGAAAATTTATATTTGTTAGCGTGAGAGAAAAGATTTACATGTGACCCCTTGGCTTTGATTTTGAAATATCTCCAACACTACGAATACTAAAACTTCATATTTATAGAGATGTAAGCACACGTGTTTGAGAATAAAAGCTATGGCAACAATAACAGAATAGACAGTGTACTTTCATGTTCAAAGTAAAACACACCAGAAATCAACAAATAGTAATCTTGGCAATGGTATATTCAGCAACAGATGGACCCCAATGTCCCCACTACCTGAGGTTGACAGCAACATACCAGTACCGACTTTCTGGGAAAATAACATTCAAATGATTTTTATGCACGGGTGACTGCGAAACGGTGTATAACAAATTTGATTCTCAAAATTACGTGGATTGGCATACATAAAAGATTCAGAACTCTTGAGAAAATGTTCATTACATTTGTTCCATGTATATATAATAGCTTGTGTTCCATGAACCTGTTACACATTAACTTTGAGTTATATGACCGAAAGATAAGATAGTCGAGGCCGAAACAGACACACGAAGACGACAGTTGACAAACTATCAACCCACTCTGTTGGCCATGCCTACACGTAGGAAAGAATAAGGATATCGAAAACTAAAGGTAATCCTCGCCGGCCAACTCACAAAGAAGATTTCAAAACACTGCACCAGTAAAGTTTGGCTGACATTCTTTGACGCCTGACAAGGTCACTGAGCGGACCAACATTTTGGAAAAGATCTCCTAGTTCAAATTCACGTCCCTCGATTTGGAATCGTCTTTGCTGATGTACTGCAAAGGATAGCAGCGGCTCAACAAGAGAAAATATATAACAATTATGTTTCAATATCTTGATTACTCCGCCTGGAGTATGTTATTGACTGCTAAAGGCTTGAAACTATAACCACTATCTCGCTACCCCCGCGTTCCAATCACGAACACTTGCACAATATCATGTTTTTGAATATCTTTGTGGTTATAGAAAATTGTCAAATAACTTCGGGTTAACACGTGCTGCTTTTAATTCTATAAGACCCAAGGGCAATGAGTTCAATATTGCTTGAGTCACGCTTCAAATGATGTACATTCATATCAGCATTTTCACCGAGGCATTTAAATGTTGACACCATATCCCGTAATATTACTTTAATTATTTTTAAGTGTCTTATGTTTGAAGGTGATCTGCGTACATGTACACATCGCTTTAAAATTCCCATTTTGTGCTTTTTTACAACTTCAGCTGATCTAAAACCGTCCCAAATCACGTTTTTGATCACAAGTTGCCACGTATTACACATCCACATGAACGCCGTATCAATTCACACTAATGACATTTACAACAGGACAGGCCACTGAAAAATCATGTTAAGGGTAAATGTCTTTTTAGTTCTAAAAGTTAGCAAAAATGCAAAACTTGATATTTCTCACAATGGAGAGATCACCAAAAAAATGGATTTTAATCATTTTAATCTTATACCGAAAGACAAAATAGGGATATATCACATGACATATTTAAATTCCACACATAAATAACTCATGACTATTTGTTTAAGATAAAGGTAATTTACATTTGTTACAGAAAGAACCGCAGACAACCTTTGTGCGCGGATGTCTTTGAGATTCCTATTCTAATATGGATGTGTTAGTTTCTCATTTGTTTCATTGGTGAATGTGGAGGTGAGATGCTAGTCAGCGTGGCATCCAGTTTGTAAATACGGCACCATTCAGTCGAATATACTAGTATATAGAATTGTTTGTAGCAAGGCGAAAGCAGTAAAGGGTTGCGGCAGACGTGCTTCCTGCAGCTGATGTCCGACTGCATAATGCAAATGCAGTCATTGCTGTCGCTGTTTTCAGTATGTAATTATTGCTGACCTGTAGCCTACGATGTACGTGTCTTAGCCATGCTCACCAATGTGCCAAGGTAGTGAGGCAGGCTAAAGTGGATCCAAACCGAGAAATCCGTGAACTAGCCAGAACTGCAGCTACAAACTTGTTTTCATAGCTTTTCCAAGATTGTATAAATAAAACCCTGAGAATGGCAAAAGAATTCAAATTGATAGCAATCTCTTTAGGATCACGAGACCCGAGACATATATATTGTCATCATATTGTATAAGCATTATGTACATTTCTTATCATTTGTATCTCTGATCTTTTCCCTTGTCTCTAAAGTTGACGAACATTAACAAAATGGAGCTCATACGCTTGGTCCTGACAGCATGTACGTATTACATACGCTTGAACATCAGCCACACAATCTAGTGGGGCATCCGAGTCCTAAGACACTTCCTGGTAAAATCCTCGCATTTGTAAGAATTTTGTTCATCAATATGATTTCAAGAGAAAAGATAGTAACCATTTTTGATATATTGCTTAAGCCATTTGTAAAAACGTGACAAACGATGTTTTCACATAATTGAACGCCAAATAGGTCTACAGCGACCTGCAATGCTTCTATTGGCCGGAGAGTGAATAATCATGGCGTTAGAGGGTATCACGTTGTAGTTTGGAGTCATCATCATATATTGTGTCATTTTATAGGTCATTTTGGGCTAGAATTATAATAATTGCAAGCCCTATTACATGAGGGTCCACGCTACCGAAAACCATGTATTTCATTTATCGCAATTCTCTGTCGTTTATCCTGCATGTTTTGACCTGCTAAAACAAGTTCTTTAGTTTTTATCGTCTTTTGTCTTTAGCGAAAAATAACTCCATTAAAAAATAAGCAAGCTCCAACTATGCGTTCGGAAGAGTGGGCGGACTTCGAATACAACGATATCTTACATTGGGGAAGACATGCACAAAATATATTGAAATATAAAGTAGAAATGTATTGTTGTTAGACAAAGTAATACCAGTATTTTATTAAAATAAAATCTTGTTTAGCCAACATGGATCTTTTATTCGTATATAATACTGCTCCTGGTTCGGAGAAAATACATAACATGCTATTTTCTGTCTCTGAGGTTACCATTCAATATATTAAACCCTACTAAGAGCTACAAACCATCAGGCCGATTTAAATTTCGTTCGCTGTGAACGAATATTATTTTATGTACATGTATTTACAAATTAATTGCTTTTACTTGCCACACGAAAAGTAAAACGATCTCTCGCATTGTTTTTTAAGTAAATGTCAAAGGTCATATGGAACGGCACTTTCTTATATTTACACAATATAGAGAACTGGGTTTTGCTATGCTCTGACTATTCATCGTCTCTATATCGAATGATGGCGTGAGAGAGTGAATTCCATTAGTAAATTGGCACCGTAGGTGGCAGATTCGAAGTCCAACGTCTCTATGGTGATATACTATGTGGGCAGCGATAGAAGAAACACCCCTTGCATGTCACACACATGGTGTACATGTTGCTATAGTGTATCCATCATCCTTAATTGTCCCCTGATGAGGATGCATGGCAAATGTTTACTATACATGTATCATCTGTTTCATTTGAGAAAGGCAAACGTTTATTACAAGTACCCTCCATCTTTTTTGATAAAATATTACTCTGTCTAACGACAGAAGGATAAAATCCAGCATCCCAACTGCGGAGATAACTTGGTTATTTATAAAGATAAAAAATGCTGCCACGACACGGCTACCCGGCGTTTGTTTCTATGGTCTTTGTGTTTCTGTTTAATTGCCATGGTTATATTTTATGCCAACAAGTCGTCTTGGATACAAGAGAGTGAAAAATATGGTACCGGGGGAGGAAAAAAGGTAACTACACAAAATATATGGCAAAAGCATTATAGGCAAATGAACATTCGAGTAATTTTTCTTGAACGCAATTTGAAATGAACATAAGACAAGGAAGTAGTTGTAATGCTTTATTGAGTTAAATATTACCGGTCTTCTAGAGTCGAAAGTCATAGAGTATAAAGTCATAAATATATAACTTGAATATGCATTCGAGAGGAAAAAAGCAAGCGAAAGCCACTCTGCTTTTCATATCGAAAATAGGTCTCTTCGCTTTGCTGGGAAGTTACCACTATATTTTAAGCACAGTTTATGATAGTAACCAAAAATACTTCAACCACAAAGAAAATAACAAAAGACCAACAAAGCTGTCAGAAGACATTCGGGTTGTTGATAGCATAGATCTGCTTCAAAGAGTATGTTTATCTTTTTTAATTCTACTGTGTTATATTTTGTTTAATTTAAACTCCTTAGTCGTATATTTTAGTTTAGAAGCTTTTGAAGTTACTCAAACGATTTTGCTTGTGAACTCATGTAATGTGTTCTTCAATCCCACGATTTGGCAAACGATGCACTTTGTCGCAGACCATGGTTAACTCCGTTATAAGGACATCAAATCATTGTTTTCCTATCATCAGAAACCGGGAACATCAATAGAAGAGGACCTCTGGAATACTAAAAGCATAGGAAATGGATCTGCTAGATCTTACAAGAAGCTCGATACAGTTGGAGACATAAACGCCAGTTCTGTGATACACTCCAAAGTGTCACCAACAATTTCCTCTGAAGCGGGGCTCAGAGATAGCAACGGTACCCCTACTCGTTATCTATTGCCCATGAAATCAGTACTTAATGGTGGGGCCAATTTCCAGTACAATAGGTTCAAAGTGGCCGTTCGATTCGCTCTCCTGACAAATCGAACTTTAGTTTTGACGCCGTTTTTCCTCGAAGGTGGACACGTAAAAGGATTTTCAGAAGACCATATAAGATCATTCGAGGATACATTTGATGTAAAGAAAATGGAAAAGTTACTGCCATTGGCAACTGTTGACGAATACATACATGAGTGCCATGATAAACGTTCAAGGGTAGTGACATGGCATATTTATGACAGGCGTTACGATAACTCCAGGGAAAAACTATATCAACATATCCTTGGCATTAACCTTCCCAAGGGAGATCAAGTCAATGCCCTCGGTAACAAAATTGACTTCAATGAAGTTAGTGCCGAAACCGAGAACGAAACTTGCGTAGCGTTCTCCTTAGACGGAAAATTTGTTTACAATAAAACCCAGATTAAAGATGACATCGCGAAGGCCATAGACAAAGGTCTGACACCAATAAAGGAAATACGTAAAGTAGGGGAGTATTTTTCTGATAAGATTTGTAAAGGAGAAAGTTACCTGGCGTATCACTGGAGAAACATTTCAGCAGAAAGGCCGTAAGTTGTTATTCTATTTCTCGTTTTTCTATTTTATTAGTGGTTTATTCAATTTTAATTTTAACTTTTGTTTGTTCTGTCGTCGTAGCCTGGCTCTAAGCTCGAACAGGATAGCATGTTGCCTCGTTTTCATTCGTTAAAGGGTCTTACAACGTCATTGAACTTTTGGCAGCAGTCTGCTCGTATTTGCTTTCACATTCAGGTTTTGTTTTCGAACAGTATCGCAGCTTATCACTGAGCTGCTTATTAATGCCATGGCCATGGCAAACCGAGTTATATGCAGCAGTAGGTTTGCAATAATGTTGACAATAGATTTTTGCGTACTCGGTTTTTACTCTTTGCGAAACGGTCATTACATCACTCATTCGTTTCCGAGCTGATCGAAAAAAAAAATACTAGGTAATACTCTACAACGTGTTGAGCGGTCTCAGTCAGAAAAATGTAACAACTTAGCCGGCTATTGAACCACTCTTTTTGGGAGTGGAGATTTAGCCGACTGGTTCTGTCTGTGGCTTCCAGCTAGGCGACTGATGCCGTATGTTGTGGGTTCGAATCCGATTGAAAACTATCCGAATACATATATCAAATGCGCAAGCAGGACACTTTTTACGAAATAAAAATGCCCCTGTTTAACGATTCTGAGTTAACGATTTTGAACTGCTATTGGAATAATATAAATACACAATGGAGAAGTGGTCAATCTATTGTAG
Source organism: Ptychodera flava (assembly GCF_041260155.1). Taxonomy (NCBI): domain Eukaryota; kingdom Metazoa; phylum Hemichordata; class Enteropneusta; family Ptychoderidae; genus Ptychodera; species Ptychodera flava. The sequence goes on from NW_027248278.1 coordinate 10,539,541, forward strand.
TCGTCGGTCACGTGAGCGACGAACGCTGCACTCATGTTCGTGTACGGGAAAATGCAAGACTCAGTAAAGACGTACCTTCCGTGAAGTTAACGATTTCAGAGATAACATAAGGCCAGAAATGTACCCGACACAAGCTTAGGATTACGCTGCCATCGTCATGGCCTACAATTAGAATAGTAGACAAAATTAATATTCAACACCCGCTCATGTATTTTGGATTTCTATCATTTAGTTTTTACAGAATCGTCAAAATTCGATTATTAGAGGAAAAAAAAGAAAGTATATATTGCAGCACAAGTACATCTACCAATAAGTTAAGCAAACATACAGTTGTTAATTTACATGTTTTGTCTGTTAAATGAAGTGACTCAGCAAAAAACTAACAGAGTGAAACCCTAAATACATGAGCGGGTGTTATTCGTCGTTTCTGCATATCTCGGAAAAGAAATACACCTTGCAATAATCTTTTTGTTTACATGATAATTCCATATATTGACATCAAGGTTCCTTAAGATAGGAAAACAAGCATTGAGACCTAACCATACGTACCTTCATTTCAAGTTAAAAATGTTTCTTATGTTTCCCCTTTGCTAGAAATAACAAGATTATAAAACTAATAAATTAACTCTTAAAACAACGACTGATCTTTGATCTTTCAACGCAGATACCATTGCAAAGATGCATATTATGGAAGATCCTCACTTAGGATTGGCGAGTTATTTCATCTCTATTCGAAATTAAAAAGGATCAATCTTCCACTTCATATTCGTTATTCGGTGGGAAAGCACAATAGACAGTTAAACATTTTGTCAACAGGTGCTTTTTTGGGAAAGATGACGGAGACGTCTCATGTGCATATCTGCTAAAAGAAATCCGAAAGCTTGCTGAAAATGCCTCCGACTCTGTCGTTCAGCTAATGAAGAAGGAAAATGTAAAGTGTCTCTATGTAGCATGTCCACTTTGGTCACTGGTAAGTGAGTGAACGTTTATCTTTAATTATGTCTACGACAATAAGATAAATGCAAATTCATTAGCACAATTCGGCTATCTTAAAAAAACATGAGTTATATATATATATATATATATATATATATATATATATATATATATATATATATATATATATATATATATATATATATATATATCGAAGTCTACAGATGTCCTCGTGGAAAGCGAACATTATGAATAATAACACAAATTACATCAAGTATACAAAGTAAAGATCTATTACTTAAATTTCATGCATCGTGCAATCTTCTGACAGAAGAGAAAGGATTTGTAGCTCTGCACTGCACTCTCACTTATGTGTTTTGGACTAACCATTCTATTGATAGGTGTGTCAAAATTTGATAAATAATATTTGTTTTGGTGGCGAAATTTTGACATTATGGCGACATACACACACACACACACACACACACACACACACACACACACACACACATATATATATATATATATATATATATATATATATATATATATATTTATTTCCACTACATATGTTAGAAGGCATTTTCTCTATTTTCTCTGTTTCCTTTAATCCATCCATGTCATATTGAAAAAGTAAAAGTATACTTCCATATTACAGTGTTTCCATTTTAACATTGTAATCATTTGTAGGAGATTGTAGACGTTTTGTCGAAAAGGATGTCGAGAGAAGATATGATAATTTCAGGTGATCTTGACGTCCCTGATGAGTACAAACAATATTTTGAGGATTATTATTTCCTGTCACTCGTCGAACAAGAAATTGCATTTGGTAAGTTTACTTGTAAAGTAAGTAAGTAAGTAAGTAAGTAAGTAAGTAAGTAAGTAAGTAAGTAAGTAAGTAAGTAAGTAAGTAAGTAAGTAAGTAAGTAAGCAAGCAATAATGTAGGTAGGTAGGTAGCTAGCTACCTAGCTAGCTAGGTAAGTAAGTACGTATGTTAGTAAGTGAGTAATTAAATTAGTGAGTAAGTAAGTGCGTAAGAAAGAAAGTGGATGAAGTGAGTGACCATACCTTACAGTGGTGCAATAAACATTTTTTTACTTCTACAGTGCGGTAGTGAATAGTTATTGCGTTTTGCTCTTTTGTATGTTCCTGTCGACATTAGATCATTATCGATATTGTACTTTGAAACGTTACTTTTACAATAGATGGAAACAGACTTTTGCCGGTCATGCATACAAACTCGAGACTGAGAGCCAAATAGGATTGCACTCTCGATTACCGATATTCGACAACGAACGTTTGCTATACAGTGTCCGATTTCTTTTACTTACACAAATGTGCTGAACGGTTGAAATAAATTTGTAGAGACAGCGATAAAGTAAAATGGAACACTGAAACTGCCCCTTGCTAAGGGGTGAATTAAGCGAAGTAGATACTTATCCGAAAACCTGTTATTCTGGACCGCCGCTTTAAATATAATTGTTTTCATATCTCCTTTCCAGATGCAGCTATCTTCATATCGTCTGGAAAGTCAAGCTGGTCAGATTTCGTGAAAGGAAGGAGAGAAGCTGATGGAAAGGTCACCTACAACATCCGGGAACTTGTAGGACTTTCCAAAGTTCCCTATAATATGCTCTAAGAAGAATAAATATGTAATGGCGTAATTAGTAGCAATCAATATGTATGGCAGTCAGTCATCGTGACTTTTGTAATGGCTCATTCTCCTGTTCCAAGTGTACAAGTGTAGCCAGATGAGTGAGATACCGATAGTGTAGCTCGTGAGGTCACTAACACCTGTTTCCTTAAGGAATCTTTCAACCATTCTCTTTCAAAATCAAGAAAACAAATCTTTTGGTTTCGTGCAAATTTTGGTACTTGAGAAACAAATGACCCGAGATTTACCGATATTTGAAATTCAAAATGGCCGCCATCCCTGTCTTAACTCTATGGCGAAAAAGATAATTTTTGAAATTCCAAAAACTAAGCCGGTGAAAATTTTTCTTATACCAAGAGCTTTCAAATGAATTGTTAAAGTTTGAGAGTCCGGATATCTGTCCCCGAGGTGCATTTTACATGAAAAGCATTTTTCCAAAACCAATTATCTATGAATAGTTGAGCCGTCACTTTGAATTGAAATTACATCATTTTTCAATCATACTATGTTTATGGACTTGTCCTCCTCTATTGGGATACCACCCTTAACAGGAAAAATGATGATGTGTAAACTTACAAACATTAATGTCGAATTTTAGAAAATTTAGGACCCCACGAAGAGATTTTAATAGATTGATATTATCATCATATATGCTACGTGTATGCCTGTATTTCTCAGTAACAAAACTTCTGTCTCGTGATGTGTAGGTATTGTGACTCCTTGCTCCGCAACTCAGAATTATACCATCACTCGAATACAATGTGATATCAACCAAATGTTGTGTAATAATATCCCTGAATATTATCAGTCTTGTGATTTTGAAAAATATTACATCGTTAACATTACCAAGTTTTATTCACAAGTCTTTTCAGTATAGACATTAGCGTTTTTCTGTAAAACCGCCCTTAACGATTATTTTTATGCATTTACAAATCAATTGCGTTTACTTGCCCGAGGGGCATGGGAAGTAAAGGATTTCTCGCATTGTTGATAAGTAAATGACAAAGGCCATATGAAACGGCATTTTCTCAAATGTACACAATTCAGAGAAACAAGTATTGCAATGTTATTACTATTCATCTTCTCTATATTGAATGATATCGTGGGCGAGTGAATTGCTGGGTGAAAAGGCACCGTAGGTGGCAGCAGCGAAGCCCAACATCTCTGTGTTTGACTACAACTTGATGAAACTGTTAAAGAAACACCTCTTGCATGTAACACACATGCTGTTGCTATGGTGCAATCATCATAATCAATTGTCCCATAATAAGGATGCTTAGCAAATGTTTATTAAGTGTACCATCTGTCTTATTCGACAATGGCAAATGTTAATGCTATGTACTATCTGTCTTATTTGACAAAACGTTACCGTGTCTCATGAAAGTAAGGGTACAATCCAGGATCCCAACTGCGAAGATCATTTTGTTATTTACGAAGGCAAAAAGATGCTGCCACAACACGGCTACCAGCGTTTGTTTCTATGGTCTACGTGTTTCTGTTTAATTGCCATGGTTATATTTTATGCCAACAAGTCGTCTTGGATTCAAGAGAGTGAAAAATATGGTACCGAGAGAGGAAAAAAGGTAACTGCACGAAATACATGACAAAAGCATTATAGGCAAATGTAGGTTCAAGTCATTTTTAGCTCATTTTGGAATGAACATAAGACAAGGGAAGAAGTTGTGTTGCTTTACTGGTTAAATTATTACCAGTCTTCTAGAGTCGAAAGTCGTAAATAAGTAAATCAATGTGCATTCGAGAGGACACAGGCGAAAGACAATCTGTTATTTATATCGTAAATAGCTCTCTGGGGTTTGCTGGGAAGTCACCACTATATCTTAAGCACTGTTTATGGAAAGTCACGAAATATACTTTAATCATAATGGAAATACCAAAAGAACAACAAAGCTGTTAGATAACATTCGGGCTGTTGATGGCATAGGGCCTAAGTCTGCTTCATGTTCAAAGAGTATTTTTGTCTCTTTTAAATCCCACTCAATTATTTTACTTGGGCCTCAGCCCAAGTACATTTGTTTTCATTCCGTGGGAAAAAACTCTGTAAGGTATAACCATTCCTGGCTGAGACCAGGGAGGGCAAATTGTCTTGGCTTCATCTTTCTTGGCATAATAAATGGCGTAATGATGTTAACTGAATGGAAGTGCTGCTCTCAGCCAGTCTTGAATAAGTGAGATGTGAATATTAATGCTTCTCTATCTGAGTTTTTGCCACAAAATCTTCTGAATATAATCAAAATGTGCATCGAAATGCAACAATTAATGCACCCTCCGTTTCCTAGGCGATGGCACGACCCTTGCTACACCCACTGGACGAGCCAAAGTGGGAGGGGTAATTTCAGTTTGGTCGAACAAGAGGGCTCGAGACCAGAATTTAACATTTAAACTTGAAACATGTTTAATCGCTGACAAGATGTGGACTAGTGTTAATCGAAGTAAAATTGTGAAAAGGAAAGGTTTTATATCCCGGACACAATGAAAACATTACGACTGGAAACTGTACCCCCAGTTGAGAATAGTAATGCCCACAGCGATGGAGAACACTTATCCTTGAGCTGAGAAAACCAGACCATCATTTCGAAATAGAGCTGCAGATTCGAGAAGCTCGTTCAAAATAGCTAGGTACACCCCAGTAAAGGGGTGGTTTCGAGTTTTGAGGGCAAATTTCGCCTCCTTCATATAGAAATCGTACGTTTGTTTTTCCAGGAGAACACACCATTTGACACAAAATTTGCATGTAAAGGGTCGCCAGTAAGCACGTGGTCAAATCTGGCATAAGAAACAATATGAAATGTTGGGTAAAGCCAGTCCAAAATAAACTGATTTGAACTTTTGTGTTTTGTAATTTATACCACTGCAGTAACATTACCTTTTTTTGACAACATCACACAATGTAATACGTTTTGAAACTGAATACTCCGACGTATTCTGTGTCTCCTTTGCTAAAAAATACGGTATGCCGATTACCATGTAAGGAGATGATGACGTCAAGACAGATTTGTAGTGTGTTTGGTCCTGGATGGTGCGGTTTTGTCAAGGTAGCTTGTGTATTTATTTCCTAAATGGGAGAGATTAGGGTCGATCTAAACGAAGGCCGAAGAATGTTATGATCCTCTAAGCGAGCTGAACTCTAACGCGAATGGTTGGATAATTTTGGAGGATGTCTAGAATGATCTCGTCTCATTAAGATTATTTGGCGGTCAGTATTGAATTTCAACTGCGTCACAAGTTTGCGAAATGAGTATTCCGTCGAACGGTCAACGAACGATATTTTAGAAATCTGGAGACATGGCACATCGCATTTTTATTTTAATATTTTATATTTTACAAAAGATGTAAGAAGCAATGATTTTGTCGAAAATTCTGAAAAAAATATAGGAAGATTTGATCGCGAACACATTTTCACTTGGGGTCAACTAGCCCTGCGTACGATGCTGTGTGTTCCGCTACAGCTAATCGCCCCGCTCACCACAGCCCTGCAAAGACCCGTACGCGTACGTAGAGTCGGTGACTTCAAATCCATTTTGGGACTTGACGTAAAAAGCCAAATTACTGCCGAAATTCAGCGTTCTTTGGCCCAAGTCGTATCCCAGCCTACCTCAGCTACTTGATCGCTTCCAAAAATGACAGTCTTTTATTCACTTCTCGTAAATAACCGTCGATGTCGGCAACTCTCTCGCTAGCCCTGCGTACAATGCTGTGTGTTAGCTGTAGCACATAGCATCGTACGCAGGGCTAGGGGTCAACATGGAAAAAAAAAACAAAAAAAAAAAACATGGGGTCGCAGCCATGTTGCCTCAAAACTTATTTCTGTCTGCACTCAAAACTCAAAAATGTCGGATATGAACCTGAAAAATCGATGCAATTTTGTCAAACTTCGGCGAAATTTCAGCATATAGACAAAATTTCATCTAGGTAAGGTAAATTTACTGAAATTTGATCGACAAATAATCCTGAGCTTGAACGTGACAGCTCGCCTTCTCCGGGAAGTCAAGCATCCAGCTGCTCATACACAGTTGCCCATATGGCCAGGTTTATGAGATTGTTTTCAAGCGACGGCGGCAGACCGTACGGGGCTCTGGATATGAACCTACCGCCGGTGTAGCTGTAATAACTGTTGCGTTGTTTTTAGTGCCCACGGACGAAGTCCTGGGGGAGTTATAGGTTTGGTCATGTCAGTCCGTCCGTCCGTCCGTTCACGCAGATATCTCAGACATGCCCTGGTCAATTTCTTTCAAACTTTGCACAAGAATAGTACCCAACCCCATACAGATGCACGTCGATTTGTTTCACAATGCGATCGAATTTGGCCGTGTTAGAGGACTTTTTAGTTTACACCTCCATAGACTCCCATGTATAAGGCAGTTCTCCATAGACTTTCATTTATAAGGCCAAGAAAAATAAAATTTAGTTTCTCATCGTATTCATATTGCCTAAAGGATGCAGTGACACAGTTTTTTTGTCCCCACGGATAAAGTCCAGGGGGCTTATAGATTGGGTCATATCCGTCCGTGAGTCCATCAGTGAGTCCATCGGTTCACGCAGATATCTCAGACATTTTGACAAAATATCATGTGACCTTGGTGACCTTTGACCTCAAATATACATTATTGTCCATAACTCAGTAACCACAAGTGCTAAACCTTTCATATTTGGTATGATGGGACACCTTATGACGCCACATATTGTACCTAATTAATTATGCGCATATCTAATTTTGAGCGAGCCAATAGAGCTAGAGGTCTGATTTTTGGTATATAGGGATAAGTTAACAATATAATTTGTTTGACAAAACGTCACGTGACCTTAATGACCTTTGACCTCAAATATACATATTTGTCCACAACTCAGTAACCACAAGTGCTACACCCTTCATATTTGGTATGATAGGACACCTTATGACACCATATATTGTACCTCATTAATTATGCGCATATCTTATTTTGAGCGAGCCAATAGAGCTAGAGGTCTGATTTTTGGTATATAGGAATAACTTAGCAATACAATTATTATGACAAAATGTCACGTGACCTCAATGACCTTTGACCTCAAATATATATATTTGTCCACAACTCAGTAACCACAAGTGCTACACCCTTCATATTTGGTATGATAGGACACCTTATGACACCATATATTGTACCTCATTAATTATGCGCATATCTTATTTTGAGCGAGCCAATAGAGCTAGAGGTCTGATTTTTGGTATATAGGAATAACTTAGCAATACAATTATTATGACAAAATGTGACGTGACCTAAATGACCTTTGACCTCAAATATATATATTTGTCCACAACTCAGTAACCACAAGTGCTACATCCTTCATATTTGGTATGATAAGACACCTAACAACACCACATATTGTACCTTATTAATTATGCGCATATCTAATTTTGAGCGAGCCAATAGAGCTAGAGGTCTGATTTTTGGTATATAGGAATAACTTAGCAATACAATTATTTTGACAAAATGTCATGTGACCTCAATGAACTTTGACCTCAAATATATATATTTGTCCACAACTCAGTAACCACAAGTGCTACACCCTTCATATTTGGTATGATGGGACACCTTATGACACCACATATTGTACCTCATTAATTATTCACATATCTAATTCTGAGCAAGCCAATAGAGCTAGATGTCCAATTTTTGGTATATAGGGATAACTATAGGGTAGAAATCTAAATATGCTCATCTAAATATTAGACATCTACCATCGAGAACAAAAGAAATTTGCTGTAATTTGAATATTTAAGGAGTTTAAGCAATTTCACTATAAATAAAGAACCCCTGCCTCAAACTCCACAAAAGTTGCTAGACATATTTTGCCGTTGTCATGCGATTGCTTCGTTTAATAACCAGTTAATCAAATGCCTAATTGACAGGAGGAAATTCAAGACCATATTTGAATAGTAGTATATATTGTCCTCAAAATTACTCTATCTCGGCCCAAGTACTCATTGCCTTCAGCAATACTGCCTTGTTTTATTATATTATTATTATTATTATTATTATTATTATTATTATTATTGTACTTGGGCCTCAGCCCAAGTACATTTGTTTTCATTCCGTGGGAAAAAACTGTAAGGTATAACCATTTCTGGCTGAGACCAGGGAGGGCAAAATGTATTGGCTTCATCTTTCTTGGCATAATAAATGGCGTAATGATGTTAACTGAATGGAAGTGCTGCTCTCAGCCAGTCTTGAATAAGTGAGATGTGAATATAAATGCTTCTCTATCTGAGTTTTTGCCACAAAATCTTCTGAATATAATCAAAATGTGCATCGAAATGCAACAATTAATGCACCCTCCGTTTCCTAGGCGATGGCACGACCCTTGCTACACCCACTGGACGAGCCAAAGTGGGAGGGGTAATTTCAGTTTGGTCGAACAGGAGGGCTCAAGACCAGAATTTAACATTTAAACTTGAAACATGTTTAATCACTGACAAGATGTGGATTAGTGTTAATCAAAGAGAAAGTTTGAAAAGGAAAGGTTTTATATCCCGGACACAATGAAAAACATTACGACTGGAAACTGTACCCCGGTTGAGATTAGTAATGCCCACAGCGATGGAGAACACTTATCCTTGAGCTGAGAAAACCAGACAATCATTTCGAAATAGAGCTGCAGATTCGAGAAGCTCGTTCAAAATAGCTAGGTACACCCCAAAGGGGTGGTTTCGAGTCTTGAGGGCAAATTTCGCCTCCTTCATTTAGAAATCGTACGTTTGTTTTTCAAGGGGAACACATCATTTGACACAAAATTGCATGAAAAGGGGTCGCCAGTAAGCACGTGGTCAAATCTGGCATAAGAAACAATATGAAATGTTGGGTAAAGCCAGTCCAAAATAAACTGATTTGAACTTTTGTGTTTTGTAATTTATACCACTGCAGTAACATGACTTTTTTTGACAACATCACACAATGTAATACGTTTTGAAACTGAATACTCCGACGTATTCTGTGTCCCTTTGCTAAAAAATACGGTATGCCGATTACCATGTAAGGAGATGATGACGTCAAGACAGATTTGTAGTGCGTTTGGTCTTGGATGGTGCACGAAGTTTTGTCGAGGTAGCTTGTGTATTTATTTCCTAAATGGGAGATATTAGGGTCGATCTAAAAGAAGGCCGAAAAATGTTATGATACTCTAAGCGAGCTGAACTCCAATGCGAATGGTTGGATAATTTGGAGGATGTCTAGACTGATCTCGTCTCATTAAGATTATTTGGCGGTCAGTATTGAATTTCAACTGCGTCACAAGTTTGCGTCGAACGGTCAACGAACGATATTTTAGAAATCTGGAGACATGGCACATCGCAGTTTTATTTTAGTATTTTATATTTTACAAAAGATGTAAGAAGCAATGATTTTGTTGAAAATTCTGAAAAAAAATATAGGAAGATTTGATCGCGAAGACATTTTCACTTGGGGTCAACTAGCCCTGCGTACGATGCTGTGTGTTCCGCTACAGCTATAACCGCCCCGCTCACCACAGCCCTGCAAAGACCCGTACGTTGGGTCGGTGACTTCAAATCCATTTTGAAACTTGACGTAAAAAGCCAAATTACTGCCGAAATTCAGCGTTCTTGGGCCCAAGTCGTATCCCAGCCTACCTCAGCTACTCGATCGCTTCCAAAAATGACAGTCTTTTATTCACTTCTCGTAAATAACCGTCGATGTCGGCAACTCTCTCGCTGGCCCTGCGTACGATGCTGTGTGTTAGCTGTAGCACATAGCATCGTACGCAGGGCTAGGGGTCAACATGGGGTCGCAGCCATGTTGCCTCAAAACTTATTTCAGTCTGCACTCAAAACTCAAAAATGTCGCATATGAACCTGAAAAATCGATGTAATTTTGTCAAACTTCGGCGAAATTTCAGCCTATAGACAAAATTTCATCTAGGTAAGGTAAATTTATTGAAATTTGATCGACAAATAATCCTGAGCTTGAACGTGACAGCTCGCCTTCTCCGGGAAGTCATGCATCCGGCCAGCTGCCCATGATATGGCCGGGTGCATGAGATTGTTTTCAAGCGACGGCGGCAGACCGTACGGGGCTCTGGATATGAACCTACAGCCGGTGTAGCTGTAATAACTGTTGCGTTGTTTTTAATCACCACGGACGAAGTCCGATGGGACTTATAGGTTTGGTCATGTCCGTGCGTCCGTCCGTCCGTTCACGCCTAGTACCCAACCCCATACAGATGCACGTCGATTTGTTTCACAATGCTATCAAATTTGGCCGTGTTAGAGGACTTTTTAGTTTACACCTCCATAGACTCCCATGTATAAGGCAGTTCTCCATAGACTCGCATGTATGATGCCAAGAAAAATAAAAATTTAGTTTCTCATTGTATTCATATTGCCTAAAGGATGCAGTGACACAGTTTTTTTGTCCCCACGGATAAAGTCCAGGGGGCTTATAGATTGGCTCATATCCGTCCGTAAATCCATCAGTGAGTCCATCGGTTCACGCAGATATCTCAGACATTTTGACAAAATATCATGTGACCTTGGTGACCTTTGACCTGAAATATACATTATTGTCCATAACTCAGTAACCACAAGTGCTAAACCTTTCATATTTGGTATGATGGGACACCTTATGACGCCACATATTGTACCCCATTAATTATGTGCATATCTAATTATGAGCGAGCCAATAGAGCAAGAGGTCTGATTTCTGGTACTAGTATATAGGGATAAGTTAACAATATAATTTGTTTGACAAAACTTCACGTGACCTCAATGACCTTTGACCTCAAATATACATATTTGTCCACAACTCAGTAACCACAAGTGCTACACCCTTCATATTTGGTATGAAAGGACACCTTATGACACCATATATTGTACCTCATTAATTATGTGCATATCTTATTTTGAGCGAGCCAATAGAACTAGAGGTCTGATTTTTAGTATATAGGAATAACTTAGCAATACAATTATTATGACAAAATGTGACGTGACCTCAATGACCTTTGACCTCAAATATATATATTTGTCCACAACTCAGTAACCACAAGTGCTACATCCTTCATAAATGGTATGATGGGACACCTTATGACACCACATATTGTACCTCATTAATTATGCACATATCTAATTCTGAGCAAGCCAATAGAGCTGGATGTCCGATTTTTGGTATATAGGGATAACTATAGGGTAGAAATCTAAATATGCCCATCTAAATATTAGACATCTACCATCGAGAACAAAAGAAATTTGCTGTAATTTGAATATTTAAGGAGTTTAAGCAATTCCCGCTATAAATAAAGAACCCCTGCCTCAAACTCCACAAAAGTTGCTAGACATATTTTGCCGTTGTAATGCATTGCTTCGTTTAATAACCAGTTAATCAAATGCCTCATTGACAGGAGGAAATTCAAGACCATATTTGAATAGTAGTATGTATTGTCCTCAAAATTACTCTATCACGGCCCAAGTACTCATTGCCTTCAGCAATACTGCCTTGTTATTATTATTATTATTATTATTATTATTATTATTATTATTATTATTATTATTATTATTATTATTATTATTATTATTATTATTATTATTATTATTATTATTATTATTATTATTTAATGCTAAGGTTTTGCAAACAATGCATTTTGTCGCAGATTGCGGTTAACTTCTTCATAAGTTCACCGAAGCATTGTTTTTCTATCATCAGAAAACGGGAACACCAATAGAAGATGACTTCTGGAAGACTACCAGCATAAGATATGAACCTACTAGATCGTACAACCAAGTCCTTGAACTTGGAGACATAAATGCCAATTCTGTGACAGATTCCAAAGTATCACCAACAAGTTTCTCGGAAGTGGGGTTCCGGGGTAACAACGATACCCCGACTCGTTATCTATTGCCCGTGAAATCAGCAATTAGTGGCGGGGCTAGTTTTCAGTACAAGAGATTCAAGGTAGCCGTTAGATTTGCTCTCCTCACGAATAGAACTTTAGTTCTGACACCATTTGTCCTCGACGGCGGACACGTAAAGGGATTCTCAAAAGATCGTGTCAGGTCGTTCGAGAGTACATTTGATGTGGAAAAAGCAGAGAAGCTACTACCTTTGGCAACTACTAACCAATACATGCATGAATGTAATGATAAACGTTCAACGGTCTTGGCATGGAATTTTTATGGCGAGCGTTACGAAAAAGTCCGGGAAAAACTGTTTCAACCTATCCTGGGCATAAACCTTCCCGAGGCAGACCAAATCCATCCGTTACGTAACAATTATGACTTCGATGAAGTTGGCGCCGAAACCGAGAACGAAACTTGCGTAGCGCTCTCCGTCGACGGACATTTTATAGCCACTAAACCCCTTATAAACGATGACATCGCGAAGACCATAAACAAAGGTCTGACACCAGCAGAAGAAATACGAATTGTAGGGAAGTATTTTTCTGATAGGATTTGTCAAGGAGAAAGTTACCTGGCGTATCATTGGAGAAACATGTCAGCGGAAATGCCGTAAGTTATTGTTTTTCTCCTTTTGCTATGTTATGAACGTTTTTTTTTTCATTTTCCTTTTAACTTTGTTTTTTTTCTATTGTCTATGCCTGGCTGTAATATGAAACAGAAACACATGTTGCCGCTTGTCCACGCTTTAAATAGTAACGCCACGTCAGTGAACAATCTACGGTTGGCTGCTTGTGTTTCCCTGCTTACACATTCATATTTTCTTTTGGCAAATATTGCAGTTTATAAAACTGAACAACCAAACTCAAAATACTAGTGCTATTCAGCTGTATTTTTGCAAAATCGATCATAAGCCTACAACATGCAGATACGTAAATAATTCCTATATTATTATACATCAACCATTGAAATCAACAGATTTCTGCTCATTAAAAAGCCATGTTAAGTACAGATGTAGGTATATAGCCATATTTAATGCCTCTGCTGTAACTTATCTAAAATACACCCACAAAATAATTAGATATTATTCCTTTATATTTACTAGGACTACTTTCAGAGAATGAGATACGAGTGACTTGTCTTCGGCTCTAGGTGATACAGTTATTACATCACTCCATATTTTCCCATCTGAACGAAGAAAAATACTAAGGAACAATATACTTCACATGCACAAGTCAAACATGAAGTTTTTCACAAAATAAAAATAGTTTTCTTTAAGAATTGTGCGTTTGCACCTTTGAACTTCTTTTGGAATAGTATCAATACGCCGTGGGCGATTTGTCAATCCTTTGTAGTCGGTTGCATGAGCGAGGAACACGGTGCTCACATGCGTGTACGAGAAAATGGAGAGGTTAAGATTTCAAACGGGAACGGAACGTGATTGGATACGTCGTCACTATTTGCGAGCTTTGATCATGTTCTGATGATGCCTCACATCTCTTGTCGTCTGGCAGTCGTATCCTACGTGAAACGACCCCTTTTCACGTACACCTTTTCCGAAAGCGATTGTTACTCTCGCTTCTCCATAGTATTGATATTCAAAACTGGCATTCCTTTCAATGTGTATTCTTGCTCTTGGTTTTATCGATTGCCGTCTGATTTTTAGATATTATAGATAACAAAAAGGATATAAAGTTGAACTTAACAAAGCAAAAGTACCTCCTACATCGCAGGAATGGAATCGCAGACAACGGCAGACGTGCAGCATATGTCTCATACACACGCCCTATGACAACAGGCTAGACTGAAATCAACGTTGTAATTTGTTTTACCTCTATGGCTTTCAATTTTTTATCTCGGTGATCTATTAACCTGATATCAGAACAAAAGTCTTGTGACAATATGCGACTGTGTGAGCCGGATGAGTGAGTCGCCACGTCTTAATAATCTAAACAGAACAAATTGAAGGAATAAACTTTAACTGACTGTCGCATTACTGGTAGGCTGTTATGTTGCTCGTTAGGTGAACACGATGGCGCACGGACATGTGAACCTTGCTGTAAGGGGACTAACAGACTCAGCCCTGACCATTTACGATTTTTATAGGCGCGGGCGAGAGGAAAGCCAAAATTAACGGGCTTCGATCATTTTTTCAATAATATTTTGTCTCTGGAGGCAGATCCCGTTGCGAAGATGTATATTTTGCAAGTTTCTTAGTTAGAATGATGTTAAACCATATTACTTCGAAATAAAAATGGATCAATTATCCACTACATATTCCTTATTCATAAGGAACGCCCCATCGTTTACCAACAGATGCTTCTTCGGGAGAGAAAATAAAGAAGTTTCATGTGCAGGTCGACTAAAAGAAATAAGGAAGCTTGCTGAAATTGCCTCCGACTCTGTCGTTGACCAGGTGATGAAGGAAAATGTAAAGTGTCTATATGTAGCATGTCCACTTTGGTCATTGGTAAGTGAGTGAACGGATATATATATATATATATATATATATATATATATATATATATATATATATATATATATATATATATATATATATATATATATATATATATATATTTACACATACTTTGCCCTATATATGCAATAATATATTTCTTCCGTTGGTTTTCATTATTCTTAGCATATCAATTTGACAATCTATTTGTGTTAAAGGGGAAAAGTGACATTGCATTTCAACATTTAAGCTTCTTCATTTCAACACTATGATCTCTTGTAGGAAATAGTTGATATTTTGTCGAAAAGGATGCCGAGAAAAGATATAATAATCTCAGGTGATCTAGATGTCCCTGATGAATACAAACCATATTTTGAGGATTATTATTTCCTGGCACTCGTCGAACAAGAAATTGCATTTCGTAAGTCTAATTGTAAAGTAAGTAAGTAAGTAAGTAAGTAAGTAAGTAAGTGAGTGAGTAAGTAAGTAAGTAAGTAAGTGACTGAGTCAGTCAGTAAGTAAGTAAGTAAGTAGGTAGTAGGTAGGTAAGTAAGTAAGTAAGTAGGTAAGTAAGTAAGTAGGTAGGTAAGTAGTAGGTAAGTAAGTAAGTAAGTAAGTAAGTAAGTAAGTAAGTGAGTGAGTAAGTAAGTAAGTAAGTAAGTGACTGAGTCAGTCAGTCAGTCAGTCAGTCAGTCAGTCAATCAGTGACTGTGTGACAGAGTAAAAAGAGATAGAGAAATTAAGTAATTGAGTAAGTGGGTGAATGAATGAATGAATGAATGAATGAATGAATGAATGAATGAATGAATGAATGAATGAATGAATGAATGAATGAATGAATGAATTATGTGGGAGAGTGAAGTTATTGCGATTTTGCTTCATCGTAATGTTCCTGTCGGAATTGGATTTTTGTTCCTTGAAACATTACTTCTAATTAAGATGATACAGACGTGAGGTTGAGTATAATGTCTGCCATGTGAAAAAATATGTGACTGACTGCCTTATATGACGATGGTCGATTCAAGATAGTCGACGCTGAACGTGTGGTATGCGGTGTCCGATTTCTTTTACGTACACCAAAGGTGCTAAACGGTTGTAATAAATCTGTGTAAACAGCGATAGATCAAATGTGACACTGAAACTGACCTGTGATAGCATGGTGTGGGGTTGATTAGGCGGGATAAATAATTTGCGAAAATCTGTGTTCTGGACAGCCTTTAAATATAGTTGCATTCGTATCACCCTTCCAGATGCTGCCATTTTCATATCAGCCGGAAAATCAAATTGGTCAGATTTCGTGAAAGGAAGGAGAGAATCTGAAGGAAAGGTCACATTCAACATCCGGGAACTTGCAGGACTTACCAACGTTTCCTATAATATGGTCTAAAACCAATAAATGTATGCCGGTGAAAATAGTATCAAGTACTTAGTATTTCAGGCAGCATCATGACTTTTGTCAAGGTTCATTCTCATGCTATAATGTACACTGGGTAGCTGGTAAAGCGAGATGCCGATAGTGTAGCTAGCGAGGCTAGCTAGCGAGTAACACCTCTCCCGCAGAAGAGTATCTTAAAACGGATTTTGATCAAAATCGGGGATATTTGAACTGTGAGATGTCACTTTGCAAAATTACTTCATTTTCTATTCTTACTTGTTTATAGACTTAGCTCTATTGATGTATTGTTATACTAAACAGGGAAAATGTTGGGGTGTCGATATACAAACATGAATGTCGTATTTTGAAATGTAGGACCCCACTAAAAGATTTTATTTGATTGCAATTATTATCATACGTGCTCTATGTATACCTGTATTGCTATGTAACTAAGCTTTTGTGGCATAATCTTTCTGTATTTTGACACGTTGCTGAGCAACTTGTTATAACATACAGACACATCACTCGCTGACTCGCTGTGTTACGAATGTGACAAAGTGAGTTGTGTGAAGAACTAGGCCGCAGGTCAATCTGGAAGCGTAAGACAATTATGGTGTATTGAACGGGCTGGATGTGAAATTTATGTGTGAATTTTTTCTTTATCTTTTTTAGTTAACAAACCTTTTAAAACGTTACTTCATGAGGGAGTTCTTAAAAAGACTGATTATTTTTCAAACAACACTGCCAATCCCATAAGATAACAACATGATCATACAGCGCGAAAATCATCTTGTCGAGTTTATGGTTCGTTGTAATATCCATGGGCTGTATAATTTATTGTACACAATAACAATGCAATATCATAATCCAACTGAAATAAAAATGGAATCATCGAATCCCCATATTGTTGAGTAATACGAATTCATTTGTTATACGGTCTCACATAGATAATTAGTAGCTGATATTGCAGACGCGTAAGTTGTCCTCTTGTGGTCAATGCTATTTTTTATTAGTAATCAAAGCACGTGCATTTTTTTCTATATAATATGACAACACTTGCTTAAGTATGTGTCACTGTACTTACACGTGGTGAGAACTGCATGGAAACCTGATTCTGATCGGTCATACATGAAATTCTCACAGGTGAACCGTAAGACTTGACATGTTCACTGGTCACTGGTGAGATACAAGACTTGAGTCTGACCAGTGACCAGTATAAAATGTCAAAAATAGTGAGCATGTCCCTAATACGATTGAAAATCAACCTGCCGAGCAGTTCTTACAATGTGTTGTTGAGAACCAGATTCTCACCTGGTAGCAATGAGATTGACAGCACAGTATCAGTATAACGTGGTTCAGCTTCATCCTCGCCACATTGTCTCTGTTTCATAGGGCTGGACCGTGTCGCCGTTACGATGAAACCATGTCAATTCTGATGGTTAATATATACATACACAAAACTGAACGGAAAACCAGATTAACATAATGTTACCTTAAACCATACCCGAACCCACAAAATATCAGCATGTTAATTGTAAATCCAACCTAATATTTTACTCTAAAATCGCGTCAATTATATTGGCGCTAAAATCATCATACCTTTTGGGGAATCAAAACTGTCTTTGACCTTATTGTTGCCACATGCACTTTATTGGTTTAGAAAGAATTATTATGTAACAGGCAATACCTGAATACTTGATGGTATATGGCGCCCTTTTTGTATCTTCTAGCCTGCTGTCTTTGTCTCATTTGGCGCTTTTCACTACTGTCCCTATTTAAAGGGAGAGTTCACCAAGGATAATTTTTACATATGTGGTAGCTCTGTGGTCATTCACACAGGAAAAACAATTTGCATCATTTATAACTCGCAAGATAATTTACAAAAAACGATAAAAATAGTACATGAAGTTGCCCATGTAATTTGAATCATGAAAAAAAGCTCCAAGCTTGGCGCTTGCATAATGTGACATGGAAGGGACCATTTCCGGACGGGTATGGCCCCCACATTGTCAACTCATAGTAACACAGTAGTGAACAGCAACACAAAATCTGACAGTGGACAGTTTATTGTAAGTGAATCATCGTTTATGCAAGGATACTCAATAAAACAAAGTTATGTAAATACGCACAGCCTTGTTTAAGCATGGGTGAGTTGACAATGCCACACCCATGGGAAGATGGTCCCTTCCATATCACATTATGCAAGCTCCAAGCTTGGCGCTTTTTCCCATGTTTCAAATTACATGGGCAACTTCCTGTACTATTTCTATGGATTTTTGTATAAATCTTGCGAGTTATAAATGGCGAAAAAAGCTTTTCTGGGGTAAGTGACCACAAAGCTAGCAAATATGTAAAAATCATCCATGGTGAACTTCCCCTTAAATGATAGAGGAGGTAAAAATATTATGAAACTAATCTTTGTCGTCTAACAACACCATAGGTAATACCGTAGGAAATTGTGCATTTAACAGCAGTAAAGACGTACTGTTCGTTCCAACATTACCAATTCCGTATTAGATATGTATTATCCCACTGAAATACTTATGTTATAAGGTTGCATTTTGTAGGCAAGAGCATACAAGAGCAAGAGCATAACCTTATATCAATGTTGAAAAGAGGAATATCATTTGCTCATTTCAACATTGATATAAGCTTATGCTATGTCCACGGGGAGCTGTATTTGCTTTATCTGTCGTGTACAGAGCCCATGCAATCTCGTCTGCACTCATCTTTGAGATCCCCTTTCCCGCCTTTGCAATTGTTGCATTAGAGATTGCATACGAACAATTGTTATACATTACCCCTATACCTTTCGTGATTGTGCATTTGCTATGGGTAGACTCTACAAAATTACAAATAGATTTGAGAATTAGCCCTATAGCAAACCTTTCTTGTGAGATGGCATTTTAAGGGGCTGAAGGCACATGTATATAGCCAAAAGGTTGCAAAAAAAAAAATTAAAATAAAAAAAAAATAAAAAAAAAATAAAAAAACTTTTAAAGAAAGATTTTTCATGATTTGCGTGGGCAATAGCATTATTATGCGTATTATACGTTGTTACGTCCGTCGTGCACAGAACCCGAGAGAATGAAATGATATTTGTAGAATTATTAAACTTTTCGGATATGAATTATTGAGGCATGATTGAAATGTGTACACCTTATGACTGATTTCAAAAGAAAAAATAAACAATTAGACAGGAATTTAAGGGGTGTCAAACATATGCTGCAGTGACGTCCTTATACTAAATGTGGAATCTCGGCATCGTTTTTTGAGCAGAGAAAACATTCTTCAAGAATGAATGTACATAGTGCCTTTCATTCTGGAAAAAACACTCGATGTTCCATAGTTGATCAAATGTTCTCTACTCAATTAACTTCAGAGAAAGGTAAAAAAACGGCAGTGATTTATTCCCGAAAAAGTTAGAGTCACATGAGAACACATAAAGTAATAAGACTAGAGATAAAATTGAGAGCCAATAAAAAATTTACTGAACTTTTCAACCCTTGGTTGACAGTTCTGCAAGTTGACGGAATTTTCATGTCCAGAGGCGCTCTCTCTCTCTCTCTCTCTCTCTCTCTCTCTCTCTCTCTCTCTCTCTCTCTCTCTCTCTCTCAGTATCCGACTCTTCCAGTTCAGAGAAACCTCGTTTGGATCCGTCCTCTAGTATCTTACTGATCACGAAATCAGAGACGTCCTCCTATCCTACTCTTATTATCATTCTTATATGATAATTCCTGATCCTAGTCCCTAAGATCATGGGAATTTAATCGTCAATTTTCAGTGGCACTGTTTATAGCTACTATATTTAGAAGTTATATGTAAATTTATTGCTCGATTGCTACTTTGCTTGCATGTTACGCCCATGCCGTAGTCATGACTCATTCATCATCATCATCCATATTAGATGCACCATCTGCCAACCAAAGAAAATAATAACCTCTCTCATGAAAGTTTGGAGACAATTCCAGATCCCTACTGCGTAGACAACTTTGTTATTTACCAAGACAAAAAGATGTGGCCGCGACACGGTTACCAGCGTTTGTTTCTGTGGTCCATCTTATTCTGTATAATTGTCATGGTTATCTTGTATGCCAACAAGCCGTCTTGGATAGGACAGAGTCAAAAATATGGTATCGAGAGAGGAAACAAGGTAACTGAGCGAAATACTAAGTAATATAGGCAAACGTATAAAAGAGTCAATTTCCTGAATGCCTTTCGAAGTTGACGTAGTTCCTTAAGACAGGGGAAGTGTGGTGCTACTTTTTTGGTGAAATATTGCTCGTCTCCTAATGTCCAAATTCATAAATAAGTTAAGAAATATATACATTTAATGTTCATTCCAGAGAACATAAAACAGACAAAAGTCTATAGCAAAGAGCTCTTATTGGTTTACTGGTAAATCATCACTTTATTGAAAGCACAGTGCTTTAATCATAAAGTGAACGCCAAAGATCAGCGAAGCTTTGTTTTCTTATCATCAGAAAATAACAATACCAATGAAAGAAGACTATTGGAAGACTGCAAGCATAAACAGTGAACCTACTAGATCGTACAAGCTGTTCAATACAGTAAGAGGCATAAACACTAGTTTTGTGAGAGACTCAAAACTATCAACACCAAGTTACACTGAAGTGGGGTTCAGAGATAGCAACGGTACCCCTACTCGTTATCTATTGCCCATGAAATCAATACTTAGCGGCGGGTCGAATTTCCAGTACAATAGGTTCAAAGTGGCCGTTCGATTCGCGCTCTTCACAAATAGAACTTTAGTTCTGACGCCGTTTTCCCTCGAAGGTGGACACGTAAAAGGATTCTCAGAAGACCATATTAGATCGTTTGAGAGTACATTTGATGTAAAGAAAATGGAAAAATTATTGCCATTGGCATCTGTTGACCAGTACATGCATGAATGCAATGATAAACGTTCAACGGTCGTGGCATGGAATTTTATTGATTGGCGCCACGAAGCCACCAGAGAAACACTGTTTCAACTTCTCCTGGGCATAAACATTCCCAAGGCTAACCAAGTCCATCCCTTAGATAACGATTATGACTTCGATGAAGTTAGTGCCGACACCGAGAACGAAACTTGCGTAGTGTTCTCAGTCGACGGAAAATTTATTGACAGCAAAGTCAATATTAAAGATGACATCACGAAGGCCGTAGACAAAAGTCTGATACCACGAAACGAAATAAGAATAGTAGCTGGGTACTTTTCTGATAAGATTTGTCAAGGAGAAAGTTACCTGGCGTATCATTGGAGAAACATGTCATCAGAAATGCCGTAAGTTGTAACGTTCTTCTCCTTTTGCTTTGAGGTTAGTGGTTTATTTTCTTTTCTTTCAACTTTGTTTTCATTTCTATCTTCGTAGTTTGCTGTAAGATTAAGCTGGATAGCTTTTCATTCCCTAAAAAGTCTTACCACGCTATATTTGACTTTGAATTTACTTACACGCCTGGTTTTCTGTTGGACAAGTATCGCAGCTTATGAGGTCGACCAATCTGAAATCCAAAATACAAGATCTTTTCAACTGTAGTTTATAAAAAAGGATCACGACAAACATACCACCCACATACATGTAAATAAGCTGTATTATTGTACACCATGTAACAATCGACAATAATTGATTTTTGGCACTAAAACAATGTTAGGTAGGAATTCCTAACGTGTTCTTCTTTTAAAGATAAGACTCATGGTGACACGGTAGGGTCATTACATCAACAGTATTTTCCTAGCTTAACATATAAATAAGCCAAAAATCGCCTTTTTCAAGATAAAAGTATTTGTTTGAATGCATTTAAGCTTTTGAACTACATTTGGAATAATTTCAACTTGAATACGCCCTGGGCAAGTTGTTATTCCCTTTGAAGTAGTCGGTCGCCTGTGGAAGGAATGAGGCGATCACGTTCGTGTGCGGGAAATGTCCGATTTTGTCTAGACATACCTGAAAAATATGAAGGTTCGCTTATCCCAAATTAGTTCCAATCGTGTAAACTATATTACATAAATCAATCAAATATACCGTTATAACTTGTTTTTTACATTATATGTCTCTTTAGTCAAACTTTAATGCTAAATGACTCAGCAAAAAACAAAAACCGTAACCCGACATTCATGGGCAGGTGTTATTTGCACTTTTGTGCATTTCTTTTTAAATTAGACCTGAAAATAAACTTGTTTACGTGACAATTGTATATATCGATATCAAAGTTCCAAAGAAAACAAGCATTGGCTACGATGCGAAGCTTTAAGTTGATAAACAATGTTGTTTATGCTCGTCCTTTTTGCAAGAAGAAGCGACAGATTACCACGAATATAAAGCTATGTCTTAAAACAAAGATTAATCTTTGGTCTTTCGAACATGTATATTTTGCGAGATTTGAATCAGGATTGGCATCGACTCCAACTCGGTTCGCAATCAAAACAGGATAAATTTCCACTATAAATATTATGTACTGCAAAATATACATTTCAACTTTTTATCAACAGATGCTACTTTGGGAGAGACAAAGATGGATTTCTATGTGCAGGTCTACTAAAAGAAGTGAGAAAGATTGCAGAAATTGCCTCCGACTCTGTTGTTGACTTGTTGAAGAAGGAACATATCAAATGTCTATATGTAGCATGTCCACTGTGGTCTCTGGTAAGTGAGTGAACGTATATCTTTCGCATGTCTGAGACTGGATAAATATACGTTGATTAGCATCACTACGCTATCTTCAACAACATGACTCAACCTTCTCATTTATATATATTTACATATATAAATATATATATACACAAAATGTATACAATGTGCCCTCCCGGTTATCACCATAATGGCTTTATGGCAACCTCTGAACTTGGGCACAGAGAGTACGGCATAATATATATATATATATATATATATATATATATATATATATATATATATATATATATATATATATATATATATATATATATATATATATATATATATATATATATATATATATATATATACATATACACGCAAATATAGAAATATAGTTCAGTGCTACGTCAGATTCTAATAAAGACAGATATCCTGAGGGTAAAAGTACCCTATTGATTGCAAGATGCATGAAACGTAAGTATATTTTGTACCTGGAGGAATTTGTGATATATATATATATATATATATATATATATATATATAATATATATATATATATATATATATATATATATATATATATATATATATATATATATATATATATATATATATATATATATCGAAATTTTAACATTATAATCTCTTATAGGAAATAGTTGACATTTTGTCGAAGAGGATGCCGAGAAAAGATATAATAATCTCAGGCGATCTAGACGTCCCTGATGAGTACAAACCATATTTTGAGGATTACTATTTCCTGTCACTCGTCGAACAAGAAATTGCTTTTCGTAAGTTAACATCGAACAAGAAATTGCATTTTGTAAGTTCACGTATAAAGAAAGAAAATAAGTCGGTCAGTCAGGAACAAACAAACAAACAATTAAGAAAGTCAGTGACTTAGTAAGTGAGTGAGAGCGTGAATGAATAAGTAATGTATGTATGTATGTATGTATGTATGTATGTATGTATGTATGTATGTATGTATGTATGTATGTATGTATATATGTGTGTGTGCATCTATTTATAACTTTCGAATCGTGCAAATCAATATTTTTGGCTTCTACAGTGCCGCAGAGAATCGAAACAGTCATTATGTTTTTACTTTTTCTTTTTATCCTTTCGGCGTTTTTTTACTATATAATAAATACTTTCAGTCTGAAGCACTAAGTCAAGTGGAACGGTGGTCATGTGAAAACATTCTTGAGACTTATTGCCTTAAAGAACCGCCTTTCGTTAGCGATAGTCGATCCTGAACTTTTGTTATGCAGTGTCCGATTTCGTTTACGTACACCAAAGGTGCTAGACGGTTGGAATAAATTTGTGTTGTCAGCTATAAAGCAAATGCAAAAGTGAAACTGACCCATGTTTGGGGATGGATCGGGTTAGATACCTATCAGAAAACATGTGCCTTTTGACCGCCGCTTTAAATATAGTTGTGTTCGTACCTCCTTTCCAGATGCAGCTATATTCATATCGGCTGGATTGTCAAACTGGTCAGATTTCGTGAGAGGAAGGAGGGACACCGAAGGAAAGGTCACCTACAACATCCGGGAACTTGCAGGAATTTCCAACGTTACCTATAACATGATCTAAAGCCAACAAATCTATACATTTGTGATTAGTAGTAATTAGTTAGTACAACAGGCAGCCATCATGACTTGTGTCAAAGTTCATTATCCTGTAACAATGTGTATTGGGTACACGGTTCAACGAGATACTTAAAAATATAGCTACCTAGGCCATAAATATTCCACGTTGATGAGTATATTCGAATGCATTTGTATCAATGTCCAATTTACGTTTAACATTCAGCTGTCACTTTTAATTGAGATTACCGTAAAACCTGTCCTTGCCGACACCTCTCTAATCAGGACACCTCTTTATTAAGGACAGATTTAGCATGCCAAAAGTTACACTTTGAATAAAATTTCACCTGTCTATTCAGGACATCTATATACTTTACATCATTTTTCAATCTTACCCTGTTTATGAACTCAGCCTTATTTGGATATCACCCTAAACAGGGAAAACATTAAAAAGTCTATTTACAAACATGAATGTCGTAGTTTAGAAAATGTAGGACCTGTCGTAGATATTTTAATAAGTTATTGTTATATTATTCATGGTACATGTAATTTGTGGTTGGTGGTAATAGAGTGAATAGCATGATTTACTGTAAAAATAATAATGTAAAACAACAATTAAACTGGAAATAAAAAGTGCAATTATTGAATCTCAATTAATTGTGAAATCTTATGTTGTACTATGATCACACATAAATAACTGGTAACTCATACTGTACTTTTTCTCTCAGTGCCATTTTCATAGTGACCCCAGCACCTATGTTTTTTACCAAAGTCTTTTTTATCAGTCTACAGATTCCATTAAAAGCAGTTTTCTATTGCGGCAAAATGAGTGACATGGATGAGAGACTGTGCTTTTATTGTACACAGCTATCTGATGAGAAACCCTGGTTCTTACTAACATATATTGAGAACTGCATATCAACCCTATTCTTATATAGGAAATCCTCATAGTTTCACTGTGGGTCTAAACAGTCCAACTGAGGTCTAGGACTTTGGTTCACTGGTGACTAACATAGAATGTCAAGTCTCTACGTAGAATAGTGAGAATCTCCGTAATACTATTGAAAATCAGCCTGCAAAAATAGTGCTCACTATAAAATGTTGAAAACCAAAATTTATCACCTGGTAGCGGTAAGATTGACAGCAGAGCCTCACAATTAGCTATAATCTACTCCTCCTCGCCACACATTTCTCTGTTACATAGAGAAACATTGTATCGCCGTTACAAAGAAAACATGGCAATTCTTGTGGCAATTCATACATAAGACTGAAAAGAAAACCCGATTAATCTATGTTCTCTTCAACGAAAGCCGTACCAATGAAGCGTACGGTTTAAAATCGCATCATTAGACAGCAAAATTATCTTACGTTTGAATAGTAATCAATACTTCATTGCCGTCAATTTATCGATCTAGGACAATACGGAAAGCCACACCTATCATTAATGACGAAAATCATCCAGCCCATAAACTTTTACCTTCTGAGCGGCGCTATCAATTCATCAGAACAAAATCTGAACAATTTCGCAGTTTTTATCCAGTATCAGTTCGAATTATAAATCAAATGTAAAATATTTGTTTCACATTTCGTATTTTTTAGTCTTTGTATTTTAACGTGTGTTTATTTTTTGTATTTTTATTCCTGTTTATGATATTTTTAATTCTTTCATTGATGCGCACGTGAAAAATCAACTTCCATTGTACTTTAATGCATATGGCAATAAATTATAATTATCATTACTGCATTTGCCCTTATGTCTTTATCGGTTTAAAATAATATATGTCTTGACGACCGTATAGTATTTGTCATGTAAGCTTAACAGGCAATGGACCTCAATACTTGATAGTGTATGAAACACTTTCTTCTAGCCTGCTTATCTTTATCTCTTCGGGTATTTTTATTCTGCCGTTCCTATTTAAATTCTAGAGTTGGCATACAGATTGTGCCACCTAATCTTTGTCGCCTAACTGCTTTTATCAGGTCTTTACCTTAAAATTGTGAATTTTACAGCAGTAAAATGTGAAGCTCCATTCGAACATTACCAATTTCGTATAAGATTTGTAATTAAAAACCTACTAATGATACTAATAGATGGCATGTTATTACAATTAGTCCCATTTCAAACTGCTTTTTGTCAAACGGCATTATAAGGGAAATTCATATATATATATTATATATATTATATATATATATATATATATATATTATATATATATATATATATATATATATATATATATACTTGTTTAGTTCAAGATCAGCTGGAGTAGAGTGCTCAATACTAGAGTACAGCTAAATACACAACTGAGTTGATCAGGATAATCTAAAATATTACATTTCCACTACAAATTGTTTCGTATAGGCTGCAGAGCCGCCTACACTCATCGGGTGGCTTTGATCGACTGAAACTTTAGGCGGGAAACGATTTCTTTTGTTTTGTTTTTGTTGCAAAAGGTTGAATAATTAGTGACTGCACAAGAGAAATTTTCTCCTGTGTCTGCAGGTCGATACTAATTCGTTTTCTATTGTTGAGGGAGCACATTTCTGGATATCTGAGGAGTATGGATTTCTCGTGGAGGCACAGATTGCATTTTTTGTGACGTTGGAGTATGGATTGCATTGCTTTATTATTTTCCAGTCAATCCTGTATTCTGTCTTTGCATCTTTCAGTGACCAGATGTGCTTGCTCAGTTCGGTGCTGTTTCTGTATTTTGTGTTGCGGAATGATAGCATGTGGTTATTATATCTTGTTTTGAATGGAGTCTCCGTCAGGCCGATGTATGTTGCGTGTGTATTGTTGTCTTCTCTGGTGACCGTTGCTTGGTAAACCACGCCCTCGGTGAGGCATTTTCCTGGCAATGGGCATTTGCTCTTTTGTCTGCAGTTGCATTCTTTATTGGCGATGGTGGCGGTTGTGTTCTTGTTTTCCATTTCCTTGGCAAGTACTGATTTGTTGTGTGAAGTGATAATACTTTGCATGTTCGGCATACAGCTGTAGCTTAGTTTGAGTGTATTCCTGTTGAATATCTTCCTGAGTGGATGATCGTGGCGGAAACATTTGTCGATTAAGTGTAGAAATTTGCGCCCGATGTTGGTGTTGACGCTATTGTCAAACGGTGGGTTGAACCATATGATGTTTCGTGTTCTTGTGCGTTTTTCCTGTTGTTGTACGGGTTTGAAAGTGAGTTGGTGGTCGTAGCCGCTCTTTTGAGTGCATTTTGGTATGGTGTGATGGCCGAATCGAATGAAATGGAAAACAAGAACACAACCGCCATCATCGCCAATAAAGAATGCAACTGCAGACAAAAGAGCAAATGCCCATTGCCAGGAAAATGCCTCACCGAGGGCGTGGTTTACCAAGCAACGGTCACCAGAGAAGACAACAACACACACGCAACATACATCGGCCTGACGGAGACTCCATTCAAAAACAAGATATAATAACCACATGCTATCATTCCGCAACACAAAATACAGAAACAGCACCGAACTGAGCAAGCACATCTGGTCACTGAAAGATGCAAAGACAGAATACAGGATTGACTGGAAAATAATAAAGCAATGCAATCCATACTCCAACGTCACAAAAAATGCAATCTGTGCCTCCACGAGAAATTCATACTCCTCAGATATCCAGAAATGTGCTCCCTCAACAATAGAAACGAATTAGTATCGACCTGCAGACACAGGAGAAAATTTCTCTTGTGCAGTCACTAATTATTCAACCTTTTGCAATAAACATGTGCTAACAAAAACAAAACAAAAGAAATCGTTTCCCGCCTAAAGTTTCAGTCGATCACAGCCACCCAATGAGTGTAGGCGGCTCTGCAGCCTATACGAAACAAATTTGTAGTGGAAATGTAATATTTTAGATTATCCTGATCAACTCAGTTGTATATATATATATATATAATATATATATATATATATATATATATATTATATATATATATATATAATATATATATATATATATATATATATATATATATATATATATATATATATATATATATATATATATATATATATACAAAATGTATACAATGTGCCCTCCCGGTTATCACCATAATGGCTTTATGGCAACCTCTGAACTTGGGCACAGAGAGTACGGTTACACATTGTTGAGGATTGAAAATATGGACTCACCAGAGTGCTCTAACGGCAATACGTACCATGAGCGAAGCATAGTGCCAACAGTGAACGCCCCTTATATTACGCAAGAGGCTGCCCAACAATCTCAGAGTGCTCTAACTACTATTAAAGCAGTGAGCGAAATACACAAAATGTATACAATGTGCCCTCCAGGTTATCACCATAATGGCTTTATGGCAACCTCTGAACTTGGGCACAGAGAGTACGGTTAAACATTGTTGAGGATTGAAAATATGGACTCACCAGAGTGCTCTAACGGCAATACGTACCATGAGCGAAGCATAGTGCCAACAGTGAACGCCCCTTATATTACGCAAGAGGCTGCCCAACAATCTCAGAGTGCTCTAACTACTATTAAAGCAGTGAGCGAAATACACAAAATGTATACAATGTGCCCTCCCGGTTATCACCATAATGGCTTTATGGCAACCTATATATATATATATATATATATATATATATATATATATATATATATATATATATATATATAATAATATATATATATATATAGATATATATATATATATATATATATATATATATATATATTGCAAAATAAATGAAACTCTTTTCTTGATTTACGTGGGCAATTGTATATATCATTCCGCGCATAAAGAGTTGTATACCTGTTGTGTACAGAATTGGAGAAAATTAAATAATATTATTAAAAATTATTAAATTTTCAGAACATGGATTATTGAGGCATTGTTGAAATGTGTCCACCGTGTGACTGATTACATAAAACACAAAATAGGAAAACCAACAGCTAATTAAAATTGGGGCAAACATGTGTTGCAGTAGTATCCTCTCGCCAAATTTGAAAATGTCGGCATCGTTCGCTGAGCAGAGAAAGCATTCTTCGTCTGGATATTCCGAACGCATCTTTGTCTTGCAAACAGAACACGGAAATGCAAGATGTTAAATAATTTATCCATCATTATTGCCCGCACAATGAACTTCTGAGTTTGATAAAGATACGGTAGTGATATATTTCTCAGGAATGTAGTCCATCGGTATGGATAAATGTATGGAAAGAGTCAAGAAGTTCAAGAAGTTCAAAAAGTTCTACGGTAGATACGGAGATGTTGTATCAAAATATGACCTGTCTGTTTCTCAAATGATTAGTGACAGCATACCAAATTTTGACTCACAAAAGTAATTTGGTGAATTCACCAAATAACAATTGATTTGTCGCTTTGGGTCAATCTTGACGGGTGCAGCTAGCTGGCAGGGTACGCTTACCCATTCCGGACACCTGGTACCACCACTATTTCATGGTTCAAGATGACCCCATTGCCTTTGTCATCATCTATATGTTCCTTGGACCTGGCAATTTCATAGTTACCAGAATGATAACGATTATTGGACCTGATTTGATGTCTATCACAAGAATACGTTTGAAGCAATAAGACTTGTGATAAAATGTGAGTTGATCGCAAATGTACTGATCAGAATTTCAACCCTTGGTTGTAGGTCTGCTGGTGGACAGAATTTTCCGGATGATATCCGACACGAACTTTAGTGATGTACTGACACTGTTGCCCTTACGTTTGTGAGTGAATAAGATGTATGTTAGCGAGCATGTTTGTGCTACCCTGAAGGTGTTACGCGTCTCGAAAATAAAAGACTTAAACTATTACTAAAACTTTCCTCAATGAATCTTTCAACTATCCTCTTTCGAAATCAAGAATAAAATTTGGGAGTCACCGTGCAAATTTTGATACTAGAGAAAAAAAATACCCAAGATCAATCGATATCAGAAATTCAAAATGGCGGCCACCCCTCCGTGTTAACTCTATTGAGAAAAGTTAAATTTTCGATTTTCAAAAAACTGAGAAAGTCAAAGATTTCTGATGAGAATAGGGTGCTTCAAAGAGAAGATGTGTATAACAATATGATATTAGAATTTCGTCAAAGTGATTGTTTGTAAAATTTAAAAAGCATTCTTTGAAAGTTCAAAGGTCAAACGAGAAATTATATGTCAATTACAATTTCTTGCAAACACTTTTGAAGCTTCATTATTTTCGTGAAGCGTCATTTTGAAAAACACAGCTCCCAGAACTCATGTTACTTGGTATTTCTAAATGTCAACTCCACCCAAGGACAGTAGGGTGCAAAAGGTTAATCAATCAAATCAGATGAAAAGCGGAAGGGTCACATTTTACAATTAGTGAATTGGGGGTGTCTTAGAAATTCAATTTGGAGGGTGTCATGTTTTGCATTTCATTTAAGTCCCACTGACCCCGAGCCCCCTACGTAAAAACGAAATGCTCCCTATGCCGGGGATTTTACCAAGCGGATTTGACTGCCTATGTCTTAACGATTTGCAGAGAAGCCTTAAAGTCGTTGGTTCGAATATCAATTACATTTACTTGGTACATATTGGTCATAATATGTTCTTAATTACTTGCTAAATATCATCATAGGTCATAAAGTCAAAGTCTACTGGATTTCATCATGTAAAATTCAGTTTAAACAATAGTAATAATGTTATTGAAGTGAACATCGCAATTTCCCTTAAAAAAATTGAGTTCCTGATCTTCACTTTCGTAAAACGATTGTCTATTTCCCTGTCATAATAAGGCCTCGGTTCACAGAGGTTCTCTAGATGTTCAAATAATAAGATTCTAACTGTGATAACTGCATCGTTCTGTACAGTGACTGGAGTAATATCTTTAGCCACAATTGGACCATCGATGCTCTTTTTTACTTCAATAGCTGCAGGAATCGCTTCAACAGTCGGGTCAGGAAGGATATAGATGAGTAATTGCAATTTCTGTAATAGAGGTTAGGAGGTTAGAATGAAGTTTTCCGGAAAATAATGACAACATTTTAAAATAAATGGCGTGTTACTACCTTACAGAATACCCCTCTCTCAGTTTATTATTTGCCCCATTGAATACAACTTAAGAAATAACCAAACATCGATGTGTAGGTAATGAACACTGTTTATTGCTACTATACTTAGTGGTTGTTTATCACAATTAATGAATATGCAAACTCGCTAGCTACTTTACACGTGTTGTTGTCATGGCGAATCCATCATCAATACCCCTATGTAGATATTAATGAAACGCTTATTAGTGTACCATCTGTCAACTTAACGAAATATTACATCATCACTCGGTCCCACGCAGGTTTTGGACACAATTCAATATCCTTACAGCGAAGATAACTTTGTTATTTATTAAGACAAAAAGATGTGGCTCAAACGCGGTTACCATCGTTTGATTCTATGGTGTTTGTTGTTTCTTCTAACTGTCATGGTTATCTTGTATGTCGACAAGCCGCCTTGGATACGAGAGAATGAAAAATATGCTACCGATAGAGGAAAAAAGGTAACTGCGCAAGATACATAAGAAGTCAATGTAGGCAAGTGCAGGTCAAAGTCATTTTAATTGGCTCGTTGTGTTGTCTTACGACAGGAGTATCACTTTTGATGCATTTTTTGGCAAATATCAACGGTCTTCCTGGCTCGATATATATTCTTAATGTCCGATTTCAGCGAGTAAAAGCAGATGAAAAACGTATTGCTTTCAAACTGTGGAGAGCTCTTTCGTGTTTGATGAGTAATTAGAATTGTAGTGGTTTACCTGTGAACTCAGTTCCTAGGTTGCGTTTAGAAATAATGGTGAGGTGGAACGGTCTCTGGAGGAATGGCGAATGATATCTTATGTTTTTCAGACCCTACCAATACCCTTAAAAATTTTTCAAGTCTCCCCATCTGTATGATCAAAATTTTTCAAGCCCCCCTCCCCATTATCATATAACAGCATGTTTATTAGGGATGCAATTACAGAACTCGTAGATGCTCGACACTATCTATTATTAGCAGTATGTAGAGCCATACTACCTTGGCAATTTCTTAAATTGATTCATTTTTAAATGTATCGACTGACTTTCTGGTTTTATCAGTCTAAGCCGACTTGAGTTAATCCAACTCTGGCCAGAACAATGTCACCTCCTGAAGAGCACACAAAGTGACTATCATGAAAAAGTATGGAAATTCTACAGTCCCGGCTACATTTTGCTATATTGTGAATAAGGGAGCACAGTGACCTACCGAAAAAATAAGTTTTCAAAAGTAATGACTTAGATGCCACCTAAAGAGTTTTACAGAACAATACTTGAAGGTTAAATATTCCATCAAATAAACGTTTTAATCTCTGAAATGTAGACAGTAGCAGGGCAGTAGCTTTATTAACATTGATAATTTTGACAATATTTTTGTTCAGTTTGTACAACTGCGTTCTTGTACTTATCCCTATAGCATGTCGAACTGTTCAGAGTTCAGTTTGCAAACACAGTCTGTGTATGTCTACCTTGCATTTGTATTATTGACAAATGACTAGCAGTCTGGACTTTAATTCAAATATCACCAAAATTTATATAATAGGTTTCGTCGACAAATGAATATTGTATGTTTCAGCATGTCGTACGGAGACTGCGAGGAACTGTATTTGATAAATTGCGTAGAAATGTTTCAATAAATATCAACAGGCGCAGCTTCTGCACCATTGCAAGGCATACACTTATTAAATTGTTTTATCAAGTTCATAGTTTTTACTGTCATTATGCTAACAGT